>NC_065882.2:46993342-47666467 GCF_932274485.2 Patella vulgata | reverse complement strand
TGGCAATAAATACACTACCACCTTGACCCGAAGTTCTGTCATTTCGGTGTACAGTGTAGTTGTCCGGGAATATCTGGCTGCTCTTTATTGTAGTTGAAGAAGGTGGAAGACCTGGTTTAATTCCTTTGAGCCATGACTCTGTACCACAGATGATGTCGGGTTTAATATAGTCAATTGCTGCCCTAAACTCCGATCTATTGGTTCTTACGCTGCAGCAGTTTATTGTTAGAAGACGCAAATTTCCGTTTTTGCAGATGTAGGGGTTTGCTGGTAGATTATCATTTGTTCACGATTTCCTCCCTGATCTACGTCTAGTTGGTCTCCCTTTGGGGCTGCTGGTGTGGTGAGGGCTGGAGTTAGTCAAAGGTGATATAGAGTCGATAGAGTTATATAACTTCGATAGAGATTGGTAAATATTTGAAGTTTCAAAGCTGTTAAATGTTATGCTGTCAATGTTAATAGAGTCAAATTTATAGCAATGCCAAATTACACTCGAGTGTTCCAGGTGAGACAGATTTCATGAGCTGATATCCCTACATTTCTTGTGGTACCACATACTACAATTATTGCAGTAGGCTCCAATCTGTTGCCAGGTGACAGGGATTTCGCACATGCCGCATGGGAAAATTGACTTATTTCCGGGGCCTGGGTTCAAGTTTATGTCTCCAGATATGATAATTAGAAGGAGAATAATGCATTTACGCTGTCTACCTGTTCCATTGATGTTAGCGTTGTGTACTGCTTGTCTAGTGGAACATGGGAGATGTTCCTGAGATATAATCGATGACACATCAATGTATGCTAGTTTGGTGGTTGAACCTGGGAAATGTTTGTTTCCATGTGTCCAAAAGTATGCCAAAGATGTTAGAACTAGGCAATAAGTCAAAAGAATGGGTGATGTTGATAGTTTTTTGACCATTGTAAACAATTTATGCCGATAGAACGGAAGTTGTTAAATTTCGTGTTGTGATGAGTGGTCGAGGGGTATTACCATCATTTACCTGTGTGTTACATAGTTATTTTGTTCACAAGATCCAAAATTGTCATATAAGTATATGCACCAGAAATGTCTATTTACAAGTTGTGTTTTTCAATCGATAGGATGTTTTTGTTAGTTCCAGTGCTCTCGTTCAGAAAAGACGTCTACCATCTTGCGCATGCGCACTTCCACTGGTATATCAAAGTTGTGAACCTCTAGAGGCCACAATTTTGATCCGATTTGGATGAAACTTGGAATGCAAGTTTATAATTATAACCCAAACATCTCGGTGCCTGTCAATATTCGCGCATCTCGCATCTTAAAGTTGCAATTGGAAATTTTCAAGTTATATTTTTAAAATGTATTAAAATAAAGCCTTAAAATAGATAGTATCTATAAACAGTCCTACCTTGTTAAAGAATAATCCTATTAATCCTATAATTCGCTATTGCCAACTGAGAAATTGGCAAAAATATCATTTTTAACTT
The DNA here is from genome assembly GCF_932274485.2 of Patella vulgata. NCBI lineage: Eukaryota > Metazoa > Mollusca > Gastropoda > Patellidae > Patella > Patella vulgata. The sequence continues at coordinate 47,665,000 of NC_065882.2, read as the reverse complement.
CAAATTCCAACGTTGGAAAATGGCTTCTCCATGTTGTCAATAGCAAAAAAGGGGAGGTAATTGTGTTGTTATTTCCTGTGTCATAGATTTTTAAGGGTGGCAAATAATGCCCATGATCGCATAATAGTGATTTGATAACCTATTGAGCAAAAGACATAGAAATAATTATGTTTTGACTTTCTTAGAAAATTTGAAATTCTCGCTTTAACTTCCCGAATTATGGCCTCTGATTGTACGAACCAGCGGCTGCCAAGCAGGATACGCCCAGATTTTCGAGAGATGGGTAGTGAACAAGCTAAAAAGAAAGTGATTTTTCCTACAATCAAGGACCATAATTCAAGAAATTACAATTCGACATGCGCAAATATCGAAAGGAACCGAGATCCTTGGGTTATAAACTTACATTTCAAGTTTCAACAAAATCGGATAAAAATTGTGACCTCTATAGGGTCCACAACCTTGATATACCATGTTTTTACGCTATTTTTTTTAAATCGGATAAAAATTATCTATAGGGTTAACAAGCTAAAAACGCGATTTTTCGTACAATCAGGGGCCATAATTCAGGAAGTTACGTCCGATATGCGCGAATATCGAAAGGAACCGAGATCTTTGGGTTATAAACTTACATTTCAAGTTTCAACAAAATAGGATTAAAATTGTGACCTCTATAGGGTCCAGAACCTTGATATACCATATCTTTACGCTATTTGAGAATGAAGGGCGGCCATTTTGTCTGTCAGTTTTGGGCGTTTTGGGTGATATAATAATACGTTTTTTTTTTAAATCGGATAAAAATTATGACCTCTATAGGGTCCACAAGCTAAAAACGCGATTTTTCGTACAATCAGGGGTCATAATTCATAAAGTTACGGTCCGATATGCGCGAATATCGAAAGGAAGCGAGATCGTTGGGTTATAAATTTACATTTCAAGTTTCAACAAAATCGGATAAAAATTGTGACCTCTATAGGGTCCACAAGCTAAAAATTTGATTTTTCGTACAAACAGGGGCCATAATCCATGAAGTTTCGATCCGATACATGCCAATATCGAAAGCAACCGAGATCTTTTGGAGATAAACCTATATTTCAAGTATCGTCAAAATCGGATAAGAATTGTGACCTGTAGAGTGTCCACAAACACATTGTGGACGGACGGACGTCCGGGCGGACAGGGGCGACGACAATTTATACGTCCACATGAAAATGTGGGCGTATAAAAATCACGTTTTTAGCTTGTGGTCGATGACAAAATGGAAATGGACGAAAATAATGTAAATATTTGAAAAAAGTGGCTCTGATACCGTTTTGTGGGAGTATTTGTGGAAATCAAAACGACTAGATTGAAGAAAAAGCATATCTGAGTGAATCAGCAGAGGTTAAATTGCCTGATATTGCGAATTGTTGAATAAGACCGAGGCGAGAGCAGGTAAAATCGAGGCTTCAACAGGCATTGCATCCTTGTTCCTTTTTATTATATACTATCTGGTTGAGCGTGGTGTATGCATATTATACGGATAGAAGGCCAGACTCGTGTGCCCATACCCATAAAATTTGAGGATCGTATAAAGCTCTTCTCAAGTGGTTCACGTGTTCAGATTAATGATGAAATTTGTTAACTCTTTAATTTAATTCGATTACCTTTTTTGATCAGTAGAAATGATTGATTTGATAAGAATTCACTGAAACCAAACCATTCAGATTTAGGTGGACCAGGTATGGCTTCAGTAACCTCTTCAGTTTGTTTTATGAATTCTGTGTGCATTCAATATGCTTTGATTTTGTTTTTCAAATTTATATGAAAATTATTTTCGTATGAATATAAAATGTACGCATTTTATCCTATTAAATGCTTGCACCCAATTCCGATTTAAAAAATAACAACAATTAAAGTTAAATCTATGACAACTAAAGATTGCGGTAAAGTTCGTCAATGTCATTCAAAGTCATATTCCTAGGGTCGTGATGATGAACGTTTAGTAACAAATAAAGACCGCTCTCAGTTCAACTCAACCCAACCTATTGAGAATGGTTATTCTTACAATCATATATTGCTGAAAGAAAAAATAATTGATCAATATGTTATGCACGGCATTTGTTCAATTTATGACCTTTCCCATATATTTTTTTTGTCTGGGTTAAATCTATTTATCATGTCAAACAACTGGAGTAAGACATTTATATCGTTTTTTAGAATATTGTTTTTAAAATCAATATTCTAAAAAAATGATATTAAAATCCGTAAACTCCCGTGATTACAGCAGAGAAAGCAATTGAATAAACTTATGATAACATGAAAGATCTGATTGATTATCAAAACACCTACTTAAAATGTTCCTCTTGCTCGTAATCACGTGGGATAAGTGAATGAAGGGACGGTAATTCATCAAAGTATAAAACTGATTTGATTATCATTTTAAAACAAAAACACTCTTTAATCACACCTTTTACCGCCGCAATCAGTCAAAAATATTGTCGGCTAATTCTTATAGACTAAACAAAAGGAATGGCTTCTTTCTTTTAATAAAACATATTTGTGATTGTCTTGATCAACAGATAGCGAATCTGTAGGCCTATAAATTGTGAAGACAACTCATCATTACATTATTTTTGATATTCAAAGTGAACACAACTCGAACAATCAAGATGGAATTTGGTACTCCTATGTCAACTGCGCCGGTATTTCAGAATCCACTAGGATTATCGGCCATACCTATTGATGGTCACACCTTCAGAATAGTAAATCTATCCACTCCACAGTCGTTCAGCGAGAGTAGCCTGAATCAGTCACAGTATGTCGCATCTCCGCAACTAAAAAGCGTACATCAGATCGAGAACGTTTTGCCGTTTTATACCTTGCCATCACAATGCCCTACAACTCCACTCAGTGGTAAGTTGATATTCTTAGTTTGTAAAATCTGTCGTACCTACTTACTTATGAGATCTGATGAAACAATGCAATAAATGGCCAATAATGAGTTTCTTTATTTAAATATGACAAATTAGCTTCCTACATCTTTGTTAATACGTCGGAAAGCGAACAAGGAAACAAATAGGAATTAGGAAGAACTTTAGATGGCCATATAGTTTGTAAGGGTGGATCAGTTTGAATACTTGTAAATCAAGCGTAAATCAACGCCTGTCTTAAAACGTTTTCTTATTTTAATTCTTCAGGTACATCGGAGGCTTTATCTTCATTCTTAACAGCAGCATCTTCATCATCATCGTCACAACAATCACCATTGCATGAATATGAATTATCTTCGGTCAGCCCAGCAGACGAATGTCGTCCATTTACAGCTTCGTTCCTCAGCACACCCTCGCCAGAACTTCGCCAGCGATCAGTAACTTCTTTACTAGAATCAGCTCCGTCTACCAGCCCATTATGTCAACATCCATATTTTAGCACGCTCTGTGAAATTTTAGAAACTGATGCAGAGCTACAGAAATTGATATCCAACCAACCGACAAAACCGAATATATCTTCCATGGGGAGAGATCTTCTACAACGACTAAATAAACTGGAATCACGTCATCCACATGAAGTAACAAATCTACGTATGTTTTACAAACAACATGCATCTGATATTGAGATGGAAAGATTCCAGTCTATTAAATCAAATGCAAGAGATGGGTATTACGTAGAATTACTCAATAGCCACTATGATGATCAACTTCGTCAGATGATACAGAGAATTAACAAGAGTGTGCGCCTGCTACAAGAATCAAGTTTGTCATTACCAACACCGCCATCATCAACATGTTTAACTAGTATGAACAAGTTACCTAAAACATCACCAGTTTTATCAACACCCACTACCAGTGGAAAATACAACCATCCGATCTCACCAGTTTTATTAACATCGACCACCAGTGGAAAATACAACCAGATTTCACCAAAGCCCATCGATTACCAACGATTAGATGTCTCTACAGTTACAACCCGCCCGATCCTGTCCAAGCATGCTATAAGAAGAATGGAGGCATGGTATACAGAACATCTAGAGCATCCTTACCCATCATCATCAGTTGTAAGTGAATTAGCCCGAGTTGGAGGTATAACAATGGGACAAGTAAAGAAATGGTTCGCTAATAAAAGAAACAGATCAAAGAACACCAAATCATTGACGGCTATCGCATGCAGAAAAAGACTAGAAAAGCTTGCACAGTTGTTACCATGATTAATTAGAATAGCATCCAATTGAGAATCCAGACAGTGCAAAACTGCTCCGGTCTTCTGTGTCCAAGAAAAATGTTTATTAAGTGCTCTAATAGTTAATTTATGTTGTTAAATTGTTATTTTATTTACAGTCTTTGTTATATTTTGAAATAAAAGTAAATATTCGTGTTTAAATAATGCTTTCGTTTTATTTATTTTGGGACGATTGTGATAAATTGTTTTGTATAATATTCGTGTTAATCAATATTGAATACATATTTTAACTTTTATTAAGCCTGTCCCAAATGGCTGTAGAAGATACCTACGGAACTTCAAGGAATTTGGGGTAGGGTAGTGTACGTGTGTTTTGTTAATATTTATTGGGCCCACAAGTTAATGTTAGGACCTACAACTTTCATGAATGGCGTCTACCAGCGGGTCCTGTTGGCTTACAGCTTTTCTTGTTTCAAATCCAAGCCATCCTACAAAACCGTGCTCTAAAATTGAATCAAAATAGACCCTGTCACTACAGGAGACATCATTTTTTTCCATAAGTCAAGTTACATCACTGTATTTTTTATTCTTGACTCACAATTGAACATGGAAATTACTTTTGATCCTTTTCTCAGGAGTGTTCCTTCAAAGAGGAAGTATGTGAGAAGAGACACCTGTAAGCCTAGAACATTCAAGGGGAGATAACTGTTTGTCCTTGATAATCTAGACTACATTGCTAATTAAATATACAGCTGTCAATTTTATCTATATGATTTGTTCTGTTCCCTTTCTTTTGCAGTAGGGGTTAGAATCGATGATGGAAGTGGACGAGTAGTTATTAGAGATGACTAATGTATTTTGCTTAAATAAATTCACTTATTGTATAATCAATAGGTGTTATTAACTCTAAAATGGCCATAGCTAATTCTCCGTAACTACAAGTTTGGTGACCCTCATGACCAAATCTGCAAAGTTTGGTCAAAATCGCCCGACACCACCTGTGCCGTCTTTTTTTAAAAAAATTTTGCATGGTTCTCTCGCGAACTCATTCTTAATATGCAGCAAAAAACTACTCAGGCAAAATGGTAATAAAGAAAGAAAGGTTTTTATTTTTTCATCACGATTAAAATTCCTCCTGAAAATCTTCCTTCTATAGTGTCATCTACTGATGTAAGTCGCCTTTCGCCGTACATGGCAAACAATTTTTCTAAGCCAGCAATTACGTCATAAGAAACATCATTTGTCTGTCTCAGCTCTTTAAAAATTGTGCGAAATTTGGAATTACATGACGTATCTTGAAAAAGAAAGACAGATAGTCAATAAGTCATTACCACTGAAAGCATGTAGGCCTAGATATTATCGACACTTTCAATACTAATCTTGAATGGATCAAAAACTATATTACGGTATTGAAAGTGTAGATATCCTATATAGTCCATGTGACAGGCAGATATTCATTACTAATTTTCAGTTAGCCTTAGGTCTAAAGTGTCCAAAATTGGTTGATGGACTTCCGGGTCACTTTGCCAAATGTCAGTTTGGCGGCATCTTTAAAAATGGCCGCCGTTTTTGTCTTATTTGAAATAGTGCGAGTCGGGGAAGTCTTCATAACTCCTCAACAGTTTCATCTATGGATATGTAATGTAGATCAAAATGTTCATAATATAATTCTGCATCTGCTGGTATATGATATTTGTTGTTTAATCAATACTATCAGTTTTAAAATAAAAGATTAATCTGAAAAAAGCAACATTTTCGATTTTTTTTACATGTCTGTTCATAAGTTACTAACAAATCGTGTTCAGTCCCATATAAACTAAATTATCTATTTGGTGAGAGAGAGAGAGAGAGAAATGGGGTTTAACGTCCACTCGACACAAACTAGGTCATTTCGGGACTAACATATGGTTTAATTATATTTACATAATTCGCTTGCGCGTAGGGGTCTTTAGCTGTGGGAGGAAACCGGAGGACCCGGAGAAAACCCACGAGGTTGGACAGGCGACCCCCCTATCTATTTGGTCAACTAAGGTGATTTAATAGATATTAGAAACATTGATCATAAAAAATAATCTCTAATATGAGTGTCCCAAATCCAAGATGGCGGAAATTCAAAATGGCGACCAAATTTCCTAAAATGGCTATTTTGTCAGATAATAGTCATTTCATTGTTTGATATGACAGTGTTGCTGAGCTTACAATTAAAGATCCATTACGTAAGATTTAGATAAAGAGCTAGCCATTCTTGCTACAATAGTTCAAAAATAGATAATGTAAAATGAATAATTTGACATTTTCATTCAAATTACTCTATTGCGAGCGAAGATATTAGCCTTTGAAGGTTTGACAAGACGCGTGCAATAATTTCAACCACTCTACTGGTTAATCGAAGCTAAGTCTCGCTCCTCCATTTTTAGATTAAATCAAAATATGGCTAAACCGTCCTAATCTATTTAATATCGGATAAATCCGATGCCATCGAGAGTTGATTATGGCCTGGATCAGTTAATTAATGTCTAATTAATAATTTAGAAAACATTTCAGGGCAAAAGAAAGGCCTGCAATAGGCAGATTTAACTCTAATCTAAACAAAAAATTTGAAAAATCCAATATGGCGAAAATTCAAAATGGCGGCCAGAATAAGCATAACATGAATGGTTTTTTAGAAAATCGTCAATTTTCTGTTTTATATAGCTTATAATATCTCTTTTATAAGGTTTTCCGGGTCACTGAACTTGAATAAAAACTAAACTAAAAAAATTAATGCTGAAAATGATGTTAATGATAAATCTAAAAATGACACATCTTATCCGATTGTAAATGGTGCTTTCTAGAGTATATCCTGGTGTTTTTAGCTTATGCATATATCTTAATAATTCATCAAAAACGACGCAAATTCGTGACTGCGCAAAAACATTGACTAGTTTAGGGACCCCCGACGCATACTCCTTTTGAGTGTCCATCTCTGAAAAGGGAGGCGAAACGTATGATGTTAAATCGGGTTTCAAATTCCAGCATTACTTTAATTATCAGTAAAAATACGCCATATAAAATGATAATTCGTATATTATTTTACAGTTATATATATATAAAAAAAGTTTCCTTTTTATCCAATGAATAATTTATTGTCAGGTCATGTAGAATATGGTGCTTAAACGTGTTGCAAATTTCCATATTAAATGGTAGGGCTTCAAATTGTGTTTATTTTGTCTATATCAAATATATGGCTTTGTTGCTCCCTGGTCACTGTTAACCCCCATCAATTAACTATATTTAAGTTTTAATTATCCTCTGATCAATTTAACTATTATCTTGTATTATAACAGCATTTATCTATGGCTTCTTTTTTGTTTTACTACAAATATCACCTTTTAGTTTAACTAAATATCATTTGTGCTTGATAACGATAAGAGAATACTTGTCGAAACGTCGTGCTATACTTATAAACCAGTGATTGTATTTCCATATAAACTGTGTTGTGTTTTTAATGTGTTCAATCGCTAAATGCCACTCAAGGATTAAACTTATCATAATAACAATTGGTATTTATTTTACAAGTATAAAAAATGTTTCCGTTTTATCGAATGAACAATTTATTGTTAATTCGCGTAGAAAGATATGTTGTTAAACATGTTACAAATTAACAACTGGTATATTAGTCGAGTGTTTTACAGCTACAAGAAAGTTTACGTTTAATCGAAAATTCCAATAAACAATTTATTTTTAAGTTGAAGGGAGAGTCCTACAGGTGGTAGACCATATTAAATGCTGTTTGAATGTGTATTTTCTTAAACTTTGTATGCAGATAGATTATTATACTGAAGGTCCGTCTGGATAGAAAATAAGATTTTGTGTGAAACAGGTGTCTTGGAAAAAATGGGTTCACTAACATCATATATCTGGTTTTACAAATTGTCCCTTGTAATTCAGTGGCTTCGAAAACCGTATATATGATATATCACAAGCCTTACCTTGCTTGATACTCACCCATCCTAACTATAAATTCGTTTTTCGTTAAATTTTGGCGGCCATTTTTGAAATCGGACAGAATCCCAACCGAAAATGACGTCACAGAAGTAACATAATCTCAAATTTTGACACAGAAACAGCCCGTCCCCAAATATCGTTTCGATTGTGACACACTAGCTAAACGTTCTTTAAGTTGGTGCTCTGCCTCGCCGACGTTCAGCATTTTAAATTTGACAGTCTACTTAAGACTTTTGTTGAGTTTGCGGCCACCGCAGCTGTACAGGGGGGACCACTATGGGCGTATTTATTTATGTTAAATGAATAACTTAAGAAGACCACACACATGATTTGGTAGTAGGCCTAAACTTATAAAATAAATCATGAAAACTTGAAAAAAAATGCCAAAAGGTTGCTATATCCAGAATAATCTGTTGATTTGGAAAATATATGATTCCTTCAACAACAAGTATCGTATAGCACTAGATATAGCATTTTCTTGCGGACTTTGTAAGCCACATTCCATATCCATAGATCGATCTGTTCAGAGGTTATGAAGGTTTCCCCGATGCGCTCAATTTCAATGAAATAACGGCGGCCATGTTTTAAAGATGACCGCCAAAATGGAATTTAGCAAAGTGACCCGGAAGTCCATCAACCAAATTTCAACACTTCAGCCACCAGGCTAACTGAAAATCATGTTTCAATTTATTCATCAAATTGGTAGGCTAATGATGCTCCAAAATCCCAGGTCTGTCACATGGACTAATAGAACGGAAAACAAACTACTATAGAGGATACCAAAATAGCATACCTAACCTACTCCATTTCGCATTGCACAAAAATGGAGGCGCTGAAACAAATTTTATTTTGCGTTCTTGCTCGGGCGAAATAGACATCCCAGTCATTCTCCTCGCAAATGATGATCAAAAAATACACATTTTGTTCGATAATGAGATGGTCAAAGGTAGACTTGCATGTCATGGGTAGATGGCGCAAGAAGAAAGATTTTATGGGTGAAAAAATAATACTGTTAACAGGCCTTTCTTTATTACCACCTTGCCGTAGTGGCCTTTTGTTGCACATTAAACGCATCAATTATTTTGCAAGAATATGGAGACAACCTGCAAAAACAGTGATCGAATAAGATGGCCCTGCAATGTGTAGTAGGGTGGAATTTATAAATGTTTTGTTGTATATATATATATATGTGTAAATAAAGTGTATGTAATATATGTATGTGTTTATATTTCCAGTGTTTTTATGCCCTTTGTGTTTTGTTGGAATAAATAAACTGTTTAAACCAGTGCTGTTCGTTCATCTCCTCTAAAACCTACAAATCCCCGAGTGATAAAACTCCGGCTACAAATGCATGGCTGGAATGAAGATTTACAATGTAAATGAGTATCTGATGCATATCCAAAGTATATAAAATATGCAAACTGTTGATCAGCAACCAAGTTAAGATATTTCCCTTAGCAAAAAGTCCTACAGAATACCAGTATAGAATTCTATAGAAAATCTATAGAGTTTTTTGGGGGGCGTGTCCCATTTTCTATCGGATAAAATTCTATAGTGTTTTACAGAATTTTGGGGGCCTGTAGGAAATAATGGCCCCAAATATTCTACAGTTTCTGTAGCGCACATCCTATAGTTTTTCCTACAGATTTATGGCAAAATTTCTATAGGAAAATACTATAGTATTATATAGGTTTTTTTTATTGCACTTTCTGTAGGAAATTCTACAATTATGTATTGGAATGAATACTGTAGTATTCTGTAGTTTGGAAATTGGGCCACTATAGTTTTCTGTAGGAATGGGTACTATAGAATTCTATAGACTTTTTTTTTTATTAAATCTTATTTTGCGAATAAATATAGTTGGCCCATGATTTCTTCTAAATTGATAAGCTTATTTTTCTCTCATGGATTCTTCTAAATTGATAAGCTTATTTTTCTCTCATGGATTAATCTGAATTCTGTTGATGATTCACCAGCCAGAACCATGAAAAGTTCTTTTCTTTGTAAAACTGAAATATAGGGAAAAGAATAGGTAATAAAGTTAAATAAATAACAATATCACATAAATCTTATCTAATTAAAGTAATTTAATATTATTGTTTACATAATTCACACAAGTGCATCACTAAATTCTATTGTAAACTATAGTATGAATAAAAGACATGACCAATTTATGAAATTTGTAGTATAGAACATTGTTTCTACAATAATGTAGGAAACTTTAGTATAGGCTATTTGTTAAAATGGTTTAAGTACAGTATACATATAAACTCTACAGAAAACTATTGAAGGCTCATGCATTATTTTTTTCTCCACAAAATCTATAGAAATTGTTTTCCCCTTAGTTTTCTACAGAATGTCATAGAAAACTATAGGAATATATTACTGACTTGAGACAATAAGTTAGTTCTATAGAAAACTATAGTTTTTACCACCAAATCTATAGGAATCACTGTTTGGGTGTTGCCGGCAGGCGGGCACGATTGAGATGGCAAGTTTTCGTCTGGCAAATAAGGCAAAGGCTTTTCACAATAATTTGAGTATAATATTTAATCTTCAAACAGGCATGGCTTAGTGACAAATAAAAGTATTGAAGTATTTCTTATTATCTGAAAATATATAAATAAACCTTGGCTAAGTAACTAATTGAGAGATTGACAGTACTATTAAAACATGGTAAATAAAACACTGAACAATTATAATTGAAATATGACAATAATATACATAATTATAAGATTTAAATACCTCAAAATTTGTGTGAAGGTCCACCTTCTCAATCGCTCAATCGACAAAACAAGTATGGCTTAAATATTATACTGCACATGTATTAATTAGAACAAAGGAACAATTATTACAACACAGGATACTGTGAAACCTAATATCTGACCAAGTATAAAACTTATAATAACAAAAATGATAATGTTAAATAATGTAAAGTTCAATCTGTTCACAACAGGGTCACATTCCATGAGGGGATATCTGGCTGATTCTTAGACCCAGTTGTAGGAGTGTGAGAACTTATTGTAGTATATATATATTAGCACGCAACACAAATTATTATATTATAAAACACTAACTAAATGTATAACATTAACATCATCTTACAATCACAGCTGACATGAGAATACACGTTAGTTCTATAGCAAACTATAGTTTTTAGCACAAAAGCTATAGAAAACTGAAGGATTACTCAACTGACTCGACAAGTTAGTTCTATAGAAATCTATAGCAGCACCAATGAATCTAGAGCTGTAGGTTTATTTTTTTTCCTATAGTTTCTTACATTATTCTATAGAATTCTATGGGAAATTACACTTGGAAAATATTCATCTACCAATCCTACACAAAACTATAGTACATGTTTTTGAATCTATAGTCATGTAAATAAAAATACAGAATGGATTCGTTTTCCTGCAGCATTCTATAGCATTCTATAAAATCCCACAAACTTCTATAGAAACCTGTACTTTTTCTATAGGACTTTTTCATAAGGGAATTTATCCCGCTCATATTAGGCTACTATTAGCCTATGAACTTTGATTTTGAATCTTCTCATGAAGACTAAGAATAAACTAATATATGTCTCTGATTTACTGTGTTTTTGATTTAAATTTCCAGATCTCTTAAAAGTACCATTACAATTTAATATTTTGAATGACGAAAATTGGTAGAACTAGAACCAAAAAGCTAATGAGAAGGCACTTATTAAGGTCAATTTGGAACGAAATGACTTCTTTCCCCAAAAAATACATGTTACGCCCCCTCAAACGCCTGATCACCAATGCGGAATCTACGTAAAAAAAATGGTCTAGTCTAGAAAAACTTAGTCTCAAGCATAGAGTTATATGGTCTCAAGATTGAATTTTAAACTTTTACGACATTGAATTTCGTATTTGCGACATTTTCTTCCACCAAGACCCACTTACGTTACGAAAACAACATGGTTCTTTTGAGTGACCTGAAACAAAACAACATGTTTTGGGGTGAGTAAACCAATGTTTTTGTTATATTTAACTGTTAAATTTGTCTTTATAAAAAGGATTAGATCTTATACGAAATGACAGTGTTCCTGAATCAAAATGTCTTGTAAAGATAACACATGCGAAGACGGTGAGCGAGCACACGAGAGACATTTTTAAAGTGAAACACGTGGTAGTCGCTGTTTTAGTTTAGTTTATAAATTTAATTAAACTTACGTTGATGGTCTTTGTACTGTTATCGGTATTTATACCGCCATATTTATAGAGGCATATTTTACACGCCTTCTTAGTTTTCCCCCCATTTGCCATCACTGAATAAACGATCATGTTGATTATAACAAGTTATTTTATGTTAATTTAGGATAGAATACACTGCAATCGTTCACACAAATTTGCAGCTCCCCACGATAGCCCCTTAATTTTCTGTTGAAAATTTGCAATGTGAATGTATGTCTGCTTGGCAGATCGACAGGTCAATCCTAAGCAAAAAATCGAATAGCTATACCATTTGATTATTTTTTTTTAGGCAGTGGATATTTAACCGTATACGGCACTTTACTTTATTTACTATTTTGCCGTACGCTTCCGTTTAACATGCGCAGTTCTCTGATACCTGGACTGAGCAGTTTTCGCTTTGGCATTGCCGTCTGACATTAAGCTATAACCCAAAACATGCCGTCTGACATTAACCCATAACCCCTAGCCCTAACCCAACAGTTCTATTTGTTTTTTGTCTAACATTGCTTCTTTTTCCGTTTCTTATAAAGGAAAGGAACAGCCATACTTAAATTTCTATGGTAGAAACTGGAGAATTATTTTTAAAAGAAAATTTAAATAAGATAATAAATGTAAATTGTAGAAAAGCATTTAGAATATTATTCTATTTTGGTCGAGGGCGCATTTCTGCGGATTTTGGTTTTTAATTAAGTACTAAGACTGTCAGTGGTTTATGTTTTTCCCGTCAAATCGTGCTTCTGCGCCGAACTTGGAAGACGAGTTGCCAAAATGGTGGAATATATCTGTACTTTCCGCCATTTTGAATCAGAAACGATGTACGGTAAAATAGCGGAAGTAGATACTTTGCCGTATACGGTTAAATATCCACTTTGGTTTTTTTTATTAATTATTTTGTGGGGTGTGTGTGTGTGTGCGTAATCTTAATCTGATGGATGTGCTTGTGGTACATATACATGTGGGCCTACTATAGCACTTCCTAACCCATCCTCTGTATCCCCAGTGGTCTCATTCCATTCCACATATACGTTAGAAAAGTAACTATAAGCTAATCCAGGCCTTCGACAAATAACATTAACATAAATTGAAAGTATAGTCTGTATTGAGTAATTAGGTTACCATGAACACCAGCCCATTTCTGTCGACAAAACAGTGAGGATTTTTCTCTTCTAAATACGCAATCATGAATGTGCCAGGAAATAGCTTAGAGTGAAGCAATTTGGGGGGAGGGGAGCTTTTAACCCAAAATCCACTCTATTTATACTGTAAATGTATAGTCATTTCTTTCTTTAAGTATAACGTATTCATTATTTGTTGGGCACAATGCGTTATACTTTTTGTTTTAAAATGGATCCAAGTTAATTAGTCTGTAGGCCTACTAAACTCTATTTAGAGAGAGAGTGGGGGGGGGGGGGCTGTGGTGAGTTTATAAAATGTCAAAATACGGGTCTTAATACGAAATTCCAGTTATCGTTCATACATCACTTGAAAGTATGTTTCTATGGCTCTTTGATTTGAATCTATCAGTTAATTCCTGGCACATTCATGATTACATACTTTAAAAGAGAAAAATCCTTGTTGTGTCGAAAGAAATGGGTCGCTGTCCACAGCAATCTGAATAAAATACAGATCTATATTTCGTTTCATTTTTTTATACTTTGGATGGTCTCTACTACATGAAGATCTGATTGGTTGTAGTGGAAGGTCATTTCAGGGGTCATACGAGAGGCTTTTGACCCTATGACGTTAAGACATTGGATTCACCAATCAGCGTGGATGTTTCTGATGGGTTACAAACAGTTCTGTGCACTTTAGGCCAAAAACTCGCCATAACAGACTGTTTCATCCAGAACATGGGTTATATAACAACTCTTGCAGATCCTAGTGTAGTAAAGACAAGTAAAATGAAATTTTAGAAATAGGATCTGTGTTTTAATCAGATTGTGTCCATAGTAACCTACTTATTAAAAATAGACTATACTTTCAATTTATGTTATTTGTCGAAGGCTCCGATTAGCTATACCAATCACATGATTTCATTGCACTCATGGTCGTACAGCAAATTTCTTATAGCGTGCCAGCTTGATTTCTGCTTCTCGTGTGGCGAATATCGTCTTAGTGTGTTGGCTTATATAGTGTGCCAGGTTGATCTCGGCATATTGTTGTGAACGTAAACAATGATTGCTAAGACCAGTTTCTAAACTGGGTTTTTTTTATTGCTTCGCAGACTCAAGCTACGATCAAGGGCAGATAATTTGAATATGTGAATACCCCAAAGATTAGCCCAAGGTATAGTGGAGTAGCACGGAATGAGACCACTGGGGATACCAAAAATGTTCCTAACCTAATGCCATGTAACTTGTGTAGTGATATTCGGTAGCATAAATAATAACAACCATTTTCCTATTCTGCTAAAGAATACATGTACTAATAGTAATATTTTATATTTTCTAATTTAAGGAGTATCTCTTGATGGCGGAAAACGCTATACACAAATAGTGGAAACATCATTTCATATATCTATGGCAGCTTTAGAACAATCAACAGGTAGGGTTCAGAGAATTAAACTAAAAATAAATCAATTTTATTTCAACTCGGCACTTCTTGATAATCATCAATTTAAATATATGCGTGTGTATATGGAAGTATTTATTAATTAATTGTCTGAAGAATATGGCTTTTAGTTTTTACATTGATTGATTATATTGATGATTTTGGTTCTAACACGCTGATGTCTAAATGTACTTTTCATCTTGCAGATGAATTGCCAAAAGGTAAAAGATCAGTATCCTTATGGATTCAACATGAAAAAGCAGAATTTTTATTGTGTACACTAGAACATAACCGTATTATGCAACAACCACTAGATTTAAATTTTACAGAAGGAGAAGAAATAACATTATTTACGACAGGTTGCAATGGTAAGCTTGTAGATCTGCATCTCTTATATGTACATATTAATATTACTGTCCCCAAAATTTATGGAACACATTTTGGAACCCAATAACCCAGCTACTAATTAAGGAAGAACCTTCAAACTTAGTGTACATGTAGGCGTTTTTGCTAAGACTACATATAAGTTGAGTAAAACAATTTGATTTGCCAATGATTTGATGCACAATAACTTCGATTCTAAAAGAGTGAGAGTGATGAAATATTGTGTATAGTTTCATTACATCAATACCTTGATAAACTTCGAACATGAGCATTTCCTGCTTAAGGAGCAATAAGCAATTTGATTGGTCAAGACTTTAATCTGCTTCTAATTGAGATATAATGTTCAAATTTAGTGTAAATGTTCATTAGATGGGTTTAGTGATTAGCATTTTACGATACAGCCAAGTCAGAATAAGTGATTTAATTTGTTGAGACTTTGGAGGGCATTACTGAAATTGGTGACCTTGAGATATTTTATCATTGATTTCAGACTCTACTATCAATCAAAATAATACATATATATATATGTTCATCTCTGGTATAATTTAGCCCGCTAGCCTGGTGGTCGGGTGTTCGATACCAGCATTGGCCAAGAAAGTTCATCCAGATTTTCCGGCGTGGTTCCTCCCTTGTCAGTGATGCAGGAAAAAGGGCCCGACAAGAACAGTTGTCTAGTCGTTCGGATGGGACGATAAACCGAGGTCCCGTGTACACATTGGCGTGCACGTAAAAGATCCCTTGGCAGTTGGAATTGGATATAAGAGTAGCAAACTGTATGGCGTAAGCCCGTCTTCATTAGGAGTATAGGAGCAGAACAGTAGGATGTTAAACCCCATTTCATTTCTGGTATAATTTCAAAATATTTGATTGGTATGATATAATTAAGTGCATCATAGTTTAATAGGAAAGTAACAACCATTGACCAGACACAGTGGACCAGGCAATGAGTCTGACTTGCATCAACATATGACTTGTGGGACTTCTCCTTTATTCCTACATTATATTACTACAGGATCCATACACCTTTCTGGTTATTTAATGGATGAACCAGATATTGAAAATGAAATGCCTGAAATGAGTGAAGAAGAAATGAGTGACGAAGAGGAAGATTCCGAAGGTTAGAAAGTTTTTTGAAACAGTGTTATCTGTCTCACTCTTTCTCCCCATGCCCCACCCAAAATGCATACTTAAAAAATGCCTCAGAATTAAAAGCCTCAATATCAACTTTTGTTTAAACTGTAAGCAATGCATGCTGTCGATTAAATTTTACCATATCAATATTTTATCTGGTGTGGGGGGGGGGCCTAAATAATATTGGGGAGTTTGTGGGCACCCCAAGTAATCTCAGGGATGGGAGGCACAAAGTAATTTCGGGCACCATAACTTTTGTGTTTACACCAGGTAGAAACAATATCAAAATTTTCTCTTGGCATGCCTCACAATCAACTTGGTAGTAACTCAAGCACCTACTACTGTTATTAATTTCACTGGGAATGTACTAAATGAAAACCCTGCCCCCCACCATCCTATTTCTGTGTTTGCTGTTACTTATACCTGGGCACACACCCAGTTAGCCAGTACTTGGCTGTGCCACTCCTCATTATACCATAATCCCAATGATAGCCTGCAGACAAAAGATATATTTTTAGAACACTAATTAAATGAGATTTTATTTGTTTTAGCTGAAGTACCAGAATTATTGCCAGTAGAGGATGATTCTTTAATAATTCATGGCACAGGTAAATCTATTTACACAAAATATCACTGTAGAAGCCTACAGTTGGTATTGTTTGATATGATTAGAAAAAGAGTTGGTGGAAAGGCTGTCGTCTTTGTACAATTCTAATACCCTAAAGTAAAGACATGCGCCATAAAAATAAATAGTATGTAAAACAACACTGATGATATTGTCATTATGAAATGAGTATGCTATGAAAAGCCACCATGAAGAATGGGTTGGCATCCGTGAAAAAGATAGCAGAATTAGGATAGTGGTTTGAAATTAACAGAAATCAATGTAGACTTTAATTGATCAGAATTAATCCGTTTGAATGATTTTTAAGCAAAAATGTATTGTTGAAGCTATGTTTATAATTATGTATGTTTTAAAACTTTTTATCAAACATCTTTTAGTCACAAAATAAAGTGTTTAACATATTCTATGTCCATTTCACTTCATTCCATAAATTTAATGTTTGCATTTCTTATTTATTTTAGGAAAAAAGAGAAAAATGCTGGAGGCACAGACTAAAAAGAAAAGACAGAAAGTGGTTGGTCAAGATTCAATAATTTTATACGTCCACATGAACACTGTAGAGATCACAATTTTTATCCGATTTGGTTAGACTTGAAATGTATTTTTATAACCCACAGATCTCTGTTTCTTTCGATATTTGCGCATATTGGACCATAACTTCCTGAATTATGGTCCCCTGATTGTACGGAAAATCGCGTTTTTAGCTTGTGGACCCTATAGAGGTTGCAATTTCTATCCGATTTATATCACCGTTACATCCTAAACCTGGTTGAGTTTGAATTTCGTGAAAATCAGACCGAAACTGCTGGACAAAATAGCCGCCGCCCGTTTGCAAATAATGTCAAAATATTGTGTATCACTGTTAACGTTGTGGACCCTCTAGAGATCACAATTTTGTTCCGATTTTGATGAAACTTGAAATACAGATGTATATCCCAAAGATCTTGGTTCCTTTCGCTATTTGCGCATATCAGATCGTAACTTCCTGGATTATGGCCCCTAATTGTACAAAAAATCGCGTTTTTAGCTATTGCACCCTCTAGAGGTCATAATTTTTTATCTGATTTTACAAAAAACGTTTCAATATATCACCATTGCATCATTATGATGGTTGAGTTTGAATTTCATAAAAATCAGATCGAAACTGCCCGATAAAATGTATGTAATACAAAGGTTGTGAACCCTGTAGAGGTCACAGTTTTTATCCGATTTAGATGAAACTTAAAACATATCTTTATACCCCAAAGATCTCAGTCACTTTTGATATTTGCGCATTTCAGACCATAACTTTCTGGATTATTACCCCAGATGGTACAAAAAATCCTGTTTGTTTTTAGCTTGTTCTCTATCCATCTCTTGCAAAATGTGGGCGTACCCTAACTTAATATTTATCACAAAAATAGATTTACAAATATATTTTACATGTTGATAAAATTGATTATCTGTTCTCATTGTCACCATTACGCTCGTATTATTATATTTAATTGCATATTATTTGTGTATTGCAATTGAACATTTTATGAAAGTAATTGTTGAAAATGTTATTAGATAGTAAATTGATTTTTGCTTGTTACATTGTCTTAAAACCACTGTGTGCATAATGTTCAACAAACACTTCCTGTTTAACACAATTATCTGTCGGTTGAAATTTGTGGAACACAATAACTCTCCTTCTAATTGAGCGGGAATAATCAAACTTGGTGTAGGTGTTTATTATCTCAATGTCTTGATGGAGTTTGAAGATGAGCATTTTTGGCTTAAGGGAAGTAGAGATAAGCAATTTAATTGGTTGATGCAATAACTTTAGTTCTAATTAAGTGAGAGTAATGAAATATACCTTGACTGAGTTTGATATTTATGGTCCAAATATGTATAATTACTTGTGTATTAATTTTAGGTTGTACAAGATGATGGATTAGATTTTGATAGTGATGATGATGAAGAAAATGATGCTGACTATACAATAGAAGATGAAGATGGTAATATTTTCTGTAGTATGAATTTAAGGGTTATAAATGTCATATGAATGGCACATTGAAATACACAAAACATGCACCAAACTATTGAAATATTGTTCTTAGATGAAAACGAATCTGTGAAAGTGTCGTCTAAAAATAAGAATGTAAACTTTTAATATACTAAAAAAAAATTGTCTGACACCCTTGTTGATTAATAGTAAAAATATGTTGGTTAATTATGATTTTTCCCCCTCTTATATTGAAGTAAGGAGTAAATAATTTAAGTACAACTAGGTTGCCAAATCATTTTTACAGATGTCTTATTGCTTTTGTTTATTGTCCCCCGCCTTTCAAAGAAAGCAGGGGACTATTAAAATGGGTTTGTCTGTCTGTCTGTCCGTCAAACTTTTTGGGACATAATAACTCTCTTTCTAATTGAGCTAGAATGTTCAAACTTGGTGTAGGTGTTTGTTAGGTCAATACCTTGATGGAGTTCTAAGATGGGCATTTTCCGCTTAGGGTAAGCGGAAATAAGCAATTTGATTGGTTGATGCATTGGGACACGATAACTTTAGTTTTAATTAAGTGAGAGTGATGAAACTTGGTGTATAGTTTCATTACATCAATACCTTGACTAAGTTTGATAATGAGCATTTTCTGCTCAGGGTAAGCAGAGCGATTTGATTGGCCAAGATTTTGGAACACAATAACTCTCCTGCTAATTGAGCTAGAATGTTCAAACTTGGTGTAGGTGTTTATTGGGTCAGTACCTTGATGGAGTTCGAGGATGAGGATTTTCTGCTTAGGGTAGGCAGAGATAAGCAATTTGATTGGTTCATGCTTTTGGGCACGATAACTTTAGTTCTAATTAAGTGAGAGTGGGGACACTTGGTGTATAGCTTTATTACATCAATACCTTGACTAAGTTCGATAATGAACATTTTCTGCTGGGGGTAAGCAGAGCGATAAGCAATTTGATTGGTCGAGACTTTGGAACACAATAACTCTCCTTCTAATTGAGGTAGAATGTTTAAACTTGGTGTAGGCATTCATTAGATGAATGTCTTGATGGAGTGCGATGATTAACATTGTCTGCTTACGGTAGGCAGAGAAAAGCAATCTGATTGGTCACGATAACTTTGGTTATAATGAAGTGAGAGCGATGAAACTCTGAATATAGGTTCATTATATCATTACCTTGACTAAGTTCGATTGTGCGAATTTTCTGCTTATGCTAAGGAGCGATAAGCAATTTGATTGGTCAAAACTTTGGAACATAAAAACTCTGCTTTTAATTGAGGTAGAATGTTTAAACCTGATGTAGATGTTCATTAGGTGAAGCTGGGCTATTCAATTTCATTGGTCGATGATTTTGGACAAGATAATCTTGATTCTATCTGATAGAGAGTGATGAAACTTAGTGTGTAGTTTGATTGCTCGATACTTTTGAAAAAAATAAATGTGCGATTAATTAATATGTGTCATCTATTTATTTTGGGATTTCAGTGGGGGACATCAGCCTCACTGTTGGCTTGTTTATGTTGAGTTAGAACCTTGGAAACAATGTGAAATTTTATATTAAGAAAATTGTGCATATTATCTTACTTTTTGTTACTCCTGAATAATTGGCCCATTTTAAAAAGTCTTATATTGTTTATTTCAAAGACAATGACTTATCAGAAGATGACAGTGATGATGATGAGGAAGATGATGATGATGATGATGATGATGATGGTGAGGATGATAGTGATTTAGATGATATATTTGATGAAGATGGGGAGGAAGATGATGACAGTGAAATGGAAGAAAAGGTAATTTTACAAAAAGACAAGAAAAATAAAACACCTAAGAAATCAATTGAGCCAGTTAGAACACCAAATAAGTCTTCACTAACACCCAAAAGGTCTTCCGAAACACCAAAAGTAAGTTCAGATTTTCTTATTTATAACTTTCTGATTGTATTTCTTTTTCTCCATTCTACAGGAAATATGTATCATTTGGAATTTAAAGAGGCATTATGGGAGATTAGATAAAGAGCTGACTGTTCTTGCTATAATAGTTAAAAAATAGATAACGTAAATTTGAATTTCAAGCCTAGCCTCGATCATCATTACTAAAGTCGGTACGATAAAAAACATAGTCTCGATTATCCATTTTTGGATTTAATCATCAATGAACATTGAGTAGCAGGTTGGATTCAAATCCGGTGAAAATCCGACATCCTGGGTTGATTATGGTTTGGACAAGTTAATTAATGTCTAATTAATTGTTAATTATAACATTTCAGGCCTAATGTTTAATCTAGATACTATTTTATGCTTTGACCATGTAAGATCACATGTTGCAGTGGGACTAACTTTAGCATTAGCATGCTATGTCATTCATCTAATATAAGCAATTGGTTGCTTACGATTATGTGGAAATATTGTATGATGTAGAAAGACTCAAAACTTCATACCTGTATTCAAAATTGAAAAGCCTTACTTGCAGAAGTTGTTACAAAGGAGAAAGCAGTGATGATATTGTAGGGCTTGACAATAATTTCAATAAATCAATATATCGCAATATGTAAATTTTATTGTCAACAGCTTCGGCGTGATGGGCGAACATACATATATATACGCAGACATCTTTGATTTGATTTATATAGATAATGTTTTTAGCATTAAAGATACTGCAATAATCCAATATATAGTTTGACTCTTTCTCTCTTAATGATATTCTCTGAAGTATTATTATGTTTTATTTTAAACAGAATGTAAGCCTAACCATACAATGATTCAAATTACATATTTCTCATAGAAATCTTTTGAGGGGTTTACCAACTCTTTTCAATATGTTTTCTTGAAACCTTATAATATTGAAATAATGACAATATATTGCATTAATTTTATATCGTTATCACAATAATGCAAATATCTTCCAGTCCTATGATATGGGCTGTTTCCAAATAACACAAACACAAATCACAAATACTTAAATTATCTGAATATCTGCGAGATTGTAACTGTGAACAGATAATCAGATATAAATTCCAACACTACAATCTATGGTTAATTGTAAATATTTATAATTTCTGTATAGACACCAAATATAAATGGAACACCAACAGAAAGTGAAAGTAGCAAGAAAAAGAAGAAGAAAAAGAATAAAGATAATAACACATCAATTAATACACCTAGTCAATCAGAAAAGAAGTCTAAGAATGAAACGCCACAGAAACCGAATACCCCTAATAGACGTGTTTTAGCTGAAGGTTTAATTGTTGAAGATATAAAAGTAGGCAATGGTCCACCAGCAAAGTCAAGTAAAATGGCAAGTACCTCTCTTTCTCTCAAAACTGGGAGCCATGATGGCTTGCTGAGTGTTTGCTTGCTGACCGGAGATCTCGTGTTTGATTCTGGTATTGGCCAAGAAAGTTCATCTGGAATTTTCCGGCGTGGTTCCCCCTTGTCAGTGGTGCAGGAAAGAGGCCAATATCTATATTATTGCACATTGCAAGACTGTTGGACTTGGGAGTAACAGTGGCTCATTGTGCAAGGAGTTGGCTCACTAGCCCGAAAGTCCCAGCTTCGGTACCGCTGTTGGCAGAGAAAGTTCTGGAATTTCAAAATAAGAGTAGGCCATAGTAAGCATTGCTGTCTGGACAAAATCACCCCAAAGCACACTGCATGCACAGATGAAGCAGATAAGTAGGACACTAAAACCCCATTTCATTTCAATGTAATATTATAAAATTGGGTTGGGTGGCCAAGTGGCTTATGCTTTAAATCGTGAAGCCTGAACATCTGTGCAAATTATTTGTTAGATCACTGATATAGTGAAGGGTACCTTATCTGGCCATATTTTTGCCCTGAAATAACCTGGTTAGTATTGATTGGATGTTAAAACATTTCTCTCTCTTCAAAGTAAAGGTGTGTTTATGAAGCCCTAATGAATGTACTGAATCCAATATATTAATTATTATCACCCAATAATACATTCTACAGTAGATATCGCTTGTGTGATATATTTCATAATCTACTGCGATATCTCCTTAGTTGAAAAGGAACTACTTTTTTTTATTTTCAAAGAACAGTTCATTTCTTATTAAAAGTAACTTTTTTTTATTAAAAATGAACTATTGTTATTCAATTGACCTTGATGGAAACACTGGGTCAATATAAAGGACTTTGCAATGGTTGAATTGCTGTCAAAAAATGATGTATCACTACGCCGTTATGTTCAGTAAAAGTGAAATCTACAGCAAAGAACCTCGTTTTTTGTTACTTTATCAACTTGTGTTGATATTTTTTGATATCAAAAAAGACTGGTAGGAGATTCTCTATTTAGCCTTGATATAGATATTGACTAAAAATAGGAATTTAAAAGATTGAACTATTTATAGATAAAATAATATTTGGTATATTTTTAGGTTCAAATGTATTATGTAGGAAAGTTATCAAATGGTAAACAGTTTGATTCTTGTACTGGTGGTAAACCATTTAAATTTCGTCTAGGGAAACAAGAAGTTATAAAAGGTTGGGATGTAGGGGTCCAGGGTGAGTAGTAAATCTTTATCCATGTATCATTAACAAGTTAACCATTAATAAAGTTATATGACTACTTATTATCTTGGGGTGATTATTATTTTCAACTCTTATATAACAATTTTAATCCGGATGTAAATAGGGAGCCAGGGTTTGCTAAGTGAGTAAGACGGTGGCTCACTAATTTGGAGGTTTTGCGTTCGATCCCTGCATTGGCCAAGAAAGTTCATTAGGATTTTCCGGCGTGGTCCCCCAATCCCATTGTCAGTGGTGCTGGACGGAAGACCTGGCAAGTCTCAATGTATAGTCATTTGGATGGGATGAAAAACGGGTCCTGCATAAACATTGGTGTGCACATAAAAGATCCATTGGTAGTTGGAATTCGATATTAAAGTAGGGCGCAGCACTTTTGTCAGGGCAAAATTTACCTACAAAAATAAATGTTTTCAGGTGGGATTTTGAAAATTTGAAAAGTAATCTTCCTGAAATCTTTTGTAGGGATGAAAGTAGGTGGGAAACGACGATTGATAGTGCCTCCAAAACTTGGGTAAGAATTATTGTTTCTTGAACTGTGATAGTCTTCTTGTGTTTTGATATTGTTTTAGTTCTTTATTTTACTTAATATCTTTCCTAGTTTTATTTCATGCTTTATTTCATGCTTAGTTGAAGGTGGGGGGGGGGGGCTAAATAAATTTTATAGTATAAATAGTGTACTGCTGTTTATTGATTCTTTGTGTGTTCCTAGTGTACAGGACAATCATATTTGTTGCTTCAGACAAATACGTTTTGTAGAGCTTTTATGACAAATTGACGATGAATTTAAATAGGTTTTCCGTCTTGTAATCAGTTTGATTATCAAGATATTACAATAAGGGATCTCGGATTTGTAGACACATGTAGGTTTCATTCCTCTATAATGTAGGGTGACATTAATGATATTGAAACTTATGTGATTTTAAACTTGTTAACTTTGTAATTTATGTGTATTATTTTCAGCTATGGAAATCATAAACAAGGACCTATTCCTGCTAATAGTACTCTTGTGTTCGATGTAGAGCTCAAATCTGTCAGCTGAAAAACAGTGTATATACAAATTTTAATCATGGACATTCAAACATTTTCAAATGTAATAAAATATGTGATATATAAAAATGGTTTTACATTTTTTTGTTACTAATAAAGAATTCTTGACCATTACAAGGGCTGCATTGAGAACAATTTTCCCAGCCTACACTTGGGTGTGCATGTAAAATCTAAAAAGAGTACTGGTAGGCCGCTTCTCTTACCTCAAATTGGACTGATAAGCATAGAAATAAGTATTGCAATAGGTTTGTATCAATATGGAGCCCGCTTCTATTGGCATTGTTTGAGTACGTCATCCCTTGGGATTAACACTGTTTACATTATTATCATTATATTGCCTGTTTCAATAACTTAACTTAGTTTGATCAGAGTGATAAACAATTTGGGATTAAGGCAGGCACATCAACGTCACTGGCATGTTTATTAGACTTTAAAGTTCTCGTAATACTATGCTTTCCCAAACTATTCTTGGTTGTCGGAACAGTGGGATTTGTTTTTCTCGGGTTTGGGGGATTTTAAGACACTCAAAAAGAAGCAATGTAGTATGAGCTTGGAAGATAATTCAGAAGGAATACAATAACATCATATTAGCAATAATATTAAGAATATACATGTATATAATACAACATTATTTGATATTAAATCTAAAGATATATATAGTGTAACATAACCAAATTAGCCGAGAGTTGGTTAGTTCTCACTATAAGCCACATTTTAAGTCCCAAGAATACTTATTCCACCTATGTTTTGTAACTTAAAACCGTTTGAATATATCACACGGTTACACCGGAATGACGGTTGAGTTCGAATTTCGTGAAAATCGGACCAAAACTGCCGACAAAATGGCCGCTCCTTGCACGCAAATTGTGTATAAGTATGTTATACAAAGGTTGTGGAACCTATAGAGGTCACAATTTTTGTCCGATTTTGATGAAACTTAAAATATATCCTTATATCCCACCGATCTCAGTCGCTGTCGATATTCGCGCATATAGGATTGTAACTTCCAGAATTATGGCCCTTGATTGTACGAAAAATCATGTTTTTAGTTTGTGGTCATAATTTTTTATCCGATTTAAAAACAAACGTTTGAATATATCACCGTTACATCCCAATGATGGTTTAGTTTGAATTCCGTCGGACAAAATGGCCACTCCTTGCACGCAAATTGTGTACATATATGTAATACGAAGGTTGTGGGCCCTATAGAGGTCACAATATTTGTTCGATTTTGATGAAACTTAAAATATATCTTTATATTCCAAAGATCTCAGTCCCTTTCGATATTCGCGCATTTCAGACCATAACTTCTTGGATTATGGCCCCTGATTGTACAAACCAGCGGCTGCCAGGCAGGATACGCCCACATTTTGCAAGAGATAGAGAACAAGGTACAATCCGATATGCGCGAATATCGACAGGGACCAAGATCTTTGAGTTACAAAAATATATTTCAAGTTTCATAAAAATCGGATCAGAGTTGTGTCTTCTAGATGGTCCACAATCATGATATACCATATATTTATACTATTTGTGTACCAGGGGTGGCAATTTTGTCCGTCAATCTTGGTCTGATTTTCAGGAAATTCTAACTCAACCATGTAACGGTGATATATTCAACGGTGATATAACGGTGCGTACAATCAAGGGCCATAATCCAGAAAGTTACGATCCGATATGCGCAAATATCGAAAGGACCCAAGATCTTTGGGTTATAAACATGCATTTCAAGTTTCATCAAAATCGGATTAAAATTGTGACCTCTACAGGGTCCACAACCTAGATATACCATATTTTTACACTATTCGCGTACAAGCGGCGGTCTTTTTGGTCCGATTTTCACGAAATTCGAAGACAGCCTTCATTACGGTGTAACGGTGATATAATCAAACGGTTTTTAAAACCGGATAATAATTGTGACCTACAGATGGACCACAAACTAAAAAAGGCGATTTTTCGTATAATCAGGGGCCATAATTCAGAAAGTTCCAACCCGATATGCGCAAATATCGAAAGGATTCAAGATCTTTGGGTTATAAACATGCATTTCAATTGTCATCAAAATTTTGGTCCGATTTTCACGAAATTCGAACTCAACCGACATTACGGTGTAACGGTGATGTAATCAAACTTTTATTTTAAATTGGATAATAATTGTGACCTCCAGAGGGACCACAAGCTAAATAAGGCGATTTTTCGTACAATCAGGGGCCATAATTCAGGAAGTTACGATCCGATATGCACAAATATCGAAAGGAACCAAGAACTTTGGGTTATAAACATGCATTTCAAGTTTCATCAAAATCAGTTTAAAATTGTGACCTCAGTAGGGTCCACAAGCTATAAAAATGTTTTTTGTGCAGGGGCCATAATCCACGAAGTTTCGATCCGATACGAAGTCTGTGAACCTTCTAGAGGTCACAATTTTTATCCGATTTTGATGAAAGTTAAAATATATCTTTATATCCCAAAGATCTCGGCCCCTTTTGATATTTCAGACCATAACTTTCTGAATTATGGCCCCTGATTGTACGAAAAATCGCATTTGTTTTATTTTTAGCTTGTTCTCTATCCATTTTTTCCAAAATGTGTGCGTATCTTGCCAGGTAACCGCTGTATTTTTAACAGAATGTATATGCGGCTACATCCAAGGTACAATTATCGTATATAGGGCCGATCTGATCTATTCACTGGTTAGACATCGATTTTCATCGGGATTCCAACCCGGCATACCTTAAAGTAGTCATTCATTTTCCAAGGATATTATGTCCAAAGCTGAGATACATCACTCAATCACACTTGTAGTTGGTCCGACAATTATCATCTGCAATCTTTATCAATTTTGATTTAGGCCTACTAGTAGAATATACATATTTATTAATATCGTGACTACTTGGACTATATCAATAGCATACCAAGAGGTATCGTATTATTATTCTACAGCGCAGTGTACGCTTACGACTGGCCCCCAAATCCATTCACTTGATTTGATATTTATTTCTTGCAATGTCTGTGTTTTGTCTTGTCCGTGGGTTTTTCTTGTCGGTTTTGTTTTGAGCGTGGTGCGGTTCTCTCACACTTTCTATTATCCTCTGTTGTGTGGAAAATCAACAGATGTTGGCTCATTTATCTCATTAGTCGACATGTATATATTGGATTGATCCTGATCCTAAACATATACTATTAAAGACACAGACATAAGCTGAGAAAAGTTATGTCAATATAGCGTTTTAACATATTTTGTTCAATAGCCTAACATGGATTTGAAGTTGAGATGAATTGTCTGGCGATTCTTTGACATTACCAAACACGTTACATATTTATCATGTTAATGGTGACATATCATTATGTAAGTATCGGGATAATGAGGAGTGGTATATGCCAGGCTGTGAGAGAAATTGTGCCCGCACTTATTTCGAATCCAAACTGCCGACATATCACGGGGCTTCGTTTTCCCCGGCCACCGATTAACGACCTAAGTAGACGCCGTTCCTTCCTTCCGAAACCACACTGAAAAGTCAAGGATAACGTTCTCGGCCAACACCGGGATCGGACCCTTCTGGTTAGTGAGCCAGGGCATTACTGTCTGAATAATCAATGTGAATCAATCGCATTAATTTCCAGCCCCCCTTACAAATGAAAGAAATGCCCAATCGTTCTGTTGCAAATATGTTAGCGCGTCATGTTGGTCCCACCATTATGACGTTCCGGTTCTCTTGTTTTCTCTTCATAGTGCAGAAACACACGACACAGGACCTTGACATCGTGAAGATGCTAGTTGTTACTACGTCCCATATAAAATTGTTGTTTTACTTGTGTAAACAACGGCTAGGTTTAATCCCAATATTAAATTGGCAAGAACAGAACTTATGAATACGTTATAAAAGGAATATATTGACCTGGGGCCTGTTTCACGAAATTTTAACTAAGATAAAAATCCAAATTTTAGTAATTTGATTGGATAATATTAGACTGGTTGTAGTGCTTAGCCAGTCAAAATTGAAGTATCTAATAAAATTCGGATTTTATCTTTAGTTAAGATTTCGAGAAACAGGGCCCAGAAAATAAATGTAATTAATTTTGAATAATATCACATCCAAATAATCAGGGCTGATCTACTTAGATTGTGGTAATTTTATGAGAGCTCGCTAAACAGGCTCATTTTAGTTTTATGACTGATTCCAAAATATTCAATTTTAAGCATACTGAATGATTGACTTAAAAGTTAATTAAAATTAATAATATTTTCCGTTAGATTTTAAGGTTAAATTTGTGGTATTTGAAAAAAAAACTGCGTAGGCTAGCCTACATTGTATTACATAATTAGATGAGTCTATTTGGTTTCTGAAACATTGCAAATTTAATATATATTTCAGTATAAGAATGAGTGCAGTTGTACCATTGTTTATCTTTTACATTATAAATATAATAAACGGTATAATATGTTCTTCTTACTTTATATCTATTTGTATTTCAAAAGCGAACAGCAAAGTTTTTGTTCTTCCTGATTTGCGTTTTGGTAATAGGGTGTTACTGTATGACCGGCACAAACTTTTTCATATTACGCCATTCGATACACGAAGATCATACCCAAGCATTTAAACAGAAACAAAACAAAGATCAATATTTAGATTTATCAAGAAGTATTTCCAATGATGATACCAACATACTCCAGAAACAGCTGAGAACTTTAAAGAAGAAATATCAATCCAGGCATCTTAAGGTCAACAGAAGTCTACCATTTCAGGTACGAAAATAACGATTATGTTCTTTTATGTGAATATCAATATAGCATCGTATCTATTGAACAAATTATAAGAAATGGCTCCCCTGGGTTCATTGCTTTTCAATTTGGGGGGAATCAACGCGGTAGTCTACTATTTCCTCCAGAGCCTATGTTAGCCACAGTACGCTATGATTGTCTAAATCAGCAATGATGTGATTTGCAATTATTGAACATGTCCAGAACCTTTAGTTAAAAAAATAAACGTTTCAGCTGTTGTTGCATGGATTGTCATATCAAGGAAAATATGTAGGATTCTATTATAACATATCTGGTTTCTGCAGCTGTCGAGACCGAATCATTGGGGGAGCTGAAGATTATCCCCAATGCAAACCAAATCAGTCATCAATTGATGTGTATTTGTACGTTAGATATGTTGGGCATTAAATAATTTAACCGGGGTCTTTAAATGGAAATGTTATGTGGTTTGAATTTTTCGGCCAGCTACCAGAATCTGCCCATCGCTCACACGTGCTGCGAAAAGTGATTAGAATTCAGGTAAGCTGTCAGAAACCTAATTATCCAGCTAACAGTAATGTATAAGAATGCAACCCATATTTGAATTTTGCAAAATAAAAACATTGTAAGTCAGACGGAATTCAACCGTAGACAGAGACTAATCATAGACACATAGACTGACTCAATCCAAATAAAGAAAACACAGCTATGAACTTATCAGTAGACACAGTGAATACTCAATTGGGATCACCTGGTTTTTCACATTTTCTTGATATGACACACTTAGGAAGATCTCGCGGCACGTGTGCCGCGGCACACTGGTTGTGAATCATTGATCTAAACATTCTAGGGCCCCTACAGTTTTATGAAGAACTACAAGAACCCGTGTTATAGAGTTAACGATAAAGTGCAGTGTTTGCCTTATTTCTATTTGATTGGTGTCCCAAAAGCTGGTACCTCTGATCTCTTCGCTAGAATATGCCACCACCAAGATGTGATGCCACCTCTTAAAAAGGAAACACAGTTTTGGCCAAGGACGAGATTTAAAGGTACTGGAACTAATTCTTTTAAATCGATGGATAACAGAGACTCCGAAAAAACCTGTGGACAAAATCAAAATCTTGTAATTAATCCAGAATTTATGACCGTGTAAAATACTTTTGACTGATCCTGTAGATACTTTTAAAGGGTCCCACGGCGGGGCGAAGCAATTAAAACGATACCATTTACATGCCATCTACAAAGTTTCGTATTTAGAACACCAGCAACTTCCGAAGCTAGGCCCCTGTCCATCCTCGGTATCCCCAGTGGTTTCATTCCGTTCTACTCCACTAACCCCTGAGTTAATCTATGGGGGACACACGTTTTCAAGTTACCCGCCCTTGATGATTGTGCTATTTTTATCGACCAGTGTTAGCCTAAATGAGTGAAGTCCAAATTATTCTAAATGCGTATTTATTAAAGATACATTATGGGAGATTAGATAAAGGGCTGGCAGTTCTCGCTATAATAGTTAAAAACTAGATAATGTAAAGGTAATTTGTTGAAAATTTCAGTCAAATTGGTCCACTATGAACCGAGATATCAGCTTTGTAAATTTCCGCCTATCCTCGTTCATCATTACTAAAGTTGGTACGTTAAAAAGCATAGTCTCGATTAACCATTGTTTGGATTTAATTATCAATGAGCGTTTGCAGCATATAGGATTCTAATCCAGTCGATATCGAAGGCTAGCCTTGACATCGAGAGTTGATTGTGGTCTGGATAAGTTAATTAATGTCTCAGGCCGAAAGAAAGACCTGCGATAGGCAGATTTAGCTCTTGCATAATGCATGTTTAACAACAAATAATGCAATATTACTGAAGACTGGACGTTCATATACATGTATGGTCAAGAGTGTTATTGAGAATCGTTCGTTCCCGGAGCTTTACGTCCACGTGATAAAATTGCCAAGTATATTTCAATAAAAATAAACATTACAGAATGAAACATTTCAGACAAAGAACGAATAGTAATAATAATAACAAAAGTCAAACATATAGATGTTATACATATTTGAAATCAGCGACACATACTACAGATTTTGATAATACAATTAAATATAAATGAATTAGAAATATATACATTATTTACATAAATCATTCAGTAAATGGACATGAATATGGTTATCTACCCTTATAAAAACGAAGGCGAAACGACAGGTTTGTAAACTGTTTTTTGATTAATTGTTCGTAGCTACAATCAAGGCCATGGCAGATAATGTAATTTGAAATCGTGGAAACCCTATGGATTAACCTATGGGTATAGTGGGATAGAACGGAATGAAACACTGAGGATACCGACTATGGTCCCCTATCATGACTTCTACTATTTGGGCCAAATTCTCCTTCATAACATTGCACACACAAACACA
Source organism: Patella vulgata (assembly GCF_932274485.2). Taxonomy (NCBI): domain Eukaryota; kingdom Metazoa; phylum Mollusca; class Gastropoda; family Patellidae; genus Patella; species Patella vulgata. The sequence goes on along the minus strand of NC_065882.2, from coordinate 47,633,226 downwards.
GAAACAGAAATAACTGTATGTTAGTCTCAAAATGAGCGAAATGTTTGTTGTTGAGTAGTTAATTAACATTCCTATTTTTTATTCTCAGAATTTAGTATGATAATTTCTTTTTCTCTCTTTCTGTCTTTCTTAGGTACATCGTATGATTTGTATCTTCAATATTTCCATGAAGCATCACAGAAAATCGACAGTTTAACAAATATAACTGAAAACGGAATGATTTATCATTATGCAATAACAGGTATAACTGAATAATAATTCAAAAACAACAATCACGTAAGTCAAAATCAATAATAACATGTGAAGACAAGCCAAAAACAACAATAATGATATGTACGCGTTCACAACGTTTTCGGCAAGGGTGCATGAGTGGGGCGGAGGCGTAGCTCCGGAATGGAAGGTCACGGAACGCTGAATATCTATATATGGCTCGTCCTCTTATGGCCTAAATGTTTTAAACCAAATTTGAACAAACATCTGGTGAAACTATAGCCTCTGTAATGTTAACAATGTTTCGGTAATCGGGTGATAACTCAGGTACGGTAAGTTGCAGAACTAGGTGAATCGCACCAAATTGTTAAAAGATCCGTTAAAAACTGTAGCCTAAATCGCGTTCACAGAGTTTTTAGCAAAGGAGGTGTGGCGGTGGGGGTAATCCTCTCGTAATCCCGATGATTCGCACTAAATATGAACAAATGTTTTTAAAGACTATATCCGTTATCGCTAATTGTTCTCTCTTCTCAGGTACCGCGACGCCATCTGATTTTTGGGATAATGACCTTTGGCATTACGATATGTATAATACGCATCTCGACGAACCAGCTATCATAACGCCTCACCATCTTTACCATATCAACCCAAAATCCAAGTTTATTATTATCTTCAGAAATCCAGCCGAAAGGTTAGTTTTCAAAAATGCTACCATATTTATAAGGCGAACGATCAAATATAACAGAATATCATGTGTTAAACCCTAGCCTGGATTACAAATAGCAGTTTTGTTTATTCTCTAAAACCACAAATAATATCAAATCTTTATCAAAAATTGTATCTATGTATCTACTCCATATCTTAGATAACAATTTAATTTTCTGTAAAGACCTCTTGTGTTGTTATTCCATTTTTTATTGATTTACTTCTAGAACTACAAGAAATAATGTAATTGTAGATTTAAAAGAATTGTATCGGCCATGAACAAAATACATGTTCTCTAGATCTCAAGTAGTTTTTTTATTGCTAGATTTAATGTACGTGTATTTTTATATTTCTAAAACCAGCACACAAACCTCAACTTATTTCTAAAGAATTGCGTGGATCTATATAGGAGTCGTCTACCGTCTACTTATAGTTAAGGGTAGAATTGTTAACAGTCTTAAGAGCAAAGCTCTAATGAATATTAGAATTTAATTGAAATAAATCATAGGGGGTGCGCATTTTTATAAGTGTGTGTGTGTGTGTGTGTGGGGGGGGGGGGTAACGTGTGTTGTAGTACCATGGGTCTTTCTGTCAGACGTGGAGAGCAGAGAACCAAATCCGGTCGCCACATCCTTATACGTATGTCCAATGCATCTTTTCTTACTACATATCTCAGTAGCCTTGTGATCGTCTTTGCTTCCGCTTCACGTTGTGTATTTTCTTCCTCATATCTATCTCATTTAGTTAAGACGTTACGGCACCAAATATAATATGTAGTACCACGAGTCTTTCTGTCAGACGTGAAGAGCGGGCCACCAAATCCGGTCGCCACATCCTACGTATGACCCATGCATCTTATCTTACTACATATCTTTATAGCCTTGTGATCGTCTAGTATTTTTACTTGTTGTCTTTGCTTCCCCGTCACGCTGTGTATTTACTTCTTACTGTTTTCTCAGTTAGTTAAGACATTTGTCTTACCAGGAATAACAATGCAACAGTTCGTTTTTACATTTTATATACATGTATCATACCTGCTTACATATGGTACAATGCCTAATAGAATAAAGTCATTCTCTCAAACATCATCCAGCCAGACTCGCTGGGCGAGTCTGCTGGTAGAAACTGCTACATCCTATGGTCTAGGAACTCAGATGGTAATCTCTCCGGAATCCAATGAAATCTGCCTTAAAAGTTTACCATGATTTCTTTTATAGGACTCATGGACATATCGCACAGACTATAAGACTATTCATGACCCTGAACCTGTGCAATTACTGATGTGTTTGGTTACTTTAGCCAAATGATGCAATTCGTAAATTTCCAATCACATGTAATCTGGTGGTATTTTTTGACACATAGAATCAGCTATGTTTTGGTTCTATAACTCTTTTTATGTGTTTTATGTGTCAACCTGTCACTTATATTTTTAGTGCACATTTAGTACAATTGGCCAAAGACATTAATTAATGAAATATAATGCCACCATTAATTATAAGAGCAAAAATTCTAGCAAAAGTCTTACAGTGTGTTAGATCATAAGTTCTGCCATTGAATCAAGTATAAGTGTGGTTTCGATGCCCTCATGGGTTTACTTCGTGTCCTTTGTCCTGGTTTTCTACCGCAGCTAAACGTCTTATTGACATAAAATTGAACCATATATATTTATCCCGAAATAACCTAGCTTATGTCGAATGGACGTTAAACACTCTCTCTCTCTCTCTCTCTCTCTCTCCCTTGCACATTTTGATCCATATGTTCGTCAACACAGTGTGGAGAGATGGAGTGAATCCTCTTGCACACTTTTCTGACAGATTCGGTCTAATAATCAAAGGATTATTATTATACGTCTAATTATTGGCAGGTTGTATTCTGATTACTGCTACAGACGACATACACGACCTACAGCAACATCACAGCGTTTTCATGGAAACGTTACCAGAGCTATAAAAATGTACACTGACTGCTTTTCTAAGTATTCAATTAGGAAATGTGTGTATGACCGGAATCTAGCAAGAGATGCCGTGGTAAGTAGTAACGCCCTTCGCAATCTCTTACAATAAAAAAGACTAAACGGCAAACTTTAGGTATATTTTTGTGAACTGATATAGGGTTTATAGCGTCCTACTTTTCTGTACCTAAACCGGGCTAATGCAGGCGGGTCCACTTCATGCCGTGTGCTATGAGGAAAACTTTGCCCGGACAGTGGCATTTCTGTGTACGTCAACAAATACCTCGGATCTGGGTTTTTAGTACCACCCGAATGACTAGACACTGTTCCTCGTCAGCCCCTTCATTCTGCACCACTACCAGGGGAACCATGCTAATAAATCCCAAGGAGCATTCTCGACTGAATCAGGGACATCCTTGTTAGTGAGCCAGTGCTTTATATATATATCCGTGAGCCACCGGCTATGTTTTGTAGTAGTCGAAATAAGCTACGACAAAACACATGTTTTGAATAATATTATGGCATTAGTCTTTCTAAAGCATCTGATGACAGCACTCATGTAAAGATTTTACATGCCAAACAAAAAATTCTCATTGTATTGTGCTACACTTTGAATTTGTAGGTATGGATACGACTAGGATTATATAATATTTATATGATGCATTGGTTAAAAGTGTTTCCAAGGCAACAATTTCTGCTATTAGACTACGATGAATACAGAAAAGACAGAAAAAGATCATTAGGTCGTGTTTACAAATTTCTTGAACTTAGTAAGTTTTTATTGGATTAATTGGGTGTGTTATTTCGACAAGTGATGAGGCAAGTTGAATGCGATTGTTTACTAGATTTAGTTTAAATTTTGGCTCACTGGCTTTATCTACGGTGTTTATACAATCCAAAATGCAAAATCAAAAACAGGGCTCAATCATTTTGTCTCACAAAATGGTTATCAGTTCGAAAAACATGTTTGGTATTTGCCGGGATATTTCAAGACGAAACAATATTCTTACATTGACGGCATTCTTCTTATGGTTTCCCCATTTCTATTGCTCCGAATGAAGTGAAATGAAATGGGGTTTAACGTCCTACTGTTCTGCTCCTATACTGGGCTAATGAAGACGGGCATACGCCATACAGTGTTCCATGAGGGAAATTTTGCCCGGGCAGCGGCACTATCGCCTACTCTTACATCGAATTCCAACTGCCAGGGAATCTTTTACGTGCATTCCAATATATACACGGGACCTCGGTTTTTCGTCTCATCCGAAGGACTAGACAGCTGTCCTTGTCGGAAAATCCTGACGAACTTTCTCGGCCAATGCAGGGATCGAACACCCTTCTACTGCTCCACTCACATACCACATATGCCTATATATTGGTAACTTGACATTGATTGTACATAGTGCAGCGTTTAGGGGTTCTGGGAGTTTATCTAAGCTGCTAAAATGTAAAATGATGAACACGTATATGCGGGTGGAACGCGGGGTGTGGGTTCTGGGTGATCCAATAATGGTTTCTACCTCCGACGATTATAGAATAATTCGTTTCGATCTTTTCATGTTTCATCACGTTTCACACTACTCTGTGAAAGAGTTGAAATTTTTTTGATGTTTACTTATTTATTTCTTTTTAAAGGAACACCAAATCGAAAACAATGGGAACAAATTCTTCAGGGTGTCGCTAAAAATACAAATTTTCGTAGAAAAAAGAAAGCTGGACCCATGCTTGAAGAAACAAGGCAGTTATTAAATAATTTTTATAGAAATTCCAGCACAGAGATAGCCAAATATTTTGGTGAAGACAGACCCAAGTGGAGTAAAATTTGAAAAATCATCCATAATATATTGTTTAATCATTGTATAAAATAATGTTACAATTCTACAAATGTGTGGATTGGGATAATATATTTAAATTTCCCCATACAATGTGCTCTTGTATTGACTTATAAAAGAACTCATTCCAATCTTGTCCCCAGTATGGCTAAATACTAGATACGCAACGGTTCTCGTTCTGATAGGGTCACAAAAATGTTACACGCTGTAATGGGCCGGTTGTGATCTGGTGAGCTAGAGATAAACGTCCTATATTTCTGCGCCAATACGGGTAAATGAAGGTGGACGTGTAGTATGCAATATGGGGCATTTTGCGCAGACAACGGCGTTTCCATCAACTCTTCATTGAATTCCATTAAACATGTCTTATTTGACGTTCACGCTAACATATAGGAAAGTCAACAGGCTACCTCGGTTGTTCGACCCATCCTAACGACTAGACGATTGATCCTTGCCAAGCCCCAAGTGATCATGCATCACAGACAAGGGCGAACAAGGTCAGAAAATCGCAAGGAACTTCCTGGGGATAATCTGACGGTGCTAAATTAGAATTTTGGTAAATAATGGCGCATGTAATAATGACAACCCTGATCTTTTTTTCCGTGCAATTATTATCAATGAAATAATCACCAATGTCATATTTAATTGTGCCATTTTTTCTGTGCCATAATCACCAATGACATTTTCCGTGCACTACTAAATTCAATAATAATTATATATGCTTTCCATTTTATTTACAATATTTTACCAAAGGGAATAGTTTCACATTAATAAATAATACCGTGTATTAAACTTATCGCATATCATTTGTTCAACAAGACACCAGTCTTATAGCGGCTTTTCTCACATTAACACATTTTATCCAAATACATGGCAAACAAAATGATTTTAACATAAATAATATTTGTGCGGCCATTTGTATCCAACAAAAGGCATCACAGCTATGTTCGAGTGTAGGACACCTTATATTGTTACCGAACACCAACATAACAGCAATGGGTGTGTAAAGTAAGATTGTCATAAAGCTGGCTATGCAAACATCGGTAGGTGGCACCAAGCTCGTGTACAGGGGGCGCATTTCGGATACCCTCATCATCGACCGCCATTTAAATCTATAGGTGAAAACTGCCGCTAGCGCCGAAACGATCACTAGAAAGGCGGCGGGGAAGAAACTTAAAGCCAAAAAGAGATGAAGAAGTCGATTGATGTCGAATAAGAATGAACACGTCCACAAACTGTCCAGTGATAGCAGAAAAAGTGGAATCAGAACACCCAAACACAGTATCCATGGCAACAAAAGTAAAATAGTCCGCATCACATTTTGAAGTCTGCCGTTTATGTAACAATAGCAACCAATCGTCATAATGTAATCCATGTTCATTACTGCCACCGCCATCGTTGTCACAAATGGAATAATGATAGAGTAAGTTACTTCTAAGGCTAACTGCGCATGACATATCATTGGACGATTCCATATGGACACATCTATTAATACCGGACCGATATACATACCAAACAATATGTCACCAAGAGCCAAACTGGCCATTAGTAAGTGTTTGCTAGAATAACGAAGTAATTCCGATGAAAGAATAACGGTTAACAAAATGCCATTTGTAAGTATAATAAGTATGGTGAAGACAATCATCAACACAATGTAAACTAAATCCATTCTCATAGTGAACTACGTACGTCTGTTGTGACTGCTGGCAGAAATTCTGAAAAGAGAGGAAATAGAAAGTCTGAACACATAAACATTTAAGCATCTGACGATAGCCTACATAAATATTTATAAAAAATGACATTAAACGCATGTAAACGGTCTATTGTTTGTCTATAAAAAGAAATATGACCTTTACAGTGACAATAATATATAAAGTTTAATAAAACTGTAAGTTGACTCATATTATTAGTAGCTAAAAATGGCTCGAAACGGATAAAGGTGTGTCTTACAGAGACATACATGTAAACCTTTATGGTCAAAGGGGTGGGGTCAAAAAAAGGTAATTGATTTGAACAGATATTGTCAGGCAATGCAATATATGAACAACCAATAGCTTCGCCATGCCTATCACATTTGGTCAAAATCTGTTTCACAGAGGTATATCGAAGCGGACTAGCGAATATTCACTGCTGATCAGTGTGATTTGGTCATTGTAAATAATAAAGTTTTCAACAACAAAAGAGGGTACTTAATTATTTGCGTATAAAAGAACATAATATTTTTGTTGATAAAAATTAAGATACATGGGTGGAATGTAATTACAACTCTTATTAACACTTAAATATTTAGCGAAACATTTTCGTCAAGTAATCTTATACAAAAAAACATCTTGTTTTCGAAAAGAGTGGCATAATCATCAGGTGATATACATTAGAGGTAGGCACCCTTTGGTGCGTTAAAAAAAAGAAAATCAAATTTCGATAAAATTCCGGCCTCGAGTAAATAGACGAAACAAAAAATTTCATAAAGATGGCGAATAACTGCGGTGTAATTATTTCTACACCTTTTTAATAAACCACAATGTATACTATTCTAATATGTTGCAATTGGAAATTGATCATGGAAACATGTAATTGGATGCTTCCCATCACAGCTTTATTGAAGTCAGAAAATATTACTGTCAATGTAATGAACTATAAAGATGGAATGGAATAATAACTATACAGACAAACTAAAATGTCATAGCGACAAGCCCTTCATCACAACCACATAACAAAAATTTCCTACAAATACTGATGAACAGGTCCGTAACTAAGGGAGGGGGGGGGGGGCAGGGGGGGGGGGGGCTTCGCCTCCCTCTGTGAAAAAATTGTCGACATAGATATCCATTGTCCGTCAGTTTTACAGCACCCCTGAGAACACTTCCCGCCCCTCGTTGCTTTGAGCTAGTTACGACCCTGCTGATGAACAGTAGTGGATGCAGCGCCAGCTGCATGAAGTCTGTCACATTAGACCCAACATTTCTAAGACAGTTAAAACAAGATAAGATACATATGTTATTGTCATTGAATAAAAACGCCCACATGGCTATGCTGTAAAACCTGTGCTATAATACGAAAACTGGCTGTGCAGGCAACATCACCCTAACTAAAGTTAGTTAGCTATCAAAGTGATTACACATATTTTACAGAAGTCGCAATCTATATTATATTCTGATGTCTATAACAAAAATGCGGGGTTATCCAGGCTACCTTATATTCCATTCAAATAAAATAAAGATAATTTTGAAAATATTTAATAGAATTTACTTGCTTTTAGCAGAAATAACAAAGAATTTGTGTTCAGATTATGTTATACGGAGAGGCATCCGAGCAGCAGGCTTTCAGGCTTACCTATAGTCCATAGACCATCTGGTTAACATCAGTTTGGCATAAAGAAACTGTTATCGGTCTAACTTTCTTAAATAAGATAGGTCGTTTCGGTGTAGTTTGTACACAGAGGAAAAAGTCTGAACAGCCAAAAGTAGGTCAAAAATACAATAATGATTTTATCCATGAGTGGATATAGGGAATATTAGGAAATAGGTCATCATTAAATGTTATATCCAGACACTAAATGTACATTAACATATCCACGGAGGATGCCATTAAAAGTTGAATTGACTTAACACGTAATTCTTGTTACCCCCGCTAAATCTTTCTTTTATATACATGTGTGTATACACACACAACAAATACTTACATGTAATTATCAGAATTCCAACTTAGTAACAGGTTTTCGTGTACCGTACTTAATATAGCATATAAATGTTCGTGAAGGTTAAACGGCTATCAAGAATTTATCCACTGAAAAATGTCGACAGTAGCCGTCTGGATTTATATATACATTAAGCTTTCATCCACCGTGTTCCTTCCTTGTGTGGAAGCTAAATATAGTTAACTTTGAAATGGTCGGTGATCGAGGATAAATTTCACCCGACTTAAAAGTTTACGTTCTGTACTCAAGCAGCGATGATATTAAAGAGATTCTCGAAGACAAGCGTCATCATGTTTTAGTTGTAATATGAGGCGCGGATTATTTTATTATATTCTAACATTTATTTTGTTCGTGAAAGTGATCATGCCGCTTTTTTTCAAATTAAAACTTTAAGGGTTAAAAACGTTTTCTTTCGATAATATACTATTCAAAAAAAGTAGGGGATATTTGATTTTGGGGGCATAATACTAAAATATGCAAATGACTACGAAAAAAGTCACTATAGAACCTAACAGAAGAAACATTTCCAGTTACATGTGACGCCCAAACGCACCAATAGCTACCGCATGGAATGCAGGTGATGCTTGGGATCATCATGGGGTCCAACCCAAGATTTGCACGACTATGACTTTGAATGTTACAGTCATTGTGGCATTGAATTCCAGGGTGGAAACATCAGTTTAATTGTTTTAGTGACCAGAAAACAAATTTTGATATGCGTCGGCTTACCCAAAATGAAAGGTTACGTGCCCTTGGCATGCTACAGATCGGCACAACACAGGCGGTTGTGGCGCGGACGATGAATGTTTCTCAGTCTGTCATAAGCAGGCTATGGTCCAGATACCGTGATACACAATCTGTACAGGACAGACCACGCTCAGGTCGACCAAGGGCGACAACTCATGCCCAGGATCGATTTATCCGTACCTTGGCCTTGAGAAATCGTGTCATCACAGCAAATCAGATCAGCGCTCGTCTTCAAACAGACACTGGTGTGAGAGTGAGTGGCCAGACGATTCGGAATCGACTGCATAGGGGTCACCTTCGCGCCCGACGTCCTCGCGTGATCCCTTGTTTGAGAGATCATCACATTCAGGCAAGACGTCGTTGGTGTAGGGATCGTCAACACTGGGATAATCGACGCTGGAGCAATGTGATGTTTTCAGATGAGTCAAGGTTCACTGTTGATTTTTTGGACAGACGTAGGAGGGTGTGGCGTCGTCGAAACGAGCGCTTCCAAGACGTTAACGTCATCAGACATGATCGATTTGGGGGTGGTTCTGTTATGGTGTGGGGAGGCATCACTGTTGCTGGAAGAACGGCTTTACATGTTGTTGCAGGGCGTGTTACAGGCCAGTACTACCGGGACAACATCTTGGCAGTCCATGTTGTGCCGTTCGCACGACGTCATGGCCGCCGTTTCATCTTCCAGGATGACAACGCAAGATGTCACAGGGCCAGGATCGTTACAGGTTACCTCCAACAACAGAACATCACCACATTACCTTGGCCAGCACTGAGTCCCGACCTCTCCCCCATCGAGCATGTCTGGGACATGCTTGGACAGAGGTTACGTCAACGTCAACAACGTCCTGCCAATGTCCAAGAACTTGCTGCTGCGTTGCAACAGGAATGGGACAATCTGGACCAAAATGACCTTAGACGTCTCATTAGGAGTATGCCACGTCGGATCAATGCTTGTTTGGCAAACAGAGGAGGATTTACCCGTTACTGACTTGGTTGTGATGCTGTGGTAACTTTGCTGTTTGACCCCGGGTATCATTTTACCCTTATAATGGTCAGTCTGTGCCTTACTTAGTCTAACGATCATTTGGAATAAATCGATGAATGTGAACTTCATTTCATTTTGTCATTTGTTTCTTCGTCAGTTTCATTAGGTGACTTTAATAACACTTAAAAATCAAATATCCCCTACTTTTTTTGAATAGTATATAATGTTCTGCTCACTTTGTTCTATAATGTAAAAATTTTCAAAAAATTTGTGCAAGCTAGGTAAATTTAAGACTAATATAACATTTCAATATTGGTTCTCCCGAAGGTGTCGGAAATAACTCATGTTCAAAATGAAACGAAATGTGGTTTAGACAGTTTTGCTGCAAGCGAGCTGGTGAAGACGGACATACACCATACAGTGTGCTATGAGGGGAAATTTTGCCTGGACAGCGGTTGCCTAGGGATCTTTTATGTGCACACCGATGTGTACACGTATCATACACAAACGCGTGGGATAGACAGTATAATATAGTGGATTATGGACCTCCTGTGACAGGAGCCGCGAGTCCAATAGAAGCGCCTCGCAGTCCAAGAATAGGGCCACTTTGACTTCATTGCAAGCCCCCCCCCCCTCCCGAGTCAAAGACCAAGAACCCCTGTGCATTTGTCCAATAGTAAGGCCGATGCGTCACCCCATCGTTCATCAGTACCGTTCTCATTTGTTTTTTTAAAATATCTTTATTCAAGAAGCTGCGTTAGGTTCACGTGCGGTGCGCTGAATTCGGCGTCTGGATATTCGTTAGCGTTCGTTTAGTTGTTTATGTATGTCTGTGTATATATTGTGTGTCTTGTCCGCGTCTTTGTCTTATTAGTGTTTTTTATGTGTGGTGCCATCCTCGTGCACTTATTATTAGCTATCAAGGTGCCCAAACTGTAGCGGAGAGGGTACCCGTCTACATAAGTCCAGAAAAATGGCGTACTAGTGTTGTGTAGTTCTTAGTGAGGTGGTGAATTAAGCCATTGCCTGCTGGTCCATACACAGATCCTATTTTGTTTCGTTTTTTATAGTTCAAAATTTCGTTTTAATTGTCTTTACTACACTAGGTTGTGTAGGCCATCGAAAGTATAAAAAACGAAACGAAATATGGTTCTGTATTTTAATCAGATTGGGGCTACTGATATGATTGGTAGGTATTTGCCTTCTAATTCTAATTGTTCTGCTGTGGAATTTGCTCGATCAGACATCCCTTCTCGACACGATACCGAGAATCTCTCCTTCTTGTCATAATCTGTTCAACTCCAAGACATGATCCCTGAAAATTAAAGCTGAAAATTGGTCCAATCAAATTGTTGTATTGAGCAATCTTTGTATTAATTCTCTTGATCTCAAATTGAGCACAAATGATGATGGATGGTCACCCTACACTTGATTGTGCTGAAAAGTCAAAAAGTAAGCTTCTCGGTATAAACAAGTGGACCAGTTTGTTTCATATTTATATGGCTGACCAAGGCAAGCAGCTTGTTAAAGTACATAACTTTGAAGTAGCCTGGGGGCTGTTTCACGAAATTTTAACTAAGATAAAATCCAAATTTTAGTAATTTGATTGGATAATATAAGATTGATTTTAGTGCTTAGCCAATCAAAATTGAAGTATCCACTAAAATTTGGATTTTATCTTTAGTTAAGATTTCGAGAAACAGGGCCCAGGTCTTTAACTCAGTTTTATCCACAGTCATCGACATTGCAAAATTTTGAAAATTGACAACCGCAAACCCATTTTCCAAGCATTTCAGACCAAAGCAGAAGAAGCCAATTTCCTGATACAATTAGATAACAGAATGATCTAAGAGCACTCTCCTTTCTTTCTTCTTTTTTTTTCTTTCTCTTTTTTCTTTATAGGCATAGGCCCACTTTTTTTTAATGAGCTTAGGCCCACCTGTCACGGACACGTGGGCCCAGTCCGGCACTGCTGTCATTCAATTTGAACTTTTCGCGTATTTCGCCGAAAATAACTGATTAGAAATTACAGTAAAAACAGAAAAGATTGAATGTAAATCAGTTTATAAACATCCATATTACATTATTATAATTATGCGTTGTAAGGTTCGGTAACAAAATGGCAGACATGGATGGAGATTGGAGATTTTATGATCAGCAGTTTCGCATGATTAAAGCCAATAAACCAACCTGTCTTCGGACCAAGTGGAGTGGCTGTTGTGGCATAAGTGTCGTAGCAAGAATAAATTGGCCATTTTACAAAAACCTATGACTTCAAATTCCCCAGTCCCAGGTAGTCTGGGTGTTTGTTCTAATTAAAATAGGAACCAGCGGCTGCCAGGCAGGATACGCCCACATTTTCGAGAGATGGAAAGAGAACAAGCTAACAAGAAAGTGATTTTTCCTACTATCAAGGGCCATAATTCAGGAAATTACAATTCAATATTCGCGAATATCGACAGGAACTGAGATCGTTGGGTTATAAACTTACATTTCAAGTTTCAACAAAATCGGATAAAAATTGTGACCTCTATAGGGTCCACAACCTTGATATACCATATCTTTACGCTATTTGAGAACGAACGGCGGCCATTTTGTCTGCCAATTTTGTGCCGATTTTCACGAAATTCGAACTCAACCTTACTTAGGGTGTAACGGTGATATAATAATACGGTTTTTTAAATCGGATAAAAATTATGACCTCTATAGGATCCACAAGCTAAAAACGCGATTTTTCGTACAATCAGGGGCCATAATTCAGGAAGTTACGGTCCGATATGCGCGAAGATCGAAAGGAACCGAGATCTTTGGGTTATAAACTTACATTTCAAGTTTCAACAAAATCGGATAATAATTGTGACCTCTATAGGGTCCACAACCTTGATATACCATATTTTTACGCTATTTGAGAACGAACGGCGGCCATTTTGTCTGTCAATTTTGGGCCGATTTTCACGAAATTCGAACTCAACCTTCCTTAGGGTGTAACGGTGATATAATAATACGTTTTTTTTAAATCGGATAAAAATTATGACCTCTATAGGGTCCACAAGCTAAAAACGTGATTTTTCGTACAATCAGGGGCCATAATTCAGGAAGTTACAGTCCGATATGCGCGAATATCGAAAGGAACCGGGATTTTTGGGTTATAAACTTACATTTCAATTTTCAACAAAATCGGATAAAAATTGTGACCTCTATAGGGTCCACAACATTGATATACCATATTTTTACGCTATTTGAGAACGAACGGCGGCCATTTTGCTGTCAATTTTGGGCCGATTTTCACGAAATTCGAACTCAACCTTTCCTTAGGGTGTGGTGATATAATAATACGGTTTTTTAAATCGGATAAAAATTATGACCTCTATAGGGTCCACAAGCTAAAAACGCGATTTTTCGTACAATCAGGGCCCATAATTCAGGAAGTTACGGTCCGATATGCGCGAATATCGAAAGGAACTGAGATCTTTGGGTTATGCGCGAATATCGAAAGGAACTGAGATCTTTGGGTTATTAACTTACATTTCAAGTTTCAACAAAATCGGATAAAAATTGTGACCTCTACATGCCAATAGCGAAAGCAGCCGAGATCTTTCGGGGATAAACCTATATTTCAAGTTTCGTCAAAATCGGATAAGAATTGTGACCTGTAGAAAGTCCACAAACAATTGTGGACGGACGGACGGACGTCCGGACGGACGGGGGCGACGGCATAATACGTCCACATGAAAATGTGGGCGTATAATAAAACATGCCCTTGAAATTGTAAATATAAACATGTATGTTTATTATGTTCGGGGCTTCATCCAAAAGTGTTATGCCGCATATCGCCAGGATACAGATAGGTACTTTCTATGTCAGACGCCCCATACCCACTATCTTCTCATACCAGTCCATCATTTCCACCTCAAATGCAACCCAAAGGCAAATATCGTAAATAGTGTGCAATTAAGTTATGGGGTACTCTAGTCTATATGCACGCGTTTTCTGGGGTAGTTTCTAGACTGGCGTTTCCACGTTTGTATAATCATGGGTCCGCTTGTAGTGGTATGAGATGGTTGTGGATTTTACTACTTATGTAACATGTAACTTCCGCAATATAGTGATACCTCAAGCTATTAAAAATCCATTTTTAGAAGCCATGCTTGTCACCTAATTTGATTGAGGGAGAGCCCATTTTTCATAATGTATTTGTCATTACTAACTGTCCATTCACCATTTAAGTAAATTTTATTTTCTGCCAACTTCTTTTCCGCCGTTTAAGTGCAGAGCCTGTTTTACATATATACCCCTCAATGTTCCCAAAACCACCTATAACCATTCGATCAATAGATAACAACCCCTCCCTGGGTCAAGCTGGCAGACAATAGGCCGTCAGGTTGCCAGTTAGTGATACCCTGGCATGTGATGGGATCATCCTCCACATTAATACTATGTGTAAGATGTATCTTCAGCCCCATACAGTGATGGGGTCATCCTCGTTGCTTTAATACCTTAAGATGTACCTTCTGCAATATAGTGATGGAATCATCCTTGTTTGCAAAATTCGTATGTTTAGGTGTGCCTTCTGAAATATAGATATTGTATCATCCTCGTTTGCATTAATACTTATGTAAGATGTACCTTCCGCGATATAGTGATAGGATCATCCTGGTAACATATGTTTATGTAAGATGTACCTTCCGTCATACAATGATGGGTCATCCTTGTTATTGGACATGATCAGAAAACTACTATTGGTGTTTAGATAATATTCATCACCTACAGTTGATATTTGTATTTACAATTTCGCAGGTTGATATTATTAAAACAGTGTTTATTGTTGATGGTTGGCCTCATGATAGTTGTTTTGTTTTATGAGCTGTTCGGTCAAACAAACCTGGGTGGCGGCGTCTCATCACTGTTCATGGCGGTTTCGAGCAGATTGTGCTTGTACCATCAGTCTGTTGGTCAGGTCTAATTTGTTTCTGGGCCTGGGATTGATCCGGCTGCGCCGGTGGTGGATGCTGAAATAGCAGTGGAGATGGTGGTACACCAGATAAGTGGTGGGGTGGGGTGTTAAAGGAGTGTACATCTTTTATGACGTATTTCAGAGTGGTCGCGAACTGTAGCCCAACGGTTAGAAAGTACCAATTAAGAAGTATTGTACCCGTCAATAACATTGTTTTTAATTGGAATTGTAAGTTGTGGTTTCATTGTGGACAGGAATGGTGACACACACATTGTTAACATTAAAAACAGAAGAAACATAAGCTTATAGCCAAACAAGTCTGTTAGTGCTCCAGTAACCACCGAAAATGTCAATTTTCCCAAAACCTCAAAGGTAGCTAAAGTTGTGTAATGGGTCGCTTGTACATTTGATGGAGCCCTTTGTGAACACTGCATCATGAGGGTAAAGGTCAATGTTGTTATGGTACCACTGATTAATAATAACACAGACATAAATAACACCGCTAAACCTGAAAGTATACAAAGTATTGAAAAATCCTATGATATATTCATCGGATAGTCAAGAAGAGACTTTTAATACTTCAACGTCGCAATATCAGCTCTGGTTAACTCCGATTTCTTTGTCACAAAGTATTTGACTGAGCAATACAATGTGTAACGAAAGATTCGTCTATTCCAGCGTCGAAAAGCTAATACAGTGCTTGCAAAGATGTACTACCCCAAGTAGCTTTGACAAGTAATCTAATTTATACCTATGAACTTATGACGTATTTGCATAATTATGTATCGCAAACTTTCCCTTTCTTTCATCTTGGCTGTAGTTTAACCCTCAATTATATACCTCCCCGCAGCTAACAAAAGGTACCGACATAAATATTGTTCCGATTGATGAGAAAGCAGTTTGCTTTATGTCACCTAATACAAAACAACTAACTATGATGCCAAGAAAAGCGGCTTGTCGTTGTCGGTGAGAGAGAGAGAGAGAGAGGGTTTAATGTCCACTCGACACAAACTAGGTCATTTCGGGACTAACATATGGTTCAATTTTATTTCCATAATTCGCTTGCGCGTAGGGGTCTTTAGCAGCGGGAGGAAACCGGAGGGTCAGGAGAAAACCCACGAGGTTGGACAGGCGACCCAACTCCTTGTCACGTACAACCGGGAAATCGAAACCGCGCCAGTTGACTCAATGACCGACCTATTGATACAGTGCGCACGTGCTGACCATTCAGCCATCCAACCCCTCGTCGTTGTCGGCAACCATGAAAACTTCAAATTTCATTTTCTCGTTTCTTGTCCTGGATACATTTCTTTTTAAATATTATCGAAACAACTTACCTAAATTTACATTGGAACCCCAAAAACCTGCTAATGATTGCCAGAAAACAACCAGAAAGCACTGACAGGACAATAAAACTATTCGTGCATTCTGTGTAGAATTCAGTGATTGAATAATTGGCACTCTAAAAAAAACCCATAATAATATGAAACAACTTTAAATAAATTTTCATTAAGAAGCGAGAGTTCAGTCATTTGGAGACTAACATGCTGTTATATTTGTCTTTGGTCACGTGTGCAGTGCTAGTTACGATCATTTTGGCCGGACAGATTCGTAACCCCCTACTCTTCTTCGTGTTCTACATAGACAGACCATAAGGTGAGGTTAGCTGTATCTTGCTTTATCAAATCACATTGCCCAATATTACCTAGCGACTAAAACCGTTGAAAAGAAAAACGTAAGTATTTACAAACAATCTGTTATAAAATTGTGTTTCTTCAAATAGCTCTCAAAATATTTCTGATATTTTTCCGTCATCTTTCGGCCAGTGTCGCGCATATCTGACAACGTATCGCCGATGCTCTATCGGGGTGTGCATGCGCCCACAAATAATCCTTCTATCGGTTTGAGATAGTGTAACCTTAAAACTTACTTTTTATAGGAAAACAGCCAGCCACCAACAACAGAACCACAGATTGAAACAGTTTGTCCAACAATACCAAGCCAAAAACCCAAAACCGACGTTGATACACCATTATCCATCAAGAACAAGGGCGTCATACTCAGGGTGCCTTGCTCGCCTGAAATAAATTATGACTAACTACAACTACAAAGTTTCTGTAATCGGCTATGTGAGGATTAGGTCAACTGAACAATACGTCAATAATATAAACTCTGAAAACTGAGAGAAAGAACGTTCTATTTTAATTAGACTACCAAATTGGCTTCAGTAAAAAGCTTCTCCAAAATAAATCAACTTCCACTTACCCAGTTTATATATAAGCACATAAATTATTATCCACCAAGTATCTTCTGTATTCAGAACATCCGTTAAATGTGTTCTAAGCCAGCCTCCTTCACTGGAGGTCTTAATGTCACTTGTTTGTTCACTTTGTTGATATTTATCATCCTTAGATTTATTTTTAGTAATTTTCTGTAATTTATTCGGCAAAAACGAATAAATGACAAGAACGGCTACTCCATACACAAAGGCTAAATACTGGAACACAAGAGTCCAGCTAATATAGTCAATTACGGAGGTTAGCAAACCGCCTCCAAATATGGCTCCGAATTTATACCCAACAACTTGAGCTATATTGCCGTAACCTAATTCTGACGAGGACAGAATCCCTATAGCAACCCCGTCTACAGCTATATCTTGTGTTGATGTGAGCAGATTGAACATTAATAAAACGCCGGCCAAATAAAGCAGACGACCAGAATCCAAGAAAGCGGCTACAAAACAAGTCAGCATTAAACCGACCATACTCCATACTAACCATAATTTCTTAGTTCCATGACGATCTACAAGAGGTGCCCACAACGCTTTCAGCATCCACGGGGTTAGCAACAATTTAAAGAATCCCACATTTGTCAAAGACATGCCATGAGTCCTAAAATATGCTGGAAGAAAGCGGGACTGGAGACCATAAGGAATGCCTTGCACGAAATACAAAAATGACAAAAAAGTTAAATATTTTGACATTGTGCCTCAGGACCTAATCACACTTCTTCAGAGCTTTGAAAGAGAAGATACGCCCACACACAATTCTTTGCATTTGGTAATCCCGCTCATCAAGATAGATTCACAGAATTACGGATTTATTTCATAAACAGATCTATGCATTAATAATTCGGATCAATTTGGGCCCGATTTTGATCTTCTATTCAATTTCATGTTTTAACAACATTTATCGACCCTTTTTGCTGAAATAAAAGAAAAGAGATTAATAAATTTTATCACGATATACACTTGTCTGAAATAACCTATAGCCGTTTTGGTGGGTATTGAAATATGATGGTTAGCGGCTAAGAAAGAGTCAGGACGATAAGTTTCCGTTTCTTGTCAGTATTCCGAACCTTTGAGGATTTTTTTACAAAGATTCTCTCCGTGTGACAACTTACATTTTAAATTGGCCGAAAGGTCTTTCCAAAGATGCACCCTTTCTTCGACTTGTGCATTGGAAGTTAAATTGTGCCCGCAACAAAATCTCCTATCTATAGGCCTACCGGTACCGTATCTAACTAAGGAGTGTCTGAAAAAATAGGACCATATTCTCGTGATTCTCAAATGGCCGCAAGCGCTCAAAAAAGCTATAAAGAGTAGTCTGTGGAAGCTATGAATGTTCTTTCTTTAGTGCAATATTGGGACTTTGTAATGGTATAAATATATATAGGCTATATTGACAAAATCCGGTAGTCTATATTATATTTAGCCTATAAAAATTAAACGTTGTTTTTCAAGACATTTTCTCTTTAAAAAAAGCTGAAATAAACCATTTGCTTTCTAAAATTAGGTTTCAAAGATTCCTAGCTAGCATTTTTTTTTTAGAATACATAGCAAAACTGATTGATTTTGTCTAAAATCTTTTAGTCACTTATAAACGTACAAGTTAGGTCTATATTATATAGGTCTATAATATAACTTGTACGTTTGTTGTACCGGTACTGTAGGCAGTAGGCCTACGTATAGTGTAAATTAATCATAAAGTCAATAAAGTGGCAGTATAACTTTAAACTTGCTAAATGATTTTAGACAGTTTAACAAAATCAGTTTTGCTATGTTTTCTAAAAAGAATATTTAGTTTAGGTCAATTCGCACTGGAAGTGTTTTTAAAATAATGTTGCTCCTGGCCGCCTCAATTTTCCAGTCGGGAGTCTTCGGTTGTTTCTGCGCGAGATGATTATGAGCCGTGTGGGCTTATTCTTTGAATGATGTGGCAGACTTTTGTGATAAATAAAAGATTCATAAACGTGGTTTGAATTACTATCTTGTTATACAAAATCGCGGTTATAGAAATACCTTTGAAATTATAAATAAACTACTTCTTGGGTGCAATACGCTCTAAAAGCCCTCTAATGGACGGAATCCCCCGAAATGATATTGATAACACCTTGTCTACCGCTTACAGCATTCCCTGTCAATATTACTGTCTATTTTTATAGCATAAAAATACCCAATTTAAACACTTTATCTTTTCGGGATAGTTTAGCACAGTTATAAAAATAGAAGTCGACAAAAATTCAAGAAAAATCTAAGAATTTTTTAGAGGAAGTAAATGTGTTTTGTCATAAGCGACAGCAATGCAACAACATGGCGGGATAATCAAAATATTTTTAAAATGATTTTTATAAAGAGTCTTATAGAATCACTAAAAAACGATAATTTAGAGTAAGTATTATGCATGACAGGATGTTTTCCTGTTGCCGCCAGTGATTGACAAATTCAGATGGGACAATTGAAAAACAGAGGTCTCGGTGGCATGCACATAATAGGCCTAACCAATTCAATTGCCTTTGACTTTGATTCAGATTTGACACTTGGTCTTGGACGGAAACGCCGCTTTTGGGACAAAATAAATTGTCCTCATAGCACACTGATGGCATACATGAACATGTATTTCATTAGCTAGATGATGTCGAAAAGTAGGACATTTTTGACATATAAAATACATGTTATATATATATAGCCTTGGGATACATGTCATGTACCGGTATCTTTCCCATATTTGCTCACTTTAATAATATAAATATTATATAAATAATTTCTTGTTTTGCATTATTTTCTTTTCATATAGGAAAAGTCATTGTTATCTAGTAGATGGTGCTGACCCCAATTATGTTATACCATCAGAGGGTGTAGCTCCAATTCATCTAGCTGCTGGTCTTGGAATCAAAGCTACAAGCTTATTATTAGAATATGGAGGAAATCCAAATGTCAGGTATTGAGGTATTAAGATTTGTAAACCGAACAGCATACTTTTGTTCATAACCAAGTTTATGAGCAGAACAGATTACAAAAATTAGTTTTCTGGACAAATTCATGAAGATGTCCAATTTCCAGATCCACACAAGTTTCAGTTTCCTGTTATTATAGCTAGTGAAGAATTTGTTACTTTTGACCACCGTACATGTACGATAAATATAAAACTTATGTATTGATTCTACATCTTATAAATATTTTCTGTAGATATTTATTCAAATATAATCCCTTACAAATGCTCTTACTTGTACATGTAGGTCTAAGCATCCAATATTTATTTGGGATGATTTAAAGGGCCATTCCCGATAATATTTTGGAGAATAAAAGTGCTTAATTTTGTGTTAAAATCCTTTAAAATCCCCTACCTTAGAGCTGAGCAACTAACTCAATATATATGTGATACATGTATGTTTTCAAAAAATTTAAACCCATCAGTCTTCATTTGCAAATGGAGACCGGCGTCCCAAGCTGTATTATACGGTGTCTGGATAAAACCAGACTTTTTTTTATAAAAATAATGTGTAGGTGATAATTACCTTTCATTATAAAGTACAGCACATGGGTCATTCATTGTATAGACCTCTAAAGGAATGGGAATCGATTATCAGGCCACCCAGTGAAAAATTGACCCGAAATCTAAAAGGGTTACCTGTCCAGATAAGCAGTTGTTACATTCACGTCCAAAGAACTCAATATTTTGAGCTGAGATTTTAAGACAAAGTAAATACACCATTCCTCTATATTTTGGCGCCTGACTTTCATACGTACTCAGACTTCTATTTTTTAGAATCTGTTCAAATCGGGATAGTCCCTTTAAATTTAATTGATTCTAGAAATTATAGAATTATGATGACCACTCAAGCAATCTGAGACAGGTCTGCATTCTTAAGTCCCAACAGCTTCTAAGAATGTATACTGAACTTATCTTTTACTAATAAACATGATGTATCTAATTGTTTTAATATATGAATTATTAATGTTATTTTGTAGATCTAGTGATGGCTCAACCCCATTACATGTTGCTGCAACATGGGGCGATGAAGAATGTGTTAAACTCCTACTACAGAGTGGTGCTGATCCACATGTTAAAGATCAGGTATCTGTACAAAGAATATTATAAACTACCATGGGGAGGGAAAATTTGTGATTAATATTTTTTTTTACCTGATTGTACAATATCAATATTATTCAGTGAACAAGTCACTAGATTCATTTTATGATATTTATCTCCTTCAAAGCTGTTTTGCTTCTTACTTAGTTGAGTACCTCTTAGAACATATGACAAGTAGGAGCCCAATATTTCTCGATGATTCTCCTCAACGAATTTTAACAATTTGCCAACAATGGTTTAAAAGTAAATATAAAGTACAGAAACTCCCACTAAAACAGCACATCTACGTGATATCTGAGATGTAGTGATATTTATTGCAGCATATTGCAGTGGTTACAAGATTTTAATGTCTAGGCATTCATATTGTTGACATAAGTATTATAACCCTTTGTTGTACCCTTTAACCGATGTGTGAATTGAATATCTTAGAATTATGTCCTTGTCTTTCTTAGGATGGATATCGTCCCCTTGATGTTGCTAAAGTATATGGCCATGATGAGGTTTTTCTATACTTGAAGTATTATAGTTTACTTCTGTTATCAGAAGATGATGAGCAATCTGAAAAATTTACAAGTAAGTAGAATTGAGTTTAAACTGAACTTAAAAATAAATGTTATGTTGTTCATCACACAATATGTGTGGTATATGTATGAGACAAACAGTTAAAGTTATAAGATAATATGTCGGATCTGACCTGAATGTAACCTATGTTTTCGCTGAAATTATGTTTCTGCTTAATTTCTAATGAACTTCAAAATTTAAGTGAAGTAATTATTGGTTCAGTAGCGAAGTAGCTGAGAAAAATGTATTTATACCAAGGGTCTCCTTCATAATGTTGTATTATTTGATAGTGTGGGGCATTTGTCCACATAGATGAAGCCCCATCTACACCAATTGTGGATCATAGCCCCCTTTGATTTTAATAGGTCAAGGTGTACACACGGATGGCAAATTTACAGAATTTGAAGTCTCCCCTCTTCAGTAGATTTCTTCATTGATATTTATATGTCAGACACATGATTACATTTACATATCGATCATTACAATGTTATGGTTATGGTATCAATATTGATGTATTAATACTGTAATAGGGAAACGCCAATGTAATGGCGTTTCCGTGTTATTTCCCTTTAAGTAATAATTTATTGTTTATTTAATTATTTTTTCTAAACTTTCAGGATACAGTGTAGATGATGGTTTGTCTGATATAAGAAGTAATGGGAATGGCTGTAACGATAGCTACGATAGTGATGAAGCCTCGAATTTACTTGATACTTATATTTATTCACAAAATCCAGAATACATTTTTACAAATACTATTAATGGACAATTGTCTCACCATTTAAATCAGGGTAACAAAATTCTTTTTGACGTTACATCACCAGACAATCCATACATTGACTATAAATATAAAAGCAGTGATGATGAAAGAAACAGCGATCTCAATAGATATGTCTTATCTCCTGTCAGTAACAAGTTAAACTATAAATCAGATGCATGTGGACAGAAATATAAGGAATCAAATACATCACATGAAAGGAATTTATCACCAAGAACTTATTTTTATAGTGATGAGCTTAACCGATATAATACTGACATAAAACCAACAGCATTTGTAAAAACAACCTGTGATCATATTCAGAAACATAGAGATCTCAATCAAACACCTACAAGATCTCCATTACCAGAATTCCAACAAATCATGAAACATATTAATTGTGATCAGAACTGTAGAGATCGCGATCGTACACCCACAAGATCTCCATTACCAGAATTTCAACAAAACTTTAAACATAGTAATACATTACAATGGGTTTCTGATCATGCTAAACTACACTCATCATATCAACAAAACAAACATCAAAATAATGACAAAACACCAATAATTTCCGAAAAGCAACAGAAATCAAAAAGTGTACATGGTCCTTCATCACCAGTGTTAAAACCAAAATTATTTTATTCTGATACAAACCTTCATAAATCAATCTGTGCTCATCATGATAATAAATTTTCAACAATAAAAACCCCAGAAAAACATTTGTCTGCAAAGACTGCCATCTTTCAACCTTATTGTCCAGATACAAGTCATTCTACATCATTTACTTCCGATTCAGATAAAACATTGGAAAGTAAATCTTTAGATGCTGTGAAAGAATCTTCTGGTTGTCAGTATTCTAAAAGACAATATATTAAGTCTTCGAGCAGTCAGATAGTTCCAAGAAGATGCCGGGATGACAGAGACAAATTCAACTCCCAGTTACATAATGGAGAATGGTTTCAAAATGAGCAGACGGTTGATAATCCGTCCTTCTGTCAGCAGACACAGAGTTTCAATTTTGAAGTATGTAATACATGTAGTGAAGATAGTTTGTCACATTATACAGATGCAACTGACATTTTATCAGGTTGTGTTCCGTTATGTAATGAAACAGGTTTTGTTGTGAATGTCAGTGATATTGAAAGAGAAAATAGACTTGCTTATAGACAAAGATTACTAGATGATAAATGTCAGTGGTATTTAACAAATTCTTGTCGTCATGTAAACGCTGAAAATCAACCAACCCCAAAAGCAAGAAATGGATGCGGAAAGCAAAATTTAAGGACAGATTTCATGCATCAAATTCATACATGTACATCACTCCATAGAAAACCATCAGATCAGAACGTATCTCCTGAACCATTTAGTGAAACTTTGAATAGCTCGGTTACTGATTCTGTTAATTTTAACTTAAACGCTGCTCAGTTATCAAACATTGTTCCATCTGAGTGTTTTAACAATTCACACATACCAAAAAGTCATATGTCCGAACATTTTACCACAGAAAATATCATAATCAAACCTAAGTTAGAATGTAGGTCAAATAAACGACGAGAAAGTGACTCATCTTGTGACACTTTTGTCACATGTGAAGATGGCATCTCAAGTAAACCAGTTTCTCCAGATCCAGTAATTGAATTATCAGAGCAGACACACAAGTTATCTTCTGGTTCTACTAAACCAGTTTTCGATGAAATCAAAGTAAATCCAATATGGTTGCCTCCTTCTACTCCTAACCTTGATCAAAGTGACATATTTTCATCAGACAACAGTTTTATAGAAAAGAGGAAATCTGTAACAGTTAGAAAGAAAAAACAGTGCAGGGACGTTGAACAAATGGTAGATCTTGAAGACAGACTTGAATCTTTTCAACTAGATAATCCCGCAACTGGGACACAGCCGATTGCAGCCAAACCTCAAACAAACAAGACATCATATCAAGAACCTAACAGATTGTCCATAGCTTCATCAGTATTTGACACAGCATTCTATGGTGGGAATCGTCCATCTACAGATAGTATTTATAGTAATATATCTGTTAAAGAATATGTATACCAAGATTTGGACAGAGGTATAACACTTATTGAACGTCATGTTCCATCAGAATGTGGTAACAGTACTGGTCGTCTGTCTCTAGATTCTGTAACTAGTGCTAAATCTGTTGATTCACAAAAGACAGAAGAATATGACTGGAAAACATACATAAAGCCTAAACAAGACATTATTTCTGTTGATGATTCTCGAGATGAAGATGACAATGAAACTGTTCAACTATCAAAACAATTCAGCCAGTTATCGAACGAAGAATTAAGAAATAAATTAAAGACAATGGGTGATGATCCAGGACCAGTTATAGCCAGTACTCGACAGACATATTTGATTCGACTTGCCAGTATCAGCAAAAATCCTGGATTAGTGATGATGAGCAAAAATGGCCCAGGTAGCTATTCATTGATTAAATTTTCAAGATGATTAGATATAATTCTATTACATGTAAATACATTGTTGTATTTCTAGAAATTTCTTGCTTGAAGGGAAGAGAATGATATTGTCAATAATATTTCAAAAACAATATAAGCATCAACATTAATATTTCTTCTGTTAGTTCAGTCCTAAAAAAATCCTCTCTAATAAAAAATATTTTCATAAAACAAAAGAAAACACTTGTAAATCTTTACACTCTGTTTTCTATGGAAGATTTAGGTGCCTTTACAATAACTTTGCTATTGATTATTTTGAA
This sequence comes from Patella vulgata, assembly GCF_932274485.2. Classification (NCBI taxonomy): domain Eukaryota; kingdom Metazoa; phylum Mollusca; class Gastropoda; family Patellidae; genus Patella; species Patella vulgata. The sequence continues at coordinate 47,607,716 of NC_065882.2, read as the reverse complement.
TGGTTGATAATATTCTTTCCAGACTATTCTCTTGAGTTACGTCAAGCCATGGAGGGCAAGTTTGACATGGGTGGTTTAGAAGAATTAGAAATTAAAATGATGGATTTGTTTAATAATTCTAATGGCAGAAGATGGAGAGAAGGGGCCTTAAAATCTTCATTCAATTATTTATTACTTGACCCAAGGGTTACTAAAAATTTACCATTGAGGGCTAAAAATATGGGTATGTAGATATACTACTTCTATTTTGATGTAAATATGAGAATATCAGAGTGAAGCAGTCTACTGTGTTTGGAAATACTAAACTGCATGTACTATATATGGACTCTTTTGTAATAAATGATGCAGCTTTTCCAAAAAGAAAAGTCATTTATGTATGCAGGGATGTACATAGTAGTATGTGAGCGTTAAAATGTAAAATGTTGTTGCTCCAAATTAATGAACCACTAAGTGATATGGTACTGTCTCTCAAGCCCTTAAATTCTTCTGTCGTTGTGTTAAAATTTTTAAAGCGCAGCATCCCTCTCTGGTAACTAAATTTTCATTTACAAGATCACAATTCCAGGCCATAATTTTGTAGCTACTATTTGTTTTGTATCAAGAATTTTATCATTACTTCGTGTAATTACAGATTCTACTGTATGTCAGTTTTTGTGGATATATTTTTTAGTAATTTGCAAGTAGCCTACTAACTTGGGAAGCTTTCCAAATGGTGATATCTAGACAGTTAATTAATCTCAAAGATTGTCATTTAAAGTGTAGCCAAACTACTCTTACGTATTTTTTGTTGAAATTGAAGCTTAGCTTATTCTTCTGTTTTAGGAGACATAGATATATTTTGCACATTTGTGGCAGCCATATTTTACGTTGGAAAAGGCAAAAGATCCAGGCCCTATACACATTTATACGAAGCCATTTCTCAGATGAATAAACCAAAACCAAATGTATGTAATTATAATTATTTGATATCATAAAATATATCTAATTGATCCTGCCTTGTCTGGCTGTCTCTTCCTACTTTAATTATTAAACTTGTTAAGACCATAGTAAAGTGTTGATGTGTAAGTTTAAATCTCTTTGATTTACTGGCAGGAAATAATCCAGAGAAATCCACATTTTAGCCATTTTAAAGGCCTGATGCATCATTTAGCGCTAAAGGAATCCCTTGCAAAATATAATATTGTGAAAGTTTAATCTCAAATAGGAATATCAGTTCAAAAAGGATTCAATTCTGTTCCCTATTTACAAAATATTTAGAAAGTTCTATGCTGTTCGAGCATAACAAGAATCCACCATCTTTTATGGGTAGTGGAGAAACCTGATGGGCCTAGTTTTAATCCAATAGAATCCAATATGGGAGATTAGATAGCTTTGGTTTTGTTTTCTTAATTAAATGTTAAATAATCAATATAAATACATATTTAGCTTGTATTAGGCTGTGATAAATTGTATATTTTAACAAAAATGCAAATGACCCATCAAGCCTTTAAGTATTAATATAATTTATTTCATATATTGTACAAATATATTATTTTTAGGTTAGTGATAAAGTTCAGCAGATACTTGATATCTGGTCAAGTGGACAAGGTGTTGTCTCATTACATATATTTCAAAATATTATACCTGTAGAAGCTTATACTAGAGAAGGATGTATTATACAAACCATCAGTGAGTCTATTATACCATATCTATATTACTATTTCATTGTTCTATTACTATTATATGTGACCCATGCTGGCAAATTGAGTTGCAATGAAGAAATTTTGAAAATTGAGTTATTGTTTTTTTTTCCACATTCTCTGACTCAATACCATCAAAATGGTGTATAGTTGGTATGAATCGGGTAAAACTTGACTGAGCTATAGCCGTTTAAGTCAGAAAAGATAGTTTTGAGAAAAAGCAAGTTAAAGATGTTGGTATGATCTAAAACAAAATCACATACCAACCACGCCATATATTTGTTATTTTTTTTATTTAATATTTCTTTAGAACAAAAGAGAATAGTCCATACATTAGTAATCTAGGTTTTGTATATTATAACTTTTGTGGGAATAACTTCTGTTGATCTCGTACCTTATATTAGTGGTCAGGAGATTAAGATTGTTGATTGGGTAATCAATTTTAGTTTCTTGATTATCAAAAAAGCCGCCACAGCTATATGTGTGTTCTTTTATCTTCGTCACACGACTGAATTAAGGTTTTGCTTGTACAATAGATCTACCATTATTTTCAGGTAGCGTAACGGTATCAGAATCTGAACTCCTGATAGGATGATAGAAATTTCAATTCCATTTGTAAGACTAGTAACAGAGGCTTACGTTCACTTTAGTGTATTTTGGCGGCAGTATAATGAAACAAATTGCGGACCGAAATACCAAATAATCACTGCTTGGATTAATTATTCGGAGTAAATAATGACTTGGGGAAGGCTTTATAAATATCATTGGCAATTATCAATCAACGAATCATTAATCATGACAATTGATTAGTATTACTCAATGACAAGATCCAGATTTTCAGCTAGTTTATTAATTTATGGTAATAGTATGCTGTCACGTGGTTTTGGTTGACATTCAATGGCAATCTATATACGATTAGAATTTTAAGATTTTTTTCTGCCACTTCTAGACAGAATCGAAAGTACCCGAAAACATTATTGCCCAAATCAATGTTTTATCGCCACATTATCGCCATCCATGATACCACAATGCTCCGTCTGGGAATTTGTTTATGTATTGTATGGGTTTTAAAACTCATTTGTATTTAATGAAAATGAGTTTATCGGTAATACTTTGGTCATATTTATAAACTAGAGAGATGCACTACTTCACAACATCGCCAAGCAGGGCTCACACAGTCGGTCGTCAAATCACAATTAGCGATAAATATCTGAAAGTGGCGATTAAAATTTTATTTTGTTGATAATCTTGGCGATAATGTTTTGCGATAGTGGTGATTCTTTTTGAAAACTGCCGGGAAAAAATCTTAAAATTCTAATCGTATTTATCCAGGATTAACCATTATTGAGTGTCATTCACATGGCGGGTTCATTTCGCCTTAAAAAAAAAATGGTAATACATGTAATAAAGATTGCTGACAATTCTTTTGGAAGAGAATTAAATATTTTGATATTTGGTATTCCGTTTACAGTGGCTTCATATAGGGCATGTAAAATATACAAGCATGCCTATCGGATATCATTATTTCAAATTATATTATCACCACTGGTCGAAAACGTAAGAACAAGATGAATAGTGACGATTCTTGAGCGAGAAAACAGTTCACCTTTTGTATCATATTATCATCGCCAAAATGCTCTAAAAGTTAACGACGGGTATAATTGTAAGCATCTCTTACAAATATAATTGAAATTTATATCATTCTATTAGGGATTCAGATTCTGATACCTTTACGATACCACATAAATTTATAGAAAATTGGCAATCCTTGTATTAGATTTGACGTGTAAATACTGAAAATATATTGGCAGTATGGTGTTCAAATAGACTAAAGTCACCAAAAATAAAATCTGATCTTATTAAATCCAAACTTTGCTAATCTATTATGTAAAGACAGTTTTTTAAAGTTTTGTATATTGTATTGTATATATCGCCAATATCAGTAATTGTTTTATTATAATAAGTCTAGCTGAGACATAAAATTGTTAGATGTTATCTTTTTTATCACACATTTTTGGCAGATAAAATATTCCAGTTGGCACAAAAAATATGAAATTTTTTTTTTATAAAAATTATCCATTTTAGCGGAAAAAATTGAAAGCCAGTGTGAGCCCTTATGCCAAGTATTACGTAAGGAGGTTGACCAATTTCGCTGAGAATTTTAAGAAAATAGAAAGATTTAAGAATAAGACTCTCTTACAAAAGAGATCTTTTGGGTCAATAGATAGTATATTTATAGAATCATTTTTGTGAAAATCTCAATATTTTCACCTGTTTTGTCTGTAGCTCATAATTAGACTTTGCGCATTTCGACTCAATTTGCCACTACGGGTCACATATGACTTTCTTTTCTTCCTTGTGTTTACTTTTCGTGATAATTGTCATAGTGATAATCATCAGAGATGATCATTATGGTGTTAAATGTTATAGTGAATAATCATTATGGTGATAAATGTCATTGTGAATAATCATCATGGTGGTAAATGTCATTTAGATGGGACAAAAAATCAAGGTCTTATGTACACATGGGCAAGCACATAAAAGAACCCTTGACAGTTGGAATTCGAAATAAGAGTAGGACGTTGCGCCACTCTCCGGGCAAAATTTCCCTCATTGCACACTGGAGCAGAATAGTAGGATGTAAAACCTCATTTCATTTAATTTCTAGATAACAAATATCATGAAAGTTTACAAGTTGAATAATTTTTTTAAAAGAAATGCTATTTAAATCATATCAAGAATATATGTTTGTAGAGCTCTTCAATTTTTAAAAACTAAATGCCATCTTTATCAACCCAACAAGTAGTAACTACCAAAAAAAAAAAAAAAAAATAGAATTGGACATACTTAAATCAATGAAGACTACTACATAAATGGTGCTATACAATATGAATGTTACAGACATGTAGTGCAATGAATATGATATAACTATATATAACTATATATATTGATAAAAGTATATCTCGGATCCCAGAGCCAATTTTATGTTTTTCTGAATTTGTATTTATATTCTTTTTTTAAGGTCTTGATAAACTTACTAATAAAAAGAAAGGAGATTTCTATGGTGTGGCATCAACATGGTCATTGAAAACTAAAAGACAGATGGGAGTGTATTTTTTAAAAAAAGCTTTACAGATATTTCTTGGTGAAGGTGAACGACAGATTTGTCCGCCTGATATAAAAACAGGACAGTAGATAGGTTATACAAAATAAATTAATAAATTTGGCCCAATTTAAAATTTGGAGGGAAAAATGGTAATTATAATGAAATCTTGGAATTGTCAACCCCAAATAGATCAACAAGACAAACCCCCTGTTAATTGATAAATTCAGTATGAAATATTGATGTATTTAATTTTTTGTTAATTTAACACTTTGAAAGCTGCCCTTGGGTAAAGACCATGTTTATTTGAACATATTACATGTAAAAGAACGAAATAATGAAACAAGATAGCTACATGCTAAATATTACTCTATTATGTGCCTTTATTCATTAACAATCCTAAATGAACACAGTAACAAAACATTATACATGTATATTACTATCTCTGTAAAAAAATCTTTTATATTTTGTGCATTATTAGTATTATTATTACGTATATTTTAGCAGGCAAATGTATTCTAGTCCATAATATCAGCTTTGCATATCATTTCCTAAAATCCACTTATAATGTAGGCTTTATGTTTGCTTGTGTATTTTTATGTAGAAGTAATTTAGTATTCTAATGTAAATGTGTAATTAAATACTTTTTTGTTATATCATGTTGTGCTGCAATGCAAATACCCAGTTATTGCCATGAACAATTTTGGTGATTTTCCTCTGTTCTTGATATTTCCTGATAGATTCATACTGTTTAGATTCTATATAGTTAAAGCTTTTGTTGATGTAATCGATCTTGTGTTACACTGTCAAAACCAGAAGCCAAAATTAGTAAACAGGCTAATGTCTGCCTAATCTTTTGGAACATATAATTTTCAGTCGTTTATTTTTACCCATTCCAAAGCAGTTTAGATTTTTTTTATATGCCCACATGGAAATGTGGTTGTATATTATCATCGCCCCGTCTGTCCGTCCGTCGTCCACAATTTCTTGTGAACACTCTACAGACTACATTTATTATCCGATTGTTTTGAAATTGATACACATTGTTTACATTAGTGAGATGAAGAAGCCTATTTAATTTTAATAATTTCCGTTAATTTCCCTCCGGAGTTATGTCCCTTATTTCACTTTATTGCATCTTGTGAACGCTCTTACAAGAAAAGTTATCATTCGATCTGTATGAAATTTATGTGCATCCTTTAAATTAGTGAAGTGAAGAAGCCTATTGAATTTCAGCAATTTCCGTTAATTACAATGTATGTCTAGAGTTATGGCCCTAAAAACAAAAGTTATCATCGATCTGTATGATATTTATATGCATTATTTAAATTAGTGAAATGAAGAAGCCTATTAAATTTCAGTAATTTCCGTTAATTACATCTAGAGTTATGGCCCTTGTTTCACTTCGTTCAACCCTGTGAACGACAACATTAATTTCCTCTGGAGTTATGGCCCTTGTTTCACTTTGTCGAACCCTGTGAACGATCTAACAACAAAAGTTATCATCCGATCTGTATGATATATATATATGCATTATTTAAATTAGTGAAATGAAGAAGCCTATTAAATTTAAGTAATTTCCGTTAATTACATCTAGAGTTATGGCCCTTGTTTTACTTCATTCAACCCTGTGAACGACAAAAGTTATGATCTAATCTGTATGAAATTTATATGCATTATTTGAATTAGTGACACGAAGAAGCCTATTAAATTTCAGGAATTTCTGTTCATTATGTCTAGAGTTATGGTCCTTGTTTCACTTTGTAGAAGCCTGTGTATGCTCTAACAACAAAAGTTATCATCTGATTTGTGTGAAATTTATATGAATTATTTAAATTAGCAAAACGAAGAAGCCTATTGAATTTCAGCAATTTCCATTTATTACACCTAGAGTTATGGCCCTTGTTCACCTTATTGAATCTTGTGAACGCTTGAATGGGAAAAGTTATGATCTGATCTGTATGAAATTTAAATGCATCATTAGAATAAGTAAAACAATGAATCGGATTGAATTTAGGCAATTTCCTTAATTTCTTCTGGAGTTATGACCCTTGTTTCACTTTTTTTTTGCACTTTGTGAATGCTTCAATGACAAAATTTATCATCAGATCTGTAGAACACTTGTATGCATCATTTAAATTATTGAAACGAAGAAGCCTGTTCAATTTCGGCAATTTTCATCTAGAGTTATCACCCTTGTTTAACTTTGTTGAACCTTGTGAATGCTCTAATGATTAACGGTATCATCTGATCTGTATGAAATTTATATGCATCATTTAGATTAGTGAAACGAAGCCTATTCAATTTCAGCAATTTCCAGTAATTACTTCTCAAGTTATAGGCCCCATTTTACTTGTTGCACAATGTGAACAACAAGTAATCATCCGATCTATATGAAATTTATATGCATTATTTAAATTAGTAAACGAAAAAGGCTGTCGAATTACAACAATTTTTGTATATTACTTCCAGAGTTAAGGTCCATGTTTCAGTTTGTAGCACCTTCTGAATCCTCAAAGGACGAAAATTATAACCTAATCTGTATGAAATTGTCTTGTAAATGCCCCCATTACCTACAAAAGATTAAATATGTGAAAACCCTTGTTGACTGTTCGGATGATTTAGCTGCTTTGGGTGTATGTTTCGTTGCCTGGCAACCTATCTTTTAATTAAACATGGTGTCTATAGACCATTGTCTTAAGTTTTGCTCAAATTAATTCATTCATTATCACTATGATATAAATCTTTGTTTTTGTTATCAAATTTTATTTTTGTTATTTTATTATCTTTATTGTAATTTATATAAACTGTAAAGACCATACTTATCTTAAAAATTAATGTTCTCTTTTGTCTAAGGTCAGTTTGAGACTCTCTCTACCAGCAGGTTATAATATTATTTTGCAAGTCCCTTTAAAATTTCATTTTTAAACTGGAGACAGATGATAACCGTTCCTGCTAAAAGAGTTTGAGATACTGATAATGAAAATTACTTTATTCTGAGCAAAGTTATGAATATCTTAAGTTTCAACAAGAATTGCATAAATTGTCTTGATTTTCAAGTACCATTGCTATGATAAAAAAAAAAAGTCTTGATTGTCCATTTAACAAAGATATGGCAGGCAGTGTCTAATGCACTTTATATCTCGGCCATTCGATTATCTAGAGAGTTGATTATGGGCTTGTCATGTGAATAAATGTCTAAATAATTTATATAACATTTCAGATTTAGCTGTTACATAATGCATTTTTATATTAATGTCAAATTGAGTTCCGTTGATAAATATATTTTGAGATCTGATGCCTTGTGATGAACTGTTTGAATACATGTTCCCTGTGCTACAAGTCAATAAAAAAACTATTTTAAAATGGGTTCGTTCGTCTGTCGGTTCGTCCATCTGTCTGTCTGTTCGGCCTTGATGGAGTTCAAAGATGAGCATTTTCTGCTAAGGGTAAGCAGAGATAAGCAATTTGATTGGTTGATGCTTTGGGACATGATAACTTTAGCTCAAATTATGTGATAGTGTTGACACTTGGTGTATAGTTTTATCACATCAATAACTTGACTTATTTCAATAATGGTGAAGGCATTCATTAGGTGAATGCCTTGATGGAGTTTGATGATAAGCAGAGATAAGCAATCTGATTGGTTGATGCTTTTGGGCACGATAACTTCAGTTTTAATTAAGTGAGAGTGATGAAACTTTGAGTATAGATTCATTATATCATTACCTTGACTAAGTTCGACGATGAGAATTTTCTGCTTAGGCTAAGGAGCGATAAGCAATTTGATTGGTCAAGAATTTGGAACATAACAACTCTGCTTTTGAGGTAGAATGTTTAAACTTGTTATAGAGGTTCATTAGGTAAATGTCTTGATTGAGTTCAATGATTAACATTTCGAGCTAAAGCTAAGCAATTTCATTGGTGTATGCTTTGGGACAAGATAACTTTGATTCTATCTGATAGAGAGTGATGAAACTTAGTTTATGGTTGATAATCATTTTGGTTGCTTGATACTTTTGAAAAAAATAAATGTGCTATTAATTAATGTGTCATCTATTCATTTTAGGGGACATCATGCGCAGCCTCACTGTTGGCTTGTTCAATCCAGTATTGAATCCACTTAATTACAAATGTTTGCATCAAGTCATTTTGGGAGGGGGGCAAATTCATAGATTGGAAATCACAATAAATTCTGTGATAAATTACCACAAAAATCCTTTAACAATTCAATTCAGATATATTTATCAGAATTGTTAACCTTTATTAGTTTTCTAACTTTTCTTATATACATTTTAAAGCCAGAAGAATATGATTTAGTAATAATTGTATACCAGTTGGTGAATTGATAATTGAATGAGTTAAAGTCAGATCATTATTATCAATTACATTTTATGATATACATGTATAAGAAAATATGAGTGTAAAAACTACCATTTCATCTTGATAAAAAAAAAAGTAATCGATCATATTAAAAATAATGCCTTTTAACATCAGAATGATTTTGTTGTACTTGTTATGGATTGTTATAAATTTGTTATAAATTTATTTTTGAATTGATTGTATAAATTATATCATGTTTCAAATTTATTTTTGATAATGTTTTGTTGCCTGGCAACCTATCTTTCATGTTCGTAATCATGTTAGCTGCGTTGTCAATTACCTAATTATTATGAGGGTATCAAGTTGTGACATTTTGCCATCATTGTAAAGGACTTTGGCTTCATTGTTAAAATCAAATAACTTTATGGCACAATTGCATTGCTTTATAAATCAGGGATTCTCTAGTCATGCTGATGTTGGGATCCACTGTTACAAACCTAATGAATTGTTGGGAGAAGCTTTGACTGACATTATACTAAAATCAGCTTGATGATAGTGAACTGCATGACATTGAGGTCTCAGTGTTTTTGCTTTAATTAATTACCATTGCATTATGTATTTTACTTATTTACATAGAATGGGACCTCTCTGTTATGAATAAATAAATCAGTGGTAATAAAATCTTAGTTTTGTTTGTTTTTGGGTTTTTTTTTTTTATGCAATGATCACAGTGACTTATAAAATATACAGATGAGAGAAAGGGAGATCATAAACAACCATTTATGCAATTTATATGTCATTAATTAGTGGGCCTTTTGGGGAATAGGGGTCGTCCAGTAGTAAATCTATTGGCATTGGAATCACTTTTTGCGGATTGTTTCTTTTCAGTATTGACTGTGCTCTGTTCAAAACTCGTAATTTCCTATGATCAGTTATACTTGAATAATGGTTGAAGGGAGATAATTTTATGTTATGCTCTTAAATATTGAAGGTGCGTTAGGTTGTCAGGTGTAAACAAAGTCAGAAATATTGAAATATTCATTGCTAGAAGCAGAACCAAAATAAATGGTAGCCAAAGGTTTTCATCATATAGTCATTAAGGAATTAATTTGGCCTTTTGTGGCTTTTCACAGAATGAGTGATACTTCATTTACATCAGTAAATGATAGTAGGCTACATTGTTATAACATGTTTTTCTGTATAAGTTATAACACAAGTAAAGAAATCTAAGAATAATAAGTCAGTGTTCTCTTTAGCACAAATTGTTAAATGTCAGTTTGCTATTTAAATGAACATGGAGTATATTTTATGAATAGATGATTATAGTAAATCTTATTTTGAGAGTTAATCTTGCAATTATCAATGTAAGTACAACAACATCAGTTTACAAACATGGGAATGATGTTTTCATGATCGCATTGTCACCACTGATCAATTTAGTGAAACTTTCGTCTGCCGACCGGTAGTCTATGCCAGACTTGATTTGGACCAATTCTGCAATGTTCTTTTAATTTTTGGTGCATTAAACATCAACAGAAGAAAAGGCGACTTAACTTTAAGTCCCGTAATGATGAATGTTATAATGACAAGTTTTCTATTGCTGAACTCTGTCAACTGTGATTCTCTTAAACAAGCTCGGGATACTGCAACTGGTCCAGATAAAATTCACTACCAGATTTTAAAACATTTAACTTTTTCAACACTCTTAATATTTATAGATCTTTATAACTGGATTTGGGTTGATGGGAATTTCCCTCCTTTGTGGCATGAAGCCACAATAATTCCCATCCCTAAACTGGGTAAAGATCCTACGAATCCTACCAATTATCGTCTGATCGTTTTAACTAGCTGCATTTGCAAAACCATGGAGAGATTGGTAACAACCTCATTACAGACCTCCAATGCGGATTTCGGTCCCAAAGGAGCACTCTTGATCATCTTGTTAGATTTGAAATGGTTGTCAGGGATGCTTTCATCCATTAACAGCTTATGATACCACATGGAAATGTGGTATCATGTGCGACCTGCATAACCTTGGTCTGCGGGGTCGTTTACCTATCTTCATTAAAAACTTCTTAGAAGATAGGTCATTTAAGGTACGTTTGGGATCAATATTCTCTGAGGAAATGGGGGTTCATCAGGGAAGTATATTATTAGTTATTATCTCCCACACTTCTTTCTGTCAAAATAAATACGATACTGACGTGCCTTAAACGCGGGTCGACGATGCTCTTTATGTTGATGACTTTCAGATGTGTTGTGGATCGACTTGTATGCAGACAATCGAACGTCATTTGCTACTTTGCTTAAATTCTATTCAACGATCGGCAACTGACAATGGATTTCGATTTTAGAAATCCCAAACTGTTTGTAAGCACTTTTGTCAAGAAGAGGTTTACATCCTGATCCAGAGCTTACACTGGATGGCAGTCCCATTCGTTTGATATTTGTTAAGAAATTATCATTTATTCCTCGTATTAAAACACTCAAGAAGAAATGTCTGAAAGCTCTCAACATATTGAAAGTCTTACCAAACACTGACTGGGGAGCAGACCGTAAGGTCTTGCTTAGATTATATTGAGCATTAATAAGATCAAAACTCGATTATGAGTATTGTGCATGGCCCTCAAAGAGCTTTATACCATACACAACCAAGGACTTAGAATCAGTTTAGGAGCATTCCGCACATCTCACGAGCCCTCATTGCACGACAGACGTGATAAACTGGCACTGCAAAATGCAACAAAAATATCATCTCTGCCTCATCATATTTCATATAATACCATATTTAGACCATAGCATGAACATCTGTATTTACTGAAAACTAACATTATTCCATCATTCGATATTCGCATCCAACCCCTTTTGTCAGAGGCTGGCATCAGTCACGACAGTATTGCGAATACCCCTTTGTTTAGAACTCCACCCTGGAGTATATCTCCACTGACGATTCATCTAGATCTAACAAAAAACAAAAAGAAAGATACTAGATCCACGGCATTTCAATCTCTCTTTTGAGAGCTACGGTCTAAATATGGTGATTATGCTCCCATTTACACAGATGGTTCCAAAGATGGTGATGGGGTAGCTTCTGCTACTGTCACGCCATCTGGAATCATTTCTGTCAGACTTCCACCTGCTGCTTCTATATTTACTGCTCCAGGCCATCTTTCAGGCTTTGGAGTTCATTCAATCCTCTTCATTGTCAAAACATGTTATATTTACTGATTCTTTGTCCTCTTTACAGGCAATAAACAACAAACTGCTTGTACACCCATTAGTAGCAGAAATTTATTGTCTGCTACTATGACACAAGTTCATCAGCAAAGACATTGTCCTTTGCTGGCTCCCCAGTCATGTTGATATTAAAGGGAATGATCAAGCAGACTTAGCTGCCAAGTCTACTTTAGATCTTCCCATATCACAATTTCTTTTACCTTTCACTGATTTTAAATCTTCCATTAACTTTTTCATATATTGTTATGACCGCTGGTAATGGGTCTTGGGATTCTGCAGGCACAAACAAACTTTATCACATTAAGCCGCTTTAAGGAGACTGGCCAAACTCCTATAGAACTAACAGGCGAGATGAGGTTGTTTTGTGTCGCTCTTGCATTGGTCATATTTTTTTATTTCATATTTTCATATAAAAATGAGAGCCTCAACGAGAATGTGAGCACTGTCAAGTTCCCTTGACAATTAAGCACATTTTGATTAAGTGGGAGTATCTCAAAGAAATAAGAAAAATATACTAATGTTGCCAGTCTTTGCACAATCTGTTTGCCCAGCTAGGTTTATATGGAAAACTGCTAGATGTTTTGAAAGAGACAGACTTTTATCATAAATTTTAAATTTTAAAAAATAGGGAACTATTAAAATGGGTTCGTCCATCTGTCTGTCCGTCCGTCTGTCCGTCACACTTTTTGGCACACAATAACTCTCTATCTAATTGAGCTAGAATGTTCAAACTTGGTGTAGGTGTCTTGAAGATGAGCATTTTCTGCTTGGGGTAAGCAGAGATAAGCAATTTGATTGATTTATTCTTTCTGGCACGATAACTTTAGTTTTAATTAAGTGAGAGTGATGAAACTCCAAGTATACACTCATTATATCATTACCTTGACTACGTTCCACAATGAGAATTTTCTGCTTAGGCTAAGGAGCAACAAGCAATTTGATTGGTCAAGACTTTGGAACATAACAACTCTGCTTTTAATTGAGGTAGAATGTTTAAACTTGATGTAGATGTTCATTAGGTGAATGTCTTGACTGAGTTCAATGATTAACATTTCGAGCTAAAGCTAAGCAATTTCATTGGTCGATGCTTTGGGACAAGATAACCTTGATTCTATTTCATAGAGAGTGATGAAACTTAGTGTAAATTTTGATTGCTCGATACTTTTGAAAAAAATAAATGCGCAATTAATTAATATGTGTCATCTATTTATTTTGGGATTTCGGTGGGGAAATTAGCCTCGCTGTTGGCTTGCTTTAACCATATTTATTGTTTTTTAGTTATAAGTAATGTACTGTGATATGTTTTTATAATGTTTTGTGATATGATTTTAATTATTTACTGAACTGTGATATCTTATTTTTGTATTTTTAAATATACATTTATCTTCTGATTACATTTAATCTGTCACAAATAATTCTCCATACGTCTGGCGCAATATAGCCCAGTTGATGCTGACATGCCATAAAACAACATTTCATTTCAATTTCTAACCTGTTAACCAAGAAAATTTGTCACAATTTTCCAGCATGGATTCACTTTGTCATTGGTTTAGGACGGTGGGCGTGGCAAGAAAAAATGTCTGATCTTTTGGATGGCACGAAAAAAATGAAGTCCTGCATGGGCCTACACATTAGCATTTAGCTGCATGTAAAAAAACTTTGACAGTTTGAATTTGAAATAAGAGTAGGCTGTATGTATTACCACTATCTAGGCAAAATTTGCCTGTCTTCATTAGCCTAGTCGGTGCAGAACAGTAGGATGTTAAACCCAATTTTATCAGGAAAATCTACATGTATGTATAAAGAAATGTAGTTATCCAGCAATATTATAATTGCCTCGATGATGCATCAATATTATTTATACCTTTAGAATCAACAAATGGATCGCAATCCGTCAACATCTAAACCATCACCAGATAAATGTCGTAGAATGATTTCTCCAGTCAAACGTCGATCATCATCATCTGGTGGTCGTTTTTTCTCACCTGTTGATTATAGTGATCAAGAACTCAATGATTTAGAAGTAGAAAATGTCTTTGGGGATGGTGAGTACCTACATTTGTATACTTTACAAACAAACTATACCCGATTGACATCATGTTTTAAATTATATCTACTTTTTGTTTTATCTTTATGATTCTGATTTTCTGCACTGCATATCATCAAACATAATATTCAGAGGGACTTATGTCTGCTGTATTATATGCATGTGACTTTAATGAGCTCATACATAGATCAGTAAACAATATTTTGATGTGATTTGCTGCATTTTTATTGGCTTTTCACCTTATACAACTACGAGGGCTGGCTGAAAAGTTGTAAGCCAGAAAAGGATAGATCAATTGGGGTGAAACAAACTTTTGCCACCAGCAAGTACAATCATTGAATGAGTCATAGACATAAGAACTGCAACTGTAGTGTTACTATTGTCTTCGTGCCAGAAATGGACAAAACTGGCTAAAGGGCAGTAATCAAGTACCAGCAACTAAAAGGACTAATCCCAACACAGATACATGCCGACATGATCTCCACTCTAGGGGATGATACCCCTTCCTTCCTTTTCCTCATTAAAGAAGTGGGCTGCAGAATTTAAGCATGGCAGAGAGAGTCTTGACAATGACCTGCCTCCTGGAAGGCCATCAACAGCAATCATCCAAGAAAACATTACCTGAGTGCATGACATGGTGATGGCTAATCAACGATTGACCACTCAAGATAATAAATATGCCAGTGATGTGGGTATGTCTCATAAGAGGGTTGAGCACATTATCGCGGAGTTAGGAATGAGAAAAGTTTCGTCCCGTGACAATCTGCGCCGTTTTGAAGCAGATACTGATAATCTTTTGGCCAGACTAGTAACCATGGATGAGACTAGTTTCCAGAAATGAAAAAGGAACTAGAAATGATAATGTTATGTCAGCTGTGAACGACTTTTTTTTAGGGTGGCAGAAGAAAATTTCTTCCTGACCAACATCCAGGGCAATCAAAAGTCGTTGGCAAAAGTGTGTACACCTTGAAGGGGACATGGATACCATTGACTTTGTATAGGTCTTTCACAGATAGGCTTAAAACTTTTCAGTCAGCCCTCATAAGAACATGTCATGCAGAACATAATGGGAGAGAAAATTAATTGAAAAACGTCTTGATTTTAATTGATTTAGAGAAATGTAGTTTTGTTTTATTAAAGTAATACAGCTGATAATGTATACCAAAATGTTATTTTAAAATAATGCTATCTGTATGTAACTTAGTATGTTCTTGTAGTTTATCGGAACATGTGTTTACTTGTTTCAGCTGATGATAGTTTCCATGGAAGTAGTGATGCTGATTCATCCCCAACTAAACCTAGAAGACATGAAACTCCTTCCAAAATTAATTATTCACCTTTTAGGGTTGGTATTTCCTCTGTGGTATTTCACACAAATTTTGAAAAGTATTTTTTATTAAAAAAACCCATTTTACTTTGATTTCACACTGACAAATAAAGTAAATAATTCTATACTTTTTTGACAAACCAGTTTATTATTCACAATTTAATATTTTATACTCGCATTTGGTTATGTATATCAGTCTTTAAATTAAAATGGTACATATTTTGACTATAGAGATACATGGCTTGTGCCTTTAACAAATTAACAATACTGCACATTGCCATAAAATTTAAATTACCAGGTATCTACTGTCTTTTTTATTCAACATTGTAATTACATCAATTTACACATACTTATTTTTGCCACAGTACCCTTAGGCCTTACCTCCTTAAACTTCCTGTATTCTAATCTTTTTAGCAATATTACAGGTTTATTAAACCATGAGATATGTCTTGTTTTTCAGCCATCAACTGTCATGTCTAATTTACAGAGAGGTAATGTTCAGACAACAACACCCTCTATTATACAAAGTAAGTGCTTAATCAATAATAGTTTACACATCAGACATATTCTTTTTACTTATGAAAAAGAGGAGTGCAACAATGATTACAGTCCTCTGATGGGCTTTATACATTCCTAAAGATAAATTATGCTGTCTGAAGATTCGAGTCCTCACTTTAAGTCTGGAGCCACTGTTGCTCAGTGAGTAAAAGGTCCTGGCTGAGAAAGTTCCTTTGGATGATCTGGTGGGTTCATATTTTGTGATACAAAAATCAAATTAACTGTATTTTAGCTGTGATCTCATCTTCATAAATAAATAAGACTTTTGATAGGATATATGTTTTAATGACTATTTAAATGTGTTGTAGATATGAGTATACATCAAATGGCTGCACAAGGAGAATTAGTTTTATTACAACAAGAGATCAAAGATGGTAAGATGACTTTAGAAATAATACAACAAAAAAACAATTTTTTTTATCAGGCCCTAGTCTCTGCAAGTCTTTAATATCTTTGTCTATAAACTGTCAACAAGAGTGTGACTGTATTTGACACCGAGACCAGATTACCTCCCTGTGTATTATTTAAATTTAACAAACATACACGTTACAAACAGAATGACAATCTGATCTGAAATCAATTCTTAATCGACTAGGTAAAATCATTGAGAGAAATATGAAATAAAGTTAAATATTAAAGTAGATTTGAAGTCCACCCGAGTACAAAGTGACAATTTAGTCAAGAAGAGTAACAAGTATTGATGCACCAATATGAACAAAGTCAATTAATTGATTTATGATTTTGTTTCATCAGCTATTGTAACCTACATTGATTGAAAATCAAACTGGATATTTAATAGTAACATCGTATTTTATTGGTGGTTTCAAATGGATAGACATATCCTTAATATTATTATAGCATGTTCAGTAACATCATCTTTCAGAGTCTGAAAGAAATCTTTCACATAATCAGTATGGAACACTTTGTAAGGCCCGTTTTCCATGTATGCATTTCTGCAGTAGGCAGACTTTTTTGGCAGCTAAAAAGAATAGTTGTGTGATGTAGCACTGGTATAAAGTGGATTCTGTCAAAGGGGGTTGGCAATATTTCTTTAAAAGAGTAGTAACTGGACAGGTCAGTATAACTGTGTAGCTGTTAGATTTATTACAGGATTTTTGGTCTATGACATAAATTTGAACTTTGCCTTTGCACAACAAGATTTTAATTCCCATATAATTTGTGTACTTTCAGGCTGTGACATGAATAAAACAGATGAATCCGGTTTTACAGCATTATTATGGGCGTGTGCTAATGGTCAGATGTCGAGTGTAGAATATTTACTACAGAATGGTGCCGATATTAATCTGATTGGAAATCATGGGGAAAACGCACTCCTACTGAGTAGTTGCTATGGTTATTCTGATATCATGTTAGAATTATTAAAACTTGGAATGGATATAAATTATAAAGATGAGGTAGGAACCAAATGTTAGGTTAATTGTTTTTTCTCCCACAGAATTGAAGGGGTCATTTCAGGATTAACATATAATATATTGTCATTTAAAAATTAGCTTTCATTTTTCACAGACGAGTCTTTAGAAGAGGAAATAAACCGAGGTAACCCATGAGATTAGGTGGGTGGGCGACCCTACTCCTTGTCATCTACTAACCCAGGATCAACACCATGACTTGCATGGATAACCCACCTTATGATCATTAGAGCACAAATTTCACCATTTGGCCGCCCAAACCTCTGCTACATAATTGGAACATGCAAATATGGTTATAAAGAAAACCCTTGATCTTTTGAATTAAATCAAGTATGAGCATACTCTAAGGATCAGAAACTAAGCTTGACATCTTAGAAATCATCTTGGAATAAAACACAATTGTCCAAGGAACAAACATGCCAAGTTTCATGTTGATCATACTTGAAATGACAGAGCTTTAAATTTTTCTGGAGAGAGAAAAATGAAATGAAATGGGGTTTAACTTCCTACTGTTCTGCTACTAAACTGGGCTAATGAAGACGGGCATACGCCATACAGTGTGCTATGAGCGAAATTTTGCCCGAGCAGCGGCGCTACGGCCTACTCTTATATCGAATTCCAACTTCCAAGGGATCTTTTACGTGCACGCCAATATGTGCACGGGACCTCGGTTTTTCGTCACATCCGAATGACTAGACAGATGTCCTTGTCAAGGACTCTGTCCTGCATCACTGACAAGGGGAAACCACGCCGGAAAATCTGGATGAACTTTCTCGGCCAATGCAGGGATCGAACACCCGACCGCCAGGCTAGCGAGCCAGCGTCTTTCTGGAGAGAGAAATAGGGCTGAACATCCACAAAACTAGATAATTTTGGGACTAACATGGTTCAATTTTATTTCACTAATTTGCTTGTGCGTATGGGTCTTTAGCAGTGTGAAGAAATCAAAGGACCCAGAGAAAACCCACGAGGTTAGACAGGCGACCCTATGCCTTGTCACATAAAAGCGGGGAATTGAAACCATTTTTCTTGAAGATCGTCGTCCCAAGAAAAAAGTACAACAATTAAGATGAGTAGTGCTTGGGGTCCAGTTCCTTGACCAACAATGGTATATTCCATTATGAATGAACCCAAAAACACTTTTGGTCACTACTTTGATTTCTGTGTCTACTAATCTTTAAATTGCTTGATTTTCTCCTTTCTAGAGTGGTAGTTCAGCTTTGATATATGCAGCCTTTAATAATCACACATCATGTATACAACTATTATTAGAATGGGGAGCTGATATAACTATAACTAATGAAGATAACCATACAGCATATGATTTAGCTGTTGGTCAAGGTCACAAAGCTGGTATGTTGAATATATCTACCATATTTTTCGGGGTATAAGTCGATACTTTTTTCTGCTGAAGTCTGGCCTTCGACTTATATACGGATAAAGGTAAAAAAAAAAAAAATGCCATCTTGAAATAAAATGTTTTTCAGTAACCGTCGCTCAATGATGCTGCACACACTATCGTCTAAGTTTCTTAGTTTGTTTATTTCTTTATTCAAAAACATACCCCCACCCCTTCAAAATATTATGATCAAAATAGAATCTTTTCTCAGATATTCGTCAAAATTGGCATGTTTTCATTTATCGTTATTTCATGGTCCTCGCAAGATTTCTACTTTTAGTTTTCAGTTAAATTAATCAATTATACTATACTGCATTGTTTTAGTAACGTACTTTATAAACACCTGAAATTCGAAACAAAGCCTGCAGTGTCTTATTTTTTAACAGATATATTGAAATAAAAACTGGTTCAAATAAAACAAGAACACAACTTGGAATATTATTCAAGTTAGTCCTATATTTATAAACTGATTATTTTATTGTAATTAATATCATGGGCCAATTTTTCTTGGCGTACACCGGTATGGTATTAGACTAGAATAACAGTCCTGAAACTCGATAACGATTGCTACCGTGGAGTTGAAAAACATTTGTCTTATATACAGCTTCGACTTATATATTAATGGAGGTCGGGAAAACAGTAAAATATGACGATTCGACTTATACTCCGTCTAAAGTCTTTATTTCTGCTATAAATTTAAACCACTGGATACCCACCAGTTCTCAATTATTTTGCAAATAAAAAAAAAAAATTATAAGAAACTTTCAGCTTTATTCTTTTAAAAATACATGTTTGTAGCAGTCTTTATAAGAAGCATGATGATGAGCATTAACAAAAATAGAATCTGGGTTCTTTAAAGCAGATGCACACCCCAAAAAGTATTTTCCTAATACTTGATAATTTTAATCTTCTTTTCTGTTTTATCCTGTCGATTTGGTAATCAATATTTTATTTATTTTTGACTTAATCAATTAACATGTAACTTTTTCTTCTTCAGCTCAACAAGTAATTGAACGTCACATGT
This sequence comes from Patella vulgata, assembly GCF_932274485.2. Lineage (NCBI taxonomy): Eukaryota > Metazoa > Mollusca > Gastropoda > Patellidae > Patella > Patella vulgata. Next base: position 47,587,589 of record NC_065882.2, on the reverse strand, counting down.
TACAAATGTTTGAAAGTCCAACTTGAAAGATTTAATTTCAATAAAATGGTTAACATTAATGTTAATATGAGTGACTTGGGCTAGAATTGGCGTACTACATGCTGCTATTAGGTGCTTGAAGTGCTGGTGATACAATAATATTTGCCACGGTATGGGAAATGTACAGTCAAAAATGTTATCTCAATTGTCAGCACAGACACAGAAAGAAAGCAAAAGTATGAACTGAACATATCACTAAGCAACTGTTTAAACATTTTTCAGATGATGTGCTGATAGACTTTAATAAAGAGATTCTATTTCTTATAAGGAGATGTGAATGTTTTATAATAAATAAACATGTGTGAATTCAAGAAGTTTATGGAAATATTTTCTATAAGTCATAAATTAAATAATGTACAATGGTCAAAACAATTAAAAAAGATGATAAATAAAAACAAAATATATAATTTAAATAAGCAATGTATGCTTCAACAAAAAATTCTTTAAACATGAATACTGGACAGAATGTTGTTACAATAAAACCTGGTTCTACTAATATAAAAGCAGAATATCAAAGCCTCCTGATTTAAAATTTTATATATAAATATTATCTTAATTTTATATATCACAAACAATTTTATCACAGAAATGAAATGTGGACATTAGTTTTTCTTTTCAAGTGCTGCCTTAAAGGAGCAGTCCCAGGGTAGCTTATGATATATTGTAGGTTTCAGCATGCAAATCCACCCGTAAAATGCAAATAAATAGCCTAATCTGAAGTTCCGGTTCAAAATATTGAGCCATATAGGAATGATCGCCAAAATCGTTTAACTGGGGTTTCATGGCTCATAAAGAATTTTTGCCTATTGTGTACAGAGTAGGCTATCGATACCAAACAGGTGTGTTTTTTGAAGAATTATCAGAGGTTCAGATAGTTACATGGGACTAGCACAAACATTTCGAAAAGCTTCCGGCACAAATAAAGAAAAAAAATATTATTTCATTCGCTAAATATATATCTGGGACATCTCCTTTAATTAACAGAAAAATGTACATAAGTCAACATATTATCATATAAATAATGAGTTGGGCTTTAATTTTATTGCTGGTCACAACAAATAGCTGTATTTTGATTTTCTTTTATCGCTGCAATTATGCCTTGGAACTAGTGTACTGTTCTCCAACAAGTTTACACTATCTTATATGAAAACATCATACAATGGCAAATTCTCCATAGAATTCTGGATGGAACAAGCAAGCGTTTGACAAGGCCCACCTATAGTGATAGGAAGATTAACTGGTATTAACAAAACACTCCCTAAAATCCTCCAACATCAAACTGATTCATACTCTTTCTGCCATGCATCATATTTAGGTTTTAATAGTTTAGCAGATGGTTTGGTCCTTTCTAATGCACATAAAACATCTTTAGTTGTTATTGTTTCAAGTCTTATATGTAATAATTCACCTGAAAAATAAGTATCAAGTAAGTATTTCAATCTATTGTTCATCTTGACCTTCCACACGGTCCACTGTGGGGTATTAAAGTAGCTAAGTCTCTAACTCAATATCATCCAAAGTCTTACACGTTGAAAATACGAATTATTTGTCAATTCAAATCAAAATTAATGTTGTGATCTTACCAGGAAAAGGCAGGCTTCTGATATCCAATATTTAAGACAAAATAAACATTTTACCATTGGTACACGAATCGTGTACCATAGTGCATTTTAGCGTCATTTGCAACAAGTGACCCGAAAGAACGAAGCTATACATATTCAACTGTTGAGCCTGCTTAATAGACTGGAATAACCAGACGCTAGAAATTGCTATAGGGTTGAGACACATGCTGTATTTCGCTGGACATAACTGATTTGAAATTAGAGTCAAAAAGGAAACAATTGAATGTAAATCAGTTTATATACAATCAGATTACATTATTATATGCGTTTAGACCCATTTGGGTCAATTTCTCGGTCCTAAATATTAGCGATTTAGCTCCTTTAACTATTCCTCCAGCTGCTTTCACCACAATCAATTTTAATCTTTACTAAATAGCTTCAAATTTGTATTCCAAGAAATAAAGATGGATCATTCGACTTAGGTTTAGTGTTTCATACATTTTAAAACTAACAGTCATTTTTGTTATTGGTATGTTATTAGTTTCCAACTACCATACTCTTTTTTTGACATCAAACTGTCAAATAGCCACACAACTCTAATAGGCTACTAATTTATTTGTATTATAGTTTATTGTTCTATCCAGTTATTAATGCATCTAAAAGAACATTAAAAATAAGTTCAAACAGCCTTGGAAAAACTATGCAAATTCGAATATTTGTGTGAGCTCTAGTCTAAACTGTGTATACTTTGTAGATTTTAAGTATAATAGTTTATTAAAATCCTGACTCAATCCAGACAAGTCAGTATTTTATTATCATACCTATATTACTTCTCTCCTAATGTATTCTTACCTTCTGAATGGCCTTCTAGAGCAGCAAATATCTTTCTTACTGGTCTCATTGCTGCTTCTTTACATAATAATTTGATATCTGAACCTGAATAACCATCTGTTTTCTAGAAACGAAAGATAATTAGTAAATTATTTATAACATGAAGACACTGTTAAATTAACAAAGTATAATGTTGTTCATCTGTAAAAAAACAACACAATTTACCATAGAGACAAAAGCGGTGGTTGTCAACAACCCCAGAATAGCATGGTATTTCTAGCTTTTTCATTCTGATTCTGATTGAAGCCCATATAGTCCAGCAGAACTATGACTGAACCTGGAAATTGTATACAAAGTTTTTTTTATGATTGATTTTAGTAGTCTGGGGTGTCCTCTTTCAGAATCTGCCGGGTGAAGTTCAGTCACCCTTGAGCCATTTGAGAAATTCAACCATTTCAAATAATCCCCTATAACTCCCGTAGTACATGTATTTAGTCTAGGATGATAATTTTGGTGTCTAACCGTATAGTGTTGGGGCCAAGGAATACACTGAAATTGTTCAATATGTTGTGGGGCAATTAGATGATAGTAAAATCTAATATGCCAGACAATATGGCCCTTTAACTCTATAGCGGCAGTTGAGGGCGATTATTTCACCAAACTAAACTATATCTCGAGACAAACTATATATTTCTTGACATAGGAGTATACACCACATACATGACTATCAGGGGCCCAGGGCCACATGGGACGGCCCTGGAAAGGGGGGCACAAGCTGTCTTTTGAACATTAAAAAAAACAAATTCTACCCACAAAACACGAAAATAACCCACACAAAACTAGGTCTAATTTGGTTCAATTTTTACAGAGAAAATAGAAATTACACACATATATATCATAAGTTATAATACAATCTAAATATATCTTCTATCTTTAAGCTGTGTGATATTAAAACTTACTGATGCTAGTAGATCATAATCTAATTCAGATAGTAATTCTAGATCTCCTTCACCAGGATTTACTACTGGTGGTAAGAAATGGTGAATCATAGATTTACGGGCATCTAATGTTGGCATGTCTACCAGAATTCTTTTTTCTAATCTCCTTAACATAGCATGATCAAGTTCCCTAAAATATATTACATATATACAATTTACGATAATTTATATAAGTCAGAAAAAAAAGTGACCAGAAAAGACTGTCTTAAATTATGTCTACAGAAGTGACCAGAAAAAGACTGTGTCTTAAATTATGTCTACGTAACAATAGTTACTAGTATTATATGTGACTGCCATATTATCACTGTCTCATATATCTTATTTTAAAAGCTTACTTAATTATCTATTAATTATACATTGCATCTTGTTTGTTGAAACATATCAATATACACAAAATGAAAAAAAAGTTAAAGCACCCTCTGTTTATTTTACAATGAACCATTTTGTGAGCATGCATGGTTTGCAAGCCAACACCTATGACAATTATAAAACATAACATGTTAATCATGTTTTGAAATTTTAAACATGATTTTCACCAAACCTTTGGGGCAATGTTTTGCGCAAAAACAGTAGCCACAATAAGTATGGGAGGGCAGGGTCTGGAACACCATTTTGTTTCTTTTTGTGTATTAAGAACATATAAGTACTGCTAAAACATAATGTAATATAAAAAATAATATCTGCTGTACTTTAATATATGGAATAACAATTACCCATACTGGTTTATAAACATGCAACATCGGTATTTCTCAGTATTTTTTGCTTCTTATTGACTGGAAGGAAGGGTAAATAAAATATTACACCCTGGATGATAACCTACCATGGAAGGTTAGAAGCTGCTAGTAGAAAAACCAAATCATCTGTTTTAGCTAAACCATCCATCTGTACCAATAATTCTGTCTTCATTCGTCTGCTTCCTTCATGTTCACTGAAATTAATTAAGAAATAAAAATTTGTCATGCCTTTATTGCCCTTTCAAATATTCCCCAGTCATATAACCTTACAGTTATTTTTACAGTTATTTAAACACAGTATTCTGACAAGAAATGCAATAAATGGTTATACGTGTGGGTAAATAGATTCATTCATGACATACATGAAAATAATAGAACAACCACTTTTAAAGAGAGAGAGAAATGGGGTTTAACGTCCACTCGACACAAACTAGGTCATTTCGGGACTAACATATGGTTTAATTTTATTTCAATAATTCACTTGCGCGTAGGGGTCTTTAGCAGTGGGAGGAAACCGGAGGACCCGGAGAAAATCCACGAGGTTGGACAGGCGACCCTACTCCTTGTCACGTACAACCCCACTTTTAAAACTTACCCTCCACCACTCTGTGAACCTCTAATACTCATCAGAGATTCTAACTCATCTAAAAATATTGTTGACGGAGCATGGAAACGTGCTAATTCAAATAATACCTGTAGAAATAAAACAGAAAATGTTACCATCACATCTTTCCAAATAATCAATATTTGATATGCATTGCATTATTAGGGATGAAAAACACAGATTTTCTATACTTATCCCTGTCTCTAGTCCTTGTCTTCATCAATAAACACTGTATTTTTGTAATTGTGTATCTCAGGGATAGTCCAATATAAAAAATATGGTAGGAAAGAAAATCTTTGTATGGTGATAAAAACTTAACACAATTTTTCTGTTCTAAGAGAGAGGTGATGAAATGTCAGAGACAGCAGTGGTTTACTTATTCTTAAACATAAAACTACCACCTCATTTATGGGATTATTCCTTGAAATATAAAATAATCTGTTTATTTTAATTAAAATATACTTATTCTGTATTGGATATACCTGTACTTCATGATGCATCCTCTCCAAGCCTTTTTATATTGTACTTACCCTGACAAGTTTTTCTGAGTCACCCCTCCATTTACTGACTATACTAGAAGCTGATATATTGAAGAAAGTTGTGTTACATTCTGTAGCTACTGCTTTAGCTAATAATGTTTTACCAGTACCTATAGATAAAACACACAAATAATACAAGTTATTACTTTTCATAATGCATACAACTACATAAACTCACTCAAATGGCATTGATCCATTTTTGGGGTTATATGGACGCAACGCCATACTCAATTAGCCATTGTGATTCTGAACTAAATAGGAGTGTTAGCAAGAGTTAGTGTGGCAACACTGATTAAGATGAACCTTAATATTTTTCAATTGGCTATCTTGGACTATAAAATTATACACATCATTTATATTTACCTGGTGGTCCATACAATAATAAACCTTTCCATGGAGATAATATACCACGAAATAACTGAGGATACTGGAATTATACAAATAATACATGTTAAATCTTCTAACAACCAGTAATACAAATCAAACAATTTTTGTTGATTGCACTGACATTTGCTTATTTCTTGTAAACTAAGGCCACATGCCAGTAAGATTGGCCCAGTGTTTGGTATACTATATGTGAAATATGATTAAACAAACGTCCATATAACTTATTACAATAAAATTTAGGATGATAAGTGCTATGAAGTACAGAACAACAAAGTAGTAATTTCCAATGTTTATTGATTTCATTACCTTTATTGGATAAACAACAGCTTCTTTCACTAATCTTTTTGCTTCATCTAACCCAATTATATCATCCCATTTTACATTAGGATTATGAGAATAAATATCCTGTAAAACCAGAAGTATAAGGTATAAGCAGGTCACAATTCTAAGATATTATAATATATAAATGGTTCAATTTATGCTTACCAAAACAACATTATAGAATTAAATAAAAAAATTATTTGGTTTCATTTTTTGGTTGTACACTTCTTATAGGGTGCTGTCAGTAATGCACGATTGTGATTTGTCAACTCCTGATTAACCAATTCAATAGAAACTTGTGATAGCAGATATTCTGCAAAATCTTATGAAAGGCTTTGATTATCGTGGCATCCAACAACATTTTATTCTTAAACATATGTATGTAAATGGTGATGGAGTGACCAATCAAACAAAAACAACAAGCTGTGTTCTAATGACTGCACAACTTTAAACTTTCAAACATGTTGACAAAAATTGACGAATATCACCTCACACATTTACATTAAAACTGAGATTGAGAGTAATTAGAACTACTGTGATCACTTGCTTATAGTTGGTGGGACATCTATCTAATTAATATGTAGGATCTTTAAATTTGTAATATTAAATGAATTGTAACAAAATGATTTTAGAAAAATCTGCAGTGTGGGTGGATATAGATCAACAATATAATAATTCCTTAATCCACCTGAGTTAAAGTAGCCTAAGTAAAAATATACTTAGTATCATATATTATACTTACCCTACTTATAACCTGTGCTAATTCTCTCCATTCTGAACTATAACCAACGTAACCACCTAAAGGTTTTAAAACTCGGTCCTATAAAATAAATAAATTTGTATGTGTTATCAAACTGTACATTTGAATATTTCATTGATTACTTTAGCAGAGAATGTATGTTGATTTACTACAATAATGACATGAATAATATTTAGAGAGCAGGATTTGTACCCAAACAGTTGAAGGTTTGAGAATTGAATAAGACACATCATCCTTGTATTCCAGTAGACCTAGCTGTAAATGGATACCCATAGGATGGTGTATAGTATGAAAGACATTACATAAAACACTGTAGCAATCTTTGGGCAGCTTAAGTCGGGGCTCTTTCTTAGGTTTAAAGAGTTCAGAGATAAAAGGAGGTATTCAGACTTTAACTGTATCCTATAGTAATAATTGTGTTGTGCTTTGAGCCTAACCCTTAGTCTTGTGGAGTAAAGTGCATTATAAATATACACATTATCATTATTATCAATATAATTTCAGGTGCCAAAGCTTACTGCGTTTTAACACAAGTCTTGTGATCCCATGCAGTCTTAACATGTCTGTTTGGTGGGATTCTAATAACACTATACAATATGTGAATGTAATTTATTAACCCGTTTATTTAGAAATATCTAGATTAATGAAAGATATATCAGATAAATTAAACTTTGACTCACTGTACTGTCACATCCCTCCTCAGCATTCATCCTAGTGGCATCAGTGATCATTGCACGAATATCTATTATCTGACCAGGCTTCAATATAATTCATTATATGCTATATTACCATATTATATGCTGTATTTTTTTTGTATTACCACAGTTTTGCTTTTGGATTATAAGTATATCATTTGAAAGTCTGTACAAACAACTCAATAACTAAATCAAATATACCATATTTATTGTAAAACTAACAACAATTTATCCTGCTATAACAATTTTAATCCAAATAATAATGTACTTCCAATACATACCGTACATAGTTCATAGATAAACTAAATGTTGAGATGAAACTAATTTTGTGTTTGACTAATTTTGTGTAAGTCAAAAATGAAACTAAACAAGCTGTCTTTTGATTAATCTTTTAAAACAAATACAGCTATTAAACGATACAGCACTTCCCCCCATCACTAATCAAAATAATAAATCAGATCAACCCTAATCAATACCTATTTTTGAAGACACTTAGACCCTACTCTCACCTTTTAACCCCTTAACTGTGTAGTTTTTAAAACGTTAACTACCCCCTATTGTGTAATTAATTTGACGAACAACATCATTTTTGGACCTTTGTATTCCTGAATACAAACTATAGTAGTCTTAAACCATATTAAAACTAAAGGTAAATAGAGTTGTCTCCCTTCAATTAGATTTCCTCGACCAGACGTAATATAACGTCCTACACATGCTGCGATCGTATGTTCGAAGAATAGGTTGGGGAAAATACCTCCAGGGCGTTATATTACGTCCTACACACGATGAGTGGCAGTTGTCCTGGACGTTATATAACGCCCTATGCAGTTAACGGGTAAAATTAAATCAAAGATAAAGAAGTAAATACATATTTACCTTATTTCTGGGTTTAGCAGGAGTATTAGAATGTGTGTTTGTATCTGTATGATTATTTTGTAAACCTTGTACAGTTAGTCCTTGTAAAGCCAGTCCATCACCATTACTCTGTGATTGATTACCATTCATATTCTGTTGCTAAAATATAAGATAGACCTTGTATAAGTTTATACAATATTATTAACTGCCACTGGGCTTACATAAATGGATCAAAAAGGGGGTGCTTCTTGACGCATTATCAAATAAAAATATCAAGAATTATCTTGCTAGTTTACTAAATTATAGCATGTCTACACCTATATTAAACATACATTATGCAAGAGCTAAATCTGCCTATTGCAGGTCTTTCTTTAGGCCTGAAATATTATCTAAATTATTAATTAGACATTAACTTATCCAGACCATAATCAACTCTCGATGTCATCGCTAGCCTGTGATGTTTATTGAATTAGGTACCGATTTGCTGTTTGACTTCCATTCATGATTTAATCATGAAATGGATAATAAAGACTGTGTTTTTTTATCGTACCGATTTTAGTAATGATGGCCGAGGCTAGGCCGAAAATTCAATCGTTAAAATCTTGGTTCAGTGTGGATCAATTTTACTGAAATTTTCAGCAAATTCCCTATACATTATCTAGTTTTAACTATTATAGTGAGATCTGTCAGTTCTTTATCTAGTCTCCCATAATGTAATTTTAAGTTTATCAAATGTAAGCAAATGTTGTTTTCTTATATATCATGAAAATGGCAGTTTGATGCTTAAACAGAGCTAGCTAGTTATTATGTCAAATACAGGAATACTGAAAGTGAGATTGGACTTCATTGACAAAAAATGGTCAACAAAACAAGCCAGCACCACCTAAAATTAGTATTAATTTTGTTTTTCTTATTAAATGTTAAATAATAAATGTCAGCACATTTTAGCCTGGATTAAGGCTTGAAGAATTAGATATTGTCCGGAAAATGCAAATTATGATCAACGATTTTAAAGTTACAATGGATTATTTTGCAAAGAAGGACTCTAAAATATCTAGATCTAAAAATATTAATTTAATATATATACCATATTTCCATTGGCTGCATTAATAGGTGGTTTACGAGTAACATTTTTTGAACCAGTCCCAGACCTGGGTCGAGGTGGGGGACTAGGAGGTCTAGCTGTCTGGGGAATCTTGGGTAGTTGAGGTGTACTATTTGTCTTAACACTGAAATAAAAACATAATTCTTGTGACAAATAATCATTAATCAGTGGTTTGAAAGAGTTAATGAAATGGGGTTTAACATTCTACTGGGCTAATGAAGATGGGTATACAGTGTACTATAAGGGAAATTTTGCCCGACCGACAGTAATTAAATTTCAACTATCAAGGGTTCTTTTAGGTGCACACAAGACCTTGTCTTTTCAGCATGTCATGTGAATGACTAGAAGCTGTTGCTTTTCATGCCCTTTGTCCTGCACCACTGACAAAAGGAAAACTAATAGGAAAATTCTGGGGAACTTTCTCGACTAACATTGGGATCAAAACCCGGACTTTCTCATTTTAGCACCACTGCTCCCACTCCATGGTTTAATTAAACCATTCTATTTGCTTCCTAGACCGGTGATGATTTAACAATTTTTTCCATGCTAACAAAATCAAATTTTATTTTACAATTTAATAATTAAATAAAACATAAAATACCTGTATTCAAATTATACTAATTTAAATTACCTGCTACTTCTTGCTAAACTTCCCTTTCCCCCTCTTCCACTAACACCAGCTACCAAACAATATCAAAATATCATAATTAGAACAAATTTACTTATTGTAACAGTATTAATGTTCATTAACATTATCAAACCAATTTTGAATCTGAATTGGTGAAACTAAGTCTTTTATATTTGAACATAATATTAGGAGATAGTGATACATATTTATATATCAGAAGAAAAGTGGATCTGAGAATTTAAATGAAGAGAGTTGATATTTTGATTGGTTTAACTATCTGTAGTTAAATTATTTAAAGTTTTCAATAATCTACTTGTCATTACGAGAAATTTAATAATATCTAGATTTGATTGAAAAAGCTATTATTCTTCAAAATGAAAAATCAAATAAGATAACAACTTTATTTCAATATCAGTACCAACTACCAAACCAACAATTCATAACCAAGTCAAAAACTTGGATATTTCTATTTATATGTTCAAATGTATCAAAACACAGACAGACTACCATATTCATTACGGGCAACCTTTTTCATTGATCTACCAAGTTTGCTTGCCAACTAATCAAAAGATAAAACATAAGACACTAAAAATATTTAACAATCACCCATAATTACAATCTGATAATGATTAATGAGCTGCAGATATTCATAACCTTTGCTTCAGGGGTGTACTAGACTCGACCCCCTCAGGAGAATCTAATCCTTCACTGATAATTTTCTGTTTCAATCTTTGTCTATTTGATGTACCGTTAAACTAAAATTCTCTTGAATTGGATTTTAAACATTTAAAAATAGCCTATATATATATGTAAATGGAAAATATCTTTAGATATATTACTCAAATTCATTTTTTTTTTATTTTATGAAAAGCTAAAGCTTTCTCGCTATAAGCAGTATAAGTAAACTTGATAAAAAAAAGCCTTTTCATAAAAAGTAATAAATATTTTTGAATTAAAATATATAATAACAACACCATGCAAATATCTGTCAAATATTAGTGTAACAAGGGCAAGGATTATATATCAATCAAATAATATGCCTGAGTGTACCAAAGGTTAAATGTGCCAATATAAAATGGGTTTATCAACAAAACTTTGTGATTTAAATAATACCTGTTAATCCTGAAATCAAGTAGATATATTGTGTAATAGCAATAAATCAAAAAATATACATATTCTTTCTTTAATAGCATTCCTTTAATTAATAGATCTAAATAGTATGTAGTATAATAATCCTTGTAGTTGTAGTGTTCTCGGTCATGGGGGGGGGGGGTCACGATGGTAAAGTGGGTAAGACGCTGGCAAGCTAGCTTGGAAGTCAGACGTGTTCGATCCCTGCATTGGCCGAGAAAGTTCATACATATATTCTGGCGTGGTTCCCCCTTGTCAGTGATGCAGGACAGCTGTCTAGTCGTTCAAATGAGACAAAAAACCAAGGTCCTGTGTACACATTGGCATGCACGTAAAAGATCCCTTGACAAAATTTCCCTCATAGCAAACTGTATGGCGTATGCCTGTCTTCATTAGCCCAATTCAGAGCAGAACAATAGGACGTTAAACCCCATTTCATTTCATTTCATTTCATGTCTTCGGCCATTGTGCAAAACTGAAATTCAAGTGGAGTTGTCTCCTCTTTATATCAAGTGAGCATGCAATTGCTAGTATTGGTAATTTCCATGGTCAGCTCAACTGCTGCCATTGTTATCTCAAATCATGACTTACTCTAATAGTTCCGGTACAATAACAGATTAGTGCTATTAAATTATTATCACAAATTTAATTCATCTTCAATAACACAAGTCGTGTCACGGGAGATAATAACACGTTTCATGCCAATTTGTTCAAATAAACAGTTTTATAAAAATTTATATGGATTTAAACATTATATTTAGTAATCTATTGCCTTAACCTAATATATCATTATTCAACAATATGTTCTTTAAAACTCATTAACAGTTTAAATAAAAGTAGGTCGCCATGAATTAAGTAAGTCAGTATGAATTAAAATTATGGTATCAAAAATCCTTTACGGGCATTTAGTTGCTGTATGGCTCATTACACTATAACACATACTGGTACTTATGGAAGAAAAATTACCAATATTTATGGAAGACATTGAGAATGTTGACTACTCTTCAAATATCATAATGTAGAAAGAGAGAGATAAATGGAGTTTAACGTCCACTCAACACAAACTAGGTCATTTCGGGACTAACACATGGTTCAATTTTATTTCAATAATTTGCTTGGGCGTAGGGGTCTTTAACAGTGGAAGGAAAGCAGAGGACCCAGAGAAAACCCATGAGGTTGGACAGGCGACCCAACTCCTTGTCAAGTCATAATGTAAAGATTTTAGAATAGGTGTTGTGTGAGACGACATATTGGTTAGTGATACATGTATGATTCTGATTGCTGTATTCTGTACTTGATATTGCTTGTAAAGTCTGGTTTGATTACCCTAATCCCTGAGAGCAAACTGTTACAATAGTCTATTCTAGACAGAACTAGTGACTGTACTAGAGATTTGGCGGCATCAATCGTGATGAGATGTCGAATGTCACTGACGTTCCGAAAATGAAAGTAACAGGACTGACACAGTTTATCAACCTGCGTTTCAAATGACAAACAAGGATCTAGATAAACACCAAGATACTTCGCAGCACTAGCTGAATAAACTGAGTCTCTAATTTTAACATTTGTTTCAGATATATTCTGAAGGCATCTATTTGCTCCAAATAACATAGCTTCAGTTTTGTCATCATTCAATTTGAGATTATTTGAGGTCATCCAATTTTTGTACTGTTTCCAGAGTGATAAGCTGATTGAAACTTATCCCTAAGATTGTTGATATGTATGCACACAGTCTGATGTTTACAGCTTTCTCTAAATGTTTTGAAAGGAAAGAAAGATTGGAAACAGGACGGAAATTTTTAAGCACATTTCGATCAAGTGAATCCTTTAAATTAGTAATTATCCTTCCATAAGTAGCGTACATATATAAGATTCATACATACCACTTTGTGTTGTTAAGCGTTTTGTAATCTTAGGATATCTTGCAAACTTGACAAAATAATATGATTCGTATTCCATGAGAATGGTATCCAAGTCAATATTATCACATACTTCATATCTGCTGATGTCTATATTTGTTTCTTTTGACAAAGCTTGGGCTGATTCTCTGTATCTGAATGACAAAATTAACTGAATACTAGTGCATGGTTGCTACTTCGCCTGTACATTCCGGACATGACCTATGCGATTTTCCAAACGTCGCCAATCAGACATCAAGATATGGTGAATAATAATTAATATTCAAAATTCCAAAATATATTGACTGTACTGAGTATACATGTATAACTATTACTCATCTGGATTATCGCTGATAATAGGCTGCATTGATTAGGTAATGAAGTGATCAACGTATTTATCATGTTATATAGTCTATACACCTACCTTGATTAACAGCTTAAAGATGCATTATGTAAGAGCTAAGTTTGCCTATTGCAGTTTTTTTATTTTGGCTTCAAATGTTATATAAATTATATAAATGACAAGCCTATAATCATCTCTCCAGACCATCGGATGGCGCAGATGTAAACAGACAACAATACGATTGCCATTTAATGATTTGATTTGAAAATCGAGAAGCGAGGCTGAGTCTCGCCAACAAGTAACATTATTGCTGCAATAATAAACAATCTATGTCAAAACTTCAAACAGTGATAGCGTCATTCAGAATAAAGTAATTTGAATTAAATTTTCAATATATTAATTTTGAATTATCTATTTTGGAACTATTAATTATAGTAAGAACTGCCAACTCTTTATCTAAATCTTACATGATTCATCTTTAATCTGTCTTGATTGACTGACTTAATCTTTTGTGGTAGGTTCTATTCACCAATCTAATCCTGAAAAGAAGTCGTTGCTTCTCCTTTGTTGGACTATTTATCAATCCAGTAAGAGTGATCAAAAACTTAATCTATGTGATTACCTCATGGTTTCTCCATTGTCAGACATTTTAATCTCCTTGATGTCAGCCGACAGCATGTAACAACTAATCATAGATGTCACATATCCTAATAGCATAGAACACCCCAATGTATGTTTAAGGAATAAACATTTCTAATATGTATTCATTTACTGCACATGACATCACTGGCGTTTGAGGGGATTTAGAGTGTTTTCGATAATTAGGTAAAGTCGTTTTTACTGGAGGTCTATATTTGCGACTTAGAGTGAAGATGGCTCAATTAATTTCATTCAGATTGGTGTAAATTTTCCAGAAAGTGTATATAGTAGCCACTGGCTATGAGTACATCAAATTTTGCTTGGCTATTTTACGTGCTATAAGTTCTGTGTCGTCACACAATAAATTTCATTTGTAACCATTTTACTTCGGAAGAATTGCCACATGGCAACCCATTTGTAATTACACAATGTTTTTACCATTTTCCATTCACAGACCACAAAATATTCTGTACATATATCCATACGAATCGCTGCCTATTATTAGCTATTAATAAACACCTTTAATGAAACTATGACTCTATACAGAAATTCCCATCTACAGTGGCACTTTCCCACGATCTTGCTGTCGCATGAAATTCATCGCTTACCATACATACCGTAAGACATTTCTTGCTACGAAACTAGTAAATGGTAAAGGCATATTCTTCGCAGTGTTTCGTTTTATTAGACCTAATTCTACTCAAGCACTGGCGTAATGGAAGCAAATTTCTGTTCCAAATTATAACTGGTCAATAGTCCAATTAACAACCAATGCCTAACTGCATAACAATGTCATTCAGGTTTAACCAGAGCTCCACATTGTTCACATATTGTTACGTCATGACTCACAAATGTTTTACCCACAATTAACCAGTGCATAGCACAATATTGCAGAAAAACTAATTGCGTGACAAACGACGCTATCAACGGCTAAAATGTAAATAATACTGTTTGGAGACGAACAATACTTTCACCGTTTTTAATACCATAAATCACTGTCCAAAGTTTTAGGGAAGACCTCAGATTAAACGAAGGGCTGTCATGCTGCTGTACACAATATCCCTCAAAAGCTCAAATATCATAAGTCAATCCAGCAATGGCCAGAGAGGGATTTCTTGGGCCATTACTTCAGGAATATGTGGTAAAGGACACATAACACTAACAAAAAACAGTCAAAAATAAAAAAATCTTTGAATTTTCTTAAACTAAGCATTTTGTATAATCCACAGAGTGTTGATACTTCATACTAATTACTTAATGCATACTATATTTCTATATTTCACACCTTATATCTTTATTCATAATCATATTATAAAAATACTTACCCAGCTTCTGATAAATAATTCAATACCAAGATTAATAAATTTTTCTTCCTTGAGTCAGTTTTCACTTCATCCTTAAAAAAAACAAAAAACACACGTGTGCAAGATATTTCCTAGGATCAAAGGTTCAAGTATAAGCTGTAAACATCACAGGCACTATAGTAACACAGTATTATTGAGAAACAGCTTTTAATGAATGATGACAAACGGTGATATTTCAAAATGTCAAAGCAAGCTGCTTGGGTTTACGACTGGGTATCCAGGCAACTCAAACCAAATACCACTTGGACCAAGACTAGTCTGACCAAAACAGAGACCACTCGGACCATATAAAAAGACCACTCAGACCAACCCAAAAGACCACTCAGACCAATTAATCTATATTGTAAGACCACAATAGCTTTGCTACTCAGACCAGCCCAAAGGACACCTTGCACCAATAAATATAAATTACAGACAATAAATATTTTTTTGTTTATTTATTATTAAATCAAATTAATATGTTGCTATTTATTTATTATTAAATCATAATAATCACAATAGAAAGAGGTGAATAATTTATAGGTGAGTATATACATAACTTAATGTCTTCAATACGTGTAAGTACATAATATTCGATAATGGCGCGTGACATTACATTATTTTAGGGGTAGACTAATCACTGGAATTTATAGGTGAGTATAGACATAAGTTAACATTCAATACTGCGTGACATTACATTATTTTAGAGGTAGACTAATCACCGGAATTTGCTTATAAACCATAGTAATTGTTATCCATATATAGTGTGTTATTTGATCACTTATAAACACTGAAATTCACTTATAAAAATCACCAGAATTCACTTACAAACACCAGAATTCACTTTGAAGATATCAGAATTCGCCTGCAAGAATTTCCTATTTACTTATATTTTGCATTAATATTAATATTTAATTCCTTAATAACACTTAAAATCCCCCCAATTTT
This sequence comes from Patella vulgata, assembly GCF_932274485.2. Classification (NCBI taxonomy): domain Eukaryota; kingdom Metazoa; phylum Mollusca; class Gastropoda; family Patellidae; genus Patella; species Patella vulgata. The sequence goes on along the minus strand of NC_065882.2, from coordinate 47,571,229 downwards.
TTTTTAAAACATATAAACACCGAAATTCACTTTCAAAATATCGGAATTTGCACTTAAGACCTCAATAATAATAGTAATAAAAGCGCTATACTTATTCCTGTTTACTAATATTTTGCATTAATAATAAATTACATGTACTTTAAAACTCCTAAAATCACCTGAATTCACATTGAACAGATATAAACACTGGAATTCATTTTCAAAATATCGGAATTCGCACTTAAGACCTTTCTATTTACTAATATTTTACATTTACTTTAAAAAAAACGGAATTCACTTTGAGAAAATCAGAATTCGCACCCCAAGACAACTATATTTACTTATATTTTGCATTAATACTAGATACTAGAATGTACCTGTTGTAAGAAATTAAAAGAAATAATAAAAATCCTATAAAAATAAGTCAAGATCTCAACCCTTTTTAAGTGAAATTAAATGAAATGGGGTTTAGCGTCCTACTGTTTTGCTCCTATACTGGGCTAATGAAGACGGGCATACGCCATACAGTGTGCTATGAGCGAAATTTTGCCCGGGCAGCGGAACTATCGCCAACTCTTATATCGGATTCCAACTGCCAAGGGATCTTTTACGTGCATTCCAATGTATACACGGGACCTCAGTTTTCTGTCCCATCCGAAGGACTAGACAGCTGTCCTTGTCAGGTCCTCCATTCTGCACCACTGACAAGGGGAAACCACGTCAGTAAATCCCAATGAACTTTCTCGGCAAATGCAGGGATTGAACACCTGACCTCCAGGCTAACAAGCCAGCATCTTACCCACCGTGGCTCCCCTCCTTTTTAAGTGTAAATAATTTAATTGAATCAACCTGTCCATAATATCATATTTATTGTATTGGACGTTAAATCTATAATAAACAACAACAAATTACCTACACCTCACTTGCAATTATTTCTATGATGGTGCGCTTATTGAGACGAGTAGTAGGAGTAGTTTCCAAGTGAATTCCGGTGAATAATGATAGCTAGAGCAGGGGAACCCATAACATTATTGTGTGTGGCTGTGTATTTTATGTAATGTTTGGAAAGATCAAAAGAGTTATTCATTAGACAATGTAACATCTGTTATCATATAGCCGAAATGAATTCCGGTAGTCTTTCAAATAAATACACCTACAACATCTTCATCGAGTCTGTGCAGAAATCAAAATAGTTATTAGGGGCCTGTATGTATTATACATTTAAAATAAATTAGTTTTGTGGGAGGATTTAATGCAAAATATAACTAAATACAACTGTTTGGGGGGCGAATTCCGATTTTCTCAAAGTGAATTATGGTGATTTTCGGTGCTTAAAGTAATTTATTATTAATGCAAAATATTAGTAAATAGGAAGGTCTTAACTCATTCTGTTATACTTTCGCCAGGCATCGACCTAATTAGCTACTGAATTTCACCGGCTTACGCCACCTGTCAACTACCTAATGTCTAGTCACTTTTCCTAACAACAACTGTTGCTGGCCTCTTTGATGTAAAGTTTTATTGATCAAGAAAGTTATCACAAAAGGCCAATTAGCTTCCCAAAAGTAGTTATCCAATAAATATATAGTTTGAACTAATTACTGGAATTATAAAATTTGTAGGTCACATCAAAGGTTTAGGGGTTATAAAGGTCGTAAACTCACAAGACAATTTGCCCATCAATGACTGCTGCCGGCTTTCCAAAAGTAGTTATTTATCCAATAAGCGTATAGTTTGAACTAATGATTGAAATCATAAAACCTATGTCACATAAATGGTTTCGGGGTTATAAGGTTGTGAACTCTCAAGAAAATTCTTGTCATAGGGCGCCATTTTGTACGCAAGTTTAATATTTTCACGCACGTTCATCCAATAATTTCTTTGCTATGGAAAGTGATTCCGATTCAGAATTTGAAGGAATTTTATCAAAGGATATTTACATGTGAATATTAATCTCAGTAATGACAAATGTTCCGGGGAAAGTGATTTTTCCCAGATTTGAAACCCAGAAGAAGATACATGATATACAGCATACTAAATATGGCAGCCACTCGTCTCTTCGTCGAATTGTAATATCCCAGAGCTCACTCTTTTAATAATTTCTTCACTATGGAAAGTGATTCCGAATCATAATTTGTAGGATTTTTATCAAAGGTTATTTTAAATACAGTGAATATCAATCACAATAGTGTTCGGGAAAGTGTTTTTTCTGGGATTTTAAATGGAGATGAAGATGACCCAGATATGACTTCGAAAAAAAAAATCAAAATGTTGGCCCGTGGTCGGCGAATACAAAATACCGACTTTGTTCAGCAAACTAAGTTAAATTCAGTGATTTTTTCAACATTTTTAGGACATTTAAATAAGGATAAAAATAGTTTGACTTTTTAATTTGTTCATTGTAGTAAATCATGCACATTTTGATCGTCAATTACACAAATGCCTACGGCAGCATGTTATGGCCTGTTGTACAATGTGCGTGTGCTAAACAGTGTTGATTTTAAATAAAGAATTACTTTGTTGTTACTTTGTATTAGTGCTTAAAATATACCATTTTGATGCCCAATTATATATCTTCATATGAATATTTGAACATTTTTTGACTGGAATTAGTGGTATAATAGTTTGTGTGTTATTTTGTTTTCACTGCAATATATTGGATTAATGGATAATCCTTTAATTAGCTCCAGGGAGATAAGCTATTGTCTAGTTAATTGGCTTAGGGAGAGACAGGAGTAGATAATTAATTAAGTCTAGGGGTTAATGAGGTCTTAAGTGCAAATTCTGATATTTTAAAAGTGAATTCCGGTGATTTTTGGTGTGTTTAAGTAATTCATTATTAACATTAATGCAAAATATATGTAAATAGGAAAACCTTTTTGGCGAATTCTGGTATTTGCAAAGTGAATTCCGGTGTTTATAAGTGACTTCCGGTGTTTATAAATGAATTACAAGATTAGACTAGCCAATTATTTTAGCCTATTTTAGTATTTATGAACAGATATGTACTGGCTATCGATATAGTGTTGACGGTATAAGCTTACCGTACATCGAGAAATATGGATTGAGAGGAGGGATTAGGCGGAGGGGTATTTCCTGAATACTTTTATACTGAGGTGCAATGGCCATGGGATTTAGTGGAGGTTGCAACAAAAAAATCTTTCCCCTTTTTAATGTGGTGGTGGTGGAGCACAATACTAGATCTTTGTACGATCTGCGAAATATCTTTCTCTATGGCAGGGTTAGGGTTCGGGTTAGGTTTATAAATTACATGTCAAACGTACAAATTGAAGCTGTACCAACGGTGGATTGTGGCTAAACCTATTCTGAAGAGTTAGGGTTAGAATTGTGGGTATAAACACGGAAGAAATCAAAGATATTTCTCAGATCGAGAGGATCCAGTATCGTGCGGTGGTGGAACTCCTTTCTTTCTTTTTTTTTTTTTAACTGAGCTGGGTACTTAGATAGGATATCTACAACCTCTGCATTGTACTAGGTTGAGAAACTATGAGTCTGAGCATCAGTTGACTCATCATAAAGCCACAGGGTGTTTGTCTTTTTAAGTTTAAATAAAAATGTGGAAATCGGAATTCGCCTCTCTACTACACTGCCTAGAGTGACTAGAGGCTCTACTTTGCTTTGAGGTCTAACTCTAATTTACTTACAGCTTCACGTGCTTGATTCGCTGATCTTATGGACTGATAACTCAAGTCGCTCATAACACTCATTATGCATTCCGGTTTTCTTATCAAAAAGAGAGTGAATTCTGGAATTATTGTTATAAAGATGTGCAATTCTTTTAAGAATGTTTACTGTCGTGAAGGTGGCCGGATACGGAAGCAAATGTCTTTCCGCTTGTGAAACTGTTTTTACCCCCCAATTTCTCTGAGTATAGATTCTAATCCCTGTTTTCTTGTTATTTATCTTGATCTGATTACAATTTATTTTAGATAATATCAAGTTAATATTATAGTGTTTTTTTAAATAAAAAAATAGTAACGAATTCACTGTTTCATTTTCGGTTGACAACGCAGCAACATTCCTGAATAAAAGTAAGCTCTTGGGCAAATTCTTGGATGGACGAAAATATTATGCACCGATGAAAAGTAGACTCGATCGATAGACCAGTATCTGTATCTCGAAATTTTATTATTTTCCTATTCAACATTAAAACAAAGAAACCAATTTCATATTTATTTGCATTGTAAGTATAAAAGTGAGTAGATATATATTTAGTAAAACTCAACAAACAATGTTGTACAAATTTGTGTCAAAATGTTTGAATTCGCTCTGGTCCTGGTCTATCACACAAAATAGTGACACCACAAATGATATCAGAGATATGTGTTCTTTTTTTTAGGACTCTAGGCCTAATTTAGAGTCTAAAGAAAGGGATGTTATTTATCACTGCTGCAATTTATATGTCACCAAATGTCAGTCTAATCGTTTGTCAATCACTAACATCAATTAGTGTTAGGATGGACTTCATACATAAGGTCCATGGTCAGGTGCGCTAATTAATGTAGGCCTACTATCAGTACTAGGCTTGTGATCAACGAGTATTTAATTTAAAGATACCGCAAATGGGTCAAAAAGCATATGTTAATGTAATATAAGAGTATAAACTGATTTACATTCATTTTTTTAAAAAAAAGTTTATTATAATTTCTTATCTGTTCTGTTCATATAAATACGCGAGCAGTCCAAATTAATGTAAATGTGTCACTTGAATTAGTCCAGTCTACATTTGCAGTTGGGTCTACATTTGATATTTCACATAAGCTTATGCACTGACGTTAAACCTCTCTCATCAAGGCTAGACGGCATGTACTGGTGGTACCATATTTTCATGGTAAGAATCTAAATTATGTGGGCTAGACCAATAATTTGTGCCTGGATAATATTGAGTTTCAGCTTTTTAAAGGAGCTAAATTGCTTATATTTGGGACCTAGAAATTGACACAAATAGGTCGCAACGCATATAATAATGTAATATGAATGTATAAACCGATTTACATTCAATCGTTTCCGTTTTGACTCAAATTTCAAATCAGTTATGTTTGGCGAAAAATGCCAGAAGTCTCAGTCGAATAGCAATCTTTATCGTCTGGTTATGCCAGTCTATTGCGCATGCTCTCCAGATAAGAATATGGCATCAGCGCTTGACATGACTTACAGAATCTCTAGTCTCGTTCTTTCTTGTCCCTTGTTAAAAATGACACTGAAACGCATTATGGTACACGATTCGTGTACCAGTGGTAAAATGTTTATTTTGTCTTAAATATTGGATATCAAAAGCCTGTGATGATCAAAGGAAGAATGATGGGTCTCTAGAGAATATTTTGGTTTTGATCATACATTAGGGCTGTGCTTATACTGTTTATTTTCAATATTTTGCGTATTGTCGATATGACAAGGCAATACATGATACACATTGTGATTTACACATATGTCCAAATTATGCTCAAGCTTTCTTTAATTTTCAAACATACCTCTATTTTAAGCCTATTTTATGTTTAAATCAAACCTAAAGAGTTTATTTTTGGATGTCTATTATGGTAGTCAAAGACGAAAGCCGAAAGTCCCGTTAAATCCATCATGTGCACCTTGAGTGTGGCTTAGCAATAAATGATTAATTTAATCTCTATTTAAGACATCAATAAGTTTCATTGTCTCTCTGTACAACTACAAAAACAGTTTTCAAGGATACAGAGATACAATATTCTTGCAATTCTCACATCGATATAGATATTGCTTGAACATATCTAGAAATGCATATTGGTGTATCAGTGTATTGGCAACAAGATTAACATATATTTAATTTATGTAATACTGGTAGGCCTACCGGTATGTGTGTAGGGAGTGAGTAAAATTTTAACTGAAGAGTTTTTTTTCTACTTAATCTTGTTCAAATTTCAGCTGGCCTGGAAGCTCTGATGTTCATGTTAATGGAGGCTACACTGCTGGACCTCAGATTTTCGTCCCATCCAAATGACTGTATATATATGAGACATACTTTGCTATTCATCAGCGGGGGGTTGGATGGTCGAATGGTTAGTGTGTGCGCGCTGTATCCTCAGGTCTGTCATTGAGTCAACTGGCGTGGTTTCGATTTCCCGGTTGTACATTTACGTGACAAGGAGTTGGGTCGCCTGTCCAACCTCATGGGTTTTCACTGGGTCCTCCCACTGCTAAAGACCCTTATGCACAAGCGACTTATTGAAATAAAATTGAATCATATATATTCCAGAATATTTTGCAGAAAAAATAACAAACCTATCCAAATTTCACCCTAATGGCAGTTAATTGCAGACTTACATGTATTACCCCTGTTGTCTCAACTTCGACCACAGACAGGTCAGACTATACATAAATAAGCAGCTTGAACAACTTTCTAGCAGACTATCTCAGACAGTCATGCCTTAGAAAATATGGCTGCTGATTCTTTGCTTGATTTAGAGATTGCCTATAGTTAAAGGTTATCACTGCTGCTTCTTAATAATGATACAGGATGAATTTGTTTTAATTCATATTTTTCCTATGGTTTAAATTATTGCTGTTTATTTTCTTTCAGATAATGGATAATATACAATGTAATATTAATTAAGACATCTAATTACAAAAGTGGAGAAGAAAATGAGTGATTCTGCAGATGAGGATCTAAATGCTCCACCATTGAAGAAAGCTAGATATGAATGGCAGGTCAAAGGCTCAAGAGGTCATCATAAAAGAACTTCTGAAAAATCTCATGAAAATGGTAAATCAAGTCCAAATAATGAAAGTGATTTGACTTTAGATTCAGTACCAAAAGAAAACCAAGATTTGTCAAATGGACATGGGGTATTATTAAGAGAAGACGAATGCACACCTGAACCTTTGCCAATATCGAACACTATTGAAAACACAGAATTAATACTTGATACTGTCACCAAATTTGTTAATGGCCAGACAAAAAAAATTGTTCAAGATAAATTAAATCTACAAAATTTGATTAAGGATAAATATAGTGATGATAGTGATAACTGCCAACCACATACACAAACATATGCACCGTGTGATGCACAGAATGTGGGAGAAATTTCCACAGATACGGATCTAATTCCTAGTGAGAATGGTTATCAATTAAATCGTAATGTTTCAGAAACAAACAGTGAAGCCTCTAACATCAATAATAACCTAACGACAACAAATGCCAACCGACCCCCACAAAGTCTAGACTACATAACAAGATGGCAGAGTCAGCAAAAAGCAAAAGCCATCGTAGATAATGCAATTAATATGACTTTAGAGGAAATGGGTTTAACTCCAAATCTAGATCAAAATTTACCCATCCTAGAACGGTTGCACGTAGAGGATGAAAGTATTAGTGAAGCTATACGTCATAGAGGACTTTATCCACAAGATAATGAGGGAGACTCACTACAAGGAACAATAACTCCTTTATTACAACAACTGACTCAAGTTTCAGACACAGTATTTGCTGACAGGCTCAATAGCATGAGGTTGTTTATTACAATAAGACAGACAAATAGAAATTCGGATGACGATACTGATACACCATTAGAATGGACTGATGAACTAGCTATCCCCACTCTTCAGGCCAGATCAGAAAGTAGTATTAATGCAACTACTCCTAGTGATAATTCCACAAATATGCCCAACCCCAATCAGTCATTTCAGTTGTCTTTGAACTCCAATCAAACTGTGGCTAATTCAAACGATTCTACACTCAATCAAAGTGATAGTAATAATGAAACATATGATGCTCATTCCTATGAGGAATCAAGTGATCCTTTAAGTGTTCAGTCAGAAGACAACAGTACTGACTTCGTTAATGTAGATAATGTTGTTAATAGTACTGCAGCTGATAATACTTCATCTCAACAATCAGTAGAAGATAAAACAAGAGATACTGATGAGTTGGGGATGGATGATAGTGATGTAATGAATTTTGCTGTAAATGCTGCTATAAGTGCTAAAGGTCTAGCATTAAAAAATGAGTAAAATTTTGAGTACGCCTACTAATTCAGATTTATAATTTTTTCTTCAGGATTTTGTTCATATTTTTAGGTGGAGAAGTAATGATTGTCATATCTTAAAGGTTGTAGCTGTAACTCAAATAATTCAATATTGGTCCATTTCAATCAATATTGATGTTGTTATCTTACCATATTATGGACTAATATCCAATAATTAAGACACAATGAACATTTTAAAATCAGTTCCTGATGTCGGGTTCTCTATGGTCTTGAGCGCCATTTGTAATGAAAGGACTTGATCAAAGCAAAACCTTTACTTGCTATACCACAGGTCAATGTGGAAGTAATTACAAAAGCGAGAAAGAAAACAAATGCCATAATTATGCAGTTTAATTAATTTGAATTTCTTGCCATCTTTCTGTTAACTACTATAAGTTATTGAATAACTTTACGTGTATATTGCTTAACATAACAACAATATTTGATTTGTTAAGCAATTTGAATATTGTATATACGTGGTCCTTTGGGACTATGTGTAATACTTAGTATAGGCTTCATGTTGTGTGTTTATTCCATGCCTGGTGCAGCATTATAGAATATTTGTATATTATCTATACCATACATGTATGTGAGAGATTGTTTTATTCATACAGTAATAATTACTATACATAAATACTAAAGAGTTTTTGTGCTCACCTATGAATTTTTGTACTTCACATATGTCCTTGTTTATTTGGCTTATTTTGTCATTTCTTTCTTTTGTACATGTACAATGTATGGCATGGTGTGGATTTCAATTTATTCTTAAAACAGGGGTGCCAAAGCAATTTGGAGCAGTCCTTAGGAGTATCTTTGAATATAATATAAGAAGGGGCTAAAAAGAAGTGCTTCTAAAGTTATAATTTTTCTTTTCCTTTTTGTCTTTCTACAAATTGGCTTTTTCAGAATAAATTTCTTTTTCATAGACAAAAGGGCTGGTGCCCCCTTGCTTCCGGCACCACTGTTCATAACATCATATAAAAAATTTCACTTCCAAAGGAGCACTTAAATTTTAGTTCAAGGATTAAAATACTCTGAACAAATGATATATATTCTGATATATATGAAGGTAAATCAAATTTGTATATAAGAAAGGGTTTCAGGTGGTAGATATTTATATTCTTATTTAATTAAATAAATTTAAGCAAAATCTTAATGCACATTGTACCCTTAATTTTGGGAAGATTGAGACTAGAGCCAGATCCGCTTGAATGTGGTTGTTTTATGATAAATTTTTATGCTACCCAGTCATAGACATGTATTTATTTATATTTAAAACAATACAAACAGTGTAAATTGTCGCTTTTATTGCAGTTAATAGAAAAAGACATGGGCAAAACCATTTTCCATAATATACTAATACCTGTATGTTGTATTTTTCTCTTTTCTTTATGTAACATATTAAATGTATGAATTTTAATACAATTTCCAATGTATATACAGTAAATTGCTTCTTGATTAAGTACATGTTGTAATATAAAAAGTTTACAGTACCATGCTGTAGAGAGAAAATCCATATACTACTACTTTTACCAAGAAAATAAACAGGGATAACAAAATATACTGTATGTGTATGTATTATTTTAAAAGATAGGTTGCCAGGCAACGAAACATACACCCACAGCGGCTAAATCGTCTGAGCGTCGACAAGGGTTGCTGCATATTTATTCTTTTGTAGGTAATTGGGGCATTTACAAGACAATATCATACAGATCAGATTATAATTTTTGTCGTTTGAGGGTTCACAAGGTTCTACAAACTGAAACAAGGGCCTTAACTTTGGAAGTAATTTACAGAAAATTTTGAAATTTGACAGGCTTTTTCGTTTGACTAATTTAAATAATGCATATAAATTTCATACAGATCGTACGATAACTTTTGTCATTCGAACGTTCACAAAGCAAAACAAGACCCATAACTCTAGAAATAATTGACGGAAATTGTGAAATTCAATAGACCTCCGTTTCACAAATTTAAATGATGCATATAAATTTCATACATATAAGATGGTAACTTTCATCAATTGAGCAATAACAAGGTTGAAGAAAGTCAAACAAGGGCCATAACTCTAGAAGTAATTATTGTAAATTGCTGAAATTCAATAGGCTTTGTGATTTCACTAATCTAAATGATGCAAAATATATATAAATTCCATACAGATTAGATGATAACTTTTGGCATTAGAGTGTTCACAAGGTTCAACAAAGTGAAACTAGGGCCATAACTCTAGACATAATAAACGAAATTGCTGAAATTCAATAGGATTCTTCTTTTTACTAATTTAAATTTCATACAGATCGGCAGAAAACTTTAGATGTTAGAGCATTCACAAGGTGCAACAAAGTGAAACAAGGGCCATAACTCTAGAAGTAATAAACGGAAATTGCTGAAATTCAATAGGATTCTTCTTTTTACTAATTTCAATGACACATATAAATTTCATACAGATCAGCAGATAACTTTAGATGTTAGAGTGTTCACAAGCTGCAACAAAGTGAAACAAGGGCCATAACTCTAGAAGTAATTAAGGGAAATTGCTGAAATTCAATAGGCTTTTTCGTTTCTCTAATTCAAATAATGCATATAAATTTCACAAAAATCGGATAACTTTTGGCGTTAGAGCGTTCACAAGGTCCAACAAAGTGAAACAAGGGCCATAACTCTAGACGTAATAAAGAGAAATTATTGAAATTAGATAGGCTTCTTTATCTCACTAATATATCATATATCAATTTTAAAACAATCGGATCATATCTTTTGGCATAGAGCGTTCACAAGAAATTGTGGACGACGGCCGGCCGACATATTCACATCATAATTAAAATTCTGAATATGGGTCATATATACTGAAGTGCACCCCCCCCCTCCCCCAAAAAAACACATTTATAAAAAGGGTTATTATCAATTTTGTTTGAGAGATACACACTGCATGGTGGATGTGACTGCTAAAGGTGCTGACCTAAAGTTTTTAGGGCTATTGTGGGTGGTTGTTGATATTCCTGCGCTCCAGTTAACAATCATGCCAAAATCACTGCAAATGTGGTGCTTTCCATTGCATCTCAGTATATTTCTATCATCACTGTATATATAGGGTTGAAGATTCCTGTTATCTTTGCTGAAGTTTGTTGCTGAATGTCCAAAATTTGTGTCAGATGGTCCTTTGAAATCTAATCTGTCCAAAACAAAACCCCAAATGGTGGTTATTTCGAAGGTAATATAGGATAGAAGAACAGGTTTGAAATTTGATCTCACAATTCTGTGCTTCCCAATAATTCAGTTATCAAATATCAAATCAAGTGTTCACTGCGCTGTACAGTCCTGGGCCTTTAATAAGGTGCTGGCTCACTAACCAGGAGGTAATGGATTCGATCTCTGAATTGGCTGGAAATGTTTCCAGGGATTTTTCCAGTCTGATTTCTGCTGTCTGGTCAAAATTTTCCTCATAAGCAATGTATGGCATTATTCCCTGAACTGTAGGACGTTAAATCCCATTTCATTTCAGCAAAGGGATCTAATAAAAGTTATGAGGAAACATCATTGTAATGCTGTTAACCACATTGATTATTTTATTGTGTGAATGCTCTGTACTTTCTTTGCTTACATAACATAAAAGAACAATAATTTTTTGTTCTGCAGTAAAACTGAGTAAAGTGATATCCCCAAATTTGATCATTTTGCTTTAAATTCAAGGCATTGATTATTACTGAAATCTAACAAAATCCTTTGGTTGGAATAGGTTTTTATCTATTTTGTATAAAATATAAATGAATAAATTCTTGAGATCAACAGAATATTGAATTCAATTTGGCTGTTTTACACTCAGAATCATGGAAATGCACTAATAATATATTGTCTTTTGGCAGTGAAAGCATATGTTCATGGTTCTATATCTGGTATAATGCAGAGCTCTCTTGGTAGTTGAGGTTTGACTTCTTTATAAAGTCTGAAAGATTAAACATGAATCAATTAGGTTAAAATGCTATCTTTTTTTTGTTTTTGTTTCTGACTTTATCACTATATAAGATCTAATATATTAACACAGATCGGTGGACAATTTTTTGCTTGGTTTGGGGGTGGGTGGGTGCTGAATGGTTAATGTGTGTGCATTTGATCATATGGTTTGTCATTGAGTCAAGTGCCAGGGTTTCGATTCCCTGGTTATACGTGACAAGGGGTAGGGTTGTCTGTCCAACCTCGTGGGTTTTCTCTGACTGCTAAAGACCCCTATTGAAATAAAACTGAATCACATGTTAGTCCCAAAATGACCTAGTTTGTGTCAAGTGGACTGCAAATCCAATTTCCCTCTCTCTCTGCCTGATTTGAAAGGCACAGTTTTTGCAACCATATTGTCATGTGAAAAGGAAATATGCAATGGTCAATTTGTGCTACAACTGGTTGCCAGGCAACACAACCACCCATCAGCAGTTAAATTGTCCAAACAATTTCAAATATATTGTATCTAGGTTATTTCATATCTTACCATGTTCACCAATGGCCCACGACGTTGTTTCAAGACATAGTTCAAGATGAAGACGAAAATTATTTAAAGTAGGTGTAGCCGTCAGGAAATAAATATAGGTATGTTAAGTATAGTTTGTTTTTGATTTTATCATATCTGGTACTGACAAATTCCAGTGACAGAATTACATCATATTTAGCCTTGCAAGGCCATATTTAGTCTACCTTTTCTAGAAACATATTAAAATATTATTTGTCACAATGGTTGTCATTATTAAAGAGATATTTTCTATAACCTGTACATTTCGGGTTTTGCATACTGTCTTCATTATACTAATAAAGTATTTAATTTCCACAATAAATAGAATATAAACATTTCCAGGACAGCAAGTATTCCAACTTTAAACATCTAGTAGCCCAAAGCAATGTTATCTTTATTTAAAATATGAAATCACAACTTTTGGAGTGCTTTTACTACCTGTTTGCTGACCACCCAATATATATGTATTTTTAATTAACCCTTGGGAACTATAATTGTCCATAGTGGAATATCAGTCCAAAAACAGTTCAATAATTCCATTCAGCATTTACTGATGAATTGATAAAATGAAATATTTCACAACATTCGGCAACCTCTGCAGATGATATAAATAAAACAGTGCCACCTATAAGTGTTGGGTAAAACATTTTGATAGGCCTCTTTTCAATCTAAATGAATCTAAGCTAAAATGATTTACTTCATTTAAATTCTGAACTTGATTAAAAATAGAGTAAATCGACACTATTAAACCCTTTTGACTTTCTATATCAATCAATGGCGTTGCACCTTATCATCCAATAGAATTGAAAAGAGGAGATATTATTGTGGTTCTTGAAGACAATCCAGTGTAGATTTCATAAGCAGTCTAGGTCGGTCACTCTGTGTCAATCATTCTCAGATAATGGGGCATGTTAAATATGGATTTACTGTTTGTATTATTTCTAATTTATTGTTTCTGACCAGGTATAATCTACAATATCTGTAAAATAATTGTTTTCTAGAAAAACAGACGCAATTCAGCTTTACAAGTATGACATAAACAGCCAATTTGTTCTGCAAATGAAAATATTACAGGGAATGAATATATCAGAAATTGGTGAAATATTTTCTTATAACAAGCTATATGTTTAGACTTTGTGTAAATTACTTTCCTGAGGTTACATCAACTTTTAAAGTATTCTGAATTTATTATGTTAATAAATTCCTGTCACAATATCACACTGCAACCAACTTGAGAAAATCATCTTCACTAATTGGTTGTGTAACATCCGATCTTCATATGAAAAATAAAAATATAATGGTAAACATAGGTTGTCTGACCCACCAAATAATAATATTCTCACAAATAACAAAGGTTGTCCATGTCATGCATAAACCATTTCAAAATTCCAGCCAGGTTGCCAGGCAGCAAAACATATTCCCACATCAGCTAAGTCGTCTGTGCCGATCATAAACGTTGTCCCATGATGAATCTTTATTTAAATAAAAAGCAAAATCTTTATAATGTATAATATCATTGGCACATAGACAAAATTATATGATATAATCAAGGGCAATAACCCTACAAGTATTTATCAGAAATTGTTGCCATAATCAAAACAAAGGAATAAATTTGAAGTAAATCAGCTTGTGACTTTCACTTTCTACAAAGTAAGCAAGGACCATAACTCGTTGAGAGTGTTTACAAAATTCTACAAAGAGAAACAAGGGGCCTACCAATTTGAATAATGCATATGAAATTTGTATTCAACCACATTAAAATCTCGTCATTATTTGCACAATTTCTTGGGAGCACATACAACCTTCTACCACCCAATCTTTTTATAAATTCATTATGTTGAGACAAAAAATCAAATACATGTAAATTACATACCCAGAGCTGAAATTACCAGATGATTGACAGAAAGGAAAAACAAACAATGATGGGTTATTGTCTACATACATATTTTGTAAACTTGACATCTGTAACAATGCTGTAGTAATATAAAAAAAGAGTACTGTGTATATTCTATTTCCATTATTCATAACTTCCAAAGATGCAATAACTCTAGCCCCGACTATAAGCCTACCAGCAGCAAAGTTATCTGTGCTAGATTCTAATATTTTGTCAGCAATCAAGAGTAAGTTTCAAAAAAGTTTCGAAATTATAAATGCAATCTGATTTAAAAAAAAAATCCTATTTCGTTTCGTTCTTTTATAGTTCAAAATTTCCATTTAATTGTCTGTACTACACTAGGATCTGGAAGAGTTGTTATATGACCTGCGTTCTGGATGGTGTGAGGGCTTAAACAATAAAACCATTTGTTACGGTGACTTCTTGGCGTGCGATACACAGAACTGTGGGTAAACCACTAGAAACGTCAATGCTGATTGATTAATCAATGTCTGACGTCATAGGGTCAAAAGCCGCTTGTACGACCTCCGACGCAATCTTCCACAACAACTGGTCAGATCTTCATGTAGTGTAGGCCATCAAAAGTATAAAAAAAACAAAACGAAATATAGATTTGTACTTTAATCAGACTGTTAACAAGCGGTTGCCATGCATGATGCGCCCGCATTTTGCAGGAGATGGATAGAGAACGAGCTAAAAGAAAATGTGTGAATATAGAAATCAACTGAGATCTTTGGGATATAAACATATTTTAAGTTTCATCTAAATCGGACAAAATCCATGAAGTTATGGTCCGATATACATGCCAATATCAGCAAAGGGGCGGTAACTCCGGAATGGAAAGTCATAGAACACTGAATATGATAGGGTTCGTCCTCTCATGACCTTATTGCATCACACCATATTTGAAAAGAGTCTGTCGAAAACTACAATCTCTATCAAATTCACAAGGTTTTCGGCAGAGGGGGGATAACTGTAGAATGCTGATAATCGATAGGGTTTATCTTCTCATGACCACAATGCTTCACACCAAATTTGAAAAGAATCTGTCAAAAAACTATAGCCTCTATCGTGTTCACAAGGTTTTCAGAAAAGAGGGCATAACTCTGGTATGAAAGGTTGTGGAACTTGAATAACATTAGGGTTCGTCCTCCTACGAGAAAGATGCTTCACACCAAATTTGAAAAGAATCTGTCAAAAACTGTAGCCTTTATCATGTTCACAAGCCAATCTGTTAAAAAAAGTAGTATTTATCACGTTCACATGGTTTCTGACAAAGGGAGGATAACCCAGGAACGGAAAGTCCTTGAAAGCTGAAAATCGTTAGGGTTCATTGTCTCATGACCCCAATGCTTACAACAAATGTAGTCTCTATCACGTTCACAAAGTTTTCGGCAATGGGGTGATAACTCAAGAACAGAAAGTCGTAGAACGTTGAATATCAATAGGGTTTGTCCTCTCATGACCTCAACACTTCACACCAATTTTGAAAAGAATCCGTCACAAACCACAGCCTCAATCACGTTCTCAAGGTTTTTAGCAAAGAGGGGTAATACCGGAACGAAAAGTCATATCATGACCACAAATCTTCTCACCGAATTTGAAAAGAATCCGTCAAAAACTATAGCCTCTATCACGTTCACAAGCCAATTGTAGACAGAGGGTGACGACATAATACGCCAATAATGAAATGTGGGCGTATCAAAATACAATTGTACATAAGCTTTAATGCTAAAAACATGAACAGAACATAATTTTAACAACAAGCTAACAGTGAGGCTGATGTCCCCTTGCCGAAATCCCAAAATAAATAGATGACACATATTAATTAATTGCCCGTTTATCAGCCGTTTACATCACTCTCTATCAGATAGAATCAAAGTCAAAGAAATTGCTTAGCTCTGCTTAGCTTTAGTGAACATTGACTTAATAAACATCAAGCTTAAACATTCTACCTCAAATAAAAGCAGAGTTGTTAATATGTTCCAAAGTCTTGACCAAATTGCTTAATGCTCCTTAGTCTAAACAGAAAATTCTCATCAAACTAAGTCAAAGTAATGCTATAATGAATCTATACTCGGAGTTTCATAGCCCTCAATTAATTATAACCAAAGTTATCATGCCCAACAGCATCAACCAATCAAATTGCTTATCTCTGCTTACAATATGCAGACAAAGTTCATCATCGAACTCCATCAAGGCATTCACCTAATGGACGCATACACCAAGTTTGAACATTTTATGTCAATTAGAAGGAGAGTTATTATGTTTCAAAGTCTCGACAAATCAAATTGCTTATCGCATGCGCTAACCATTCAGCCATCGAATCCCCGCCCCAATATTGATATAGTAATTTTGGACCGATAACACTGGTAATGACAACATATATGTAGATGCAAATTAAATTTCATAGATAATAACGGGCTTTGAACTTACCTAGGGGAAGAGATAACAATTTATTTCCACTTATAGATAAGGTTTTTAGTCTTTCTAATTTAACTATTTGTTTTGGTATAAATTTTAACTTATTATGGTCTAAACACAGTGTCTGTAACTTTGCGCATTGACATAACTGTAAGGGAAAAACATGTAGATTGTTACTGACAGCCTCAAATGTATTCAGGGAAACCAATTCCCCCATCTCTAAAAGAAAAGAATCAAAACAAATTGCACATGACATATACGTAAAGCATAGAATTACCAGGCAATGAAACTTACACTCAACAACAGCTTTGTCAAGGAAGGCAAAAAGACTTATATGTGGTTTTGTGATTTAAAGACGAGAGAACCCTAGTCGAAACGTTGCTAAAGTAAACTTCTAAAGTAACTTGTATTCCCTATAATTGTTTCGTGCAAGATACACCAACATTTTGCAAGAGATGGACAGAAAACAAGCTAAAAAGGCGATTTTTTTCACAATCAGGGGACATAATCCAGGAAGTTATGATCCAATATGCGCGAATATCAAAAGGAATCAGAATCTCTGGGATAAACATATATTTTAAGTTTTCTCAAAATCATATAAAAATTCTGACCTCTAGAGGGTTCACATCATTGGCATACATACTTTTACACTATTTGCGTACAAGGAACAGCCATTTTGTTGGGCAGTTTCGGTCTGATTTTCACGAAATTCGAACTCAACCATCATTAGGCTGTAACACTGATATATTTAAATGTTTTTTTTTAAAATCGGATAAAAACTCTGTCCTATAGAGGATCCACGAGCTAAAAACTGGATTGTTTGTACAATCAGGAGCCATAATCCAGGAAGTTACAATCCGATATCGAAAGGAACAGTGATCTTTAGGATATAAACATATATTTTAAGTTGCATCCAAATCGGACAAAAAATGTGACCCCTAGCGGGTCCACATCCTTGGTGTTACATACTTTTACACTGCAGTTTGCATTCAAGAAGCGGCCATTTTGTCGGGTGGTTTCGGTCCAATTTTTACGAAATTCAAACTCAATTATCATCCATAAAAATTGTGACCTCTAGAGGGACCACAACCTTCATATTACATACTTTTACACAATTTGAGTACAAAGAGCGGCCATTTTGTTAGGCAGTTTCATTACAATTTTCCCGAAATTCGAATTCAACCTTCATTATAGTGGAATCGGGATATATTTAAAGGATTTTTTAAAATCTGAAAAAAAATTGTGACGTCTAAAGAATCTGCAAGCTACAAATGCGATTTTTCAAACAATCAGGGGCCAAAATCCAGGATAAAATCGGATAAAAATTGTGACCTCTAAATTTTGTACAAGCAAGGACCATACTTCAGGAAGTTACCAAGATCTGTGGGTTATAAACACGTATTTCAAGTTTCATCAAAATCGGATCAAAATTGTGACCTCTAGAGGATCAACAACCATGATATACCAGCAGATCTTTACACTATTTGTGTACGAAGGGCGGCCATTTTGTCCGACAGTTTTGGTCCAATTTTCACGAAATTTAAACTCAACCAACCTTACGGTGTAACGGTGATATATTCAAACGTTTTTGTAAATCAGATAATAATTGTGACCTCTAGAGGGACCACAAGCTTTAAACACGATTTTTCATACAATCAAGGGCCATAATTCAGGAAGTTAGGTCCCGATATGCGCCAATATCGAAAGCAACCAACATCTTTGGGTTATAAACATGCATTTCAAGTTTCATCAAAATCGGATTAAAATTGTGACCGCTAGAAGGTCCACAACCTTCATATACCATATTTTTACACTATTAGCATACGAGCGGCGGCCATTTTGTCTGGCAGTTTTGGTCCGATTTACACGAAATTCGAACTCAACCATCCTTACGGCTTAACAGTGATATATTCAAACGTTTTTTTAAATCGGATAATAATTGTGACCTCTAGAGGGACCACAAGCTGAAAACGCGATTTTTCGTACAATCAGGGGCCATAATTCTGGAAGTTATGATCCGATAAGTGCAAATATCGAAAGGAACCAAGATCTTTGGGTTATAAACATGCATTCCAAGTTTCATCAAAATCCACAAGATAAAAATGTGATTTTTCGTACAATTAGGGGCCATAATCCACACATGCCAATATCGAAAGGAACTGAGATCTTTTGGAGATAAACCTGTATTTGAAGTTTCGTCAAAATCGGATAAGAATTGAAACCTGTAGAGTGCCCACAAATAAATTGTGGATGGACAAAGGGACTGGGGCTACGACAATATACGTCCAGGAACTTATGGTCCAATATGCGCGAATATCAAAAGGAACCGAAATCTTCCAGACATAAACAGATGTTTTAAGTTTCATCAAAATCGGATCAAAATTGTGTCTACAACCTTGATATTACATATTTTAACACTATTTGCAATTTTGCATACATAGAGCAGCCATTTTGTCAGGCAGTTTCGGTCCGATTTTTAATGATAATCGAATTCAATCCTCATTATAGTGTATTGGTGATATATTTGAACGGTTTTTTTTAATCGGATACTAATTGTGACCTCTAGGGGGACCACAAGTTAAAAACACGATTTTTTTTTACAATAAGGGACCATAATCCAGGAAGTTGCGGTCTGATATGTGAGAATATCGAAAGGAACCGAGATCTTTGGGTTATAAACAAACAATTCAAGTTTCATCTAAATCGGATAAAAATAGTGACCTCTAGAGTGTCCACAAACAATCAAGGGCCATAATCCATGAAGTTTCAATCAGATACATGCCAATATTAAAAGGAACCAAGATTTTTTGGTGATAAACCTATATTTTAAGTTTTGTCAAAATGGGATAAGAATTGTGACCTGTAGAGTGTCAACAAACACATTGTGGACAGACGGGGGTGACGACATGAAAATGTAGGCGTATAAAAACTCTGGGTTGGGTGAATCTGGAATCATTATAGACCTCCTACCTATAGTATAACATACAAAAAATGCTCAATGATTTTTCCCAGTTACTGCCCTTGTTTAATTAATAAGCTATAAATTTCTCCTACCCATTGGTAGATGTTAGTCAATACCTTCATGCATACATAAGAGAATGTTTTTCTCAATGATAAAACATTATATAAACAGTTAAATGAAATATATATTACCTTTAGGCAGTATACGTAGTTTGTTGACAGAAACTACAAGTTTTTGAAGTTTATTTAGTTGACCTATAGTTTTTGGTAAATAATCAATGTAATTTGAACTGATATCCAGAAACTTCAAGTTTTTCATACCACCTATCTCTGCAAAAATAAAACATTTGATGAAAATAATGTAAAACATAGATGGGGCTTAGTCAGGCCCTCTATATGTCCACTAGGGTGTTTCACTTTTCACTTTTTTGTGGAGGTTATTTTCATATAAGTCCACTTATACTATAATATTTTCAGAATTTTCTTGCCAAAAATGGTTCTAAAATTGCAGCAATTTTCTGGATTTTTTGACATTTTGAGCTTGACAGATCACTCAGAAAGGTCAGGTATGGCTTGTAATGAGAGAGAGAGAGAAATGGGGTTTAACGTCCACTCGACACAAACTAGGTCATTTCGGGACTAACATATGGTTTAATTTTATTTCAATAATTCGCTTGCGCATAGGGGTCTTTAGCAGTGGGAGGAAACCGGAGGACCCGGAGAAAACCCACGAGGTTGGACAGGCGCCCCTACTCCTTGTCACGTACAACCGGGGATTCGAAACCACGCCAGTCGACTCAATGACAGACTTTATGATACAGGGCGCGCACGCTAACCATTCAGCCATCCAACCCCCCTGGCTTGTAATGTGTCTAGTCCATCCATTCCCACCATCTTAAATGAAATTGTCAGAATCCAAGATGGCGGAAATCCAAGATGGCATCCAAATCATATACTTTCTGACATGGAAAAGCACTTTTCAAAGATTATACATTTTTGCACTCATAAAATTCATTATCAGGGCCAAAATGATGTTCAGAATGACACTGATCTACATTTGGTTGAAAATGGCAGAAGGTAATGACTGAAAGTGAAGCTTCGTTGGAGTATATTCACCACACTATTAGTCTTGCAGAACTATGGCTGAACCTGGAAATTGTCTACAATTTTTTTTTTTATGATTGATTTTAGTAGCCTAGGGTGCCCTCTTTCAGGATCTACCGGTGAACCTTGGTCACCCTTGAGTGTTTTGAGAAATTCAAGATGGCGTCCATGACGGCCAGCATTTCAAATGATCCCCTATAACTCCTGTAGTATTTAGTCTAGGATGATACTTTTGGTGCCTAACCATATATTTGTGGGGCCAATGAAAACACTGAGATTATTCATTAGGTTGTGGGGTGATTAGATGATAGTAAAATCCAAAATGCCTGACAATATGACGCTAGAACTCGTTAGCGGCAGTTGGGGGCGATTATTTCACAAAACCAAATTATCTCTAGAGACAAACTATATATTTCTGGACATAGGAGCATATGAGTTATACAATAACACTACACACTTGCCTATCGGGAGCTCCAGGGTCACATGTATGGCCCTGAAATAGGAGGCACAAGCTGGGTTTTTTTAATATTTGAAAAAAACAAATTCTATCCGCAAAACATGAAAATAACCTCCACAAAACTAGGTAATATTCAGTTTAATCCTCTAGTCGTATTTCTTGCTGCAACCTGTGAAAGCACAATTGCAAAATACTGTATAATCTAAGCCATCACTAGTGCAGCTACAAGCAGAGGCGTAGCCGTGAAATATATAACCCTAACTCTATTTTAAAACACCTAAAAAATATAACCAAACACCATGTGGCCATGCTGTCTACACAACTCGTTTGCTGATTGGCCCACCGCGTGCAAAGTATTATGGTTACGTGGCTGGCTGATCCGGCGATAAATATTTGGTTTAGGCGATAATGTTTTTGGGTACCTACATGCAATTCACTCTGATAAGTGGCAGAAAAAAATTAACTAGACACAATTTTATGGAACACAGTTACTTTTCACTTCACACATGTTTCAAGGATGATTCTCTCTGTGTTTTATTTTAGCAATGTAAACCATATTGGGATATGTACAGGTTTTATACCAATCTGTTTCACGGAGATTTTTTTAATATCTCTGTTACAGATGACTGTTTCGACACGCGACGTCACATCACGCGGCGCCCATCATTGGCTCAATAGCGCGTGCATTGTTTACATAAGACGTCAAGGATTCGGGCTAAATGGTGAATTTTACTTATTTTAATACCCATTTACACTAAATAGGAAATGATTTTTACCTACAAACAATTCAAACGATTTTATTTATTTTTCTTTTAAAGGAAAAAATGTTTCAGAATTTAATTTGTCGAAAGAAAAAAGTTAATATTTTGTAGTCATTAAGTCGCATCGATGTCATCCTTATCAGTGATTGTAGCGGCCAAGCGAATATTCACTGCGGATCAGTGTGGTTTTATACAGATAGAATCTTAACTAACCCTAATAATTGTTGTAAATAAATAGGAGTTAAGGTCTACTATGTAAATTTTTTGGGAGGGTCCAAGATTATTTAGACCCCCCCAGAAAAAAAATTGGGGGGGGGGGGGTCCGACCCTCCCATGTGTGACGCCCATGGCTACAAGCTCGCGTACTATAAGCTGTCACTCTTGCATCCACATCTGATGAGCCACATGATAAACTCTGGTTGTAATGTTCTCTTAACCCAGCAATATAGTTCTGGACCAAGTTCCGGCGGATTACGATCTTCCAGTCAGCGTCACACAATAGCTTGGTGATGACATCTTTTTACCTTCCCTACAAGACTACATGGAGCAAGACTACATGCCGTTTGACATTGGTTCAACAACTGAGAAACACATGTCCAGTACCATTGAAATCCTGCCAGCTCATGCTCTTACTGGATGTGACACAGTTACATGCTGATCCTCGTGGGAAAGAAACAGCTTTCAAAATGGCGATAGCTTGATTGTATTCTCTCTCACTCATGAGAGTAAAAGACGCTCCAATAGAATCAATGCTTACACAGGTCAATGTGTATATATCAGCTGTTTATGGATATCCCAAACTGGAAATGTATCAGTATCATCCGTACTCAAACCATGTAGTGGGGAAAGAAACAGCTTTGAAAGTGGCAAGAGCTTGATTGCATTCTCTCTCACTCGTCAGAGTAAAAGACACTCCAATAGAATCAATGCTTACACAGGTCACTGTGTATATATCGGCTGTTTATGGATATCCCAAACTGGAAATGTATCGTCATCATCCCTACACAAACCATGTAGTCTTGCTCAACGAATAATGCATTTGCAGGGAACGTAAAATGAACTCATCACCATGCTATTGTGTGGCGTTCACTGGAAGATCGTAATCCGCCGGGAACTTGAACCGGAACTGTGTTGCTGGGTGAAGGCTACTAAATTGAGACCATTACAACCGGCCAACTTGCTCCAGAGTCTGTCATGTGGCCCTGGAGCTCCTGATAGGCATGTATGTGGTGTTATCGTAGCACTCATATGCTCCTATGTCCAGAAATATATAGTTTTTCTCTAGATATAATTTTGTTTGGTGAAACAATCGCCCCCAACCACCACTAACGAGTTACAGGGCCATAATGTCTGGCATTTTGTATTCTACTATCATCTAATCACCCAACAACATAATGAACAATTTTAGTGTATTTCTTGACCCCAAAAAACATACGGTTAGACACCAAAATTATCATCCTAGACTAAATACTATGTGAGTCATGGGGATTACTTGAAATGCCGGCTGTCTTGGATGCCATCTTGAATTTCTCAAAACGCTCAAAGGTGACTGAGGTTTATCCGACAGATTCTGAAAGAAGACACCCTAGGCTACAAAAATCAATCATAAAAAACAAACTTTCTATACAATTTCCAGGTTCGGCCATAGTTCTGCCAGACTAATAGTGTAGTGAATATATTCCATCGTGGCTTCACCTTCAGTCATTACCTTCTGCCATTTTCAACCAAAGGTAGATCAGTGTCATGCTGAACATCATTTTGGCCCTGATAATGAGTTTTATGAGTGCAAAATTGTATAGTCTTTGAAAAATGCTTTTCCATGTCACGAAAATAGACTGTTTTGGGTGCCGTCTTGGATTTCCGCCATCTTGGATTCTGACAATCTCATTTAAGATGGTGGGAATGGACTCTACATCCCTGAAAAGTATATAATAGACATATTACAAGACATATCTGACCTTTCTAAGTTATCTGTCAAGCTCAAAACGTTTGATGTAAGTTTGACCCCAAGTGGACTTCGGTGACAGGTTAGAAATTACGAAAAAGGTGAAACGTGAAACACCCTAATGCCCACCAGCAGCAAAACTGTACATTCTACATCTAAAATCAATATTAACAGCTACATATATAAAAAATCTTTCAAACACTCACTTGCATGGGCAAGGTTAGTTACTAAAGTAACTAGGGCAAGGTTAGGTTTTAATTTTGTTGAAAAAAAAAATAGTAGATATTTTCTGAAATCACAACATTGGATATTTTGCATTGTCAATGCTGTATTCGCATAATGTTTGTTTTATTGGGTAGTACCAGTAGACTAGAATGCCTGTTAGTATATGAAATATTTTTGTATTCTAAACAAAAGAAATACTCACCTGGTGGTAATTCTTGTAGTTCATTGCCAGAAACACATCTGTTTAAAAAAAAAAAATTACTGGATGTGTTATAGGGCAGTTATTATGGGGACAAATAAATATAACTTTACAGTTTTAAAATCTATTAAATTGTTAATCTTTATAAATATTGCATGAAGCCTACTTAATCAATGGTTTAAAATGGAATTATGTTAGGATTGAAATCAGTACCAAAGAAAGACTAGTATCGTTATATTATTTATTAATAGCATTATTCTACCTCAGAGGCTTATTTCTATGACATTCAATTTAAAATATCTTAGGACAATTCTCTTTTATTGCTTTTAATCTACTAAAGAGTCAACCAATGCAATGAAATGGCATTATCCTTAAATATTCCATGAAATAAGCCCAAGGTTGAGACTTTTTTAAAGCATGCAATACAGATACTTACAATTCAACTAGGCAAGTTAATAAGATAATTTCTTTTGGCTAAAAATAAGTTAAAATATAGTTTTATGATGTTTTTACCAAGGCAAATAGACATCAAAAAATACCTTTTATTCAGCCCAAAGATCAGTTTTAAATTGTTAGTTTTAAAAATCTAAGAAATGTAAATATGTCAGTATTTAATAAGTATTATCTATTTTTATATATGTCAGTATTTAAATTGAATTAGTATTATTTATTTTACAATTTTGCAAAAACTGGTTTTACAAGTTTTGAGTTGGAATATATAAAAATATGGTAAATTTACCAGTGTTTTTAATTGGTTTCTTTTTAAATCTAGTTTTTCAACATGTGCATTTTTCTTACAAAAATCTGTTCCTAACTCCAATAAACCATTGGGTCTATAATTCCAATGCTGTACAACACTCTTCTGCCTTGATTCAATATCTTTAGAAACACTCATCAGAGTCATCTCTTAACAAACACATTAGATTAGTCATGACAGAAAAAAGAACAAAATACAGACAAGTTTTGGGTTGTTGTTTTTGTAAAAATCGGTAACCTTTTACAATTGGACAATGTGGACAGGTAAAAATATATTACTTAATTTTGAGTTTTCCTACAAAAAAAAACAACAACTGTTTATGGTGGGGATATAATAGGACAATATTTTCATAGCCTTATATGCAATTTTATTATTTAACATATAATAATTAGAAAACCGCTATGGATATGCCCAATTCAAGGTATCAGAAAGAGCAGTAGTCAAACAAAGACTAGGTTCTAGGTTGGGGTGTAGTGGTGTAATGTTAGCTATTCACAGTGAAACAACTAATTCGGAAATATTTTATTTATGTCAAGGGTGATGACTCCACAAGTAGCAGATAATAATCTCTTGAAAAAAAAAAAAAAAAAAAAAAAGTTTTCAGAGATCTCATAACACAAATCTTTAATAATAATAAAATTGGATGAGATAAATAAACATTACTGTTTTTACAAGTTCTTTTACATATTTTCAAATCAAGCATGAGACCTATTAATAAAAAAAAAAGAATTTACCATATTCAATTTTGTATACCGGTAATATCAATCATTCAATTTTAATATGACCTTAAAACTTATATACTCACCTAATTATCGAAAATCCAATTTGAGCAAGTCATTATTATCACACACGTCTGCTAAACTCTTTGAAAAGACTACCATGAACTATAATGTGTACAAATCATAATGATTTCTAAATTATTGATTACTGTATTTCAACAACGATTCAAATTAGTACTGAGATTTATTGTCTCAAGACAAGAGTCTGATCCACATAATAATATATTATTTGTTTCAAAATCAAAAACTTAATCTTATCAAAAGTGTGTAACTATCGAAAATACAATATCTGACATAAAGTAGTCGGTATCACAACAAATTTTGAATTTAGATGCACAATAATCAGAAACGACACAGTCACAGGTGCACTTTCAGGATTTAATTTATATCGTGAGTGATGAAATTTTACCATATAAATTAGGATCATGTGACTGGGATATCATCTAACTATGGCGAGATTAAGAACGACAAAAAAATCATACAACGTCTATCCCGATTCTTGGTGGAGTAGGAAGCTAGAACAAGTAAATGCCAATGAATGATTAATAAGTTAAGGACTTTGAAAGGTTATACAGACTTAGTACCGGTGTATCAGAGAGTATGAGTCATGAAACCAAAAACGTCCTGTTCTTGTTGAAAACTACAGTGTCTCTCCAATTGTCAAATAGATTGTTATTTGAAACTTCCAAGAGTTCAGTGTATCAGTGGAACATGTGATGCTGCTTACCAAATTGCCAATATTAAACAATTACAAACCCTACGAAAACATTATCAAAATTGTTGTCTGCTAGTGCCGGTAAATCTATATTTCATTTCGGAAATAAACACGGAGAGTAAAAGAGAAAATTGGAATTAAAACTTTTTATTGTTTTTTATTGCACTAAAGATAAAGTTATAAATATTATTGTTTTTTATTGCACTAAAGTTAAAGTTATAAATATAATAGCATATATATGCTATTAATATGTATAATATCTTCTGTATAGTGGAAAATAAGTCACTTCGTATTTCGTATAAAAACTGATTTTTGTAACATTCTGAAATTTTATATCCATGACGGCATGATGGCAGCCTATGTGCGCGTGCAGGCCACTAGATCAGTGGTGCGTGCGTCTCAATGTTTGTTACGAAAAATAAAAATAAAAACGATTGTGGTGTATATACACTTAAAAAAAGTAGGGGATATTGAAATGCAAATACCTATGCAGGTTGTGATATGAAAAACATGGACACTTGACATGCTTTGAGACTGAGAGTTCACAGATGAAGAACTTATCGCCCCAACAGAACCACTGAGCCTGCATGTGCGACATGCAATAGCGCCATACACGTGGGAGGGTTTCATTGTTGCAAATTTGACACTTCAAGGAAGGGTTCATGAAAACTGCCGCGTGCTGGTTTATCTATCCATGTTTGCTTTCCTATCGGTTCTTGCATAAGATTTACTGTTTAGCGTAGGCTGCGTAGGCCTATCTTTGCTTTTAATTTTAATGTGTTACGATTAATTTGATCGGAAGACGTGTTATTAACGTCAACCAACAACATTGCGAGAATTGGCCGTGGCACTACAAGAGGCGTGGGTCAGATTGCCCCAAATCGTGATTGGACGGCTGATTAGGAGCATGCCACGACAATTGCTGAATGTCTGAAGACAAAAATCAAAAACGTCCATTTTCACTTTTGACGGTGTATCTCTTTGCGAGTGAAATGGGGCCCGCCAGTTAATCCGCCTATGGGGCGCCGTTTGTAAATTAATCATTTAGCGTTTTATATAGCAAAAAACACTAGATTTAATTTAAATTTTATATATATAGTTAAATCTCGACTTTTGTGCAAATTTTTCACTTTTAATATTTAAACTAAAAATACAACAAAAACTCAATATTTAACATAATATATATAAATATTTCTCGATTTGTCTCTATTTTCATATTTACCATTTAGCATTGAATATTAAGACCAAAACAAGAGATTTGATGATATATAAATATTTAGCTAAATATTTAGTTAAATGTTTAAAAACATTTAGCTAAATATATATTTAGTTAAATGTTAAAATATTTAGTTAAACATTTATATATTTAGTTTTAAACATTTATATATTTAGCTAAATAATATAGGGGCCTATATTTAGCTAAACATATAATATAGTTAAATTTACAAAGCGCAACCGTACCACGCCGTTTGTAAAATAATTATTGTTGTAAGCGACTTCACACTAAACGATGACGTAGTGTACAACTTTCCACTGACTGCATAACACAGTACTATCTGGTACCTGAACGCTCAGCTTAGTTTTCACCTTGACCACCTCATTGCCTTGATCTGTGCGAACGGCACGGAGTACCGCGGCCGTGATTCGGGTTACAAGTTCGTGGTCAGCTTCCATTTCTAATTGCTAGTAGGCCTATTGTGCCAAGGCGCACGTGTCGGGTATACGTCATCATTTTATGCGCAGTTTTTTTTGTGTCGTTACGATAATAGAAATATTGGCGGCACCACAAATATAGGCCCTATTTAGTTAAATATTTATACATTTAGCTAGTTAATTAACTGTTTATATGGGAATTTTTCAAAAAATGTCAAAATTCCTGTCCCTGGAAAAGAATTGGTTGTATGGAAAATTTTTTAAAGATTTGAAACTACTTTTTTACTTTATTATAATATAAAGGGTGTAATAGATAAGTGAATAAAAATCATATTTGCTATTTATCATACTGTTTTTTGTGGAAAATCAATGAATCTGTATTCATGGTACTGCCAAAATGCAATGTCCCAATTTTTTTAGTAGACTTTTGACACAAACATAAATAGATCTAAATTTCAAATAAATCTGTATGTTTCAAGTTATTATTACTTAATTTTGTTTTTCTGTTTGCGATTCTATAGATCTAATTGTTTTCATCCAACTTTGCTTGAAAAAGTGAAAAAAAATTATGAAAATGATTGTCCCTAGAAGTAAGTTCCTTCCTGTTACCTTGTGGAAAATTCCACTCAAAATATTGAACCCTCCCTCTGAACCAAAAAGAGGCTGTGTCAAACAAAGATCGCTTCCCTCAACCTTAGCATGGTGAAGAGTGAAAGGAGAAATTAATGATTGTTTTTTCTATCCTATCAATCAAAGGTTAAATAGGTGAGTAGTACTTTTTAAGTCTATCTATCCTGTTACTGATGTTTTTAGGATTTCTTATGTAGACTCATATTTTGAATTGACATCATTGTATGTTTTGTGGGGGTAAGATTACTTTCCCATCAATTAGTTTAAAGAGTGGATTAACTATCACTCAATAATGATTGGCACAAGAGAAAAATTCCTGTCCTGTTACCTTCTCTCCTGTTACTGTATTTGGTAACAGGAAAGAATGTAGTAAAAGTATAAATCTGATGAAATGACTTTTTAAGGCTGTCCTTAAAATAATTATCAACAAAAACTAATAATTCTGGTTATCTTACTGAAATTCAAAAACGGGTAACGGGAAAGAAACAACATGTAACTGGACGGAATTGGCAGCCAAGTTTTTTCTTTAATAGCTCTACCCCCTTTCTTTCAGTGATGATGCCATTGCCAGCTGCTGAGAAGCAGCGGTGGTACCGACAGGAGAGACGCAGGCCCTAAAAGGAGGGCTAGATATTTACAGGATGAGAACGACAAATACATAAAAGACAAAGAAACAGGAAAGAAGAAAACAGGTCAAAGATATGTCAAAAAGGGAACACAGGCTAAAGAAAAAAGAATGGCGGCAGTATAAAAAAAGACTTCAAAACACGACAGAAAGCTGCTGAAAATATCCTCACTCCCCCAGGGTCTCCAATTATGCCTGTGCCTGCTCCACCATCACGTCCGAGGAAGCAGGCAGCGAGAAGTAGATCTCGAGAGTTACATCATGTGGACTTCTCCAGGACAGACATGAGACCAATAAATTGGATACCCAATCACTTTGTTCCTGTGCTTCTCATTAACAGTGATCTTGTGGATGATAGACAGAAATCTGGAGCTAATGAACAGAGAGTAATGTAAATAAAGAAGATGAACAGAGAGTAGATGAAGATGAATAGAGAGTAGATGAAGATGAACAGAAAGTAAATGAAGAAGATGAACAGAGAGTAGATGAAGATGAACCAGAGAGTAGATGGAGATGAACAGAAAGTAAATGAAGATGAACAGAGAGTAAATGAAGATGAACCAGAGAGTAGGTGAAGATGAACAGAGAGTACATGAAGATGAACAGAGAGTAGATGAAGATGATGAAGATGAACAGAGAGTAGATGAAGATGAACAGATAGTAGATTAAGAAGATGAACAGAGAGTAAAAGAAGATGAACAGAGAGTAGATGAAGATGAACAGAGAGTAGATGATGAAGATGAACAGAGAGTAGATGAAGATGATGAACAGAGAGTAGATGAAGATGAACAGAGAGTAGATGAAGATGATGAACAGAGAGTAGATAAAGATAAACAGACAGTAAATGAAGATGAACAACTTCTTTCCTGTTACTATGTTTTCTTTCATGTTACTGCAGCAAATAATTTCATTACATTACTCATGTTGTAAACAACTAAGAAAGGTTTTAGATTTCTATTTTATTTCAATACTGACTAAGATATGCCAGTGCCTATCATTTCTCATCTTTCATGTTAATATATGTTAATGGTAAACAATTCAGTAGCATTGTTCTATACTGTTACTTTTTTGTTCTTTACTGTTACCACAAAATCTATCCTGTTACTGCTCATTAAAAGCTTTATTATAATTATCATATAGGAACAATCATTGTCATAATGCATTGGAATAAATCATCAAGATACATCAAACATAAGAAGGTTATTTTTATTAAAATTTCACTTGAATGAAAGAATTAATTAAAATCAAAGCTAATTCCAACGGTAATTATATGACAATGCAGATAGTTATCCACACGAAAAAGTATTTTATTTCTTTATTGCCAAAGTAATTTTTGGATAAATGAGAAGAACTATTACAGAATATCCCAATAAAAGTGAAAAAAATTTAGAAATAAATACTTTTTTTGTTTTTTTACGCAGATGATTCGTTGGTAACAGGAAGGAATTATTTTATCCGAATGTTAAAAAATTATAGTAATTTTCATATTTGCAAATGTCGTTAAGCTTGCATATTTCTGTTTTGCAACCATATGTATATTTCTATTGTATTGAGGTATTAAAATTTGTATTTCGAGAAACTTATCTTCTTAGTTTTTGGTGCCTTGGAATTTTGACATTTTTTGAAAAAGTCCCATATATTTAACTACATGTATATATTTAGTTAAATGTTTATATATTTAGTTAAATGTTTATATATTTAGCTAAATGTTTATATATTTAGCTAAATGTTTATATTTAACTTTAGATTTTTCAGTGATTTAGTATTTAGCATTTATACCTACGAAAAAAAGCACATTTAGCTATATATTTAACTAAGCGATGTGAAATCAAGATATAACATTTAAAGTTTTTCATAGACCAAAAACTCAACTTTTAGCTACAATATTTTTTGATATTTACATATATGCCATTTTTGTTCTAATATTTATCTAAATATATATATTCGGAGTTAAATCTAATGTTTTTTGCTATAAAAAAAATTAAATAATTATTTTACAAACGGCGCCCCATAGCCGCCCATATGAAATATTTATGTTCATGTGTAGGCAATTGGCCTGTTCTTAACATTTACCTCTAATAAAAACAGCAGTATATTTCCGCAGTTTTGTATTGTTTCTGAATATCCCCTACTTTTTTTGAAGAGTATATTTTAATTTATGGCGGACTTCAAAAGAGCGTCTTCTGTGCCTATTTTACTAATTATTTCCAATATACCATGGTGGTATATATATATATATATATATATATATATGGAGAAAACGCTACCTCACTCCAGTCGTTCGGATGTTACAAAAACTTTGAACCAGCGGCTGCCAGGCAGGATACGCCCACATTTTGCAACAGATGGATAGAGAGCAAGCTAAAAACAAACGGGATTTTTTGTACAATCGGGGGCAATAATCCAGAAAGTTATGGTCTGAAATGCGCAAATATCAAAGGGGACTGAGATCTTTGGGATATAAAGATATGTTTTAAGTTTCATCAGAGTTGGATAAAAAAAAAATTGTGACAGCTCTAGAGGGTCGACAATCTTCGTACTACATAGTTTTACACAGTTTGCGAACAAATTCAACCTTCTTTATGGTGCAATGGTGAAATATTTAAACGCTTTTTAAAATCGGAAAAAAAAATTGTGACCTCTAGGAAGTTAAGTTCGGGTATCCGCGATTATTCACACATTTTTTTTTAAAAATCAGATAAAAATTGTGACCTCTAGAGAGACCTCAAGCTAAAAACGCGATTTTTTTGTACAATCAGGGGCCATAATTCAGGAAGTTACTATCCGATATGCGCGAATATCGAAAGGAAGCAAGATCTTTGGGTTTTAAACTTACATTTCAAGTTTCATCAAAATCAAAAGAAAGTTCACAACATTGATATACCATATTTTTACGCTATTTGACTACGAGGCGTGGCCATTTTGTCTGTCAGTTTTGGGCCGATTTTTTCGAAATTCTAACTCAACCACACTTAGGGTGTAACGGTGATATATTCAAACATTTTTGTTTTTTTTAAATCGGATAAGAATTATGACTGGTATAGGGTCCACAAGCTAAAAAACGTGATTTTTCGTACAATCATTACGATTCGATATGCACGAATATCGAAGGAACCGAGATCTTTGGGTTAAAAACTTACATTTCAAGTTTCATCAAAATCAGAAGAAAATTGTGACCTCTAGAGGGTCCACAACCTTTATATACTATATTTTTACGCTGAGAACGATGGGCGGCCGTTTTGTCAGTCAGTTTTGGTCCGATTTTAACGAAATTCGAACTTTTTAAATCGGATAAAAATTATAACCTCTATAGGGTCCACAAACTAAAAATGCGATTTTTCGTACAATCAGGGGCCATAATTCAGGAAGTTACGGTCCAATATGCGCGAATATTGACAGGCACTGAGATCTTTGGGTTATAAACTTACATTTCAAGTTTCAACAAAATCGGATAAAAATTGTGACCTCTAGCTATAGGGTCTACAACCTTGATATACCATATTTTTACGCTATTTGAGAACGAAATTCGAACTCAGCCACCCTTAGGGTGTAACGGTGATATACTAAAGCGTTTTTTTTTTTAAATCGGATAAAAATTATGACCTCCATAGGGTCCACAAGCTAAAAACGCGATTTTTCGTACAATCAGGGGTCATAATTCAGGAAGTTATGGTCCGATATGCGCGAATATCGAAAGGAACCGAGATCTGTGGGTTATAAACATATATTTCAAGTTTAAATCAAATCGGATAAAAATTGTGAACTCTACAGTGTTCACAGAGAGAGAGAAATGGGGTCTTTAGCAGTGGGAGGAAACCGGAGGACCTGGAGAAAACCCACGAGGTTGGACAGGCCACCCTACTCCTTGTCACGTACAACCGGGGATTCGAAACCACGCCAGTTGACTCAATGACAGGCTGTATGATACAGCATGCACGTGCTAACCATTCGGCCACCCAACGCCCAACAGTGTTCACAAGCTAAAAACGTGATTTTTCGTACAATCAAGGGCCATAATTTTCAAATTAGGCCAGGAGGTCTGACATTTTTCCCTTTATAACAGAAATTAAAGATTAACAATAAAATTTGAATATAGAAGAGAAGTATTTACAAAAGAATATTAACAAAATCACAACTGAATATAAAAAATTACAATCACAATATAATAAAGTTGTCACACACGAATCATATAATTATCAATATCATTTAATAATATGCTTAAGGTACATGTAAATAGAACAAACTAATTAATGAAAATGGCCATAATATATATGTATGTAAAACTACAAAGACTAGGTGGTTACAAATTTAAATAATCGCCTCGAAATAATATGATTTACAGTATTTTAAATAGTCAGGTAATGAATTCCATAAATCGGCACCAGTGAATCTAATACTATTTTTAACAACAGATAGATTTTGTTATTGATACTAGAGTATGGAGTATTGTAGTAGCAGAGGATGTACTCAAAGCAGTCGAGTCACCCTGATCCCAAACTGGTGAACAATAATCTAGATATGTTTGTATTGCTTTGTAGAATAGAGACCTATATTGAAGTAGTAGTAGCTGCTTGATTTTGCGAAGTTGGAAAATCTTTTGATTCCCAATTTTGATTACATATGTACATGGTCAGTCCATTGTAAACTAATTCCCAGAAGTTTGAACCTGGGAACGATTTCGATGACCAAGTCATTGATTTTAATACTAACAGGAGCGGATCCAGGATTTTCAGAAAGGGGGGGGGGGCGTGCTTCCCCCACTTGGGAGTGCGAAGCCCGGCCCTAGGTGGGCGGACTGACGGGCAATCAACTTACTGTTAATTTCCTTTTCCGTGAGAATATATGGGGTAAAAAATTGTTCTCCACCGCAAAACAAATGGGGGGGGGGGCGTGCGCCGGGTGCCCCCCCCCCCCCCCCCCCCGACAAAGTTCAAACGATGTAATTAACATGAATTTTGTTTTGGCCTTATTATCATGTTATTATGTCTACACCAATTCATTACCGTATCTGTATCAATTTGAAGATTGTTTTGAAGATCAGGGACAGTTTTTGCACTAGTATAAATGGTTGCATCATCAGCAAAAAGATCACATTTAGAATTTAAATACAGAGGTAAATCATTTATAAAAATATTAAATAATAAAGGACCCAAGACTGAACCTTGTGGTACGCCATGATCTATTGGTGGTTTACAAGACAAATTACCATTTACAAAGATCCTTTCTTGTCTATCAAGCAGGTATGAATTAAGCAACATTATAGATGCCTTGGACAGTTGATGAAGTTGCAATTTTTGTAGCAACAGTTTATGATTTACAAGGTCAAAGGCTTTCCTAAAATCAAAGAAAATAGCTCACATAGAAGATTATTTTTTAGGGAGTCATACATATTTTCAGTAATATTAGTTAAAGCAGTCAAACGGGAGCTATTAGATCTGAACGCGGACTGGTTAGAATACAAGAAATGATATTTATTAAGATATTCAGTAAGACGTGAATAGACATGTTTCTCTAATACTTTTGATAAACTTGGTTATATAGAAATTGGTCGGTAGTTGTTTGGATCATTTTTGGGTCCATTTTTGTATAAAGGTAAAACTTTAGCAGTTTTCAAAACAGTAGGGAAAACATTCTGATCAATGCAAATATTATAAATATAGGTTAGGCTTCCAGAGATTATGTGAGCACCTTTTGAAGAAATAGGGCATTAACAGAGTCTAATTCAACGGCTTTTGTGATATCTAGAGCTTGTAGAGATTTATTAAGGCCTGTGATTATTAACAAAGTCAAAAATTTTTGTCATATCGATATTATCAATTGCTGTACTACTACCGAATAAATTACTGGCAATTTCTGTAAAATAAGTATTAAAATCTTCCGAAACAATATGGGGATTGTTTAAGAATTATTATTGTTTCTATTTAAACATGCATTATGCAAGAGCTAAATCAGCTTATTACAAGTCTTTCTTTAGGCCTGAAATGTTATCTAAATTATCAATTAGACATTAATTAACTTATCCAGACCATAATAAACTCTTGATGTCAAGGCTAGCCTTCGATGTAGGCTGGATTAGATTCCTATATGCCGCTAACGGCCAAAGATAATTAAATCAGAAAAAGTGGATAATCGAGACTATGCTGTTTATATTAATGATTTTAGTAATGATAACCGAGACTATGCAAAAATTTCACCGGCTTCTTTCTCGGCTCATTTTGGATTGATTTGACTGAAATTTTCAGCAAATTACCTTTACACTATCTAGTTTTTAACTATTATAGCGAGAACTGCCATCTCTTCATCTTATCTCCCATAATGTATCTTTAAAGTTGTATTTATGGCATTCCATAAGTTTTATTATTAGAGACAAGACAGGAAATATAT
The DNA here is from genome assembly GCF_932274485.2 of Patella vulgata. Lineage (NCBI taxonomy): Eukaryota > Metazoa > Mollusca > Gastropoda > Patellidae > Patella > Patella vulgata. Next base: position 47,535,221 of record NC_065882.2, on the reverse strand, counting down.
AGCTTTTGCTTTCCGAATCATATTTTTTTAACAAATTTCTACACATTTTAGACTGAGTAATATTTCCCTTCTTTTTATGGCAATCGCGTTGACGCATCATATTAAAAATTTCTTTGTTAAGCCAGGGCTGCTTCGTAGCATTCTTAAAACGTTTGGTTTACAGTGGAGCATGTTTATTTATAACTGGAATTATAGTATTATACCATAACTCCAGGGCTTTATTGGGATAATTTGTGCTATAAACATTATCAAAAGGGGCGAGTTGTAAATCATTTATATAATCAGATTCGGAAAAATATTTAAAAGATCGATATGTAATATAAATATGATTAGTTTTGGGGATTTCTATGCCCTTTTTGTTCCATGTAAAACATATTGGATAATGATCCGATATGGAATATGAAGGAACACTAGTTTCAATAATATTATTAGGTGAGGACACGGATGACATGATCCATTAAGGTAGATGAATGGGTTGTGACTCTTATAGGAGAAGAAATAATTTGTTTTAGGTTATATAAATCCAGTACATCCAACCAGTAGCAGTTATTATGAATTAGAATATCAATATTTAAATCACCAAACATTATTATTTCAGACCCAGAATTCTAAGGTAGTTCAATCATGTGTTTAAAGTTTTCAAGCCAGTTACAGCACGAGGCCGGGTTGCGATAAACGCAGCATATGGGAATAGGGTATCAGAAAGTTACAGCATGCATACATAGAGAAAGAATATGGGTCTTAAAGTCTACTCAACAAAAGTGACCTAGATGCATTTACCCCAGAACATGTATCTGAAAGTTACAGAATGCATACATAGATAAAGAAAATAGGTCTTAATTATAATCAGAGATATATTTTTATACATAGCAGAATCATAACAGCACATTTAATTCCCTTGAAACATTAATCATATATGAGTTAAAGCTACACACTTAATTATTAATTAATAATAACCACTGTGCATTGATTGGTGCACAGATAAGTAGTACGCACAAATGCACATTATTATTTTGCACCTGCTATCAAAGGCAAAAGCTTACGCGTGGGCTGCCATTGCATAAGCGGACACATAGATGGCAGTATCGGCGGAGGGTGATTGATATTAAGGTACCAAAAATTAACGGATCTCTTAATAGTAGGTTTCCAAGCAGATAGGCCTACCGAGTTTAATGTTGTTGTATAACTTCCATATGAATCATGATTTGTTGGTTGTATTTCAGACCATGACTTTATGGATAGGGTTTGTTTTATGATCATGGCTATTTTACCACTTCTTTTAGCATTTAAATGTGTGGTGTTATCATACAGGTGACGTTTCGTAGTGTTGTCCGAATATTTAAAGAGATCACAAATTCTAATAAATAAACAATTCATTCTGTCACAGATTCTCCTCAAAATATTGTTTAATGTTATAATACTCATGTTAAACAGTGTGTTTTTGATGAAGTCTTCGAGGTAAAAGCTCTAAGAACTGGTTTATGTGTGTGTGTGTGTGGTGGGGGTCGACCCAAGAAAATTTGAGTCAATTTTATGGCATTTGAGGTCATAACTGAGAGCAAATCTTGTAAACAAGAGGATCAGAAATGGGATAGAATCTAGAGATCAGCTGCCTGTCAAGTGAAGCCCCTCCCCTCGCTATACCACTGCACATAGGACCTGTGTTTTTCATCCTATTAGAATGACAAGATGCTATTCCTCGCCAAGCCCTCCGTCTAGCAGACTGAAGTTTGATTAAGCTTTTCACCATGATGATGGGAAAGTTTTCTTTCAATACTGTACTGCGAAAGATACTGTAACATGACTGTGAAGTCATGTCTAGTTTGGGTGTTTTGAACACACTATATAACGCTATGATAACATCAGTATTCAGGCTGTTAATCCCCCGTTTTATGATCAAAATCACAAGCAAATATTATTTTTCCAGACTTACTGTTTCAATGAAATATACATATTTATCACCTATCTCAATCTGGAAAGTTAACAATAAAAATAACAGGATTTAATAAGATTTTATCAATTTTTATCTTTTTGGTATTAATGGATAAATTGCAGCTAGCTTCTGATCATCTGAACACTTAAACAGACAATTCTGAGAGCAGTAAAATATTATATCATACAAAGTTTCAGATTGTTTTGACCTCAATATCAGTGGAAATGCACTGAGATACAAAGTCTTTTGGCAGTCGAAGCATATTCCTGATGCTGTATCAAGTATGTTGCACAGTTCCTTTGGTAGATGAGATTCCAAATTTTTAACCAAACCTAAAACAAGAAATTAATAATTACATTTACGGTATATAAGACTAAAAATTTCTGTTTAGTGGCATCTTATTATTGCCAGGCAAGATACGCCCACATTTTGCAAGAGATGGATAGAGAACAAGCTAAAAACAAAAGTGATTTTTCGTACAATCAGGGATCATAATCCAGAAAGTTATGGTCTGAAATGCGCAAATATCAAAAGGGACCAAGATCTTTGGGATATAAAGATATATTTTAAGTTTCATCACCAATGTGCGTGCTGTATCACAATAACTCTGCTTCTAACTGATCTAGAATGTTCAACATTGTTTGGGGCATTTATTAGGGCATTGATGGAGTTCAAAGAAGGGCATTTCTGCTTAGGCTAAGCAGAGAATTAGTCAATAACTTTGATTCTAATTAAGTTATGAGAGTGATGAAAATTAGTGTCTAGTTTCATAACATCAATACCTTGACTTAGTTTCTGCTCAGGTTAATCAGAGTGATAAGGAATTTGATTGTTTGAGACTTTGGAGCACAATGATATGGTTTAGTTTCACTAAATTAAAACCACGACTAAGTTGAATCATGAGCATTTATTGCTCGATGCCTTACAAAAAGATATTCAATTAATTAATATATGTCGTCTATTTATTTTGGGATTGAAACAGAGGACATTAGCCTCAGTCAATGATGGCTTGTTTAAATTTGAGAATTCTCACTGTGTTGATCAACATTTGATGTTGACAATATCCGAAAACAAAGTTCAAGAAGAAGAGGAACATTTTTTGAGTATGGTTGATTTAATTCTTTCATATCTGGTCCTAAATAAAGTTTAGAAATACATCCTTGCTGTTCTATCTTTACAGTCAGAAATTCATCTTCATCTTCACAAATCGGGTGTGTACCACATCTTCACATATTATGAAAGAAAAAAAACAAACATGTCATTAGTAGGCCATATTTCACAATGCACAAGTCATACTTAAATTGTGTACATGTAAATTAAACTTTTTACTATACAACTCTAACATACATACACTTTGTGAAACAGCCCCCCCCCCTCAGGTTAATTTCATCAATATTTCTATGTACATCAATAATTATAACCAGCGGTTGCCAGGCATGATACACCCACATTCTGCAAGAGATGGATAGAGAACAAGCTAAAAAAAAAAAGCGATTTTTTGTACAATCAGGGCCGATAATCCTGGAAGTTATAGTCTGAAATGTGCGAATATCGAAATGGACTGAGATATTTGGGACATAAACATGTATTTCACTGTTTCATCAAAATTGTGGATGGACAGACATCCGGGCGGACAGGGGAGATGACAATATACTTCCACATGAAAATGTGGGCGTATAAAAATCTGTCTAGTCTTGTTTCAACACAATTTAATTTACTTTGAAATATAAATATTTATATGAAATATACATGTAATTATTAATACGGATTGATATTAAAAACCTACTACTTACCTGTAATTACCATATGATGCACCATAAGGAAAAACAAACAAAGATGGATTATTATCTACATATATATTTTGTAATCTTGACATCTGTAACAATGCTGTAATAATATAAATAACAAATTATTATAGACATCCATAACATATTTATCTCTGATTATCTTATGTAACACAATGTAATGTTTAACTTCAATTTGTTTTAACAATGTCACTTTTTCAAGTTGATAAATCATTGGCATTTTAGCTTTATCGGCAATGGCTGGCCTCCGGTTTTGTGTTTAATATCTGTGTTAATATTAGTACACATATTTTCATTCTATTCCTCTTCTATAAGCATTGATCTCTAATTTTTAAAACCAGATAAATTTGTGGAAAAACTTTGTTGTGGTAACCCTATAAAAATCAGTCCTTTCAAGGCTATGGATTTTAAAAAGGAAATCATTAAAAAATAAAAGAACAAGAAGCATAAGAAATATTACTGGTTTTCAAAAATACTTACTATAAGGAAGAGATAACAATTTATTTCCACTTATAGATAAGGTTTTCAGTCTTTGTAATTTAACAATTTGTCTTGGTATAAACTTTAGGTTATTACAGTCAAAGCACAATGTTTGTAAATTTTTACACTGACATAACTGGGATGGAAATATTTGCAAATTATTATGTATAGCCTCTAAGGTTTCCAGGCCGACCAGTTGCTCCATCTCTGTTAAATAAAAGAAAATAAGTCAATGCCAATATTCTTCAATCGACCTATTGACAATGCAAGTACCGGTGAACAATACCTTGACAGTTGGAAATCAAAGAATAATATGTAATATTCTCCTCCTTTACACTGCCCAAGTAACCAATTTTTATTCCATTCAATGTTTCTAAAGAGCAGCATAATAAACTTTGCCACCACCAAATGGAAACAATAAATCAGATGCCTGGTTATAATCAGATTGCTGTAGTTATTATTGTTAGACATCATTCTTTATACTTAGCCATTACAGAAGATTGAAAGAATATCTTTTTAAGAATAAAACATGATATGAAAATTTAAATGAAAAATGTTAAATAAAATATATATTACCTTTAGGCAGTATACGTAGTTTGTTAATAGAAACTACAAGTTTTTGAAGTTTGTGAAGTTGACCGATAGTTTTTGGTAAATGTTCAATGTAATTTGAACTGACATCCAGAAACTTCAAATTTTTCATATCACCAATCTCTGCAAGATAAAATTTGGATAAAAAATCACTACAGAAAGAACTAAACCTTTATTATCGTTCAACCCTTATATATATATATATCATGCATGAAGGCGAGCGCATATTTAACCTTATATTATCAACTCATACGATGGCTCATATTCCTGGTCATTGCTGTATTGGCTTCTGATACTTGAGCAAGTAAGTACAGCAACATGACAGCCCTTCGTTTAATCTGGGTCTTCCCTAAAACTTTGAACAGTGATTTAAGGTATTAAAAATGGTGAAAGTATGTTCGTCTCCAAACAGTACTGTTTACATTGTTTTCGATTTGATAGCCTCTTTTGTCACGCAATTAGTTTTTCTGCAATATTCTGCTATGAACTAGTTAATTGGGCATAATAAAATCGTGAGTCATGGCGTAACGTTACATAAACATAATTAGTCCAATTTGGAGCTCTGTTTATAGCATAACGCTATTGTAACGCAGTTACCTATTAGTTGTTAATCGGACCATTGACCAGTTATAATTTGGAACAGAAATTTGCTTTCGTTAAAGCAGTGTTTAGTGGGATTAGGTATAATTAAACGAAACACTGCGGGGAGTATGATGATGGCTTCTCTAAATAGACATATATAATTTTCTTACAGAAAATAATAAAAACTCTCATGCTTCAAATTTATGTTAATAAAAAGAGTAAAATACCTGGAGGCAGTTCTTGGATTTCATTGCCAGGAACATATCTGTTTAAAATAATGTAATGTGAAAAATGTGTTGAATGCCATAAGTACTACTTTAAACACATAAAAATATTTTCATTTTTATACGCCCACATTTTCATGTGAATCCAAATAAAAATAAAGAGAGATGAATTCAAAACTTTTCATACTTGTTCCTTGTGCCCTAAGGATGACCTCTTTTATTTTTGGTGCATGTCCGATCCCCTGGAACAAATTTCATTGAAATCTAAACAAAAATACAAAATTGGCATGTAGCACGATTTACCACAATCCAGAAATCAATTCAACCTTTAATATCATTGACTTTAATCAAATTTGTTTATCTGAAAGTTCAGTGTTTGAAATGGATTCAGACCACAGTTACTGAACTCAGATTGTTCTGGCCTTGAATTCAAACTTGGCCCAAAAAGAGCCTTCAGGATCTTTCAAGCCTGTTTCTCTATTGTCAGGGGTTATATCTGAAGGGCTGACAAAGTGTACCTGAACATTTTTATGGGATGTAACAAAACAAGGCCTGGCCTTGGGTACACAAATATTGAAATTCCACAAAACCTCATAAAAGAATTTGCTACAAATCTGACAGCTTGCTCGGATGATTTTAAGATAATTTTGCCAGATGACCAGATGACTTACAATTCAACTAGGCTGGTTAATAAGGCAATTTCTTTGGGCTAGAATAAAAATATAGATAATTTTAAACTTCATTGCTACAATATAATTTTGTTTAATTCAAATATTTACTTTCTTTCATTATTAATTAAGATTCAATAAAAAGCTTGTTTTGAAGAATATTTTTTTTATTATTATTTTTGTTTTCTTGATGTAAATTGACATAGAAAGATAATTGTTTTCACACAAAAGTTGAATATCTTTGTTTATAAAAATAGCCAGATCAGTTTTTCTTCTTGTCAGGCAATAATACAAAACCAAAATTCAGACAAGCAAATTATTTTTCACATCCATTTAATCCTACCTTCTTTTGTTCAGTCTTTATACTGACTAGTTGATTATTTTTTTTAAAATGAATTTATTTACCAGTGTTCTTAATTTATTCCTTTTTAAATAGAGTCTTTCAACATGTGCATGGTTTTTACAGAAATCTGCTTCTAATTCCAATAAACCTTTATAATTCCAATGCTCCACAACAGTTTTCTGTTTTACTTCATAATCTTCAGAGACATTCATGATTATAATCATCTGTAATAATACATACGCAATAAAACAGACCATTAATAGTGTGGCTGAGAAAAGCGGTGTGTTCGGTCTAATTTCAGAATTACAACAGATTTAACGTCAAAGCTCTTTACTCCAGGCCATGTTTTATGAAAACACGCTTTTTCCCTGAGAAATTTCTTGCCTCTCAAAATGCGATTTCGTGTAATATATGTACAACAGTTATGTCCATTGATTACAACTTGCAAACATGCTTGGAGATCGCATTTCGAGGGGCATTTTTGACATAAAATCACCATGATTCTGGATTAAAAATGACAATTTGGCATAAAGAACAGTATATTATCAAATATCAATATAAATTATTGAGATATGAGTTGAAATAATGGTGGATTTGGTTACAACTTCCAAACTAGCTATGAAATAGCACTTTGAGGGGCATTTTGACACAAAAACATTATGATTTTAAATTAATAATAACAATTTAGCATAAAGAAGGGTAGCCTATATTATTAAATATTGATGTGCACATTATTGTCATGTATATGAGTTGAAATAATGTTGGATTTGGGTAAATCACGCTGCCCTTCGGTAATGTCGTTTATGATTGAGGAAGGTGACTATACTATATACTGAAAAAAATCTGAAAAGTACCCAAAAAATATAAAAAAAAGATTTTTGATACATACTACTGAAAAAATCTGAAAAAATCTGAAAAAGCCCAATTACTGAAAAATCACTAAATACGGCAAAAACAATACTAATTACCAAAAAAAACCGAAATACCAAAATACTGAAAAATTAACTACCACATTTGGTTCCCAGACTCCAAGCCTTCCCAGACCCCCCTTGTATTGGCTCATTTGGGCGCTCAGCTCCCAATAGAGCTTCCCGGGACCATTTCTGAGGCCTCACTGTGCTCATGGGCTGCCAATGGCCTAGTACGTGTTCCCACAATTCTTATGCGTGGTAGAGCAACCTATTACCCACCTAGGGTTTTGCACAATTTTTACGTGGCCTAGCCAGACTCATCACTCACCTTCTGTGCCCTACAATTCTTATGCGTGACCTAGCATGATCCATGACCAACCTACAGTGCCCCACAAATTTTATGCGTGACCCTAAAGTGCCTAAAATTCTTATGCGTGGCCTCGGGGAGGGGCAGGGAGGGGTGTTAGGGGTTAATTGTCCGGGCGTAATTGTCCTACAACCACTTCCCTGGACCCCAGCATATTCCTGAAGCAATGGCCCGAGAACTCCCTCTCTGGCCATTGCTGGATTGGCTTCCAATACTTGAGTTTTTGAGGGAGTGTGTCTATTCCTCCCGTTCAATCAAATCTATCCCAGGTACAGCAACATGACAGCCCTTCGTTTAATCTGGGTCTTCCCTAAAACTTTGGACAGTGACAATGGTGAAAGTATTGTTCATCTCCAAACAGTATTGTTTACATTGTATCTGTTTTGATAGCCTCTTTTGTCAGGCAATTAGTATTTCTGCAATATTCTGCTATGCACTGGTTAATTGGGCGTAATAAAATCGTGAGTCATGACATAACGTTAAGTAAACATAATTGGTCCAATTCGGAGCTCTGTTTAAAGCGTAACAGGAGGGGTGGATGGTCGAATGGTTAGCAAGTGCGTGCTGTATCATAAGGTTTGTGATTTAGTCAACTGCCGTGGTTTCAATTACCCGGTTGTATGTGACAAGTAGTGGGGTCGTCTGTCCAACCTCGTGGGTTTTCTTCGGGTTCTCCGGTTTTCCCCCCACTGTTAAAGACCCCTACGTGCAAGCGAATTATTGAAATAAAATTGAACCATATGTTAGTCTCGAAATGACCTGGTTTGTGTTGAGTGGATGTTAAACCCTGTAATGATATTGTTACACAGTTAGCTATTGGTTGTTAATTGAACTATTGACTAGTCATAATTTGGAACAGAAATTTGCTTCCACTACAGCAGTGATAAGTGGGATTAGCTCTAATCAAACGAAACACTGTGAGGAGTATGGGACCCCAGTGGAGTTGATGGGTCCCAACAGGTGTTCAGTTTGTTCAATGGGCTCACCCTGGGATCCATGAGTAACCATCAGTGCTATGAACCAATTAGGAGCACAGGAAAGCCATTGGCAACCCATGAGCACAGTGTGGGCTCAGAGGGTCCTGGGAAGCCCTACTGGTCTGGGAAGGCTTGGAGGTGCTGGCAGAACTGGAATCCAATGGGGTCCCTACTGTCTGAACTGTGGTAAATTTTAAACGGATTTCGTCGATTGTGAACAAACCACTGAATAATTGTTATTAAAAACTTGCCTATGTGTTTGAAATCACCTCAGGTTGAATAAATTCCATTGCATAATTGAATATCCTAATAAAAAAAAAAAATTTCTTTCTTGAAAAGTCAATGTTGTTCCTTGTATTTTCGACTAAGTTCATCACAACATTGTACATGTCACATGATTGATGAGCTAAACCATCTTATTCTTAATATGTTGAAGGGGGCAATGGTTGACAAATTTTGACAATTATGTGTGTTGCAATCACAACAACGCACGACTTTTCCGATCGTTTGAGTTTGGGCAACAAAAATGGCAACTGAAGACAATTAAATTAATTTGGAAACAATTAATTGTCAGTATACTAAATTTTATTCACAATGAATATATGACCGATTACACGAATTATTGCTTTTCACATCATCATCACCCCATAATTGTAAATACCCGGTATATTGTATATATTTTAATATTATATTAGGCCCTCATCCCTGTCAACTATATATGCAACTCTGTGGCTAACATTTATAAATAAACACACTTTATTTCATAATTTTAATTGATAATATTTCATAACGCGGGATCTAATCCCAATGCTCTGTGGTTATTGGTCCATTTTTTAAAGTTTTATGATTACCACAAAAACTATGAAAAAAGGCCACCGCTTCTCAATAATTTCCATATTTAATTCACGTTCCGACTGTTCATGTCAATAATATTCCTGATTAAATTACTTTTTGAGGGGGGGTGATTCGACAGATACTGAAATCAAAACATTGTTGAAAAGAACAGTTCGGAATGTCTAAACATCATTTATCGTCTTTATAAAAATGTATTTAAAACAAAAAATCACTTGTCAAACGAGGTATCACAGATTGCGTGTTTTATTGGGTCTTGTGAATTAATTATGCAGACCGTGGGAAAAACTTTTGCAAGTTTCACGCTAAATTTAACCATTTTCACTGCATCTGTGTAGCATACAATAACTCATGTGGCATGGTACCTTTTAAGGTAATATAATTAAAAGCGTTCAATGGCTGAGTCATGATCGCAATCTACGAAATGCCATCAGAAAATTCCATTCCCTGTGGATTTCAAAATGGAGTTGTACTTGTGATTAATATAGGCCTATAGTTAATAACTGAGAGTACAATAGTATGGATACATTGCCCCGTGAATTTCAAAACGAAACTGTGATTTTCGGAAATTAATTGTGTTACTGAGACACAAAATTCTGAACAGTTTTTGCACAACGGAAATAATATTCGAAGAGAAATAGAAAGACGTACATGGAACTATCTGCCGATAATTAAACCGATGTGCTGTATGATTTGTTGTTGATAATAATTTTTGGTATTTTTATAAAAAAAATAATAACGTTATATACCTATTCAATGATTCAGTGCCAGTGGCCTCGGCAAATGTAAAATACATCGGCATTTACAGATTTACCCCGGCTACAGCAGATTACTGAGGTTAATTTACAGGAATGCTTAATTTCATCAGGAAATATTAAAGGAATCTCGTTCTTTTTGTTCTGCACCTGTGTTCAAAAGAAATAATCCCACCCAACTCGATGTCCAAGTTTTTGAGGAGTTCAATTTTACAAGAGAGGACTTTTTTATTCGCTGGGATATTTAGTTGTACAATGGATTTTATTTAACCAGAGGTACCGGTAATTTCAAATACACAGCTAGGTAAGTTTATAATAACCAAAATCAAGTAGTTTGTTCATAATTGAAGAAATCCGTTTAAAATTTACGATGGTTCAGACAGTAATTTTTCAGTAATTCGGTATTTATGTTTTTTTGAGTTACAATAGTGTTGTGTTTTCATTATTTAGGGATTTTTCGGTATTTATGGTTTTTCAGTTCTTTCGGTTGGCTACCGGTAATTAGCACAAACATAATTTTTTTTTTTTGTGGGTGGGGGGGGACTTTCAGTATTTTTCTGTGTTATTTCAGTAGACTACTTTTCGGATTTTTTTCTGAATTTTCCATGGTTTAATTAGGCCTATCGCCCGAGGAAGGCTATGTTTACCAGTATACATGCATTGTCGTCCAACATGACAATGTGTGATCGCATTATATTTTACTGACCTGTGCAGGCTGTGGTACATATGTATGTCAAAACGCTGCATCCCACTACGTTACTTTCAAAATACAAAACAAAGTTTGCAAACTCTGTCTGCTACGGTCTGCCTGTAACAACTCTAAATTTCTTAAAGGAATTAAAAACGGAAATAAAGATATTATATAACATATTGTTTATTTTTTTATTCTTTCACATGACTAATTGATTAAGCAACATATACTATATCATTTAACTATACATTTTGAATTAGGAACATAAAATATAAACGATAGGTAAACGGTATTACGTTTATCGTGTAATTTCGTGAACGGATTCTGCAGTTTTAAATCCAAGATGGCAGCGCCCATGTCTCCACGTTTGTTATGAAATATCGACTGATGAAATATGGAAAAATAAAATAATTGGTGTGTATATTTACGAGTTTTCTTAAGGTAACTTATACGAAAGACATCCCACATAAAGGAATCGAGTAGTTCTGTTGTAAAATACAGTAATTTATAGGAGATAAATCTGGAACTGAAAAAGTGGTCCAGTCACGGAGTGTAAAAAAATATTTGTTGTTTTTGTTTTTGTTTTTGTTTTTTTTTTTTAGAAAACAGACCAAATTTATCTGGTTTGTCGAAAACACTGATTATAGTGCCGATCACAATACTGGCATACCTGTACATGTAGTGTTAACAATTGTGGAACAAAATTTTATCTCTGTATTGTAGTATTTGTACTCAGTACTGTTATTAGTATTAGTAGGGGGGTTGGATGGACGAATGGTTAATAGCACGTGCGCGCTGTGCCTGTCATTGAGTCAGCTGGCGTGGTTTTGAATCCCAGGTTGTACGTGACAAGGAGTAGGGTTGCCTGTCCAACCTCGTGGGTTTCCTCCGGGTCCTCCAGTTTCCCCCCACTGCTAAAGACCCCTACGCGGAAGCGAATTATTGAAATAAAATTAAACCATATGTTGGTCCCGAAATGACCTAGTTTGTGATGAGTGGACGTTAAACCTCATTTCTCTCTCTCTCTTCAGTCAGTATTGTTTTTGTCACGATTATTAGAGTTTCACATTATATAGCTTGTATAAAAGGGAAGCTTGTTAACTCGTTCACCTTGCAAACAGGTCCACATTTAAGTCCAATACCATTGGTTGACTCTACAAGAAGGTTTTCTCCGACCTAGATTAGTTGTTGAATAAATTATGATGTCGTACACATTGGTCATGTGATACGCAGTAAACAATCATGGCTGCCTCCAGCAACTGTTTCACACTGGATGACGTATCCGAATTAAGTCTCATGACCAGAAAAAATCCCCTCTACGAAGGTATTACCCGGTATCCGAGTCTACCATCTATCACGACTGGAACATTGCTGAATTTCTCTTTTTTTGATGGTTGAAGACTACCATTTTTGATTTTGTAGCGAAGTAGTGCACTGACGTAAATATTTACTTTTTACATCCGAATTGTATTTTGAAACTTGTTGTGGGCGTATTAAGAGATTTTACCCAAAATCACAAGATCTCATTTGAAGGTAAATAATGAAGAAAGTTTTTGAAATACTTTGAGTTGATATTTTTTAACATTTTTTGTGTCAAAATGTCACTCGTAACCCCTACTTTCGATCTATGGTTTGGGATTATCGATATTTCTATTTAGCATGAACTTATAGAATTTCCAAGAAAACTTATCATTTTTTGGCATTTCCATGGTGTAGCCAAAAAGTGAACTGTAAGTTTCTTGGACTTGCATTTAGCATTGTTCATGCCAAATTTGATGAAAATCCATCCTGGCATAACTGAGAAAATTCGACTTTTGTTTGTTAAATATTGCAATGATGTATTTTTTTTTCAGTTTTAATTTAAGTTAAAGGATACCAGTACCATAATGAGAAATTTAAGACTTTTAGATGCCCGTCACTGTGTAGGAGATTATCTGGAGAATATCAGATGTATTAGTATTGATAATGATACTGGTATTGTTTATGCAGCTAGTCAGTTTATTGTATCAGGGATTGATTGTAATACTGACAAGGTATGATCCATGATTATTATCAACTTTAAAGATGAAGCATACATTCTCTTTTTCACCTGCCTAATTTGACATGGATGGAGTGATTCATGAATTACAAATTTAGCTTATGCTTCACAGATTTCTCCCTGTGAAGCTGGCAGGACAGCACCACACAAACAAAAACCATAAAACACACATATATATATCAAATCAAGTGAATGGATCCTGGGTATAGCTGTAAGTGTCCAGTGTCGGGTCTGCAATGATACAGACTTCACCTAAAATGAAAACGTTAGAACAGAAAAAAACAACTTAGCAATGAATACAGAAAATGATGAGACATGTCTTATTGCGTGACTCTGTGCTATTTCAGATTTGTCATCAGGTAGATATATGTAATAATAGTACAGATATAAAGATAGAAGGTGACGGTATTGTAGCTATTCAATTTATAGCTGATTTACAGACTGTTTGTATTGCTACAGTAGATGGTACACTGTTACAGTGGTCAGTTTTTAACAATGAGGTAAGATACTTCACATTTTTTTTTTTTTTAGCTCTCCAAGACTTCTAAATAGATGTTTTAAAAAGGTTTGCAGAAAATTTTAATGAAAAAAATTTAACATGTTTTTACCAATATATTTTTTGTAAAGTAAAAGTTATTGTATAAAATATGTATACTACACCTTCACCATACATCGATGTTGGGGTCAACAGAGTACATACTACAGCCATACAAAATAACGAGATCTCATGTCGTATACATGGTCTACATAATAATGCTGTCTATAGTGACGCCATCTGTATTAGCCAAACATAATTTATGTTGTAAAATTTAATAGTATGTATGAATTATGTACTATTGTTATTTTAGTTAGAAGAAGTGGGATGTGTATCTTGTGGTATTAAGGGAATGTGTTGGAGTCCTGATTTAGAATTAATTATACTGACAACAGGTAAAATAATCACATTTTCAAAATATTTCTAGAAATTAAAATAATAAAACAGTGATAATAAAAGTCAGTTTTCTGAGATTTCATTGAAATTAAATTTCAATGTCAGTCATCAGACAGTGACTGGCTCTAAAATGATCATTGATTACCAAATCATCAAACCTGTTTATTACAGGCATGTGGATACAGTATATGATGGAAAAATTTAAAGAATATTACCTTATTGTTTTGTATTTTAGGTGATGAGACATTTATTTTAATGACCAGAGAATATGACCCAGTATTGGAGACATCTTTACATTCAGATGAATTTGGTGATGGTAAGCTTAACTGTAAATCAATCAAAATTTTAAAGAGAACAAATGTTCAATTCCACATTATTGTTGATATTAATTTTATTATTCTGTGTTTTTAATGTATAATTCAGTGTTCTGAAGTATTTCTTTATATCAGTTAAACATGCATTATGCAAGAGAAAAATCTGCTTATTACAAGTCTTTCTTTAGGCCTGAAATGTTATCTAAATTATCAATTAGACATTAATTAACTTATCCAGACCATAATAAACTCTCGATGTCAAGGCTAGCCTTCGATGTTGGCTGGATTAGATTCCTATATGCCGCTAACGGCCGTTGATAATTAAATCAAAAAAAGTGGATAATCGAGACTTGCTGTTTATATTAATGATTTTAGTAATGATGACCGAGACTATGCCAAAATTTCACATGCTTCTTTCTCGGCTCATAGTGGATCAGTTTGACTGAAATTTTCAGCAAATTACCTTTACACTATCTAGTTTTTAACTTTTATAGCGAGAACTGCCATCTCGTTATCTTATCTCCCATAATGTATCTTTAATAAAGGTGAAAAATATAATTGAAGAAACTGTGCACTTCAACTGAAATAGTGATTTTATTTTTCAGCTGCCTTTGTAACTGTTGGTTGGGGAAAAAAAGAGACACAATTCCATGGTTCAGTAGGAAAAGGTGCAGCTAAAGAGAAACGAGTGGTAATTGTCTTTTTGATCAATCTATAGGTCACATCATTATACACAGAAACTCAAAATAAGATCATATTTGATTAATGCTGGTAGCCCATTCTCAATGGTGTGAAGAGAAATTGAAAAGATCAGCACTTTGACAACCAAATGCTATGAAAGAAGGCACTGTAACTGCAATTGAATAAATACTGTCAAATATACAAGACTGCCGAAACATCTGAACTTTAATACAAGTCATTCTATATTTTCTAATTTGTTGATATAGGAAGTAAAACCAGTTCAAAAATGGGATGATTTAAAGGCAAGAGTATCATGGAGGGGAGATGGTCAGTTCTTTGTTACATCAATAATTAACAGACAGTCTGGTAAGCCGAATGTTACTATGCAGTTAAGGTTATTCTAAATGCCTGTGTACATAACAGTATGCCATGCACAAGATTTCCAACATGGTCTCTTAAAGCATTCACCAATACAATCGCAGCTTCTACAAGACTAAAACAGGCTTTTAAGCATACAATCTCTGTTATAAAAACATGCCTTTGGAAATAAGCTATTAACCTTGTTGGTTTGTCGATAATGGAATGTCTAATAGTAACTCACATACAACAGGTACAATATAATTTACAGTAGACTATAATTATTCATCTGTGATGGACAATCTGTGGCAATGATCCTTGTTGTGCTGGATTTTAGACATTAGAAAAAACAAACAGTTATGATTATAGGACAAGTAAAATTCCAAAGCTTACATGTATATCTAGCATTTGTAGTAAAGAAATGTGATTGAAGTGTGTTGTGATATGTATATAAATTTGTTTATGGAATTTTGAATTAATAGGAGCTCGACAACTTCGTGTTTGGTCAAGGGAAGGTACTCTACATTCAACAAGTGAGCAGGTGGATGGTTTAGAACAGTCATTGGCTTGGAGGTAAAATATATCATACATTATATGATTTACATAGTACAAGTATGGTACTGGTAATATATGTTATATATTACATAAAAGAACAACTTTATATGGCATTTCTATATATGTACTAAAGAAATAGTTAAACATGATTTAATATTAACACTATTGTTAACTTTTAATATTTTTTTTAAGACCTAGTGGAAGCTTGGTTGCATCAGCACAAAGAAGTGCAAATAAACATGAAATTGTTTTCTTTGAAAAGAATGGTTTACGTCATGGAGAGTTTACATTGGCATTTGGTGAAACCAATATAAAGGTATGTACAGTATATAATAAGTTGAACCTTGTTAATATGCACGTTTGGATTTCCATAAAATTGTCTGAAGTAACCAAATTCTCAATTGCTGAATCACATCAGTTTTTATATTTTTTACAATTTCCGTGAATGAACATCTATATAATAAAGGATCTGCAATCTCTGATGACTGAAATCGGTTACTATGTCTATTACCGTAGTAGTATACATTCATTCTGATGGTTTCGCTCAATCACCTATGTTAGCCATTATTGGCACATTGAAAAATAAACTTTTTTAGCGCCAGCATTTGAATTGTAAAACAACAAAAACATATAAATACCTAACACACTACGATATTTTACTTTGGCTAATCAGTTGTTGTATGGTGCTGATATGATAATATTGTTGTATGATGCCGACATGATTTCAGGTCTGAGGTATACAGGCAAAGGTTCAATACTGAACTCTTAAATAAAAATATATGGGCCTTAAAGTCATTTGTCCGAAAGTCATGAATTCTATGTTATCTGCATCTGGAAAAACAGGACTGTACTGTATGTATGTAACTAGCTTTGTGTAAGATTATAATTATAATATTTATAATCAATTTGTATTGTTTTTTTATAAAAACAGGTTGAAGAATTATTGTGGAATGTTGATTCAACTGTTTTATGTGTCTGGTGTAAAGAACTTCCTACATCAGGATCAGACGATAATTTTAAACCCAAATCATATGGTAAATATATGAAACCCTTTAAGAATGCTAAGTACAGAATTTGAATATCATAACTTAGATTTCTATATATTTGCTGCCAACTTCACTGCAAACTATGCTACTTAATCAGATATTTGATAACTTTTAAGTTTCTAAGTCAATTCTCCTAAAATGTAATTGTCCCCTGCCTTTCAAAGAAAGCAAGGGACTATTAGAATGGGTTCGTCTATCTGCCCGTCTGTCTGGATGTCTGTCTGTCCATCACACTTTTGGGGAAACAATAACTTTCCTTCTAATTGAGCTAAAATGTTCTCACTTGGTGTAGGTGTTTCATAGGTCAATGCCTTGATGGAGTTCGAAGATGAGCATTATCTGCTTAGGGTAAGTAGAGATATTCAATTTGATTGGTTGATGCTTTGGGACACAATAACTTTAGTTCTAATTAAGTGAGATTGATGAAATTTGGTGTAAAGTTTCATTACATCAATACTTTGACTAAGTTTTATAATGGGCATTGGTGTAGGCGTTGATTGGGTGAATGTCTTGATGAAGTTCAAAGATGATCATGTCAATTCTGTTAATTGAGGTATAGATGTTCATTAGGCGATTGTCTTGACTGAGTTCAATGATTAATATTTCCCATTAAAGCTAAGCAAAGCTGAGCAATTTCTTTGGTCGATGCTTTGAGACAAGATGACTTTGATTCTAACTGATGGAGAGTGATGAAACTTAGTATATAGTTTCACACACTACCAGGTACTTCAAAACCTGAGTTTGATAGTGAACATTTTATGCTTAGACTAAGCATAGATAATCAGTTTGATTACTCGATACTTTTGAAAAAGATACATGTACAATTAATTAATATGTGTCATCTGGTTTGTTTTGTTTGTTTTTT
This sequence comes from Patella vulgata, assembly GCF_932274485.2. Taxonomy (NCBI): domain Eukaryota; kingdom Metazoa; phylum Mollusca; class Gastropoda; family Patellidae; genus Patella; species Patella vulgata. The sequence goes on along the minus strand of NC_065882.2, from coordinate 47,517,255 downwards.
TTATTTTGGTGGGGGAAATCAGCCTCACTGTTGGCTTGTTAAATTTATTTATCATTTGTTATGTGTGTATTTTATATTCTGTTCAAATCAAAGAATAGATTTATTGTATCCTTTAAGTTCAATTGTGGACTGTCAACAACTACCACTGGTACCAGAAACAGTCACTTGAGTTTGATCCAGATCAGAAGGTGTCAGCAATTCAATGGGACCCAGAACATGCATATCGTCTACATATGACAACAAGTGGAAGGCACTATCATCAATATACATGGTCCTGGACAACCAACTGTTCATCAGGTGGAATTGAAACTGATATGGCTACTTGTGGAGTTATTGACGGAAGTAAGAACATTTTCTTACATGAACATAGTAATAAGAGAAGCAGGATTGTGCTTTAAATAATATTTATGTATTTACATCTTTAATCTTAATGTCTTCAAGATACATTCAATTTTTTATCTAGCCATATAATTTTTGTTAACTGCCCCCATTCTCATGTGGATGTATATTGTCGTCGCCCATGTACGTCCGGATGTCCATCCGTCCACATATTGTTTGTGGACACTCTACAGGTCACATTTCTTATCTGATTTGGACGAAACTCGTTATATAGGTTTATCTCCAAAAGATCTTGGTTCCTTTAAATATTGGCATGTATCAAACCATAACTTCATGGATTATGGCCCCTGATTGTACGAAAAATCATGTTTTTAGCAGGTGGACACTCTAGAGGTCACAATTTTCATCTGATTTTGATGAATCTTGGTTTCTTTTGATATTCACGCATATGGGATGAATTAATGCCCTTGATTGTACAAAAAATCATCTTTTTAGCTTGTGGTTCTTCTAGAGATCACAATTTTTATCTGATTTAAAAAAATGTTTGTAAATGTCACCGTTATACCCTTATGATGGTTAAGTTTGAATTTCGTAATTTTTAGCTTGTGGTTCTTCTAGAGATCACAATTTTTATCTGATTTAAAAAAATGTTTGAAAATGTCACAGTTACACCCTAATGATGGTTGAGTTTAAATTCGATATTTGCGCATTTCAGACTAGAACTTCCTGGATTATGGTCCCTGATTGTACAAAAAATCGCTTTTTTTGTTAGCTTGTTCTCTATCATTCTCTTGCAAAATAAGGGTGTATCTTGCCTGGCAGCTGCTGGTTCTATTTTGATATCCATTTTGAGTATGACCATTAGATGGTATATTGTGCATGTTTATTAATTCATCAAATGATTTGACATAATTTTTACAGGCTTGATAAATGTTAGGAGGGCAGAACCTGCTATGCCCGAAAACAATTTTGGGTTACAGGCATCTAGGGACCAGCCCCCCCCCCCCCCTGCCCCAAAGTAAATTTGACGGACGCAATTGCGTTTTCTTGCTATTCCAGTCCCTGAATACAGCAAGTGGTCTAATATAGCCTAACTTAGGTGGCTGACTCGAATTCCAATCAATCATTTACAGTCCACGGAGAATACAGCAACTTCTATATAGCCTACGTTACGTGGCTTACCTGAATCCCAAGCAACCAATCAATCGTCACGGGGTATGCAGGCCCCATACTCTCCGAAATTTTTAAAAAAACTTAACTGCCGCATATGCGTTTTTCTGCTATTCTGGCCCGTGAGTTAAGTAACTTCAAACTTTCCAATCATTTTGTAACCAATATCCCACTCTATGCCACCCTGAATTCCCAACATGTCGCACAAAGTTGAGTGGCTCCAGGCAAAATGTTTTAATCCATAGTCAATTCAGTACAAATTCATGGTATTCAATTAAAAGAAAAGTAAAATTAGTGTTTTATTAGATTTCGGGCACTTTATTTGGCAACACGGTGAAATAATAATTTTTGTTTTCACTTTACCTGTCTGTCAAAAAGTCAGATTATCTGAAAGTTAGGGGGGAAGCGCCCCCCCCCCCCCCCAGTTCGTATGCCTGTGATTTTTACAATGTGATGGGTTTTTTTTTACAGATAAAGTTTTGGTTACACCATTTAGAACTATGGTTGTTCCTCCACCCATGTCTGCATATAATTTAGATGTTCATGCAGCAGTTGATCAAGTAGTATTTTGTCAGGATGAAAATAGTAATGATATAGCTGTTTTATTACAAAACAATACACTAGCTATTTATACATTTAATGAGGAAAGTAAGTAAGATGTCATAAGCATCCCTACCCCTTCAATAATGCTCACATTTCAAAAGTATTTATTTTTGTCCCCCGCCTTTTCAAAGAAAGCAGGGGACTATTAAAATGCTTTCTGAGTATAGATTCATTATATCAATACATTGACTGAGTTTGATGATGAAAATTTTCTTCATAGGCTAAGTAGCGATAAGCAATTTGATTGGTCAAGACTTTGGAACATAACAATTCTGCTTTTAATTGAGGTATAGATGTTCATTAGGCGAATATCTTGACTAAGTTCAATGATAAATATTTCCCATTAAAGCTAAGCAGAGCTAAGCAATTTCTTTGGTCTATGATTTGGGATAAGATAACTTTGATTCTAACTGATGGAGAGTGGTGAAACTTAATGTATAGTTTCACTCACTACCCGGTACTTCAAAACCTGAGTTTGATAGTGAACATTTTATGCTTAGACTAAGCATAGATAGTCAGTTTGATTGATTGATACTTTTGAAACAAATAAATGTGCTGTTAATTAATATGTGTCATCTGTTTATTTTGGGATTTCGGCAAAGGACATCAGCCTCACTGTTGGTTTGTTTTTTTTATTAATTATTTAATTAAGAAAACAAATAACAAAAATGTCAATGGTAGATAAATTCCTGACCTAAATTTAATCTGTTTAAAGTGGCACCATCAAAAGATTTTACCCAACACTTATTGATGACTCTTGCTTATTAGTATTGTCTTTCAAGAAAGCTGAATGTTGCTAAATTCATCATAAATATGAAAAGGAATTGAACCATAATTCGACCGATAGACCTTTTAGAGATTCAACTTTAACAATTTGATATTTTGGAATTGATTCAAAATCCCTTAAATGACAATTAATGCCTTTAATATATTAGTCTGCTTTGTTTAATGTCAAACTGTAAATCATATTGTCTGTTAGAGAGCTAACTGGCTGCGGTCCAGTCCGTATCCATAATCTCAAGGAATTCCAAGCCCAGGGTAGCAACACTTATCTATAAAACAACTGGAGAAACTAAATTACTTATCTGTCAAATTTGATCAAAAAATACTTTTACTTATTTTAAGATTGATTTATTTGAGTATCAAGGAACTATATATTTTTTTAATCTGAATTGTACAATGTTTCGTCATAATCAAAGATTTGCATAGCAATATCAGACTAATAATCTGAAACAAAGTAAATTGTTTTATGTCTCAAAATAAGAATAGAATAAAATGCAGATATACAATATAAAGGTTTTGAGATTGTTTGATATTTAAAGATATTTATAATTATAATATCAGATAATATAGATATTTGCAAAGCTGTAACTATGGCATCCGCCGGTGGTACTGGTTTTACAGTTAAGTGTAAAATTCCTTCATATCAAGGTTTATATAGGTAAGATGTGTTTTATTACCTTATAAATCAGAATTTATTTTTTTCTAAAACTTCACATGACCTGATTTCCAGAGATGGTGAATTGCAGATGAAAGTTACTTCTTTTTCAAATCTCATTGCATACAATCTGATTAAAATACAGACCCTATTTCGTTTCGTTTTTTATAGTTTAAAATTTCATTTTACTTGTCTTTACTACACTAGAGTCTGGAAGAGATGTTAATCATTGATGTGTTCTGGATGCTGTGAGGGATTAGCCAATGAAACTGTCTGTTACGGCGCGCTTTTGGCATGAGCTGCACAGAACTGTGGGTAATCTAATAGAAACATCAATGCTGATTGGTTAATCAAATATCTGATGTCATAGGGTCAAAAGCCGCTCGTATGACCTATGAAGTGACCCCCCCAAAAAAAAAGCAAAAAAAACAAACTTATCAGATCTTCATGTAGTGTAGGTCATCGAAAGTTTAAAAAATGAAACAAAATAACAAAATATAGATCTGTATTTTAATCAGATTGCATTGCATACTAGTATATGTGAAAAAGAATTACTGTTATGATAAATCTGTTTTATTTGTATTTCAGTTTTGAAGGATTTGATGTTGATAAATATCCGCTAAACATATATCACCTATTGTGGATAAAATCTGATGTGTTTATATGTTGTTGTGTCAATCTAGATAATAATACTTCTACACTATTTAAATTTCAACTAGATACTACAAAGAATCAGTTAAAAATAAGGTACTTTGATTTTACTGTAGTAAATTGATGCAGTTTAAAGATATATATCCTCAAATATTGCAATTCTAAATACATTACCACAGATTGACAAACATGCCTAAAGCTAAACTACCAGGAGAAATCAATCTATTTCCCAAAATATCTTCTGAGATACCTCACCTCAAGGGAAGCTTTTTTGACAATCAAAATGTTTTTTTAAGTAGCCAACATTTTGTAGTACACATTCTGATGAATGGATGATTGCTGACTTTACCTGACAACTTACACGAACATTTTAATATTTATTACAGAAACAAAATTGAAGTAGAAAATTATGTTTATAATGTATGTAATTGTTTACGACCACAACATGTAGCTGTTCAACTTATTGATGGTACAGTACTCAAGTATGATTCAGGTAAGAACACCTTATTGATAGTACAGTACTCGGGTATGATTTGTTCACATAAAGTTACATGGCTCCAATTTAGACATTGTTGACTTCTGAATTCTTGTACTATAATAGTCTCCATCATTCAGACAAATATTCTACGAATATAAGTCTGGATGGGTTGTAAACATTTGAGAATAACTAGGTCATTGGCTAAATTATCCAGTCTTTTACGTTATCATGTACTAAATCAACTTTTTTCAGTCAGAGATCGTAATAAGGGAGGTAAATAGCCCTAAAACAAGATATCGACGCCCATGAAATTAATTTAAGAATTGCCATTTCAGACAAATCTATTTGCATTGCCTGTTCAATATCCAACAATCCTAAAAAGTTTATGGTAAAATTTCTCTCTTCAAGGATCACATCTAGTTTTATTCATCCTTATTTGTCATCACGATTCATGTTTGTTTGTAATAATGCATGAATTATGGGATTCATTTTGCGAAGGGGTGCAACTCGTTCTTGACTTTAGCTAAAAAGTTCCATTGCCCATGCATTACCAGGAGTTCGTTTGTATTATGTGTTTTTGATTGTCCAGTAAAATTTCATCAAATGTGGACATCTAGCATAGACCTTCCGAAGTACTCCGAATGTTGAAGACTAGGGGGTTCAGGGGATTTAGTAAATTTTTGTTTGATTTCTTATTATACTTTTGATTTTTAGAAAATGACACTTTGTTGCCGTGGGAAACCCCTGATGCTATGGAAATGAAATTCCCATCACCATGTTCTACAATAGCAGTTTGCCAAATCAGTGGACTGGTTAGTTTAAATTCATTATCCATTATAACCACACGTTCATACATTCAGTAACTGGATAATTTTATCAGATTTAGTTGACAATACAATCAGAAATTAAATTTCTACTATAATTTATTTTGATTTTTCAGGAAGTAATAATTGGTTTAACAGATAGATATCGTTTCTATGTTAACAACGTGGAGGTAAGAAAGAGTTTATGGAACGTTATAAACAAAATTTGCTAAATACATGTAGCAATCGCCCATTTTGATCCCCAATATTTCAAAAACTTTCAAAGTGTATCAAAACTTTTCTGATCCTTGATTTCTCCTAGATCTTATCTATAATATTATATTATGTTGTACAAATGAAACTGGAATCTGTATATACATGTCAGTACTGTATTTCTATGTTACAATCTAAAAACCAAGACAGATTTTATGTTTCAGGTGGCATCTAACTGTACATCATTTGCTATACATACAGACTTCTTATTATTAACAACTTTAAGTCATACATGTCGCTGTATAAGTTTAAATACCAAATTAAAAGGTATGTAATAAGGTATTTATTTTATGACAATAGTATAAACCTTGCCTTGTATATGCTTTTAAAGTTATCTTAAACATTCCTGATTATACAGAAATGCTAAATTTAGTGTTTGTTTTACAGATTTACCAAGTTTATCAGATGGTAAAGAACATCCATTTGATGAATCTATACGTCGTGTTGAAAGAGGTTCTCGTATTGTATTAGTTGTACCGGATGATACTAAACTTATTCTACAGATGCCTCGTGGTAATCTTGAAGGAATTTATCCTAGAGCTTTAATACTTTCAGCTGTTAGACATTATCTTGATAGGTAAGTTGGTCCATTCCACAAAGACCTTATCTTGATAGGTGAGCTGGTTCATTCCACATAGACATTATCTTGATGGGTGAACTGGTCCATTTCACATAGACATTATCTTGATGAGTGAGCTGTTACAATACCACATAGACATTATTTTGATGGGTGAACTGCTCCGTTCCACATAGACATTATCTTGATAGGTGAACTGGTCCATTCCACATAGACATTATCTTGATGGGAGAGCTGGTTAAGGCTGGGAATACATATAAGAAATTTCAATATCGATTATCGGCAAGAATTTGTCAGCGATTATCGATAATAATCGATTATCAATCATTCTTCCGGAAAAACCGAACTTTACCGACCTGTTATGTGTGTTGATCGAGTTACAGTAGTGTTATTATCCTAGTCTAATACTGTGCCGATGTACGTAAAAAAAACAATTAATGTAAAATAATTAGTTGCTAAATGTAGGATTAACTTGAGTATTATTCTAAGTTTTGTTCTTGATTCATTTGAACCTTTTTTTTATTCCAATATCTCCGATAAATACAAAGACAATACATGGTTCCTCTTTGCAAGTTACTGGCGATCACACAGTGTTACTAATAATAGAATAAAATATAATAGAAGGCGTCTATTGATTGGACAATAAAAAAATAACAACAAAAACAACGAAAATATTAAAATAATGTATTTAATCTTAAAGTTTAGTTTTTTTACAATAATATATATTTAAAATGTGCCAGTTTGTAAGCAGAGGGGGAAAATAGTTGTTGTGTTGACGTTGTGTATTCGTTCATTCGTCTGCATGCCAGACTACGGCAAGTTCAGTCATGTGAAAGTGACCGTAACTTGCCGTCAGAAGGTAAATATACCGATAATCGATATTTGAATTTCAATATCGATTATCGTATCGCTAAATAACTTCTTCCGATTATCGATTATATCGATATTTTAGTCCAGCCTTAGAGCTGGTTCATTCCACATAGACATGATCTTGATGGGTGAGCCGGTCCATTTCACATAGATATGATCTTGATGTGTGAGCCGGTCCATTCCACATAGACATTATCTTGATGGGTGAGCTGGTCCATACCACATAGACATTATCTTGATGGGTGAGCTGGTTCATTCCACATAGACATGATCTTTATGGGTGAGCTGGTCCATTTCACATAGATATGATCTTGGTGGGTGAGCAGGTCCATTCCACATAGACATTCTTTTGATAGGTAAGTTTGTGATTTTTTAGAATTATTCAAAAAAATGCCATGGAGACAGTGGTCATTCTTGTAAATTTACTTCTTAATAAGTCTGACCATTGAATGAAGGTCTTGTTTTCAGTAAGCCTAAAATCTGCTTGTTTAATGTAACCCTGTGTCAATAGGAATAGAAAAAAACTTTCTAAATAAAGTGTTTGTTCATTAGTTTTAATGGACTTGTTTTATTTTTCTGTTGCAGAATAAAGTTTAAGGAAGCATTTACTACAATGAAGAAACATCGTATTAATATGAATTTAATATATGATCATAATCCACAAATATTTCTTAAGCATGTTGAAGATTTTGTAACACAAATAAACAGTGTAAATGACTTGAACATCTTCCTAACTGGATTACAGTAAGTTTATCAATATTATGTAATTATGACTTTTATAGAAGTAATCAACATGTAAATTAACACATAAATACCTACTAGAAATGGTTTAATTCCACTGATTATTTACAAAGATATAATGAATTAAAAATATTGCAGCATTCATCATGTTCTGCAGGCGGTATAAACAAACAAGCAACACCTGTTTTAAGTAAAATCTTTTAATCACCCCTTTTTTTTTAATTGGATTGATTCTTCCAAGCCAGGAGATTATCTACTATTGAGATTTAGGTTTAATTTCTTAATTTAGTGTTAAATAATCAATTTGAGTTCATAGATACTGTCTGAAATATGCAAATGATGGTGAGCTGTATTTGAATGGTATTACCCTAGTTACCTAAAGGTACATAGATATATTTTACAGTTGACTTATTTTTTTTATGTTAAGAGATGAAGATGTAACAGTTACTATGTATACAGCTGCTTATCAAAAACAACATGTAAACTGTGATACAACATCTATTTTGCAACCCTCAATAAGTAAAGTAGATATTATATGTGATGCTGTACGAGCTACATTAAATAAACTTAATCCAGATAAGTAAGTTATTGATTTTACTTATTTTCAATATAATTTTGTGAAATAACACTGCTCTGTTGACTAAATAACATCAATTTATGTCACATAGCAGTTAATCTTCAGTACATCACATTCATTGATTTCAACTGTTGTTTTATTTATTTACAGATTTTTATTGTCTATATTAACAACATATGTTAGAAAGAAGAAAGCCGAGTTAGAAGCTGCTCTAGAACTGATAAGACATCTAAAAGGTATAATATTGATGACAAAGTTTGATGTATTCTTTACATTAATGTATTAATTAAAGTACAGTAAGCGTGAAGGATTGATTAAACACAATTATGTTGTTGATTTTTCTCGATAACTGTCACGATATTCGTGTGATGATAACTTGATGTAAAAACTGCTACACGTATCTTGTTGCACAATACGTAGTTGCATGACATGATAAACCTCTGCATCAAATTTCAGTTCTTTAAAAATACTGTATACACTTAACATACTGTCGCATACAAATGAGAACAAAGTCTATTAATAGCATACATGGTTAGTATAAAATGTATCCATGCAAAATATATTGTTTAAAGAACTCCAGTTAATAGACATTTAGGTTATGTGAAAGTTGGGTAACTGAACAACGAATTTGCAAATCACCCCTTTATTTCCATGCCGTGTATGTAACGAATTTTGTCACATGAAATAGAAACACAAAAATACGCAATCAGCAGCGGCAGAACAATTTACCTAATAACGCCCAATACTACATCATTGTTTTTCATTAATGATCATGGTGTACAATTCTACATAATTTACTCAATGATTTTGTTAAGTTGAAAACATAAAGTCTGGATTCATAAAGCTGTTTATTTGTGACTCAAATCTGGAAAGAGAATCTATATTTGGATTCATGGCAAGAAAACACTTGAATGATTCAAGTCGTCAGAATTATATTAAATACATATATTTGTTGTTGTTTTTGTTTTAATTTATTGAATGTATTGTTCCAATAATCCCTGTTATGTTACAAAGAATGAATATTTTTGTAATTGATTTTTTTATTTTATAGAAAATTCTAATAAAAATACTACAGTAAGTGCTGAAGAAGCATTGAAGTATCTCCTGTTTTTAGTTGATGTTAATGAATTGTATAATGTAGCTTTAGGAACATATGACTTTGATCTGGTTATGATGGTGGCAGAAAAATCACAAAAGGTAAAACCAACGTTTTAACCTTCTTTAATTTTGTCCCAGTTGTGTTATGAAATACCTACATATTATTGCAATTCTTGTTATTTCATTCTTTTTAGGATCCAAAAGAGTATATCCCGTTTTTGAATGATTTGCGTCGAATGGAGGATAATTATAGAAAATATAGTATTGATAAACATTTAAGAAGGTTCCAAAAGGCTCTTAAACATATCAGTAAATGTGGTGAGTACTGCACAGCAGGAATTTTCATACCGCCGTCTGATACCTTCTGATCTGTATTTATTAGGGTTTCACACTGGGTAGCTTGTGTGAAACACTATTGTTTTTGTTAAGATTATTATTCTTATTATTATTATTATTCTTTTTCCATTTTGATTAGATCTCAGCAACTGCTTGTCGCATTGTAACAATTTCTTCAGTTTTACTGGGGAAGTGGGTGTGACTTAGAGGATAAAGCTATTTTGAACGTTCTGCAACAATGCGAAATGTCCGAAATCACTGAAGCTGTCGTTTTTAGAAATATTGCATTAATTTTAAGAATCATCGTCAGATTTTAACTTTCGATGCATTTTGGCATAGCCAGAGACAGGGCACATAGCTACGCTACCTTTGATTTTTGATTTTCGGCAAATCTTCGCAGATATTAGACGCCAAATTTAGAAAATTTAAATTTTTACAAAAAACTTTTTTGTTTATGAATATTTATTGTTGGTATTTTACACAGAATTAAAGAGTCATTTGAATTGAGCAAAAAATGTGAAATTTTATTGTCTCAGTTATTTTCCTTGGCCACCATTGGCTAATTCAGTTTTTCAGTCCTAGATTAATTATTTATTCTTTGATTTGTATAAAACAAAGTTAATATGCTTCAGTGTCTCAATTGTGAATTTTTTTGTTGACACCGGGAGTGGCGTAATTTTACCAAAAACTGTAATTTCGAAAATTCGATACCACTTTTCGAAAGCAAATATTATTTTTTTTAAAACTGATATAACTAAAAGAGAATGCCCTTTAAAGGCGCACAAAATAGATAGCTCAGTTTTTTTAATTTCAATTTCATTTTCGGGCAAATTTGATTAAGAGTTGAAAAAAGGTGTAAAATTGAGCTATTTACAACCAATTTAGGCTTTTCAGATTTTCAAATATTTCTTTGTAACTTTTATAAACTTGTAGCTATAATCCATACGAAGAAAATGTATGTTAATATTAGTTTATAATATTAGCAGTTGCCTAGAAATAGGCAATTTTCCATCTGTCACTTTTCGCATTATTTTTCCTGTAAAAGAGTTAATTATAGTCCAAGTTTCGATTTTTCTTTACCATGTGATGCTTTATGCCACTTTTGACTGGGCGGAACCAATTTTCATTTTCAATGTCACCAGACACGGCGCCATTTCGGAAAAACTGTATTTTTAGCCTTCAAAACAGATATTTTATTCACATGAGTCTGATTTGTAATGTTTTTAAAATTATGATATTTGATTCCAATTAACAAATAGAATGAACCCATACGATCATACAGATACCACAAAAACGTTTCTAACTTGTACGGTTGCAGAGAAATAGACGATTTTCTTCAAGTCACTTTTCAATGTTTTTGGTCTATAAAAGTGCAAATTAATATTCGATTTTCATAAAATTTTCACCATGTGATGCCTTATGCCATTTATGATTTCATAGAACTAATTTAACATTTTCATTATCACCGGAAGTAATGTCATTTGGGCAAAAACTGTATTTTTAGCTTTCAAAACAAATATTTTTTTGAAGTGATTTATATTTATTATTCGTTTAATATTATGATATTTGATTCCAATGGACATATAGATTGGATGACTTTTATAGATTTTTTTTTCTATTTTAATTTCCCATTAGAAAGTTAGCTAACTTATTGGTAAGTTAGTAATAAATTTTGTCAGGATCACTTTTTTGACATGTAACACATGGTAACAAATGAATACATGCAATTGATATTGCTAGATTTGGTTGATTCTGCATCTATTTGTGCAATGCTTATGTGGAAATCTGTTTAACGGTTTCATTGAATGATACCAGAAGTAACATAATTTCACAGATAACGTGGCACCGGAAGTGACATAAGTTCAAGTGTACCGTGGTACCGGTGAAACCCGTCATTACTGCGTCGCAGTTCTAGTTTACATTTTTATTATCATCAAAAGTAATGTCATTTTGGCAAAAACTGTATTTTTAGCCTTCAAAACAAATGTTGTTTTTTTTAAGTGAGCTATATTTATTACTCGTTTAACATTATGATATTTGATTCCAATTAACACATATATTAGATCAATACAATCATATAGATGTCCAAAAATTGCTTCTAGCAACTTTCCTTGTCAAGAAATTCCCCCTTAGAAAGTCGGTAACAAATTTTGTCAGGATCACTTTTTTGACATATATAACACATGGTAACAAATGTATCAATGGAATTGATATTGCTGGTTTTGGTTGATTCTGTGTCTATTTTATAACACGTTTGCAATGCTTATATGGAAATCTGTTTAACGGTTTCATTGGTACCGGATGTGACATAAGTTCAAGGGTAACATGGCACTTGAAGTGACATTTAAGTTCAAGGGTAACGTGGCACTGGTGACAAATTTTGTCAGGATCACTTTTTTGACATATATAACACATGGTAACAAATGTATCAATGGAATTGATATTGCTGGTTTTGGTTGATTCTGTGTCTATTTTATAACACGTTTGCAATGCTTATATGGAAATCTGTTTAACGGTTTCATTGGTACCGGATGTGACATAAGTTCAAGGGTAACATGGCACTGGAAGTGACATTTAAGTTCAAGGGTAACATGGCACTGGTGAAACCCGTCATTACTGCATCGCAGTTCTAGTTTTAATTTAAATCTACTGTTTATGGAATTAACCTTGCAATGGATTGTCCACACATTAACCTGCATGTGTGAAACAATATAATTAAATTCTGCTTCCACCTTCGTGATATTGCATTTGTTGAGACCAGACCTTTCAACAAATATATTCACAACAATGTGAGTTTGGAAATAAAAGTCTGACAAACCCATCATAATATCATTTCTGGCATTATGTCCCTTTGATTAAAATATGTTTCTCTTTATCTTACAGAATCTAGTCATTTCTCTGAATGTCTGATGTTAGTGGAGGATCAAAAATTATATGTGGAAGCTCTGAAGTGTTTCGACAGGTCATCTACTGCATACAAGGTAATTATGTGTATACCGGTAATAATTTAATTTTATGTTGTGGTCTATAAGATCAAAAGTTTTGATCAAGATCGTACAAAAATATCACTTAAAAAATAAATGACAGGTCTATGATCATCACAAATGCAATGCACCATTATTATTTACTGTCACATTTTAAGAAAAATTGTTTATTGTATTTTTTACAGCAAGTGGCAATAAACTATGGTAATTATTTATTAGAGAAGAATCGTCACGATGAAGCAGGTGTTATGTTTGTAAAAGCTGAAGAATGGAAATCAGCATTAGATGCTTTTACCGTTTGTAAGAACTGGCGCCAGATGTTCTGTATGACAGCTAGATTAGGTTATACAGCGGATAAAGAAGCAGAACTAGGACGTAAAATAGCAGGTGAGAACTGAATATATCTAGTTAAAGTAATAAGCAGGGTAACTTTTACAGCATGGCAAATAGGATAGTTATCATTGAATCACTGTACTCCTCACCGTGTTTCATTTGATTTTTCCAACTCCCATTACTGTACCTCAATCCACTGGATTTAGATTTTTATACACCCACATTTTTATGTGGACGCATTATTCTGTCGCCCCTATCCGTCCGTCCGTCCACAATTTGTTTGTGGACACTCTACAGGTCACAATTTTTATACATCCACATTCATAATGTGGACGTATTATGCCGTCGCCCCTGTCTGTCTGTGTGGGTGTGTGTGTGTGTATGTATGTATGTATGTATGTCTGTGGGTCGCCTACAGGGCGCAATTCTTACTCGATTTTCTTCAAACTTTGTATACTTATTCCTTATACCCTAAGGATGATCCCTATTGTTTTTAGTGCATGCCCGACCCCCAGGGGCAGAGCCACGCCCATATTTTGTATTTGTTTGTTTGTCGTCTACAGACCACATTTCTTAACGTATCATTTTGAAACTTTGCATACTTGTTCTGTGTACCTGTGTTCTGAACATCCCTATCGTTTGGGGTGCATGCCCAACCCCCAGGGGCAGAGCCACGCCCATTTCCCTTTTGTGTGTCTGTGTGTCGCCTACAGGCCACAATTGTTAAGTGATCATCTTGAATCTTTACATACTTATTCCTTATACCCTAAGGATGATCCCTATTGTTTTTGGTGCATGCCCGATTCCCAGGAGCAGAGTCACGCCCATTTCTTGTATTTGTTTGTCGTCTACAGGTCGCATTCTTAACGTATCATCTCGAAACTTTGCATACTTATTCTTTGTACCCTAAGGACATCCCTAACGTTTGGGGTGCATGCCCAACCCCCAGGGGCAGAGCCACGCCCATTTTCTTTTTGTGTACATTATCTGATTGTCGCCTACAGGCCACAATTCTTAATCGATCGTCTTGAAAAAATTTCATATGAATTCCTTATACCCTAAGGTACCCTATTGTTTTGGGTGCATTCCCGACCCCCAGTGGCAGAGCCACGCCCATTTCTTGTATTTATTTGTTTGTCATCTACATACCGCATTTCTTAACGTATCACCTTGAAACTTTTCAGACTTATTCCTTCTATCCTAAGGAACATCCCTATTGTTTGTGGTGTATGCCCAACCCCCGGGGACAGAACCATGCCCATTTTCTTTTTGTGTGTCTGTGTGTCGCCTACAGGCCACAATTCTTAAGTTATCATCTTCAAACTTTACATACTTATTCCTTTTGGTACATGCCCGACCCCCTGGGGCAGAGCCACCCCCAATGTTTGTGTGCCTTTTGTGTCGCCTACTGGCCGCAATTCTTAACAGATCATTTTGAAACCTTGCATACCTATTCCTTATACCCTAATGATGCCCCCTGTTGTTTTTTGGTGATTGCCCAACCCCCAGGGGGAGAGCCACATCCATTTTTTCTTCGTGTCTCTGTGAGTTGCCTACAGACCACGATTCTTAATGGATTATCTTTGAACTTGGGATATGTATTCCTTATAGCCCAAGGACGACAACTGCATGTCACGACCCCCAGTGGCAGAGCCACGCCCAGTTTTTATGTTTATCGTTTACAGGCCGGAATTCTGAATGGATCAACTTGGTACTTGTCATATGCCTTATAGTCTAAGGGCATCAACTATTGATTTTGATGAATGCCCCGATCCCCAGGGGCAGAGCCACGCCCAATTCTGAATAGATTATCTTGGAACTTGGTATACTTATTCCTCATACCTTAAGGACGGCACTATTGATGTTGTCATTTCAATAACAGGGTGGCACCAAATGCTGGGAAAATTTGGGCACACAATTGTATTTTGTAAAAGTTGTATAAAAAAAAGATATTGTGTTCTTGAATGTGTCCAATTTAACAGCGAATTTATTATTATGTAACATACTAAGAACCTAACTACATTTTTTGGGCACCAACCACCACCGCCCCCCCCAGTCAAAAATTTCCCCGTACGCCAATGACAGCAACTATTTATTTTGATGCTTGCCCCGACCTCCTGGGGCAGTGTCACACCCACTTTTTTGTTAGTATTTTGTCTTTAAATTTGGCAAAACAAACCCAACGCCTAGCCTTCTTTGACTCTGATCATATTACAGCCATTTCATATTTCATTCTCTTCATTTTAAAAAGTACCATATCAATCAAAGCTGGAATTTGGACGTATATTGCAGCGTTAGCGATGCTCTCATTATCCAATTTTAACGAAACTTGAAATATAGGTATATCTCCTGAAGATCTCAATTCCACTCGATATTGGCATGTATCGCACCATAAATTCATGGATTATGGCCCCTGATTTTACGTAAAATCACGTTTTTAACTTGTGGACACTCTAGAGGTCACAATTTTCACCCAATTTTGATGAGGTCACAATTTTCACCCAATTTTGATGAGGTCACAATTTTCACCCAATTTTGATGAGGTCACAATTTTCATCTGATTTTGATGAAACTTGAAATGTATGTTTATAACCCAAAGATGTTGGTTCCTTGCGATATTCGCGTATATCAGATCCTAACTTCTTGAATTATGACCCCTGATTGTACGTAAAATCGCGTTTTTAGCTTGTTTTCCCCTTTAGAGGTCACAATTATTATCCGATTTATAAAACCGTTCGAATATATCACCGTTACACCTTAATGTTGGTTGAGTTTGAATTTCGTGAAAATCAGACCAAAACTGCCAAAGATCTTGGTTTCTTTCGATATTCGCACATATTGGATCGTAACTTCCTGAATTATGGCCCTTGATTGTACGAAAAATCGTGTTTTTAGCTTGTGTTCCCTGTAGGGGTCACAATTTTATCCGATTTAAAAATAAAACGTGTAAATATATAACCGTTACACACTTAGATCTTGGTTCCTTTTGATAAATCGCGCATATCTGAACGTAACTTCCTGGATTATGGCCCCTCTTTGTATCCAATTTTGAAAAGTATTTAATACAAAGGTTGTGGACCCTCTAGAGGTCACAGTTTTTATCTGATTAAAACATGTCTTTATATCCCAAAGATCTTAGTCCCTTTTGATATTTGTGCATTTCGGACCATAACTTTCTGGATTATAGCCCCTGATTGTACATCCAACCTCGTTGGTTTTCTCCGGGTCCCCCGGTTTCCTCCCACTGCTAAAGACCCCTACGCACAAGCGAATTATTAAAATAAAATTGTACCATGTGTTAGTCCCGAAATGACCTAGTTTGTGTCGAGTGGATGTTAAACCCCGTGTATCTCTCTCTCTCCCCTGATTGTACAAAAAATCGCCTTTTGTTTTTAGTTTGTTCTCTATCCATCTCTTGCAAAATGTGGGCGTATCTTACTGGGCAACCACTGGTTTAACTTGTGTTTGTAAATAAACATAATTATGTCACTGGTGAATTTCAGTTTGATTTGCCAAACTACAATATATTGTGTTGATATCTCATAAAAAATGAATCATGAAAGAGTTTTTGCAGTAGTGTGTAGTATTGTAGGGTGCAAAAAATAAAATAAACCACCAAAAGGTTTACTAAAACAAGTCTTTCCGAGCTTTAGATAGAACAATTTTGTATTTAAAGCATTTTAAACTGTATTCAGGTACTTGTAATATACTCAGCCAAATTAAAAACTTGACACTGATGAATTTCAAAAAAAAATTTTTCTACTAAGTCAAATAAATTTTAAAGTGTTTCTAACGATAGTAAGTAGTAAGAAGCCTTTAATTTCATAAAATTGTAAAGTCACGTGGATCACGTGACTTTTGAGCATATAAAGATGAAAAACCTGAAAAACATGTGCAAACACAAACTCGTGAGGTCAATCGATGCAAGTTTGCTTAAACTGAACATGCACACGTAACTTGAACTGGAAAAACAAATTAAAATTGTTAGAAAATGCCGCACCTTTCAAATGTAGAACGTCTACGTGCTATAGGGAGGCTCTATTGCAAGAGCCTTTAATTGTTCACGCCAGACAATAATTAATCTTAGAATGAGAGTGCTTCAAACTGGAACTATTGCCGACCGCCCAAGGGCGGGAGCGCCACTCCAGGAAGATCAAGCAATACGATTACGTCATCTTAGAAACAGATTTGTCACTGCAACCTCCACAAGTAGAGAGGTGTTTGGTGGAAGGGTAACTGCACAAACTGTTCGAAATGGATTGCAGGCTGCTGGTCTCCGAGCTCGGAGGCCCTATAATGGACCAATATTGACACCTCTTCATCACCGTGACCGACTTGTGTGGGCCACAAGACACATAAGATTTACTCAAAGACAGTGGAATTCGGTTGTCTTTAGTGACGAATCTCGATTCACTTTGAGATTTGCCGATGGCAGGGTCCGAGTGTACTGCAGACGAGGTGAACGTTACGCTCAAGTATGCGTCAGAGAAGTTGACCGATTTGGTGGCGGCAGCGTCATGGTTTGGGGTTCTTTTTGTGCACATGGACGTTCTCCTCTTGTTGTTGTCCAAGGGAACTTAAATGCTGTCCAGTACAGGGATCAGATTTTGCAACCTGTTCTTCTTCCGTTTATGCAGAGACATGGGCCTGGACTAACGTTTCAACAAGACAATGCTCAACCCCATACAGCAATTGCTACCCAGAATTTTTTAAGAAATGCCGGTGTCCAAGTCCTGGATTGGCCGTCACTTAGCCCCAACCTTAATCCTATTGAACACATCTGGGACGAACTGGGTCGACGTGTTCGTCAGCAAGTGAATCCACCACTGACGTTGCAGGACCTTCAACATGCTCTTGCTGAGCAGTGGCGACGTCTTCCTCAGGTAGTGTTTACTAATGTTCTGAGATCTATGAGAAGATGTTGTGTGGCAGTACGAGACGCTAGAGGAGGCCACAACCGTTACTAAACACTTTATTCCGATTGTTCTCCAAGTCTGTGAATTTCATTTTGGGGGGTACTGTGACATCACGAACGTTATCAATGTCAAGGACTTTCGGCGAGACGTATTCTTGCTTTCTGTTGATGTCAAGGTCATCTGTGCACAACATAACACTAAAATAGTTGCCTTAAACCAAATATTAAAAATCTAGTCCCAAAAATCCAGAGTGTCAAGTTTTTAATTTGGCTGAGTATAGTAATATTTGTTTATTTTGTATATTGAGTATGAGTAAACATTTATGTTATTAAATCTTAAATTACAGAACAATTAAAAGACAATAGAAGACATTCAGAAGCAGCAGTTATATTTGAACAATATGTCATGGTAAGATAATACATTCTCATTTTAAAATAATTTTAACATTTTAGCTGATGAATCATATTAACGCTTTTAAAATAAATGAAAAATATTTCTCAATTGTACTGTGAATAAAATGATGTATCCCCTGTTTAAGATTTAAAGTAACATTAATGCATGTTTCTTTTTCTATCATTATTTATGATATAATTAATAATAACATAGTTTTCAACAGCCTAATAGCTATAAATTGGTATGGATTTTAATATTATTTTGTAAAATGTCTTTTATGTCTTATTATATATTATAATTGAATAGGATATAGAGGAAGCTATTGTTACTTTAGTTGAAGGAAATGAATGGGATGAATCTCTTAGAATGGTAAGTGTATTTAGGCTTACAAATAATAAGTAATATTAAATAACAATCGAGAATATGAACTGAGGGAGGAGTTTCCATCTGAATATTATGGCTATTTCTTGTCAAAACTTCAAATATTATAACTTCGATTAGAGCAAAGTAATTCAACTGAAATTTTCAATATATTCATTTTTCATTATTTATTTCTTGAATTATTATAGCAAAAACATCCATTTCTTTTTCTAAATCTTGCGTAATGTATCTGTAAATAATAAAATAAATTGCTATGATGTTATATTTTACAGATGTACAGAAATAGAAGAACAGATTTTATTGAGACTCATTTAAAGCCAGCTTTAGAAGATAAATATAATCAGGAAATGGAATCATTAGAATCACTTCAGACACAGTTTATAAAATATAGAAATAGGTTGAAAATTGTTAGACATAATAAAGAGAGAGAAAGATTAGAAATATTAGGTTTGTTAATTTGTTGATCTGCTATAAGGTATAGGATATCATTTAGATGAAGCCTTATACAAGTTGGAAACGCATTAATTCATTAATTCCATATTCAGTTTGTTTTCTTGAAGAAGCACAGATATTTTACAGGTTATATTAAAATGAAATGAAATTGGGTTTAACATCCTACTGTTCTGCTCTGACTGGGCTAATGAAGACAGGGTTATATTAAAGGATTTATGTTGGGAGTGAATTGAACCTCAAGGGTACTTTTGGATTTGAGGCAAAAAGAACCAGTGTTAAATGTTTCAAACTTAAAATAACTAGAATCAACATGTTTATTTGTAGAAGGAGGTGTACCGGTAGGGGCAGATGCTGATTTATTCTCTGATACAAGTAGTGCTGCTGGTGAGAGTGTTCATTCACGATACACATATGATTCTTCCCGTTCTACTGTATTCAGTAAAATGACAGGGTAAGATAGGATTTCATTTTTATTGTAGCCCAAAATAGAAATATTGGTGTCGAATGATTATAATGAAGCTTTAAGTTTTAAATTGTTGATGCATAGTTCCATATATAAATTCAAGCCATCTGAAAGTTGTTTCAGGTATTGTACACAATGCATGGTCCAGTTTCTCTGAAGAACATCTGATATCAATTGTCACAGGACTCTTCTGTAAGGAGCATGTTGTCTTGTGGTTGTTTCATGTAGCTAACATCTAAATCAACTTCAAACATTTAAGTCTTGGCACATTTTGGATTTACTGTAATTTGTTTAAACATTTGTTGTCTATACTAAAACTCTAAATTTGGCCATGTTTGCAGATGTGTCTGTTCGACTTTGAAAATGTCTTAACTGAAAAATCTACCTGTCATCTGGTTTTCAGAAATTCAAACATTTAGCTTATAGATTACATGTACTGTTAAAAGCATAATATTCAATTAGACATACATAATGTTCACCAAGATCATTTTCATTCTACAGGAAATCACGTAAAAAGGGTTCAGTTAAAAAATGGAATTTAAAAGAAGGAAGTTCTAATGAAGGTTGTGCATTAATTGAAGCTTTAGCTAAAATTATCACATCAGTTACAGGATTTAAAGGTTGGTTTCTAACTTCATTTTATTACTTAATGCTATATAATTACATTTGTTTTATATTATCTCTTCGTTGTTGTTAGGTGATACCAGTTAATCAATGAACTGAACAGTAATTCAGGGGAGACAAAACAGAATATTACTTAAATGGGTGTTCCTTGGACCCAACTGGGGTAACATGAATCCTTCTGAGTTATCAAATGTGGGAACTGATCTCATTCTGACTACATAGCAATTCACATTATTTAAGATTTGTATTTTTATAGTGAATATTTCAAATGATTCCTTCTTTTGATGAGCAGTTACTTCAGAAATTTCAGTTTTTCTATAACTGTGAGTGACTTCAGAGTTCCTGTAACATGAAAAGTCATAGCTCTTTACTTATTGCCATGTTTGTATTATTATTTTATATATATTTTGATTTACTTACAGATGATATGAATCTATTATTAAAGATATTAGTAGAGTTTTATTATGATGATGAAGCTAGTAAACTACAGGAGATGTATGATATGTTTCTATCAGTAATAGATACTAGTATACCAGAAATCTGGTTAAACTCAACCGATACTTCTAATACTGATACTGTAAGTATATTTTAGAGTTCTGAATTTACCTGGGTATTTTATCTACTGTACTATAGAAGGATAACTTTGCCAATATTATTTCAATGTTCACAATGCAAAATGCATATGTCAGTAGTTCAAAATACGTATTTTAGTTTTACAATTTGCAGTTTCCAATGCTCCACAATACCATTGTCAGAGTGTTAAAATACGGAATACATTTGTCAGTAATACAAAATACAGTATAATAGTTATTTTGCACATTACACTTCTCCATTCTGCATTTTGCATAATAGACAAATGCATAATAGAACTTAGCATATTAGAACATATACCTTATATGGGATCTACCATAAAGCTCATTTGCATACAGAAAAAAATCCGGACTTGGACGGAAATTAATAATTTACGTGATTAATCTACAAGGTCAACGTCAGCAGAAGGCAAAAGAACAAATTGGCATACAATAAGTCACCAATAAGTTTTATTTATTTCAGGTATTGGGACCAAATACAACATCTAATGCCATAGCTCAGGCTGTGCAACAAGGAAAACAAGTAAACAGCCCTGGTGAGAAAATAGGTAAGTCTTTAAAAAAATAAAGATGTTCCCTATGAAATTCTACCATTGTCATGTCTTGATAGAAAACATTATCTGGAAATAAATGTGGGAGTATCTGTTGTTTTGGGTAATTTTGAGAAAAAAAATTGTATTTTTCTTTCAGAGCCGATATTGATTGTTCCACCACAGATAAAGAAAGACATTCGATGGAAACTTCACATGGTTCAAAAAACTGACACATCTTGACAATAGATAATTGTACTCACTTGAAAACTTGTAAAAGGAAAATGTTTATAGAAATATTCCTATGTAAATTAATATAAATACAATATACCATATATTGAAGTGTTCTTTCTTATTTCAACTGTAATATTGTTATACTGAGATTGCACTTTGGCCATGGAAGCAACAGGACTGAGAATTGATAACACAGTTACAGTTTATTTAATAAATTCTTTTTTTTTTAAATATACCTTTATGGAATTGTACAGTATCCATTACAACATATTGAAATAAAATATATAGACACAAAAATAAAACAAAAAGTATATAAAAGTATAAGTGAGTGGCCTGAACAAAATGTAAACAAACAGAGTGTGGTAGTAACAGTTTCTATAAAACATAATTCAAACAAAATCCTATAGGATTCTTTAGGTGTCGGAGACAACCCTATTACTTGAGACGTACTAGTGGGGAATGGAAACCACACTTGACTCAATGACAGACCTTATGATCCAACATGCACGTGTTAACCATTCGGCCACCCCCCCCCCCCCTCTTTTTTTTATCTAAAAGAGTAAAAGTATGATATTTGTAATGACCACAAAAAGTACCATTATAAACTCATTACCTAATAGACATACAATAAACTAATAAAGTTAACCCTAAGTCAGCCATTGATATCTTACCAGAATTTGTTTGCTAACAACACCAGCATTCATCCATTCATTGTCTTGCAAGTACACAAAATAATGGAGAGAGAGAGAGAAAGAAATCGGAGGACATGGGGGGAAATCCACAGGGTTGGACAGGCGATCATACCTCTTGTCACGTACGAACAGGGAATCGAAACCGCGCCACTTGACTCAGTAACAGACCTTATGATCTAACGAGCAGGCGTTAAACCATTCGGCCACCCAACCCCCACAACATATTGGAGTCACCATTAAATTTGGTAGATTGTCAAAAAAGCTTTCCCTTAATCAAGAAAGATATAATGTTTATGGTATTAAACAAATTTGTCCTGGCAGTTTATCAATGATTTCCAATTAATGATTATAAATTTAGGATTGAAACTGTTAAGGAAAAGTATCTTTAAAGATTTGGTCATTACATAATAATAACTTGTGACGATTTTCCATTAAAGTGATGTTTTAACCATATCAACTATCAATTAAATAAGAACTTGTGACGATTTTCCATTAAAGTGATGTTTTAACCATATCAACTATCAATTAAATAAGAACTTGTGACGATTTTACATTAAAGTCATGTTTTAACCATAACAACTATCAATATATGAATTACAAAGAGAAAAAATAAAAATATATTATAAAAAATAAAAATGTCAATATAATAAAGCATCGTGAGACTAGTATATTTTATGTAAATAAGAACAGCTCATGTACATAATATATGTTCATTTGTATTACCAGGGGAAAATAACATACCCTATATCATTATACAACTAAAATATTTTTTTTGTCATATAGCATTATAATTATTTCTAATACTAGTTACTGTACAGCGCATTGGACACTTACAGCTGGCCCCCAGATCCATTCACTTGATTTGATATTTGTTTATTTCTTGCAGTGTCTATGTAGTTTTTCTTGTCCGCAGGTTTGTCTTGTTGGTTTTGTTTTGCGTGTAGTGCGGTCCTACTGCATTTACTATTTGAAACATGAATGCTAAATAATATCTTGGACAAAGTCAAAAGACTGTCATCTTGTTCCAATTCAATACCCCAGTTCCAATATGCCTGATTTATGATAGAAATTCTTCATTTTCTATGGCTGCCACAACATCAAATCTTTCCATTTTCTCTAGAAGTTTTAGTAAATCCACCATTTTTGTATCTGGCTGTCTGTTACACCATGTTGTAAGAACAGCTGAGCATGGGTTGTCGGAATTCTTGAAATTGATAATTTCCACATCTCTTACTGTCAAGTCCAACAAACCTACATGATAAATAAGAATGTATTAAAGATATATTATGGGAGATTAGATAAAGAGCTGGCAGTTCTGGTTATAATAGTTAAAAACTAGATAACATAAAGGGAATTTGCTGAAAATTTCAGTCAAATTGATTCACTCTGAACCCAGAATTTATCTATTGAATTTTTGGCCTAGCCTCGATCGTCATTACTAAAGTCGGTACGATAAGAAACATAGTCTCAATTATCCATTTCATGATTAAATCTTGAATGAAATTTTAGCAGCAAATAGGATCCTAATCCAGAAAACATTGCAGGCTAGTGATGACATTGAGAGTTGATTATGGTCTGGATAAGTTAATTAATGTCTAATTAATAATTTAGATAACATTTCAGGCCTAAAGAAAGACCTGCAATAGGCAGATTTAGCTCTTGCATATTTTATGTTTAATGAAAGTTTTACAGTTTTTGCAGTCCTGAAATAAATAACCTTAAAAACTTAGACAGGAGCTTTAACAGGACACAATAACACAATATAAATATGTCGGGAAAAAAGGTGGTTGGTTGGTACTCGGGATTTTCCGGCATGGTTTCCCCTTGTCAGTTGTGTAGGGGGAGGCTCTGACAAAAACAGCTGCCTAGTGGTTCAGATGGGACAAAAAACCAAGTTCCTGTGTACACATTGACCTGCACCTAAAAAAAACCCCTTGACAGTTGGAATTTGATATAAGAGCAGGCCCTAGTGCAGTTGTCCGGACAAAATTTCCTGTGTGGCGTCAGTCGGTGCAGAAAAGTGGGAGGTTAAATTTCAATTTATTTTATAATATCTGCCTTTAATTGGAATGAAAAACCTAACTATTTTCAATCTTACCTGCCAGCATTGTCCAGTCTTGACCCAGAGGCTTTGGGGGATTAAGATAATCACATATAGTTTTGTACACATGGTTTGGTACCTCCATGAGCAATCGATCTTTTATTTTAACATCTGTAGCCGAGGTTTTCTTGGTTTCTAACAAACGATCATCTTCTCTTGATACCACATGCATCTATATAATAATGTATAACTTAATTACGTCTTCATTAGCCCAGTCGGAGTAGGACGTTAAACCATAGGCGTACGGGCTCGATGACAGTTAGGGGGGGCAGAACCCGAAATGCCCGAAAAAATTTCGGGTTTACAGACAGCGGCGTCGGTCTTCCTCGAGAGGCGAAGAAACGGAGCTTACCTTGCATGCCCCCCCCCCCCCCCAAGAAAATTTTGGAATATTTGACGGCTGCAAACACGTTTTCCTGCTATTTCAGTCCTTGAACAAAGTGGTCTATTATAGCCTAATTAAGATGGCTGACTCGAATTCCAATCAAAAGATCAATCGTTTACAGTCCACGAAGACGGGACCGTTAGCAGAAAATTTAACTGCCGCAAACGGGTTTTCCTGCTATTCCAGCCTGTGAATACAGCAACTTCAATTTGGTCCAATATAGCCCACCTGACTGATCCGAATTCCAAACAACCAATCAATCGTCGCGGAGTATGGAGGCCCCCCCCTCCCCCCCGGAGAAAATTTTGAAAATTGGACCACCGCATATGCGTTTTCTGCTATTCTAGCCCGTGTAAGAAACTCCAACAGTATCCAATGGTTTTGTAACCTAAATCCCATTTT
This sequence comes from Patella vulgata, assembly GCF_932274485.2. Taxonomy (NCBI): domain Eukaryota; kingdom Metazoa; phylum Mollusca; class Gastropoda; family Patellidae; genus Patella; species Patella vulgata. The sequence continues at coordinate 47,491,820 of NC_065882.2, read as the reverse complement.
GAATTCCAACCATTCAATCAGACTGTTCCAGCCGCATTCACAAATAATAATCGATGCCCGAAAAATGTCGCACAAAGCAGAGTGGCTCCAGACAAAATGTTTTAATCCATAGTCAACTAAGTACAAATTCGTGGTATTCAATTAAAAGATAAGTAAAATTAATGTTTTATTTGGGCTCGGTGACAGGGAAGCAAAACTAGAAATGCCCGAAAAAATTTCAGGTTTACAGACAGCAGCCCCGTTTTCTTCGAGAGGCGAAGAAGCGGAGCTGACCTTGTAAGGACCCCCCAAGAAAAATTTTGGAATATTTGACGGCCGCAAACGCGTTTTACTGCTATTCCAGCCCGTAAAATTAGTGTTTTATTAGATTCCGGGCACTTTATTTTGCCAAGTAGATGAAATATTTTTTTTTTCACTTTACCCGTCTGCCCGAAAAGTCAGCTTGCCCGAAAGTTAGGGGGGCAGCTGCCCCCCCCCCCCCCCCCTGCACCCCTGGCTCGTACGCCTATGCGTTAAACCCCATTTCATTTCCTAACTTAATTATATTATTTATAATCTTTTAGAGGCATTTAGTAACTGGGTAGAGCAATACACAAAAACACATACTTATGGAAAAACAGCTACTTATTTATTTGGGCGACGTTTCGAAGAGTATTCTCTCAACGTTATCAAGCTAATACTTTTGATAACGTTGAGAGAATACTCTTCGAAACGTCGCCCAAATAAATAAGTAGCTGTTTTTCCATAAGTATGTGTTTTTGTGTATATTATTTATGTTAACGAGTGGCGTTTGTTGTTATTAGCGGGATTATGCCAAAGCAATATATAGCGGAACCTCTAATCTCCCAACACATTAACATTCCGGGTCTTTTGTGAAAAGGTTTTCGTCTCAAAAGAAAGATAAAATAACTCAATGATTCATCTAGTATTAGCAAGAGAATTAAAACTGCATTTCTGAATTATTATTTTTTTTATTATATTAAATTATAACAAAAGAGTAGCTTTCTTATGTATGGAAGGGTATCGCTGCCAATATTAAATGCTCTGCTAAAATGTCTTTTCCATTAATTACCGGTAATGATAAAGTCAAAATACCTCGAAGGGCAAAGTTAGATGTAAAACGTCAAATGCAACGTGTCAAATGTTTAATGGAAAATGCTGTTTTTGTCGTGTCTACATTTTACATTTCCTTCATTACATTTTACATTTGAGCTCTGCCGCATCTCATTTGTCCTTCATGCTTTCTACATAGCATGTTACGCAGAGCACTAAGTTTGATATGCAAATGTAGGATATCACGTGTCTTCGCATATACGGAAACGAGACCGAGCTCAACCTAGCACAGTATAAACCAGCACACTATAAGATATTTACCGCACGATATTGAGGCAATCAACATGGCAAACTATAAGAAATTCGCTGGACGACCGCGCCTGCAATAAAATCATGTGATTGGTATGGCTAATCCGAGCCTTCGACAAAATAACATAAAATGAAAGTATAGTCAATATTTAGTAATTAGGTTACTGTCGGACAGCGACACACTTCTTTCGACAAAACGAGGATTTTTCTTTCTCTAAAGTACGTAATAATGAATGAGGCAGGAAATAATTAATAGATTCAAAGAGCCATAGAAACATACTTTCCAGTGATGTATAACACGATAACTGGAATTTCGTATTAAGACCCGTATTTTAACATTTTAAACCCTCGCCACCGCCCCACACCCTCTCTCTAAATTTTAGTACAGGCTACTAATAATGAATATACATGTACTTAAAGAGAGGAATGGGTATCCATGAACGTGCTTTTCACTGATATGTAAAATGATATCTGGAATTTCGTATTATGACCCGTATTTGGACATTGCATGCCCCTCCCCCCTTCACGTTATCATGGTAATACAGTTTAGTACCATCCAAATTTGATCGTTCTTCAAGGTAAGTAAATTTCTTATAGTGTGCCAGGTTGATTTCCTCTTATAGTCTGCTGGATTACAGTGTGCCAGGTTAATCTCGGCATCGTTTCCGTATATGTTAATAAGTCACGTGATATCTATATTTGCATATCATAGTTAGTGCTCTGCGTAAGATGCCAGGTAGAAAGCGTGAACGACAAATGAGATGTGGCAGAGCGCAAATGTAAATATGAGAGACATTTCAAAAAACAGCCTTTTCGGATAAAACATTTGTCATTTGACACATTACATTTGGCTTGTTACATTTAACTTTGGCCTTACAGGTATTTTGACTTCATCATTACCGGTATTAGGACTTTGTACATTGTACTTTTTACATATAATCAATGGAAAAGACATTTTAGCAGAGCATTTAATATTGGCAGCGATACCCTTCTATACTTATTGCGACACAATTTCTCAGAAATCACACATTACGCAAGAATGAAGTCTTCAAATGCGTATGTATGTAATTCATCTTACAAAAAAATAAATGTCAACAAATTATTTCCTAACAACGAATAAAAAAAACAACCATTTACGCCGCGTTTATGGAGACACATTTTCTCAGAAATCACATTAGGCAAGAATAAATTTTCATTCAGTCTTCAAATGTGTATGTATGTAACTGAGCTTACAAAAATATAAATGTAGATAAATGATAGCTTAAAAATAAATAAAAACAATGGGGTTACGACACTTTTTTATGGATTTTACATAAAGATTTAAATAACGTCTGACGTCACGTCATGGTGGTTAGTGATCTCCAACCTTTTTCACAGAGGTATTGCGAAAGTCTTTTTATAGTAGCGGCCCAAGGAATATTCACTGTTGATCAGTGTGGGTGATCTCATAATTACTTAATTATAGTGAAGGAAGTAGGTACGGCCTTTGTGAGCAATCCAAATAAAAATGTACCATTATATTAGTTACAATATGATCCAGTTCAGTTTGTGAACCCAAATACCCGCTTACATTGTGAACCGGATTTCTGAATATTTAAGTCCTGATAATATTTGTAGAAGGGATATCAATATCTTTATATATATGTTTGTATTAGATATTATACCATTTAAATATCCGGATACCTGTAGCCCTAATAGCCTAACGCTGCATCGCATATTGACAGGCGGTCGGTTGGTAGTTATATAAATTTAGATCACTAACATTTGATTATATGTGTTGTCGATTGATTTCATTTTTATACGCCCACATTGAAATGTGGTCGTATATTGTCGTCGCCCGGCCCGTATTTCAGTCCGTCCGTCCGGCGTCCACAATTGGTTGTGGGCGTTCAAGTGACTAAAGTTGATATGTCAGAGTGCCATTTAACATTAGGTGGTCCTGGAGTTTGTTTTCTAGGTTTGTTTTTTTAAGGTTAATAATAATATAGTATCGGAACGTTCATTTCCCAGACACACAAGCTTTATTAAGAAAATATGTTTGCATGGGTAAATTCAGTTTACCTGTCCATTTACGATGTTTACTTTTCGACCACAACACCAAAAATCAGATTTATCAGGAATAGATTCCAATTCTTCGATATTATTGGCAATTGTCAACAAGTGCTTCTAAAAATAAAAATACAACATTAAGATAGTGTCATAGTTTGCTTGACATTTGTGGTTTTTTTAGACATTATGTAATGGCTACACCTGAGAAAAGGTATTGTAAAATACGAGGATGTGTGACACACCTTTCTTTACTAAATGTGATGTTATCGAGGTTTTATCTCTTATCGAATAGCATTGTTATATTACTTGAAAACAGGATATGTATTTATAAAATTAGCCTTTTTGTCATATAAAAAATTCACTTTGCATAAATGCCCCCCACAACTATTTGAATGGATTAACGGTTTGCTTTGCTTTACTGCAATGGGTAATTTATATGTTTATTGCTCATATTAAATAACACTAATCGAAGAATAAACACTTTTGGAATTCTTCAATGCGGGAAACTTACTTCTTTGCTGCCATCTTCATGCGGTGAGGTACAAGGGCAGAGGTATCCCATCATCAATTTACACATCTTAAAATCCTGTTTCACAATATTGTTCAAACATCGCCAAATCATTAATAGGACAGTTGATCTATTACCAAGGGCATCACCGCGAAGTACTATTTTCAAGAAACCATGTTTGTCATCGTCACACTTTTCCAATTGATAACACAGCTGATTGTCATATGTGAAGATTGCTTGGCGTCTACTCATATTGGCAATACCTTCCCTCGCGCTGCAGTCAAACTCTGCACAAGCACAAAGAAGATGAAGAAACAACTCCTGTGGGAAGTGTGGAAGGCATTTGATATAAACCATAATGTCTTTCTTGTGGACAGACCAGCATTTTTCTGGATAAGGGAGATCTTCTGGAAGAGATGATGGAATAATGAATGACGTGTTTAATTCACAAATCAGGTGAAAGCGGGATAAAGCAGCTATAGCCGACTCCATAGCTATTCCTGTAGGACAATGTTGTTCAAATACATGTTTAAACAATGCAGCTGAACAAATTCCACGCTCTTCTAATATGGACCAGTCGTCGACCAGATGTGGTGGTCTTTCACTCATTTTCGGCACATTTATGATATGGCTTACAATATTTAGTAAACTGCGGGGATCGAAAATGATGAGCATTTGTAATTCATTATCATTCCGTCGGAACATTATTTCACCCATTTTATGAAAGAATATTAACATTTCCTCAAATTCAGATTCTGTTGCTAGCATAAGTTTCATATCCTTGCACAACCTATACACATTTTGAAAATATTCGGAGAATATCTGTTCTTTTCTGTAATGTTCTATTATAGTGAAGAAAAAAAAGAATTTTACTGGGAACTTTTCCTGTAATATGATGTCTGTTGTCTGCTTAATTATTTTATCCTTAAGATTTTTGTGGTCCTTATCGGTGGGACACCGGGAAGAATTTTCTACTGGAAACAGAGATGTGTCATCGTCGTTCCACACGATAATGTTATGATATATTCTGTGAACACTTCTTTTTAACTGTTCTTTTATTTCAGCCTTTGTCCTTTTCGTAATGCGCATATCGTCACGGTGTGTTCCCACTAGAAACACGCGGGTATGGGGATAATGACTATGTAATTGTATCGATCGCAACCACCGAAGGATATCCTGAAGCACCATCTGAAAGTCTTCAGAAGCTTCTACTAGACTGAACACTAATAAATAAACACACTGGCCTGTCATATATAAATGGTGAGCTGTATAGTATAATGGGTGACCTGCAAAATCTCTAACCAATAACTTTAAACGTGGAGATCTAGTTCTTGCACCAATCACTTTGCTAGGGTGGTTTATTGTGCCCGCGTCTTGTTGTTTAGAACGCTGTATAGATTTGAGATAACTAAACATTTCCACTAGCATCACGACAACTATTACAATGAATACCTTAGCAATGTCGGGCGAGAACTCCCATCCAAACATTCGTGTATGAATCAATCCAAGTACTATTCCAATCAAATGCCTAATGAATCGTCGACTTCTTCTGCTACTGCAGATTGTTTTCAATTGTGTATCCAAAAGGCAATACAGGTTTTGACCAACCATAATTCCATGATTGTGCAAAGCTCCAATAGCAATTGACACTGTTAAACAAATGCAGTATTTGGTTTGTGTCTGAAACAATATCGCCAAGAGCGCAATCAAAATCGTCATGATTATGTAGTTACAATTACTGTAAAGATACAGACCAATCAAACAGCCCAATATGAATAGATGGATCTCCAGTGATTGGAGGGGATTGGAGGCAACGTATAAGTCACTTGACGGAGGACAACATAAACAAAAACAACATGCAATCCCGATACCCATTGACTGACCTAGAGCAACACTTTCAACACTCTCAAGCACCAGAAATAAAAACAGCACAGCTACAACTGATAATCCGATATACACTAATGAATCGTCTTCTAGACACCACGATGCTAGATCCCAACGAAACCATGCATCTATTAAGATGACGTAATGTCGTATTCCAACACCTATTCCTGTTCCGTCTGCTATTCCCAGGAACGGGATCAAAAATGTAAACATGAAACATAGTAAAATTCCGAACCATGGCCAATATTGTAATGTTTCGGAAACAATACAATTTGAATAAATTGCAAATGTTATCCAAGTGATCAGTCCAATTCTAGCACAAACTATGACTGGGGCGAATACACTATTCAGTGTTCGACATTTAACTTTACCCAATCGAATCATGAGATGCTTTCCTAAAATGTCGTCATATTCGTTAGAATTCGCAGCTCGGATATCCAACTTCGACCAGAGACGACTTGGATCTGGCTGTAAGCCAACTGTATCAACAAGTTCGTGATCCACTCCTACGGTGCTTTCTTCATTCTCGTCAAACATATCATTAGATAAAAGTTTGAGAAGACTTGTTTTACCCTGTCTTTCTTTACCCACTATATTCAATATTAATCTGTAAGAACAGTCTTTATCCTGGTTGATCACGTCTTTTACAGCTTTCTCGCCTTCTGGACCAGTGATAAACCCCACTCCAGGGGTAATACTCATCTGGTAGATAGCTTTCTGTTCTGCCTCCTGCATCTTGCATTGTTCGTCGTGTTATCTGCCCTGAAAGAATCAATTAAATACACATATTTATGATAAATACTGTAGCCGCCTATTTGTCATGATATTATGTCCTTTGTAATAAGATATTGTTTCAACATACATCATCTGAATTTTATCCTCTTGGTTAACCTTACAATCTATAATAAGATTTTAATTTATTAAAAAAAATTGACGTCAAACGGGGTGTTGGATTTCTCTCTTTAAAAAGCTCAATGTGTATGTATGCCTACTTAATTTAGAGACGATGATGGCATCCTGATCCGCCACTGAATCTGCCTATTTCTGGTCTTCCTTTAGGCCTGAAATGTTATCTAAATTATTAATTAGTCATTAATTAACTTATCCAGACCATAATCAACTCTCGATGTCACCGATAGCCTGTACTGGATTTGAATCCGATCTGCTGCTCACCGCTCATTGATGATTTAATCCAAATATGGATAATCGAGACTATGTTTTTATCGTACCGACTTTTGTAATGATGATCGAGGCTAGACCTAAATTTCAATCGTTAATATCTCGGTTCAGAGTGGAACAATTTGACTGAATTTTTCAGCATATTCCCTGTACATTATCTAGGTTTTACCTATTACAGTGAGAACTGCCAGCTCTTTATATAATCTTCCATACTGCCCCTTTAACGTTGTTGATAGATTTTGTCATTAACTGTTGAATATGTAGATTTTGTCATTAACTGTTGAATATGTAGAACTGGACGTTTAAACAAAGATTAAGTATCTTATAAGCACTTGTAAAAAAAATGTAATAATACCAGATGAAAATGTAGCGATCCTAACGAGACGACCTGTTTTGCTGGCGGTGTCCATACGTATCCTTATATTAGATCGTTATATCTGTCGCCGAGTTTGTTTTTATGTCTCGTTTATAATAACCCGGCACTTACAAGACGCAAGTCTTTGTCCTTTATCTCTAAGTTTTTTTACGGACTCTACATGTGTAATAATCTAATTTTATCAGGACAGGTATAACTAGATACATAGCTCTTTGTATAACACAATACGTATTATTAAGGGAAATTGGCGAAAAAGACATAGTGATTTTGTTAAATAAACTAAATTCCAACATTACCCCTTATGTTACCCGATTTGTATAGAGAAACATACAGGCTTCGTGAGTCTAGAAAATATCGACAAAGTTGTAAATGTGAATAAAACTTGTTTGTTCCTCCATTTTGTCCATTTGAAATAGAAACTATACATACAGGCCGCATACGCAATATGTCACCTTTCACCCAATACTCGTGAATAAGAGTGTGTGAAATGACAAACCATCTCTTCAGTAATGCATAAATGTTATTAATGGTGGTAATAAAGTATAATAGGCTTCCAAATGTAAAATATTTTCCATACCAGTTACCACCCACCACAGCGAACAATGGTTAGGTTAGATTCCAATAAAAGAAAGCAATATGTTGACAGTTTCTGTAATCGCTCCCTGTTTCGTAGATTTTTAAAAGTAAACTAACTTACCACTGTCTATCATAGTCTTCAGGATGGAGGATACTCTTTATGTCGTCCAAACCACGATCAGAAACGGGTAGAGATTCCTACGATCGAGTCATATCCTAAAACAAGTCATAATGGGTTATTTTCTGATAAAACTGTAAGCTTCTCGCGTTTGTTTGTTTAGTTGATGGCCTATATTGTGACATTTAAAGGGGAAATGTGACCTAATAATAATATTTCATTTCATATCAATTATGCCAATTATGCCAACCTTGGCATAACTAAGATGTTATTAACCTACGCGTATATCACTGCAGATTATTGGGTTCATCAATACATTGATTCATCATCCTTGCTTGCTGCTTGAAGTTAACAACATTCGACGATGTGAAAGGAAAGGATCAGTCGAGGAGACGCACTAACAAAATATTTCAGCCCGAATTTGCTTTAGCTAAAGCCCGCCAGTCTTATTTGTAATAGTAACAGATATTCTCATGACAAAGCGATAGACCTAAAGTCAAATTATGTATCCAGTCCAATATTCCCACATGAAACCCAAATTAATGTTTGTCTGGTATGTGATATTCGTCACGGTTATTCTATCTCTTTAAGATGTGTAAGATTATTACTGTAGTAAAAGGGTGGATGTATTACGACTTAAGCAGTAGGTTAAATAACCAGTCGCTTTGGTGATATTCAAGATCTATAACAATAAACCATTGTCTTCCTAAAGCATATATAGTTAACCGTACCAATATATTTTATCAAACTAAAGGAAACCAGGTGAAGAACCGATATTTTCTCCGATTCCTTCATCCCTTCCAGTATACGAGAATGGAACAAACTTAACGTTGAAATTAGAAACTCTCGATCCCTTGCTATCTTTGGAAATTCACTAAACAAATTAGATACCATCGTGCCACCATATTACTATATCTAGGGAAAAGAAAATTACAAATAATCCACTGTAAACTAAGATTATGCTGCTCAAATCTACAAGGCCATAAATTCCCCAGACACGTCGATGATAGCCCTGCTTGCCTCTGCGGTCACAAATTCGCAGATACCGAACACTATTTACTCGTATGCCGCATATATTCAGATGCAGAGAAAACAGATATGCCATAAACTTCAACATAATCATAAAACAATCAGTTGTCTGTTGAATGGGTCAACAAAACTTAGTCCTGAGATAAACACACTTATTTTCCAAGAAGTACAACAATTTATTCTCTTATCAAAAAGATTTAAATCTCCATAAAACAACTCTTAAGTTTTCAAGCCCTAACACTGTCTATTAAGTCTCTGTATTATCCATTATGTATCATATATGCTCTATATCTATGTAATTATGAATGTATGTATGTATATATTTATAATGTGTACAGGTATCAAAATTAGAGAGAGGAGTTACAAATAGGCATAGCCTGTTCCCCAATCCAAATTCAGATTTAATGAATAAAAATATTGTTTAAAAAAATCAATTTATATTTAAATTCTATATCATGGTCCAGTTAAAACATCGTATATTATGGGCAATACAAACTCACTGAATCTTACGAACGTCAAAAACAAATTCCAAAACTCTTATTCTTAAGTACCATGACTAAAATGTTATAATAATTTCTAAACTGACATCCATATATACTTAGTATGATAAAAAGCTGACGCATGGCGGCACATTCTGGCTTTCATATAATTATTGTCGATGTAAGGAATGTGGATGGCACTTGAGCATATCCGATATCCATAATAGGGTAGGTGCGTAGTGCGACGGCCCGACGCTGGAAGGTCTTCCACAGGTTTACTCTGTGGGTCTTCTGTATATTGTAGGGCCTTACTGGACGGTCTAGTGAAGCAATGGCCAAGATCAAACATAGTCAAATAAAACCGAATGGAATGTTGGTAAAGTTTTTTTATCCCTCGCCATAGATCGCGAGATGTACATAGGGTTAGGGCATGTGATTGTTGACGCCTTTGTGTGGTATGGTTAGGTTTAAGAATTTGGGGGAGAGGTTAAGTCAAGTCTCCACAGAAGCACTGACCTAGGATGATGAAAATTTAGTTCGCGATATTTCCTAGTTTTATAAACATGTATACAAGGGTGATTTCACTGTTTTTTGGTGTTGGTGGCGCTGATGGTCTTCCTTGGGTGGTGCTTCTGGTATTTTTGTTTCTGAAGAAAAAGGAATAAATTTGAGGCTCTCGGGGGGGGGGGGGGGGGGGGCTAGGGATTCTTATATATATCTAGTTGATTTTATTTACTCACGGTTAGGGCTAGGGTTTGATATATGGTTTGTTTTGGGTTATTATGCACCAAGATGTCGTTCAGATTTTTATTTTTAGAATATGCAATTATAAGTTTCTGTGTGAAGATTTTCGGGTGACTTTCCTGGAGATCAGAATAGTGTTTTCTGATGATATTGGACGCACTTGGTTCAATTATTTTTATTTCGATAATTCCCTTGCGCGTGGGGGTCTTTAGCAGTGGGAGGACCCGGGAAAAACCCCACGAGAGGTGACAGGCGACTCTACTACTCAACCTCGCCACTTGACCCAATGACAGACCTTCTGATTCAATGCACACGCGTTAACCATCCACCCCCTTGTAGACGTCTGTGTGCACGTAAAAGAACCCGTATAGCACACTGTATAACGTGTACCTGTCTTCATTAGCCCAGTTGGTGCAGATAAGTAGGGCATTAAATCCCATTTTATTTTTTCATTTTATTACAAGGAACAGTGTCTAGCCATCCTGTTTAGGTTAAAGAAACCATAGACAGTTCGAATTCGAAATAAAATTCTCCATTATTCCGGTCGGTGCAGAAAAGTTGGACGTTAAATCCATTCCTTTTCATTTTAGATTAATTTGGTTTTCTTGCCTAATTTATTATATCCATGCCAGTTTTAATTTATACTCCCGCCATCATTAACCCGGTTGGTGCAGAAAAGTAGAACGTTAAATTCCATTTCATTTCAAAGTCTTATTTGTCTGCGTGCTATTATTTGTGAATTTCAATCTCCGGTAGACACTCAGTCTTATTTAGTTATCGTGTATTGAAGTATTCCTTTATCGTGAGTCGTTCAGTGCAAAATCTGCTTACATATTTATACCCAATTCAAATAACTTGTTATGAATAACACTGTTGATTTAATGAATCCGGGACTTATATAGGACCAATGAAAATGGTTTCACCAAGACCAACAACCCGGACATCCTTGGGGTATGGTCGTGGGCGGTGGGGGGGGGGTGAAACACAGTGCATTTGATGTTGAAAAGTTAGTGGAACTGATTCCTGGATTCAAAATATCAATAGTAACGTCAATTCTAACAGTTTTAAAGTGAGTACCGGTATTTAGGTGTTGTAATGAGTGATGTTTCCACGTGGCAAATTTGACCCCCACTCCCACTTCTAAAATGTTCATTCCCGCAATTCTTTCAACAGTACAGAATAAATTAATGGGGAGGGTGACGTTAACCTCCATTTACCATTCGACAACTATAAAAGATACATTTTCCAGTTATCTAGACGAAGAATTATTAAACAATTTCTTGCCATTTGAGATTCAGGTTTGGCCCTTTTTCTTCTAAAAGCTGAAATAATTGACTTAAGTCGTTTCTTGTATAACATGAGGTCAATTGGATATTGAAGTAGTATTTAGTTAGGGACCGATTATAGGACATACGTAATCTTCATTTCCCGAAAAGTATGAAATGGATAGAGTCCGAAATACGGAGACGCGTTTAACTCATGAGTCACACGCACTTCCAAAAATCCCCATGACATACAATATGCAGCGCCGGATTAACCACGGATTATACTGTTTAAGTTCTGGTCAATTGTGTTAGGTTTGGGGGGGGGGGCACCATCATGTTTAATCCAGCGCTGATAATATGCCCCCACTAGCATGTGCAATTTTAAAGATGCTTTTTATAACACAGTAACTTACTTGTATATCGGAATGGGCTGGTGGGTGGTTGTTGTCGATGTCTATTCTGCTAACTATATCGTTAATGGTAGATGCTGTAGCCCAACATCCCTTGCTTTTTTCACAGCACTGCCATATCACTAAATCGTTATTCTTTTTCTTATTTCAACATAATGAAATCAACCTTTTTTTTAAAAAATTAAAACTTTGACTCGGGGCTCAATGCCAATAAATTCAGCTGAATTATGCTTAGCGCACGTGCAGGGGTCTTTCTTTCCTTTGGGATGAAACCGGGGTACCCGGAGTAAACCCACGAGGGTGGGATGGCGCCCCTATCTCCAAGACACATACAAACTGATTAGCAGTGTATATACGCTAGTCGGCTACAGTCACTGATAGGGATGACATCGATGTGACTTAATGAGCCCCAAATATTAACTTTTTTCCTTCTGAAAATTAAATTCTAGAACATTTTTTTTAAGCATTCGAAAAATAAATAACGGTGTTTCAAGTATATGTAGGTAAAAAATGGGTATGTAAAATGAGTAAAAGGCACCATTCTGCCCAGACTAGTAGCAGGCCCGAAGCTTGCTGGCTTCGGAGGGGCAGTGAAGTTTTTAGAGGGGGCGCACCCGGTAAAGTCTATAGTATGTATTTTAGAGGTATGGTCGGCAAATTAATTTTTCGGGGGGGGGGGGCAAAACATTTTTTCAAGAGGTCATTGCCCCCCCCCCCTTGCCCCCCGCTGGCTACGGGCCTGACTAGTAGCGTCTTATGTAAAACAATGCACGCGCCATTAAGCCAATTATCTTTTAAGCAGTTATCTTTTACAGAGCTATACTCTGTGTATATACTCCTGTGAAACAGACTGAGACACATACGCTCACACCAAGGATCGAAACCATGACCGCAAGCCAGAGGTGACCGACCATCTAGAGATCGAAGCGCGACACTCTGGGCCATCCCAACGTGTCCCGTATCTCACAAACTTTAATAGTCAAAATATGAACTCGAAACCTACGGGGTGATAACTTTGTTATTTACGAATACTCGTTATTTTAATACGGTTCAACATCATGCCCGTTGACCAACCCGCCAACAATCCCGTCCGACTTGAAAACAGTAATATCACGGGAGTGAATATTGATCAAAGTAAAGAACTGTAATTCCGTAAGTAATTGACACCTAATGCGTGAAGCCGTAGCCTTGGCTAGAAAGTTTCATTTAAATTGTAGGTTGTGGGCCTATTTGCGCTCATCGGCTATTTTTACTGTGTCAGGGTAAATTACTCTGCTACTATCAACGAATGTACGTGCAAACTCGTCCAAGTTATCATGAATGTCTAGTAAAATACCAAGCCCAACCAATGCGTTCACAGGGTATTTTTGACGTATTTTAACAAACTGTTAAGGGCGATAACTCCACAGATAATTAAGGAAGCCCCTTCAAATCTATTCCGAGGTCTCGTGTATATAAATCACATACAAGGTAAGCATATACTAATGTATTTACATGCCTTTCTAACGTATTATCACTCTGTAACAATTGAGAAACATGTCATGACATTGTAGTCTCGGATGCCCTTACAAGGAATTGTGGGGACGACCGACGAACAGCCAAGTCACATTTTGTGACGACAATATACTTCAGTATTAAATTCCCTTTGTCAGTGGTCCAGGACGGAGGAGCTGGCAAGAACAGCTGAGTAGTCTTTCGGATGGGACGTAAAACCGAGGTCCCGTGTACACATTGGCGTGCACGTAAAAGATCCCTTGACAGTTGGAATTCGATACATTCAAGCGTAGGCCTTACCGCCGCTGTCCGAGCAAAATTTCCCTAATAGCACACTGTATGGCGTAGGCAGGCCTATGCCCGTCTTCATTAGCCAGTCGGAGCACAACATAAGGACGTTAAACCACATTTCATTTTGATTTTATCAGTATTAAATGTAGGCGTAGGCCTGTGATAATTAATGACAATAAAATAATTGGTTGTTATATTCGGAATGATTAGGGTCTCCAGTAACATGCATATCAATAGGTCTGTTACAAACTATGACGTCTGTAGAATGTTTTTCACTATCGTGTTTACACTTTCCCGTATGTCTATAATCAGACATTCTTCAATGTCGTCTGGTTCTTCCATAGTTACTAGCTGTGATGATAACATACCAGATGACATGAAATGGCCCGTTCTCTTCTGCATTCGATCTCTCAATACAGCCTCCTCGCCTTTTAGATACACTAACTTAAAGGGAATGGGTAGATTTTCCGTTTCACAAATTTCCTGAATATTGCTATATCGTTTTCCATAGCGTAATATTTGTCGATACACTTTCTTTAATGCTGAACAAGTTATTACTACTGTCTGTCCTTTAGTTTGAAATCTGAAACAAAACCAAATTTGGTAATTTATTAAAGTATCACACTATTTGAATTAATTACGCCGGGTTGTAACAAATTATTAACACTTGCACGTTTTCGTTATATTCCATGCTACCTGCTAACGACTTGCACAACTCAACAAAATTCGCAGAGGGGGTGTATAATTGTTATATCTGTAAAATTTCTGGACATTCATATTTATTTCAAAAGAAAGGTATTATTGTTAGTTATTCATATTACAGTATCCTTTTAGAATTTTTTCCAGGTAGAAAATATATACGTTGAATTTTACTTACCCCTTAAGAAAATCGTGTATAGCCAGTAGCCACGGCAATCTATCCTAAAACACAATCACCCGATAACAAAATTTAAAGGTAACATTTTTTAAGATACGATCATCTTTGCAGAAATATTGATGTGGTTTTGTAGTTCATAGTTGTGTGACATTGACTGTATATATCATTTATTCATTTCTCCCTGCCTCTGTCGGAATCTCGTTACCACATTCTTATTCTGCCCAGAATAAAAATATTCCTATAATTCATCTGGTAAAATTAATTACATTTCTACGGTTTGAACAAACTACCGCACAAATTAAACGGAAATGTATTTAACAGGCAATGTCTCGGTCACAATACATGGGCTTTAAGGGGAAGTCTAGGACTTTCAAGTTTGTGCGACACAATTTAAAAAGAAATGACATATTTCCTATAATCGTCTGAAGGTGTTACTCAGTGAATTCATCAGTTAGGAAATAACGTTTGAATATAAACTGCATTTAGAGGCGTGTGTGGCCTTGAGCAGAGTAGTTACCAAGATAGGGCCAACGTCAAGTTTGGTGTGAGGTCTGCATGGGGGATTACCCGAATATGATAAAATCAGAAGCTCTGAGACAAGATTTCTGCTCAAGTTCGGTGCATACATCTATAGGATTAGAGTGGAGTGTAGCCAAAACGGCAGCAATGTTTCGCATGTTTCTTTGCGCAAGCAGGTGGGGCTCGGGGCCTACCCCCGGGCGCCCCTCTGGTCACGTTCCTGATGCAATACTCAACTACCACATTATCCGGAAAAATACAAGTATGCACTCAACTACCCGATTGCTTTCCTTTCGGTAAAATTGCGTAGCACGATACAAGGACAATTGTTTCTTATGCTAGGTTCCCACTGTCCCTATCGAGTCCACGATCTTGCACGTACAGGTACGTTTGGATACGATCAGCAATATTGCTACCACTGACCTCAATACTAAGTAGCAAAAGAAACGTCAGGTTGGTATGTTACTCTGAATAGACGCATTGCATAAAACTTGTCAAATGTTTTTATTGTATATTTGTGACCACATCTCCAACTTTACCTGAGCAATAAGGCTCCTCCCCAAACACAGAAATGAACCCAGGAAATGTTCTCAAAAACGCAGCCAGACTTCTGAGATGGTAATGTGTTCTCCATGGTTTTCATGTAACTCATGCTGCACGTGCTGTTCACCTGGACCAGTCCTATAAAATGCACCCCCATACCTGGTTGAATCATTCACACTACAACGTCAGCAGCATGCCACGACTCACGACAGCTCAGGGGAACCAGGCGCTTGGAAGACTCGATGCTGGCCACACTGCCAATCACTCCCAGGTCAATGTTCGGACTAACTTCAGGCTTCAGCAACGATTTCGGGCCACCAACACCACGGATGATCGCACCCGAACTAGTAGACCAGGGGTTACCACAAGGCGACAAGACCGCCATATTGTGCGACAGCACGTGCAGAATCCCTTCACACAGGCATCTGAGACAGCACGTCAGACAGTGGGAACACACGGAAGACCCATCAGTACCGATACAGTGTACCGACGTCTCACCAGAGACCGTGGACCGATCGTCACACCTCGCCATCGACGTGAACGTCTACAGTTTTCCCAACAACACCAGAACTGGCGACACAAGCAAAGAAGAACTGTTCTGTTTACAGATGTGAGTCGGTATTGCAGATGGCAGGACCAGAATATGACGTCGACGTGGCCAGCGTTTTTCTGACCACTGTGTCATGGAACGAGACTCGTGCGTAGGTCCAAGTATAATGGTTTGGGATGGAATCGGCCTGAACCAGAGAGTGGGTCCTGTGGTGTTCCAAAATCTTGATCCGGGGAGAGGAGGCGCTACATCGATCAAGCTCTCAGACCCCACGTCATACCATCGAAACAACTTTTTCCAGCATGACAACGCCCGTGTCCACGCCGCCAGAGTTACTCGGGACTTTCTACAGCAGAACTACAGCAGAACGGTGTCAACGTTATGCACTGGCCAGCCCTTAGTCCGACTGACAATCTTTGGAATGAAATTCAGAAGAGACTTAATAACGTCGTACGGCGACCAAACACAGCCGATGGATTGTGCCAGGCTTTTCTGAGAGTGTGGTTCCAGGTGCCAATGGCGTTCATCAATCCACTCCTTGTAGAAACGCTGATCTGCTGTTATTGACACTGCGGTGGACACACCAGAAACTGGTGTATAAACTGTGTATAGACTCTAAACCTTCTCGTAATGTCTTGGAATTGTGATGAATTAATCACTTATGTGATTTGATTAAAGTGCCTCTCTGATTTTAAAATCGTACTGACGTTTTGTTTTTTGCTGAAAGGATCACCACGATTACTCCACGATTAAAACCACAGCGCGAATCGTGATAGTGGGAACCCAGCATAAGAGTCTTTAACACGGAATTAACATTTTATTCATTAAATATATCTTACCTACCTCATCAGTTAATGGCATACCACTGGCCATCTTCTTTTTATTTTCATCAGTATGAAAGCTGTCAGCATCTCGAAACACACTATTTAACTAAATAGAAAAAGAAATGGTGTTTAACACGTGTCGGATTTATCTATTTAGGTTTGGCAGACTGATAGGGCCTGAAGATGTATAATACATTTGACACTCAACTGTCATAAGGCGTTCTTACACACATTGCACTTGCAGTCTTAACATTCGCCATCATCTTCGATCGGCTTTGCACAATTGTGTTTAAAACCCTCTAGTCATGAGGGTGGGGGATTGGGAGGAGCCTCCTAGCTGAATAGCCTATAGGCTCCCTTCATCTAATTCCGGCACTTTGTTTTATGTTCTCTTTACACTAACCATGTCAATTAACGTTCTCTCTACACTAACCATGTCATTTTGGGTCTAACATAGTTATTTAGTTTTAGGTAATTTATAGAATGTGGGAAAAGAAGTGGGGAAAACTATATAAGTAAGGGTGGCGAGTTAGTTTTAACGTCCACTCTCAATACAAACTAGATCAATAATTCACATGACATACATCATGTACCTTCATTTCAATTATTGGCTTGTGCACCGGTATCATTAGGCCCAGGCGGATACCGGAGATCGCCCACGAGTTTAGGCAGGCGATCTGACACATTGTCACCTACTTGAAGCGCGGAATAAAAAACACACGACCACTTGAATCTATAACAGACCTTGTGATCTGAAGACCACAAAAATATTCCTGTAACTGTTTCCTGTTTTCGTTATAGGATTCCCATGAAAAATTATACAATTAAATGAAATAGGGTTTAACGTCCTACATTTCTGCACCAGTCATGCTAGGACGGAAAATGTGCCCGGACAGCGGCGTTTCCGCTTACTCTTTAACGAATCCCTATTGCCAATGTGTAAATGGCACCTCGACTAGACCCTGTTCCTTGTCAGATCTTCCATCCAGTGCCGCTGACAAGGGGATACCCAGCTGGAAAATCTTGTGGCACTTTCGCGGCAACCAGGATCGTTTCCGGGACCTCCGGATTAGTGGACCAGCCTCTTATCCACCAGCCCCCCCCCCCCCCCCACACACACACACACACCATCACGCACAAAAAACAAACGAACTATACCACCCAGGCTTTTTAAACTATCATTTCAGTGTTTCTTTGATCCCTTTATTACCTGCTCAGCAAGACTGGTTCCAATCGTAGTTCTGTAAGAGGAAATAGAGATCATTCGTTGAAAAAACACGAAAAAAGAAGTAGGCTAGGCATCTCGAGACAACTCAACTAGAGATAGGAGCAAAGTGTCCCGACCACAATTATATATGTAAACGTAAATTCTGTGTCAGTTATTGGAAAACACGCCTCTGGATTACTTGAGTATGTACTACGGTTTGTTGAACCGCAGATATTCCACATTTGATAGTCGGCATTCCTACAAAATTCTGCTCTCAGGTACTTTTTATTTTCATTATAATACAAAAACGTTCAAATTCCACTTCAACATATATTTTAATCAAACCCAAACCTTACAGAAATCAGTTCGGTCAAATAAATCACGTTGTATTAAGGGGACATAAATCTTGGGTGAATAGAGTTAACCACGATAATCCAACCCAGGATTTTCGACGGATCGAATGACGGTCGGGTAGACTTTAACCTGACCACCACCACTCTCATTTAGTCATTACCCCTAGCTGCATTATTGAGTGCGCAGTGAATACGGGTTAGAGTTCGGTGTGGGCCCCTACTTTTTTTCTACAACCAGAAAGAAATTAGGTTCAGTTATAGTTAAAATATTTTCTTTACCTTTTGCTTACTTTCATGTTAGTAACTTTTAACAATTACGTAATTGTTTTTCAAATTTGCAGTTGTCTTAGAAGAAAGAAAATTTCATTTGTATGGTAGCCTACTGGTGCGGACAGTTGACTACAGGCCACACATGCCCATGCAATTTTAGAATTCCCCAGCAAATCTGTTTTTAAAATAGAAACCATCTTACTTGCCACTCCCACACACGCCCATCAAAATATAAATCATTGGAAGAGATGAAAAACGGGAAACACTAATCCGCCCCTAACCTTGCCACTGCAAGCCAGCCTTCTGCAGTTCTGGTATCAAGGCTACTGATAGTAGTGATAGTAGCTGTCACCTTGACGTAAAGATATAATAAAAAAAACTGGAATGGGAGAAGACAAAATATAATAGTAATAATGCTATAGGCCTACGCTACGCTTACGTCAACTTTCCAACAGATATGAGCAAAATAAAAATACAATTTAGTTTGAAATCTAATTAAACTCGGGCGTTTTTCTTTTACTGTTAAAACATTTGACTTCGTACAGCAATGACGTTGTACTGCATGCTCAACGAGCGTGCAGTTACTCAGCGCACCTGCTTTGACCTTTGTTCACGTGACCACAGAGCGCCATCTAACGGAGAAAGCCAGTACAAACGAATCGACAGTTTGGATGCTTCCGTAGCGTTGCTTTTTCATAATAATAGGCCATTTTTCGTGTGATTAGCAAATAAACCGGAGAAAATGTTCCGGAAAAAGAGCAGTAAAAGTGACCTCCAGACGGAATATTCGTGTAGCATTCGTTTTCTGGATGATTCTGAGCCGATCCAGCTTTCATTCAAGGTATGTTATTTTGCTTATAATTTTCTACTTTACTTTGTGCTGACGGTTGTCGGAGCGAGGGCAGCCAAGGCGAAGTAGAGTCACACCGGTAGTTATTATATAGAACTATAATCAAAATTATATTTCATGTTTATACAATATTTCTCTGCAGTAAAATCAAGAAAAAGTTAAATGAGTGATTTAAAGATAAACAGTTTCCAGTTACATGTATTATATTAAATTTGCTTTTACTTTACTTTAGGCTTAGCCACAGTTCATATTTTATTTGCAGCTAGGGCAATGCCTTGTACATGTAAATATGTAACCCTAGGTTATAAAGGTACTTACAGAAATTTAATTAAATATTCAGACATAAGCCATGGTAATTATGATATATACATGTAATGTAGGTTATTCTTTCAATAATGATTTGTATTTTAGCACATAGTAGATACCGGTAGTTGAAGAATAGAAATGAAATGGGGTTTAACGTCCTACTGTTTTGCTCCGAACTGGGCTAATGAAGACGGGCATTCGCCATACCGTGGGCTATGAGCAAAATTTTGCCCAGACAGCGGCACTACGGCCTACTCTTATATCAAATTCCAACTGTCAAGGGATCTTTTACGTGCACGCCAATGTGTACATGGAACCTCGGTTTTTCATATCATCTGAATGACTAGACAGCTGTCCTTGTCAGGCCCTCCGTCCTGCATCACTGACAAGGGGGAACCACACCGGAAAATCTGGATGAACTTTCTCGGCCAATGCAGGGATAGAACACCCGACCTCCAGGCTAGCGAGCCAGCGCCTTACCCACTTAACCACCGTGACTCCCTTGAAGAATAGAACAGACTGCAAAGAAAAATGAATAGGCTACTGAGATGCAATGAAAATGCACCATTATGTGTTTGTAAATCTTGTCTGAGACAATCATTTAATCTTGCAATTCTAAATGTAACATTAGATCACTACGATAATATGGGAGCATCATGTTTTCACAATCGCTTTAACGCACCACAGATTAATTCCCTCAAAGACAAAAAATTGGAATTGACAGAACGGGAATCTTGAAAATCACAATTTTCTTGTGCAGACATGGGCTATAAAAAGTGGCTGTTAAAGGTACAGTCAGTACAACACCTACAGTTCTGTGGAAGATACAACAATATGCCATAATTGACACCTGAACACCTTGAGAGCACTATATTGCATTAATTCAAGAAGGCATGAGTAGCCTATAAGAGAGCACTGTAACCCGCATTATCTCATGCAATGTTCCATGACATGTGTGTTGGCTGTAGGTGGAGGCACATGTGATAGAAAATAAAGTTGTTATGACTTCCATTCCATGGGTTGTTGTTGGTGATTTTCCTCTAGTGGTATATGTCCAGCCTACAATCATGACAAAATATATTTCATCTGCATTATGTATTGACAGAATGTTCATTCAAATCAGTGATGTGGTTTTTATTGAGTCTTGGTATTACAGGTATTTCAAAATTAAGGAATGTGACTGTAGGTTATTAAAAACAAAATATTGGTACTAGTATTATGAGAAAGATTACCAAGTAAACTGTTGACAAATTCCCTGCATGAATGTTTTTATTGCCTTTTTAAATGCTATATGTATTCATTCCTAGGCATACAGGTATAGCAGTAATAGGATTCATGTGACTGAGTTAGATGTTTTATGTTAGACGCAAACTGCAACATATGTCCAATAATGAATAATATTTAGTTCTGAGTCATTTCCAATACTTGTTTAAATTTATTTAGAGAAATTGTATATCTATGTAGAAATTAATTGTCAATATCATTGCCATAACAGTGCATAAAACTATCACACTCTTTTCTAAATTTATATGGCCTATCATTCATTGTAGGTTTAATATTACACCTTAATTACGGCATATTTAGCTTATAGATTTAGGAAGCCACAAATCCTTCCATAATTATTAATCCCCTTATTTATATGAATGTCATTTATTTTGTGACCTTTGGGATGATAAACTTGACCTCATTAACCCACTGTACATGTATATCTTACACTCATTGTCCGAGTTAGGTAATACATTCTTAAGATGTCTTTTTAAAGAACAAAAGGATTTAAAGAACAAAAGGAATGTTGGTGATCAGTATATAATTGGTCTAGTTTTACAGCCTGAAATAAACTTCCCCTTTCTATTATGTAATACTAATGGCTGGCTGTAGGGATTATACATAACAATAATTTGATATATATCTTTTTACTGACCGTTATTATTAGATAATGCAATATTAGGAATATAAATGACATGACATTAATGCAGTGTAGTAGATAATAATACAGTGTTTTATGGTCATAATGGATATCCTACAATAAGGTGATTCACGATACATGTACCTGTACCCCATACTGGGGTTTAGAATTTGCAGTTACTATCAGTATTTATTGTTCAGTATAAAATGTGCTTTGTGTGCTCTAAATTACAATGTACATGAAGGCCTACACTTACAACATACAGTAAAACATGTACCCCATTAAATTCATCTGTTTTAATATGCATAAATTTGTATTAAAAAGATAAAAATATGGGCTTCATGTTTCAATCGCATTTGTCTTTTGATAATATGTCTATTAACCTTAGGCTGCACAAGTTGTTCTGCATTAGTCAATATCTACATGTACTGTACATGTCTACTTTGTTATACTATAGATATTTTCTGTCATATGTATTATTTGTGTTAAAAGAGAAAGTATTTTTGTTCGTTTTACATTCTGAAAGAAATGTGTTTTAAAGGGAAGGAAATTTCATTTAAAAGTGAAATTATTGTACATATTTACATGTATATATATTATACATATATCCGGCCCTATGGTTTTATAATAACCTTGATTTAACATGTACTGTAGGTTGGCTTGACATAGACACTTTTTTTATTAGTTTAATTTGTTAGTTACTATTAAGAGCTATACTGAATAAAAAACCTTACAAGGTTATGTGCATACTGGTATATAAAAAAAAAACCCAAAAAACCCATGAAACAAAAAAAAATCAAACATAGGATGCACTATACATGTACCTGTAGATCATAAGGCCGGTTATACATGTAGGTCCAATTCCACATTAGTACATACTTGTACCCAAATTGAAGTAGTCTTGCCTGTCTAGCATCATTTTTCTCTGTTATCCAAGTAAAAATATACCAAATGTTAGTCATGAAATGACCTACATGTAGTTAGTGTTAGTGGCTATTAAACTCACTAAAACAAGATTTGAAAAATGTCAAGACTTTGTACTTTGAAACTTTTTATTTGAATCAAAAAACTTACTACATGTACATGTAAGTTATTAAGGACAGCCATGGTAATACAGAATGATAATGAATTAGAGTAGAAGTGTATGAATATATACTTAGCTAGATCGTGGGTGGGATGGGATAATACATGTATTTTGAGAAAACTGGGACTGAGGGTTGTATAGTGGTCTTCTGGAGACTGTCTCCACATACCGTACATGTACATGTAAACTGTACATATAGGAGACATTCTTGTACGTGTACCTTCATGAAATTACCTTTGTTCATTACAACAGTTTCTTGTGACTTTTATTGGACATTATTTATTATAATACTGAATACAACAGTGTTATATTCGTAATGTGGTCTATCATATAACTGTGAGAATTCTAGTGGAGAATAGATCAATTTATTAGCTCTTCAGGTCTTGAATGACATCTTGTTGCAGCATAGAAAAGATAGAGGCGTGTTTACTTGTTAAATATTGGAATGGTTCGATTCATTTAGACCTCATGCCTTAACAGGTTTTTATTCTCTACTAACCTATTAAAAAAAGCTTGTGTCAACATAATTTGGTATTGATTGAGTTGACATTTTTAGTGAAGTCTGAATCAGAATTCTGAGCATTTGAATATTTCTTTATGATTTGTTTGATATTTTGTAAGAGATTTGTGACATTGCATAAGGGTAATACATGTAAATGCTAAAACACAGTATTTGTGAACAAAAGTGTCTCATAGCTCATCAGGGTGAAAAAATAAATTTTCTTGCAGTGCTTTGCAATTCTAAGTGTCAATACATGTAGTTCAATATTTTGGTGATTAAAAATACACTTTTGTGAAGCTTTTTAATCACTTTATTCAAATTCAAATCAATAAAAAATGTTTTAGATTTTAAAATTGCGCATTGAAAAGTATATTATAACTGAAGATCACATTAATTTTGTAATGTAAATTTACCTTAAGATACAACCCCATGGTTACTGACACTACAGATTAGCCATCTTGCACTTTTGAGCTATTTAATGCCCCAACTTTTGAACATGTGATTCATGAATGCCATAATGCTACAATATTTCAAACATTGATCAAAAGGGAGTAATAAAAAACAATAGCCATTTTGTAAACTGAATATCTTTCTGCGTTTTTCATGCACATAACAAAACTTGTCCACTGTGATTCTGAAAATTTGACAGAAACATAGTTTTTGTAATTTAGCCATAACTTCCTTAATACACTGACATGTCTATTTGTATAATTCAACTACCAAAATGTATTATAGGAAATGTTCTATAAGCATGTATTTATATTCTTTCCAAAAAAGTCACAGAAGATATATTAATTTGAGTTTCAAAATACAATTTATTGAAGTGAGACTTTTGGAACATTGAAGATATACATTGACTTGAAATATGGTGGTCATCAGGAGAGGCCATTGTTACAACTATTGTGTATAAGAAATGGACTGTAAATGCTGGAAGTCGTTTCCAAACTGTAAAACATCAACAAATTGAAATCTGAACAAATATTGTGCTTTACCCAAAAGGTTTCTAGTTTCTTCTTAAGAGTGTGTGTCGGGTGTATACATGTAGTCCAATCTGTGCATTGTAGATCATAAGGCCTGTTAGTGTTACAGCTTTGTACATGTATGTGATAAGGGGTTGGATTGACTACCTAACTTTGTGGGTTGCTCCTGGTACTCCAGACTCCTTCCACAAGCAAATAACTAATACTGAAATAATAATATATGACCATTCTAGTGTCTGGTTAACAGATTCTGGTGACTCTTAAATCCTTTTTATACGCCCACATTTAAATGTGGTCGTATTTTGTTGTCGCCCCCGTCCGTCCGTCCGGCGGTCCAGCGTCCACAATTGCTTGTGGATGCTCTAGAGGCTATAGTTAATATCTGATTGACTGTAAATTTATACACAGTCTTTAAGATCATGAGACGAAGAAGCCTATTGATTTTCAGCGATTTCCTACAATTACTGCCAGAGTTATGGCCCTTGATCACTTCAAAAAATCTTGTGGACGCTCTAGAGGCCAAAGTTAAAATCCGATTGATCTTAAATTTATACACAGTGTTTAAGGTCATGAGGCGAAGAAGCCTATTGATTTTCAGCGATTTCCGATAATTACTACCAGAGTTATGGCCCTTGATCACTTCAAAAAATCTTGTGGACGCTCTAGAGGCCAAAGTTAATATCCGATTGACTTTAAATTAATACACAGTGTTTAAGGTCATGAGACGAAGAAGCCTATTGATTTTTAGCAATTTCCGATAATTACTGCCAGAGTTATGGCCCTTGATCACTTAAAAAAATCTTGTGGACGCTCTAGAGGCCAAAGTTAATATCCGATTGACTTTAAATTCATACACAGTGTTTAAGGTCATAAGACGAAGAAGCCTATTGACTTTTAGCAATTTCCGATAATTACTGCCAGAGTTATGGCCCTTGATCACTTTGAAAAATCTTGTGGATGCTCTAGAGGCCAAAGTTAATATCCGATTGACTTTAAATTTATACACAGTGTTTAAGGTTATGAGACGAAGAAGCCTATTGATTTTCAGCGATTTACGATAATTAATGCCAGAGTTATGGCCCTTGATCACTTTGAAAAATCTTGTGGACGCTCTAAAGGCCAAAGTTAATATCCGATTGACTTTAAATTTTTACACAGTGTTTAATGTCATGAGACGAAGAATCCTATTGATTTAGACGCTCTAGAAGCCAAAGTTAATATCCGATTGACTTTAAATTAATACACAGTGTTTAAGGTCATGAGACGAAGAAGCCTATTGATTTTCAGCGATTTACGATAATTAATGCCAGAGTTATGGCCCTTGATCACTTTGAAAAATCTTGTGGATGCTCTAGAGGCCAAAGTTAATATCCGATTGACCTTACATGTAAATTTATACACAGTGTTTAGGATCATGAGACGAAGAATCCTATTGATTTTCAACGATTTCCGATAGTTACTGCCAGAGTTATGGCCCTTGATCACTTTGCAAAATCTTGTGACGCTCTAAAGGCTAAAGTTATCATCCGATTGACTTCAGATTGATACACAGAGTTTAAGATCTTGAGAGGAACAAGTATATTGATTTTCAATGAATTTTTATGACTTGGAACAGCTAAATCCATGATATTAAAAGTTTTGTATACAAAACGTTAGCATGGGGTAGAAGTTTATAAAAACCAAACAAATTCTAATGGTTTTCTCAGTTGTTGCTCTTAATCAGATTTTAGTGTATTATAAATGTTTCATTACCAAAAAAAGTAAAAATATGCGACAACTCTTGTTGACTGCCCGGACGATTTAGCTGCTGTGGGTGTATATTTCGTTGCCTGGCAACCTATCTTTACTCTCTTTGTGGTTTGATATTAACTTAAGACATTTCAGTTAATTATTTCATATCCGATCCTGTCCATATATGTTCTTGTCTTTAAAATTTATTTTACCTATACAATAATTTGTGGGTCAATAGCGGTAGGCTTACAATGAAATTTCAAAGATTAACTGTTACAGAAACCAATACTTGTTAGTTACTGGGCATATTTCGGTTTCAAGGATCCATTTCAGTGCTTGGAGAGTAATTTGTCACATTTCAAATTATTAAGAAATCATTACAATCTATTGACAAAAATGGAGAGTTTTTAAACCTAGCATAAGATTGATAATTTGATGTTCAGATTTCTAATCACCTACAGTATTAATACACAGGATCTCTCCTGTTAATAATCATGGTATGATGATAAAACATAATACAGAATATACATGTATGAATAAACATGATCATAAATCTATTCTCTAGATTTATTTATAGCGATGGAACAATGGAAGAAATAGACATACATGTAGTTATACTGATATCTAAACTCAGTACTACCAGTGTATCAATTTCATTCAGGGTCCATTGAGAATACATAGCTTACTTTGATTATATTTACACATGTAGAAGTGATAATAAAGCACTAAATTCTACAACCTTAAGGTAGAATAAGACTAAAAGCTGAAGTCAAAGCTAACAGATTTCAGTCAGTGACACATAGTGGTCAACCTTTACATGTACATGTACTTGTAGGTTTGCATGATGTTGAGATAGACCAGAAGTAGAAAATCTGTTGGTATTTAAGTCATTCATATCTTTTCATTTTAGACATTCATACACTTATACATGTAGAGTGTCCAATGTCTTGGCCATTAACTAAAGATCAAATCCTTGACCATCAAATCTGTGACTGTTTTAATAAAATTGAAGTATTATTAATCATATCTTGGTTAGTCGGTATTTAAATAAATTTATTGATTTTATTGTGTTTAACATCAGTTTAAATTGTAGGAATAATGATAACTGGTGTGGTCATTCATCACCTGTCTAGATTGTCTTTGGTTTAAAGTTTAAAATACAATGCAACACTGCAGGTAGAGCTGAAATTGCTATGGATGTCCAATTGTAGTTTGGAATAGAATTTGCTGTCAAATTCTATGCTCAAAATAGGAGGATAAATATTTAGCTAAGTATAAGTTATTATGCCCAGGTAGATACATAAAGTAGTATGTAGGACAATTATAGGTAGGAGGGAATGTTTCTATTATAGTAAATGTGATCAAAAAGCATTCCTACATGTAGTTATGTTCTGAATAGATTTAATATTGGAGACCCCCTCTCATTGTCCAGTAACTCCTCTCATTGTCCAGTAACCTTTTGTGTTTACCAATAAAACAATACATGTATTGTCACCACATCAGATACATTGTTTACACTATGATGTATATATTTCAATGCCAGTGTTTCATTATTAAGATAACTATTTTTGATCAACCTTTTTTTTCTAATCCAAATATAACCTTTCAGAATTTCTGGAATGTCGATTTTGCCAAGTTGGCATAAATCTTAAATACAGATAGCTGGCAGACTAAGACTACTGTAACTAAGTTGAAATAATATACTTAGTATTATTCCTAGTAATTTTATGAACAATATAGTCTTTTCTAATGTTAAGTGTGATGATAATGAAATTTACAACTTTACATTAGATTTATTGACCATATAAAGAAGGATGTATATGTAGCCTGAAGGAAATTCAATATGTGGTGAGTTTTAAATAAGAACTAATGTACATGTAGGTGTTAATAGACATTGATCAATATTAAGGGATTTCTCTCAATTAACTTAATTTTGTATTATCACAATATTGATAAAAACGATTTGAATACTACAAAACGTACTATATACATGTAAAGCCCAGGAAGACAGGAATTTTAATTTGTAGTCTAAATTTGCAAATTAGTCAAACATATTTAGTATTTATTAAATTCAAAATACAATTTATACTTATTGCGTAAATACAGTACTATGTACTTAAATGTGACATAGAAAAAAATTGTGAATGAAAAATAATATCCATTTTTATACCAAGTACATATAATTGTACATAGAATGATGTAAATGCTTATCATTTGATACTAAAAATATATACGTGTATGTGATACAAGGTATATTGAGTGTAAGCAATTTTATATCAGGGAAAATCAATATAAATGAATTTATCCAAGCTATGATGATTAATTGGAACATAAAGATTGAGGTCATTACAAACAGCATATGGTATAAACCTAGTTGTGATTAATCCTGAATATGATTATTATTTTATTAAAAAATATATGTCTATTCTTAATGCCTGAGTCGTCATGTTTGGGAAGTTAGCATAAATTTTTTGGGTGTATTCTTTTAATTTGTCTTAGATCAAGTATCAGCTGTTCATAAGCTTTTATTCTGTTTAATATTTTACGAAAACCAAGCATTTATCCTATAGCCTAATTACACGTAAAATTAACATTGTGTCCACATCCAGTGAACTGCTAATCTCAAAAGCTGTGCAATTTAGAATTTGAACATGTTATCTTGAATGGGCCACACTTTGAAATGGTATAGCATTGTGGGTCAGCAGTCAATTTAAGTTTTTAAATGGAAGTACAACCAAATTAAATCAAAAAAGCAAAACATACTTTCCCGTATTAGTTGATAAGTTGACTAGATTGTACATTAAATACCATACAATATAATGAACAACTAACTTACTATATAGCTAGGTGTACCGTATACCACAGTGGACCTATCAGTAGACTATTTATATGGCTTGGTAGAAATAGCAAACACTACATCTACAACCAAGATAATAAAAAAAAATCTACTACTACAATTACTACTAGGGTAGATATATAGGTTTCATCCAGGGTGTTAAACTATTAAACAACTGTGACTGTTTTATGGTCATACAGTAATAGGATTAAACCGATTAGATAGAAGTATTATTGCTTTGTGTTTCTGCTTTCAATGAATAGGTTTATAAGAAAAGTTTTCCTGCTAACTTGTCATTTTCCCACCCAACATATTGATTAAGTGGGCAGATGGGAGATCTCTGGTTTGTGTCTTGATTTACATTCACTACATACCAGAATTAATATACAAACAGCACTAACAAAATATGAAAACTGTCAGAAATAGTATACCTTACACCTTCTATGAAAGTTTATATGATCCACTTTAAATCAGGGTTGATACTTGAGCAATTTTATTACCAGTATGTGTAAGCTTATGCAAATGGAGAAGAAAATCTTATAACTAATACTTTAAAATTTTCTGAAACATGTGACATCTCTTTAATTTCTGGACAATAGACTTGAGTGCTGTTTTGTGTTGTGTTTTTTCCAAATATCAATTTGGTCTATTTTAGGAAGCATAATCTTTACAAGCAACATATGGTACACACTTGCTTATGTTCACATTATAAAGATTCTTCCTAATAACTGTTTGACAAAGCTAGAAATTTGCAATCTTATGATGCCAATATCTCAATTTAGCTTTGACCAAATGTTTTGACAACAACATTTTTAGGGTGTCAAATAGTTGTACATTGACCTTTAAAATATTTTGATGGATTCCATTAGTACATACCGCCTAATAGACTTGTGTCAGATAAAGTATTTGCCAAAATGTGGGAAGTTTATAATTTACAATTCATGTTATTTCATCAGATTGGTAAAATCATAATTGGATAGCGTATACATGTACATGCAGATCATGCCCCTAAACTAAACAACTGGCTTATAGTACAGATATCTAATTGTTTTCAACTATATATTTAGAGAGCCAATTGACTACTAAACAAATCTTCTGCAATATAAAGAAAGCCCCTTCTCCCTAAATAAAACCTTACTCTCTCTGAATTCAATTATATCTATTGAAAGATATAAAGTAGTGTAGGGGAAGTGTAATACAGAAATACATGTACATTGTTTGAATATTAAGGATTCATGTAGAAATAATCCATGTGTACTGACTATACTTACACAAAACTTTAGCAGTATACTTAATTCAGATCTTTCAGAAACTGACTACTGGTAATGAATTGTTTCAATGGCATTTAGTAATTGAACTGGAGTATACAGGTCACAATTCTATGGAATACAATTGCTGCTTATTATTGAGCAACGTTTCGACTAGGCTATCTCTGGTTGATCAGCATTAACTATTGTT
Organism: Patella vulgata; assembly: GCF_932274485.2. Classification (NCBI taxonomy): domain Eukaryota; kingdom Metazoa; phylum Mollusca; class Gastropoda; family Patellidae; genus Patella; species Patella vulgata. Next base: position 47,461,260 of record NC_065882.2, on the reverse strand, counting down.
GTGTACATGTATATATTGCCTTGTTATATTTTCATATTTTATCATTGCTTGATAATGACTAGAGAAGCCTAGTCGAAACGTCGCTCAGTAATAAGCAGTAATTGTATTCCATGGAATTGTGACCTGTATACTGGTAATGAGACTAAGGGTGGGCATGTAAGTGGATGTGATAGTTACAATGTACCACTGTCACTACCACAAGAGTTGCAGGGGTGGGGGGGGGTCGAGTGATCAAAAAGGTTGCAAATGGATAATTGACAAGTTGTTTTCGATTATATTGAAAGAACTTTTTATTTACTGTTGTACAATACAATATACATGTACATGTTGACGTTTTAGTATATAAGTACTGAGAAGAGATTTCAAGTACATTTAATTGTGAACTTATAGGTTTTAACACTATATATGTACAGGTATAGCCATCTAATTTTACAAATATCATATATCTTCATCTACAGGTATGACTGTATGAAAGTAAAATGTAGCACAAATCGTCTTTGTGTATCAGTGATTAGGTGTTTTTCACATGAAATAAATTATATTTTTTTTTGTGTGTTTGAAATAGCCTTCAACATAAGCAAATGTTAAAGGGGCAAATTCCTAGCGTCTGGTTATTCCAGTCTACATACGCCGTTTGGTTTGGTGCAATATGTCTAGCCTCATTCCTCGAGTCTCTTGCTAGAACTGGGGCTGAAACGCATTATGGTACACGATTCGTGTACCAATGGTGAAATATTTATTTTGTCTTAAATATTGGATATCAGAAGCCCGTCTTTTTCCGGTAAGATCACAGCATCAATGTTGTTTTAAATTGACAAATAATTCATGTTTTCAATGTTGAAGATTTTGGATGATATTGAGTTAGAGACTTAGCTACTTTAAGCTAAATTATTTTAAAGTTCCTACTTGCAATTAGTGAAGTATATTATAATCAAAATACAGTGTATCTACTGCCTGGGTTCCCAATCACTGGGGATTGAGAAGCACTTTTTCATGAAAAGCATATACACCTCTTGCCACATTGCGAATTGTCTTTCCTCAATTTTTAAAAAGGTGCAAAAATGTAAACGAAGAGATTGGGAACCACTGATCTACTGTCTTGTAATCTTTCATATCTCCATGTCTGTATTGTGACTAGGTTGGAATGCTAGATACATTTGACTTTTAGGGAACAAATTGGTAACCCAGGATATGAATGAGATGGCTTTTAGTACTTGCTGTTACAAATCATACATACATGTATGATAATATTATTAGTATGATTTGGCCTAAGGGATTATCATTTATGATATTTACTGTAATATTAATCTCCTACCTCAGGTGTAGATATACATGTATACTACCATATCTCTTATCATTATACATGTATGTCTTTTCCTGTCACCTATCACTGAATCATAGTTGAAGTAGATTGCAATATCAATCACATTCTCACTTTTAATGGCTCAATACCACTCTTGTTGTAACTGAATAATATGTCCCAATCTTTATTCTGGTCAACAAATTGCACTATTTTACAATATTCCAATTAATTGATGATACAAATTTCATCTTAACACACCTAATTTAAAAAAATGGAAAAATTCAACTAAATGATTTGAAAAGCCTGACATAAAGCTTTTCAAATGTGACTTGGATTTAAAAATATTTTTGAACCCTCTGGACAAGTAAAATAGGATTTAATGGATAATTTACACAACAGGTAGGACACTAACACATCTAGTACTTAGAATAAGGCTATTTTTTATTTTCTGGAGCTGTCAAGCCAGCAAGAGTGTTATTGTCCCTTTAAACTACAAACTTCATTGAGGGCTGATATTAAAGTTCAGTGTAAACTAATTTTCTAGACCTCTTTGATTTGGGGATTGGCTCTATTTGTGTTCTACTTTGGACAGTTTAACCTGAAAACGAAACTAAACAAAATGACTTTGTAAGTAATCAAAATAACATGTCAGAAAATCCCAATTTAACAGTTGTTTAGACCTAAATCAAAGAGGTTTAGTACCTTTAAACTAACATAGTACTCATGACTAAAGACTTGTTCAAAAGGTTGCTGCTGTATTGATGAAATAGAAGCAGATAATTTCATTTTGACCATCAGATACATATTGTATGTACTTGTATTTTGTGTGAATTCAATATGATGTTGATGGTTAATTCATCTTTAGGACATAGACATGATGTGGCCTCAAATTTGTGATCAAATCAAGAATCAATTTGATCAGCCAACAGACTGAGACATAATAAAAATGTACCACTTTTCACTTTTATAAATGGATGATAGTAAACCTTGTTTAATTTATGCCATCACACAACCAGCATTCATTACCAGCAGACAGGGTACACTCAAGGTTATCCAAGGCCTGTAAGGCAATGATGCATGACAAGACTGGTTGTTAATATTCTGTAAATGTTGGTTAATGTCCAGTTTTTACAATCATGTTAAAAATCACATTTCGGCTGCATTGTGTCTATCCAGCACTTCCAATAAATCACTGGTGCAATTTCATTACATCTTAGTATAGTTTGAACTTTGAAGAGGTATAGTAAAGTGGCGTTTAGGGCTTTTATTCAAAACAAAAAATTTTTGGGGGGTTATTCAAGGTATTTGTTGATCTAAGAAATTTCTTTCCGCTTATACATGTATGTAACATTATATGCAAGTATGTAAATTTTAGACATGCACAGAGTTCGAAAATGTTTTTTACTTAAGGAAATCTGCTTTTGATGTTAATGATTGCAAGTGTGCTTTTCTTTTAAAGCTAACTTCATCAAATTATACTGTAATAGTTCTTTAATTCTTTGTGATTTATTGGTTTTCTCTGACACATTTGTTGGGTGCAGTTTCAACCTTTGCACTTTGAGTTTAAAGATTTCTTATTATATAATCTAAACTTGATCAATTTCAAAACAGCCACATTGAAATGTGGTTGTATATTTTTGTCAGCTCCACTGTCATCCACAATTGCCTGTTGACTCAGTAAAGGCTAAAGTTATTATCTGATAGACTTGAAATTCTTATTTGGGTATTATGGCAGGGGACTTAAGTCCTGTTTACATTACACATTTTAAGCGTGCCATAAACAGTTCTGAGAATGGAACATTTAATTTTTTATAGTGTAAATGGGTTAAACCTAAGTGTTCCTAGAGACAGTTGAGTTGATTCCTTCTTGGTTTCTTCCGTACTCTCAATATGAAAAATAAAATAAAAATTATGGGCCAAATGTAACTAAATAACCCGCCATAATTGTTTTCATCCGGGTAATTTGCATAGGGACGACTGAAATTAAATTTTCTGTGAAGAGTTCGACATTTAGCGTACATGGAACAGTTCCGGGATTGGTTATTGTAGAGTAATGTAAATGGGTAATTTTCATGAAATTTATCGGGGCCTGGAATGGTTCCGAGAATGGAACACTTATTGTGGCCAAGTGTAAACGCGACTGTAGCCTCACTGTTGGTTTAGAATATCTGGAAAATATGTACATGTAGCATTTGACTGGCAGCAGATAGTAAATGTTTCCTGGTAACAGAACTGATACTGTACCAGCGTGACCATGTTATTGAGAATGGTTTTAAATTATAGCTGATTTGTGTAGCCTCTTGCAGACAATGTAGGATTCTACAACAAACAATTATCAACTCTCGTCTGCTTCTGCTAGCAGACGTCTAATTAATCAATGGTTAGTCACATATATATTTATAGAACATTTGTCCATTAAACAATTTATGGATCTTATAGATTGAAAACTGTCTGACAAATAAAAATCTTCTAGGTATTAATACATGTACTATTATACATTATACTGATATTACATCAATTTATTTAAAAATGTTAGGGGTGGTGCATGGTGACATTTGCAAAAACAAATCGGGGGGGGGGGGGGTAATAATAATATTATCTTTCAAATACAAGGTTATATTGAACTTGCTCATTTCAAATTAAAGTCTTGTTTTCATGGGCCAATATTTTTTGAACCAGGAAATGATTTCATCACTTGGTATTTTTCTTTGGTCAACCATTTTTTAAAAAAAGTCATCAGCTTGCCGATTGAGTACAATTCGTATAAAACTTGGTATGCTTAGCATTGACTATTCCACATCGATTGGTGGACCATTATGGACTTTTTCTGGTTCGTGTAGTAGGGTTGTACTTGTCTTGTTGCTGTACAATGTAACTGTTGGGTGAGGTTAGTGTAAAATCTAACGAAAGCTTAAAATACAAGATTTAATAACCAGGGTAAATGAAATGCATTGATAATATGTTTGCTTAATAAGAAGGGTTATAAAAACAAGAACTAGATTTGTTTACCAATATTATACATGTAAACATTCAGATAATATGTGTGGTAGATTGATACCGGAGGGGGCTTCAATACCACTCTGATGTGACATTACAGGCCTTAATCAAATTGAGCCATTTTAAGTCATTATATTACTGGTTAAATAATTAACAGTCATAAGTAAAAGTGCAGTTGACAGATTTATATGGGACACAGACACGAGTATCAGTCTAATCATACAATGTATATTGATCCACTTACATGTGATTAGCTTTCGTACAAGCTCTTGTCATAGTGTAAGCTTATTTAATCACGAAGTAAGGAGGAGAAAAGATGTTTAAAGAATATTAAACTGACGTAAATCTGTCTCTTAGTATTGTGGAGGTATATTTTTAGCAAATAACAAAGGACCTTGCACCCAATAAACTTTACTTAGCAATATTTGTCAACCAAAAAAGTCAGAAACATGTGCTCAGAAATTGACATGTACTGGAGATACATGTAGCTGATAGTTTGAAATATTAAAATAAAAATTTCAAGAGACTTACATGTAGTCATGTGCGTTTATTATGGTTGTATTTCATTATAGTCCGATTGCATAATGTGGTGTAGACATGTTCAATTTTTTTATTCAACATTGTAAAGATATGCAAGTATGTTAGATTTTTTAAGGACACAAGTTACCTTATTTGTACAGTAAAGTTGTGCGTGGGTTGACTAGTTTAATATTTGTATAAAACACTGATTGTGTAACAACCTTATATTGATTAATCTTTCCAGAGTACATGTACTTCATTGAGTTTCTGGAATTTAGTATGCATAGGAATAACAATAATTCAACAAAAGCCATCCAAAAATGGGCTTGTTTTAATGAAATTGATTATTTGCCTGTATTTCTGTCGTTATAGTGCTAATATTCTACTTGTTATTTTCAGTAGTGCCTTCTATAGTGATTACAGAATACTAGTTGTATCTGTTCACTCTTGTTAAATTATTCTAACACATCAGTCTCGCCTCAATCTTACAATATCTCATCTCCTCTTATACTACCTATTCACCCACATGTACATGTACTATAACAATGCACCAGTATTCAGAGATTAAAAAGAGGATGAAAAAGCATTCTACAAGAGAGAACAATATGTACAATTATAACTATGGTTTAATACAACATACCTTTATTTGTAGTCCCAGATAAAGACCTTCCGAAATGGTGGGTTTAATATTAGTAATGAATTGTATTGCCTAAAAAACACGTTTTTTTATTCAGTACCATTATTGACAGATGGTCTAAATAAAAAGCTCCATTAAATTGTACTTTGTTTTATTGATGTTCTCAGTTATAAAAGCTTGTAAAATGCTTTGATATCAATAAAATATAGTAAATAAACCTATTTTATTGGATAATTCATCAATTGGAATTTAGTTATCTTTAGGTTAAATGTTGTTAGAGCCACCAGGTTCCGTCCAGTGATTTTCAATTAGTAAATTAAACTGTATTTTATTAATTACTAGCGGATGAGCCCGCGCTACACAGGTTGAAAGGAGTATAACTCTGGAAGCGGTAACCGAACATCACCTAGCCCATGTTACTCCCTTGTCCAAACTACCCCTGTACACCAAATTCCATCCTCCGAACAGCCCTAGTGTACATGTAGCTGCCAACCCTGAACAGTCAGATAAACAACAGTCACAAATATTGGTATACATGTACATGCATGATGCATTTCTGGTGTCGAAGACACATTTATTCTACACTATAACAACAATTTGAAGATAGAATATATTTTATAAACATATTTTGCATTGAATGATCAGTGTGTACATTTACATGTAAATAATATTATAATTCAGTAGATCTATAGAACCTTTACCCCAACTACATGTACATGTAGAAACAGAGAATATGTAATTATAAATGTAGAATATTATTATACACACTTTAATGATGATGAGCATAAATAGTAGAAACAAACGATCGACTTTGATAAATACATGTAGTCACTCAATGTCTGCTTGTGCTTAGTACTGTGATATACAGAGTAAAGGTGTTTTTAGCCTTGGGCCTATTTTCAGCAAATTGTTCTGACAAGATCTGTTATGTTTGTTATATCTCCTTGAATCCGATTATTACTATACTATTGTTTTACTACTACAAGTGTATAGTTTTAAGCTGTAGCGTGGTTTATAAACCGGTATAGTCAGATATATATATACATGTATACACCTACATGTACATGTATAGTGTATGTGAACATCTGGTGGTGTGAGTCTATCTACTCCACCTAAAGGCCTTCACCACATACCAGTCATTCCTAACTCATTGATTATAACCACCATATTGATGGCCGATCTTAACAACAATTACTTTTCTTAACAAACTCGTCTTGTACTGTGTTGATTAATTTCACTGATTAATCTGATAATGAATACCAGAGATATTTTCTGTTTTTGCACACACCGGGTTATAATTAGGAGCCAGCTATATTTAGAATAGAATAAGATAAACTGGTGTAGAATATTAATCAAATTTTGTGCAATTAATATAAAGTAATATACAATTTTTTTTTATATTTGTAATTTGTTGTTTTAGAAAGTCATAAACCTAGTCTAAATGCATGTTGAATTGATGCAGGTCTTTGTGGAAGCCCATGCTCAATATCTGTATTTTTATCAATTGTTCGAGTTTTGTTTCTGAAGGAAGAATTCATAATTTGTACTAGATGTACATGTATAGGTTAGCTGTTCGCTTAACATTAAGACTTCATGTTCATGTAGGACCACATTAGCAATGTCTCTAGGCACCAAACTAAACATATCTTTCTGAAAATGATGGTACAAAGTCAAAAGAACAAATATTCTTTTTTAATTACACCTCAATTGAAATTTGTGTAATGTACATTATGTCATATGTACTGAATGTACAGGTATATGTTCTGTGTGGAAGGTGTTAGAAAGTTAGAATAGTGTTTGATATGTAGAATGTCAAAGGTATTATTGTTAAAGGTTATCCACTTTTATAACCATCTTCATCATATATCTCCTTTACACCATTTCTTCTATATATAGCTACTTGAGTAAATACGTGTAGATCAAATGGCCTTTTAATTTTGAAAGATACAACATAGATTTAATACATATGGTATACTATAATCAAACTGGTATGGATGGACGCACACATTAAATTGGCTGTAAACTTCTCACCATTAAGGTTCATTGGATGCACATCTCTCCGGTAGTCTTTATCATGCATAATGAAGATGTTGGAATTCAGTAAACAAGTATGAGCGTACTATGGTCCAAGAACTGAGCAAGACATTCTTGCAGGCATCTTGAAATTATGACATATTAAAAATCAAAGTGTGTCAATCGACTAGCACTTGTTCAAGGAACAAGTATGCCAAATTTCATTTTGATTGTACTTGAATTGGCGGAGCCTTGGGCTTTTTGCGAAAGAGCATCACCCCCAAGAACAACAACAACAACAAGATGAGTGCAGCTACCCATTGAAGAAACCAAGTCAAAAGTCTTGCTGTGCATGTACTAATATGACCCGAATAAAGGGAAGTCAAGTAGACTTCCTGATATTTTAGTCATAATATCTATATAAGCATAGATATAAGCTATATAAATTGAATTGTAAAATTGTTATTTTATATATAGAATATTTGTTTATATTGAAAGCGTATGTGGATGAGTCATCTAGCTGTAAGAGTATTAATCAATAATTTAGACTGGGTGAAAATAGAAATATAATTTCTCTAATACTTCATATACCGGTAGTTAGACAGACATATTGATATATTACTTTATTACTTCTTATATTCTACCTATATTCTACCTAGTACTTAAAATATAATTACTTACATTTCTATCATGCAATGTACGTAAATTACTAGCTGATGAATAGGCACTGCCCGGGTTGTGCCTATAAACTCTGAAACCGGAAGCAGTGGGCCAATGCCAATGCCACCTAGCCCATGTTACTCCCCGGTCCAGGCTACCTCTATACACCAAATTTTAGCCTCAGGACACCCCTAGTGTAGCCGCCAACCTTGAACAGACAAACAACAGTCACAAATATTGGTATAGATCTCCTCTAGAACTATTTCAATGTTATGTTGACATAAAATATAGGACTACTTAGTGCAATAGGAATAAACCATATTTGACTAGACACAGTTATTTTTAAATAATCATTTCATATTAAGTCTGTCTGCAAGTTATTTTGGTAGAAAAATGTTCATTATAAGTACTGTAGACAGTTATTATATGTATACATGTGATATAAATAGTAATTGCAGCAGACATCTTGTTAAGACATAATATAAGCTGGATAAAGAAGGAGTAATTAACGATGTCTGTGTAATTCTGTAGGTAACAATATCAAATTCAAATCCATTGATCCCTCATGAAAAACCTACAAGCAATTAACCTTTAACCTGCACATATTGTGCATTATTTATTAATGTATAAGACTTACAGATACATGTATGATAACATGAAGCTGTTTAATAACCTCATTATCATTAACCTTTCCCAGTCTTTCTTAGTCCTTAAGCTATTCGCCCTTTTGATAACTCAAAACATTCCTTTAACACATTTATTGCCAATGTTTTGATGATATTTTTTAACAAAAAAAGAAATACAAACAATGTAAAGTTTAAATAATCAACCCAGGAACAAATATATCACAGTGTAATCAGATAAACATTGACTCAAGTTGAATTTTTTAAAGTTCATTTAAAGTAATTGTCAAGCAGGAATTTGAATTGTTTTAAGATTGCAAGTGGGAGGAAGAGATATAAATTTACTTAGCACACAGTCAGATTATTTGCTGAATATTAATACTCTGAATTTAATCATAAAATTTTGATAAAACAGTAATCCTATATCAAGAGTTTTTTAAGTGCTAACTGTTGCTGCAGTTCTACTCAGTATTATTGTAGAAAAACAATAATAAATGTGTTGTAGTATACATGTATGTCGTGCCCCCAGTTCCTGAATCAAAACTTTGCAAAGCTACAGTATGTAATACTACCTCATCTGATTAACATTATCAATTTGGGGACACAGGTTTTAAATTAATTAAGTTATTAAAGTTTATGCATTCTCTTTTATTTTGCAGAAAGACACAATCGGACAATGGCTACTCGAAAGGGTCTGCGAAAAACTGAACATAGTAGAAAAGGATTACTTTGGTCTGAGATATGTAGATTCAGAAAAACAGAGAGTAAGTTTTTGTCTATCCATCATAGAATTTGTTTTTTCTACTATATTGTCATTGTTTTTTTCTACTATATGGCTGTATATTGTCGTCATGCCTTCATGTCATCTATCTGTCATCCACAATTGCTTGTGAATGCTCTAGATGCTAAAATAGTCATCAACTATTCATCAGCGATTTCTGATAATTAATGTTCGAGTTATGACTCTCGAACTTGCATAAAAATCTTGTGGACACTTTTGAGGCAGAATATTTCATACATTTGACTTGAAATTTCATGTGGGGAAGAAAAAACCTACTGAAAACCTAATTACCTATGGGAGTTACATGTATATTCATTAATTACTTACAAAAATGTGCTGTAGGAATTATTGCTCTTGATTGCTTAGAAAAATGTTGTGGACACTCTATAGACTTAATATTCTTATATTGACTTCAAAGTTACAGTACGTACAGTGTTTATGATCGTGTGATGACAAAGCCTATTGATAGTAAACAACAAAAAGTCTGTCGGTCCGGCGTCCACAATTGCTAAGGCTAAAGTTAATATCCGAATGACTTTAAATTTATACACAGTGTTTAAGGTCATGAGACAAAGAATCCTATAGATTTTCAGCCCTTGATTATTTTGAAAAATCTACAGGCTAAAATTAACATTTGATTGGCTTTCAATTTATACACAGTCTTTAAGGTCATAAGACAAAGAAGCCTATATATTTTCAACGATTTCCAATAACTACATTACTGCCAGAGTTATGGCCCATGATCACTTTGAAATATCTTGTTGACGTTCTTGGGGCCAAAATTTAATATTCGATTGACTTTAAATTTATACACAGTGTTTAGGGTTATGAGACGAAGAAACCTATCTTTTTAAGAATTCTGATAATTCATCTGATTACTGCTACAAGTTTTGTTTACTATATAGCATTAGGTAGAACGAGAAGCCTATCAAATTTGTTGCCCTTGATCAGTGTTAAGTGTCCTTTAAAGGGAACAATAATGAAAAGGTGACAGCCTTTATGAACTGCTTGGAAGGATTTAGCTGCTGTGGGCATATTTTGTAGTCTGGAAATATACATGTATTTTGTCAACTTTCTCAGAGGAATTTTAGTTGACCTTGGTAGAAGGAGGTGATGGAAATTACAGTGACAAAATAATGTATTAGATATAACAGTGTAAATGACAAGACCAGATTTACTATTAGTCTACTGTGACATTTTGAATAGCTACCACAGGAACAGACAAGATTGAAGATATTATTACCTATATTATCTACTTTATCAGTAACATTACACTCTATTCTATGGGTGAAAAGTACTTTTTCCACTGTATGAACAAAGAATAATTGCCTTCCTTCGGGGTTCACTAAATGTCCTTGTATTATACATATTGTCGATTCAGTAAAATTATGTACGAAATGGAAAATAGATTGTTTTATTTGTATACCGGTAATGAATAATTTTCTTAAAATGATGCATACGTGTTGGTTGACAAAATATGGAAAATGTGACATATAGCATGAATGTAGGTCCTGAATAAAGACAACTGAAGCAACACTTATAACGGTTTAATATATATTCCATAAGTAATCTGTCATTTTCATCTCTTATACAGGATATTATAAGTAAGATAAATGGTCTTAATATACTACTATAACAGACAAAATTATTGCAATATGTAAATAAAATACCTATATTATACTTAATATTGGTTTATTTTACAGCACTGGTTAGATCCTATAAAAACAGTATATAAACAACTTAAAGGTATTATTATTAAATTATTGTCAAGAGCCAGATGATACAGGGTGCTGTATTGCATGTGAAAGCAGCTGGTAAAGGAGGCCCATGAAAAATTTAATGATTTTTTCGAATCCTCAAATCAAACACACTCATCATATGAACATCTATCTATATTTAGTATGTTTGTCAAGATTGTTATTTATCAATTTCTAAAGAAGAATTCCCCTTTAAATCAAGATGAATTGATGATATTGTTAATATACATTTAGTGTACAGCAAGAAATAGGCTAACATAAGTGAGCATTTTAGATTTTGTAAGATATCATTTTTGTCTTTATTCTTTAAGACTTGAACGTCCATTTATTGCAATCTGCAGTATTTGATTATTTAAACATAATAAACTTTAATTATAAAAATATCTATCCACAGGAGTTAATCCAATGGTTTTGTGTTTTCGAGTGAAGTTTTACCCTGCAGAACCCATGAAGTTACACGAAGAAATCACACGGTAAGCTAACAGTCAGCATTGGATTTAACAATTGAAGAGTCTCATAACAATGTTTCCCCACCCCACTAAAGAGATGTTAGTTTTCTTGGCATATTATCAAAAATGTGATGGATGGAAAATAACGTTATCAAAAATGTGATGGATGGAAAATAAACTTATCAAAAATTCTAATGATTAAAATTTCAACAAATTCCATGTAGATTAGATGTGTAAACGTAATATAGCGTGAAATAGCAGAATAGCAGACACACTCCCTGAGCCTCGATTTGGATGGAACCTGGAACCCGGATGTTTACATTTTGAACAGATGCGGCAGCTACAAACATTGATGGCCGAATGGTTAGCATGTGCGCGCTGTATCATAAGGCCTGTCATTGAGTCAGCTGGCGTGGTTTCTAATCCCCGGTTGTATGTGACAATCAGTAGAGTCGCCTGTCCAACCCTGTGGGTTTTCTCCGGGTCCTCTGGTTTCCTCCCACTGCTAAAGACGCGTACGTGCAAGCGAATTATTGAAACAAAATTAAACCATGTTAGTCCTGAAATGACCTAGTTTGTGTCAGTGGAGGTTAAACCCCATTTTTTTCTCTCTCGTCTCCGTTGTCCGTCAGTCCGGCGTCCACAATTGGTCTTGGACGCTCTAGAGGCTAAAGTAAATATCTGATTAATTGGAAATTTATACACAGTCTTTGAGGTCATTAGACGAAGAAGCCTATTGATTTTCAACGATTTCCGATAATTACTACCAGGGTTATGGCCCTTGATCACTTTGAATAATCTTGTGGACGCTCTATAGGCTAAAGTTAATATCTGATTGACTTTAAATTTAAACACAGTTTTTAAGGTTGTGAGACTAAAAAGCCCAGTGATTTCCAATAATTACTATCTGAGTTATGGCCCATGGTCACCAGGGCTGCTGACAACCAGTATCGCAGCGCAATTTGCGATACATATTTTGTCCGTTGCTAACCAAAAATTAAAATCTAACGTTTTTGATTCGCAGTTACTGCAAATCATTAATAATATGCCTGTCATTTTGGATGTTGACACAAGAATAATCCACATTTTGAAGACTAGAAGGCTTACTCAACACTTTCAATGTGTATTAAATGTTGAATAAAATTTTATAAACAAAACTGAATTCTCCGTGTGACATTTTCTTCTCGAACTACCCAGACACAATACTATATAACACAGGGACATAACTCTATGAATAGGGACTATTAAACTGGAAATAGGGAATCAAGTAGTACCACTCACGTTGCGAGACATCAAGTAATTATATCATATTCATTTTGAAAGAAATAAATCCAGTGTATCCCCCACACATTGTAAATAAAATATAAAAAAATAAATACATGTTAACGTATTGTAAAATGATAAATCAAAGTAAAAATTCCCATAAAATATTATTGTTTATATCGCGTGTGTCTAGTTAATCGAGGTGTGCCCGATTGAACAAAAATAGTAAGACATTATAAAAAGCAGACGAAATTTTTTTCTAACGAAGATTTCTAACGTAACAAAAAAATAGCAATTAAAATGAGTGGGGCTTCGGAAGTCACTTTCAAGAATTGGCTTCAGACATAAGACCTAACTAAATGTCTACATCACATTCACAAACTGTCACAAGTACTTGTGGCAGTGCTAAAAAATCTACGAATAGTCAGAATGGAATCTAATCATATTTGTTATGAACTAAAGTAATATCTTGTTATTTAGGTTTTTATGTTGAAACTGAAAAACTGCTAATCAATTTTTATACGCCCACATTGAAATATGGTCGTACATTGTCTGACCCGTCCGTCCGGCGGTCCGGAGTCCACAATTGCTTGTGGACGCTCTAAGAGGCTAAACTTAATATCTGATTGACTTTAAATTTATACACAGTGTTCGAGGTCTTGAGACGAAGAAACCTATTGATTTTCAGCGATTTCCAATAATTACTGCCAGAGTTATGGCCCTTGATCACTTTGAAAAACCTTGTGGACGCTCTAGAGGCCAAAGTTAATATCCAATTGACCGTAAATTTATACACAGTGTTTAAGGTCTTGAGACAAAGAAGCCTAGTGATTTTCAGCGATTTCCGATAATTACTACCAGAGTTATGGCCCTTGATCACTTCAAAAAATCTTGTGGTCGCTCTAAAGGCCAAAGTTAATATCCGATTGATATTATACACAGTGTTTAAGGTCATGAGACGAAGAAGCCTATTGATTTTCAACAATTTCCGATAATTACTGCCAAAGTTATGACCCTTGATCACTTTGCAAAATCTTGTGACGCTCTAAAGGCCAAAGTTATCATCCGATTGACTTCAGATTGATACACATAGTTTAAGATCTTGAGACGAACAAGTATATTGATTTTCAATGAATTTTTATGACTTGAACACTTAAATCCATGATATTAAAAGCTTTGTATACTAAACGTTAGCATGGGGCAGAACTAATAGTTTTCTGATAATTACTTCGTGAGTTGTTGGTCTTAATCAGATTTTAGTGTATTATAAATGTTTCATTACCGAAAAAAGTAAAAATATGTGACAACTCTTGTTGACTGCCCGGACGATTTAGCTGCTGTGGGCGTATGTTTCGTTGCCTGGCAACCTATCTTTAAATTTGCTAATCAAATTTGGCAAAATTGGACTTTTTGATAAGCAGTGCTGCTAATCAACTGAAAATTTACCGACCGCCCTGATGGTCACTTTAAAAAATCTTGTGGATGTTCCAGCGATCAAAGTTATCATCTGATTGACTTTAGATTGATACACAGAGTTTAAGGTCTTGAGATGAACAAGTATATTGATTTACAATAAATTTTGATATCTTGAACAGCTAAATCCATGATATTAAATGTTTTGTATACTAAACATTAGCATGGGGCAGAACTAAAATCCAAACAAATTCTAATGATTCTCTGATAATTACTTAATGAGTTGTTACTCTTAATCAGATTATAGTGTATTATAGATGTTTCGTTACCGACAATAGAAAAAAATATGCGACAACTCTTGTTGACTGCTCAGACGACTTAGCTGCTGTGGCCATATGTTTCGTTGCCTGGCAACCTATCTTTACCAACGCTTAGACACTATACAAAATGTCGAGCGTTACGTTGTCGTCTCAGATGGAAAATGGTGAAAAAATATTAGAAAACTGAAGGACAGATATTGTTTATTTTTACAGCCCCTAGAGATTGTGGTGTTCAGCATTTAATCATTATAGAACAATTTTATCCAGATAATTCAAAAATACACTAAAATTTTATTGGAAATCCGGGCCCTTATTCACGAAAACTTGAACTAAGTTACAACCAAAATTTTAAGGAATACTGCAACTTCATTGGATATATGCAAATTGATTTTACTGGTCAGCCAATCGAATTGCAGTATTTCTTAAAATTTCAATTGTATCTTAGTTTAAGTTTTCGTGAATAAGGGCCCTGAGGCCTTATCCAATAGGTACTATTTTTCAGGAGTTTGGCTCCATCCAAATTAAGAGGGTTTCAAACTTTTTTTTTGAGAAAAAATAATATATAATTTTCATGCAGGTATTTTATATTGTCTTTACTGTCTCCCCAACCATATATCAATTATGAACAATAACAAAAACATAATAAATATACATACATTTTTATTAACAACATGTCCAAGTTGATGGCTATGTTTTTTCTCTTTACTGTGCAAAGAGCCATAATGTGAAATATTAGGCAATAGACTGTCCTTTAATTGGTTAATAATAGTATGGGGAGATATGTACAGCATGATGTTGATATATTGAGTAATGCTATTTGTTGTCTCAAGATTGTCGTTATAAATTATTTTCTTGTAGGCAAAAGAATGAATCAATAACTATGTCGTCTGCCATCCTAAATCAAATAATAATATGTTTTTCTTCCTCAATGTTTTCCTAAAATAAACCTAGTGTCATATAGTGTTTTTAACTTTCATGTCAGTAGCTATAGATTTATGTAATTTATATCATTGTATAAAACAGCAGTTGAATTACATCATTCTTAACATTTACTTTAACAGCTTCAAATTTAACAACTTCGACCAATTTCTATAGCAAACTAATGATCAAATATTGCGTAATGAATCAAATGATTAATTTAAAGGAGGGAGTCACCTACTCGAGCAATGATGACAGCTACTTGAATCAGCCTTTATAAGTCATATTAAATTAGAAATTGTGTTTAATGGCAGAAACACAACTTTATAGTTAATTTTGACAAACAAAATAAACAAATTTGACTGATTTGCTAAAAAGGACATTGTCATAACAGAAACAGTAGGACTATTTTATTTAGCTTAAATTGTGACATTATTAACACATAGATTTTGATTAAAATCAATGTTTGACTAGTTTTGATTACACAAATGGTGTCTCAAAGTCTACTCTGCTAATCACAGAAAGCAACAAAATTTGATTTATTTTCTTATAGAGGCTTTATTTCAATTAAAATAAAATTTTCAATGGCATGACTCAGTCATTTATTTGCAAAAGTACATGGAATTGCATTTGAATATATTGTGGTTAACGGGTGGATGAGATAAAGCCGTCCATGAATCACAAGAAATACTGCTGGCAAGCTGAACTAAAGATAATTATGAGATTGGCTCCAACAGGTTTCTATTTGCAGATTTTAGAGTTAGACATGTAATTATAGGTGATCTTGACATTTGCTCAGTTCTTAAATAATAGTATTTCATTATTCCTTATAATTTCTAACTTCTACACAGTACACACATCGCTTCAAAAAACGACATCCAGCATTTACAAACCTGTTCATATCTATCCCTTCATATAAATGGCACTATACAGTGTATAATTAATGCTTTTTGGATATAAAATATTTTCAATTGAAGAGAAACAAATGAAACTTAAATTTTATTTCGGTGTGCTTTAAATATTACAGTATCTAATGATTGAGCTAAATGTAGGTCACCGGTCCTAATGTTGTGTAGGTTATTTTCATTATCTTTAATAGCAATAGAATCTGTTGCATAATAATAAACATTTACAAGAAATAGAAGGAAGTTAAAGGAATGTAATGGTAAGGAATATTATTGTTTTAATGATTAAGTGATGGAAGTTGATGATGAATCAGGACTTCCTACATGGTTTACTTGACCTAACTCATGTTGATGTATCATTTCTAGCCAAGCCTTTTATAAATATACAACATTCACAAAACACTACGTTATCAAAACCTTCAGGAATTAATCATTCTATTCACATATAGCCTAACAAATTCTTAATTTTAAATAAAAGATAAAAGCAAAAATCAATTTTCTTTTGAGGCATGTTGAAAATGTTGCTATTTTTATAAAAGCTAACATGAAAGACATGTTGTAGTAGATATTTGACAGTAACCAGCTGGTGTTATAAAATATAATATCTGATAAATAAAAAAATACTATATAGCTTTGGTAATGTATAAGTAGAATACTATTATTATAAACTAATATGATAATTAAAGAGATTCATAAATAATTACTAATTCCAATATTCTTGAGATATTATGACAGTAATGCAGAGGTATGATTATGAATTTAATGCCTTACTTATGCTGCCATTGCTATCCAGTGCAGGGTGGGGGGTGGGGAGGCTATGGTGGCCGCTTTTTTAATGGCCGAATGGTTATTGTGTGCGTGTTGTATCATAAGGTCTGTCATTGAGTCAACTAGTGCGGTTTCGATTCCCCGGTTGTGCATGACAAGAAGTAGGGTTGCCTGTCCAACCTCGTAAGTTTTTTCCTAGTTCTCAAGTTTCCTCCCACTGCTAAAGACCCCTATGCGCAAGTGAATTATTGAAATAAATTGAACCATATGTTAGTCCCGAAATGACCTGGTTTGTGTCGAGTGGAGTTAAAACCTCTCTCTCTCTCATGCGATTGTATGCAACTGCAAATGCCTACCGCTTATATCGTCTTTGCACATATAGTTTCAAGTACCTCAAAGTACTTGCAACTGGACTCTGAGGGTGCTTATGTTGATTAATATGCAACCGACCCCACTGCCTCTAAACTTGGGTCAAAGGAAACACATGATTGTCATGTGCTCAGTAAAAAATGGCGACACTATCATCTAAGGTTAGCAGTAAATTTTGAAACACTGCTCCTACTATTTCATGGTAATATCATTTTTTCTAATACAAAAGCTATGAAGTACACCGAATTCTAAACATTCCCTCAGAACTAATTGCATAAGTTACAAAACTGCTTATACATCTATGTCCCTGTACTGCTTCCAACTGACTGCATAACAGTAAAACGTGTGCAATTACCTGTAGCTGCAACTGGTGTTTTTCAAAGTCGCATGTGCAAGACTGCTTATATACTGTTTTGCATGCAACTTTCCGTTGTATCCAGCCCTAAGTACATAGATGACATTGGGTTAACTGTTTACTTGATAAATAATCTCTTTTTATTTTTAGATATTTTATGTTCCTTCAATTACGTCGGGACCTACACCATGGCCGTTTACTCTGCTCCCCACAAGATGCTATTTTATTAGCAGCATACATCGTGCAATGTAAGTACCAGTATATTTGATACCATTTACTTGTGTGTTGGAAATCCAATAATTTTTTGCTGTAAAAATGACTGATGATAATAGCAGTTTCTCCAAAGAATTTACAGTCTTGAGTATTGGTAGATTAAATAGTAAACCCTACAAACATATTAATAAATTTTTATTGTTGTTTAAACAAGGAATAACAATGCAATAGTTGAAACCTTTCGTGTAGCAGTTTGAGCTGTTATTGATCATCGTATTGATTTATACTGCTCATTTTATATCACAATATTTTTGAAAGGTTGTAGTTGCATTAGTAGAGTAAACAGAGGATTATATGGTTCTAATGGAAAGTGGGTAAAGAAAAAAGTCTGCTTTATTTTATATGACATATTTCAAATAACCATGACAAAAAAAAAATTTAAAACCGATAAAGAAATGGTCTTTTCTTTGAAACCTCAATTATACCAAAAATGGCAGCATTACTGATGTTGGTAACAATAAAAGCTTAACTTTAATAATTTCTGAAGGGTTGTCAATGTATGATTTAAATATGGCTTTTTTTTTACAGCTGAAGTTGGAGATTATGACCAAGAAGATCATCCACTAGGTTATATAAGTGAGTTCAAGATGCTTCCTAAACAAAATGCCAAAATGGAAGAACAGATAATGGAAATGCATAAGACCCTCAAGTAGGTTGATTACTCTAGATTCATTGTGTAACTATCCTTCAAGACTGTGGTCTAAGGGGAGATAACTCCCCAATAACTGAATTTATTTAGATCTATCTTCCTTTTAAGTTAGAATTTGTTGCAACTGTTTAAATAAAAGAAAAGTAATATGCCTTTATTTCTTTTTAAGGGGCCAAGTGCCATCTGAAGCAGAAGGTAACTTTTTAAGGAAAGGGTGTACGCTAGATACATATGGTGTTGATCCCCATCAAGTCAAGGTAAGAACATTTTTTTAAATAAATGTCATGGCTATGTCTAGTAAGACGGGTTTGACATCTAAAAAAAAGTCAAATAATAAGTATAAAAACAGACATAAGAAGAGAAATTTACATAATGGACTATGGATCACAATTTTCCTTGTACTCTAAAATTACAAATTGAACAATCTTGATTTACAAATTTTATTTTGATAATTTTCTATTTATTCTTACATTAGTCTTCTGTAAAAAAGTTACCCATATAAATTAGAAAAAGCAACCTTTCAGGGCTAGAAATTCACGCGAATCTCCGAATCTGATTCGCGCAAGGATTCTCTCAAGAGCTTGCGCTGGGAATCTACAAGGATTCGCTTAAAAATTTTCTAAAAAAACCCAAAAAAACTCAGAGAATTGCCGAGTCCGAGTCCGACTATTGAATGCCACTATGGTATTATATAAATTAATCTACTTTCGGCTAAATTACAACAGGTTAATTATTACTTGTTAATAAAGAAGTCAATCAACTTGCTTGTCGGCTACAACAACAGTCATACCTTAGAGAGAATCGGACATATGTGGTTCATAATCCGAGTAATTAGCACATTTAACGGTGATTTTGATAATCCGGTAACAAAACAAAACAAGCTTGCTGAAAATTCGTTATGGCGAATGAAGACGATCTCGGCATGGTTTGCGAATTGAACGTCATCCACGTTCCGTCCGTGTGAATTCCAGGTACCGGTAGATATTAAAATAATAACTGGATCATACATTGATGAATTCACTGACCAGTTGTTGGGTTAATTTAAATCTTCATTGAATATAATTCCCTGATAGAACACCAAATACAACTGGTCAGAAACAGAAAGAGAAACAGTGGGTATTGTCCAATGACACGTGACATATCGGTTAGAATTAGGTCAATAAACCAGTTTTAAATAGCGTTTACCGTTATGATTTTTTTAATTTTATACACATTCTGACAGAGGCTTTATTTTAAAAATATTATTGAAGGATATATCATAGTTGTTCAGAATTTTATTTTATAGCAATTTCAGTTATGGTTGTCACGTATCATTGTGCCGTTTGTCTTATCATCGACGAATGAATAAAAACTTTTGCAAGTTAAGTGACTAGTTATGTGGTGGACAAAAGACTAAAAATTGTGCTATGAAGAAATGCCATGGTGCCGTATCACCGTTTTTGGCTAAGGCATTTTCTGGATATTACTTTTGACATTATTTTAGTGTTTACCAAAAATTCCATCTGATTTTTTTATTTTTATCATTCTTCTTGTATTTTGGTGTTTTAGATTAATGCAATAAACACAATTTTGTTTTTTTAAACTCTATTATTAATGAATATTAGGAGGAGGTGCAGATGGCATATATGAGAATCCTCTTAGATTCTCGCAAAAAATGACGAATTTCTAGCCCTGCCTTTACTATGCATAAACAATTTTAAAGAAATTTCATTACAATGGGCAGGAAGTGAATAGATTTAGAGTGTAAGAAATCAGTTAATTGTAGATTTCCAAAGCAAGCAAAGTTTTGATTCGTAATCCATTGTGTACAGATTATTGAATTCCTTTTATCAATATTATGTGTTAAGATGAAAGCATGTCAATATTTTATTGATACTTTTAAGAAATTAGGTTCTGATTATATTTATAACCTAATCTATTTACAATAATATATGATATAATCTATTTACATTAATACAAACAAATCTGTATTGTAGGATTCTCGGGGTGATCAATTGTATCTAGGAGTAACTCATCAAGGTATCATGACCTTCCGTGGAAGTAGACGCACACAACTTTTCAAATGGTATTGCATTACTCTTATTCTGTAGTCAAATATACATTTGAATATTTGTTGTCATATATCTGGCTCATAACTCTGTATTACTTTACTGTTCCACTTCATCTTTTCTTAACAACATTTCATTATTGACTGTGTTTAGTTATCTGCGAATCAACCTACCAATCTAAACGTGATGCAAAAAATCTGTGAATGTTGTAAATATCTGAATAAAGGAACAGAAATAACATCTGATTTTAATTAGTTTGTAACTCAGTATTATCATGCTTGAAGAATATATTAGATTTTTAAAAATTAATATAATTATAATATTTTAATTTATAAAACCTCTTACAATAACTGTGCTGTGATACTAGAGTAATGGAATAAAGGAACTAATGTCTTCATATTGCAGCTTTCTTTCATAAGGTAAGTTCAGTTTGGATTAAAATCCAGCTCTAAATATACTAATACTTGGCATATTGTTTTTCAGGAACCAGATTCGACGATTAGCTTATGAAGGAAAAATGTTTATCGCTCACGTCAATGTAACAGAGGTTTGTATGAAATTCATTTTAGATTCACTGATAAACTTTTGAAATACTGAATGTCTCTGTGTATTTGTTTTGTTGACTTTCTGTAGGTGTCTCTTAAATATATATACCTGTAATTGACATTATAATTCCTCAAATGTTTTACTACTCCCAAATGTGTATAGCAAAACTTGATATTTATCTTTTGATTGAAACACAAGTCTTCAATTTTAAGGACAAACTTGTACCAATGTCAAGACTCAAGGGGTATGAATATTGCAACAGTTTTACCAGAATATATATATAAATTCAACATTCAGCATTTTGTGATATTGTTCATCTTCTGTTCTGGAGTTGCTGAATTAAAAATATGTTTCTTCGTTTTAGGATGAAGAAACAACCAGTCCAAAGAAGGTAGGAATTAGTATAGATAAATGATATAAACAAATAAACCTAGTTGTCTTTATCTCTTTATATATATATATGTACGAATAATCTTGTTTATATCTTGATCAATTAATGATTAAAATATTACTTAGATGAATTAATATATCATACAGATTAATAGATAATCCTAGAATAGATCAGTAGAAACAAGGTGCTTATATCCACATAGTAAATCATTGGTAATATTCATAGAAACATATTTTAAATCATAGAGTGTGGACTGGATCTATTATTTGATTTCATAGTTGACAAATTGTTCGTCATATAGTATTGGAATGAAATTTTTGGAAATGTACAGTACAACCACATTCTACATGTCCCACATTTTACTCCCGATCGGTAGATCATAGGGTTTCTTCAGCACAAGCTTAAATCCCAAAGTTTTACACATATCTGGTCCAAAAAGCAAGACACAAATACGTTTCAGTCTGTTTTAACTCTGCAGTTATGTTTTCTTTTACATTTATGTCAAGTTTACTGATATTAAGCTACGATTATTGCTGGAAGCACTGTAGATCCTCTGCTGATGTGAGGCCAGTCATCTGTTGATGTTTCATAGAGGTTTGGCCGATTATTCACAGAACATGGGGCATCTAGAATGTTGTTGTACTGTATGAGTGGTCTTTTTTTTTTTGACAAACTTGAGTTTTTTCAACAGCAAGTGTGGACTAAGTTATTTTCTCTTAATGTCATATTTGGGGAAATATCAGGTTGTGTCACTTTATATGAAAACTGATGATGTTTCAGAGAAAATGTTTCATTATTCTATGATAATGTATTAATTATTGTGTAAGGGAAAAGACTCCTTAATGAAATTTGGGGTGGAAAATGATAAGATGTTGTTTGTCATATTCCTGAAGCAATGGCCTGAGAAATCCCTCTCTGGCCATTGCTGGATTGGCTTCTGATACTTGAGCTTTTCAGGGAGTGTGTCAATTCTTCCCGTTCAATCAAATCTATCCCAAGTACAGCAACATGACAGCCCTTCGTTTAATCTGGGGTCCTCCTTAAAACTTTAGGCAGTGATTTAAGGTATTAAAAACGGTGAAAGTACTGCTCGTCTCCAAACAGTATTGTTGATAGCCTTGTTTGTCACGCAATTAGTTTTTCTGCAATACTCTGCTATGCACTGGTTAATTGGGCATAATAAAATCGTGAGTCATGACGTAACGTTGTGAACATATTTGGTCCAATTTGGAGCTCTGTTTAAAGCGTAATGATACTGTTACACAGTTACCTATTGGTTGTTAATCAGACTATTGACCAGTCATAATTTAGAAAAGAAATTTGCTTCCTTTACAGCAGTTTTAAGTGGGATTAGCTCTAATCAAATGAAACACTGCAAGGAGTATGGTTGTTTGTTAGCTCATCAGTTTTCATATCACCATCATCATCTGTATCATCTCATCTCTTTATTTGTAGGAAGCAGAAGAGAATATAAATGAGGTCAAAATTTTACATGTTATCTGTTTGCTACTAAATTTATATTAGATATGAAAAATAATCAATCTGTACATAGAAATGCCATAAAATCTTTACTTCACTTGCCAGACAAAACTTTCTATATTCTAGGAATTAAACCTCTACCATTCTTCTTGCCAGATAATTTCCGAAGAAAAATAAACTATTGAGCAAATATAGTATTTTAAAAATAAAAAATATATAGGCCCTAACCCCCAAATCTACAAATAGATTGGTATTGTGTATAGAAAAGTTTTAAGAAAACAAATATCTATTTTACCTACTACAAACATTTGCATTGTTTAAGATTTCAAAAGTTGTAGTGTGGCTTTGCAAAGAAAGTTTTGACTGGTAATTCAAGGAAGTACATGTATATAGTCAATAAATGTTCTTAGCTGTTATTATTTCTAATTACTTGTCTTAGTGTCATGCTCTTTATTATACTTATTATTTTGTTTTACATGGAAATGCTTCTTAAATTCCCTTATTAAATATAAGTAAAATATAGTTTTAAAAAAACACAAAGTATTTGATGCAAATTGGTATGATTTTACAGGATTAACTGCATTGTATCATTATTATTTTTTATTCCTTTTGCGACAAGTTAATTCCATGGCCTGCATTCGTGTATTAACATAGATCCTGCGGTTAAGTTTTGCTGGGTTCAAAATAACAAATTAACTGTCAATATTTTGCTTGGTTATTTTAATATCCATTTTTCTTGTAGGGGAAATTCCTGTGCACAGGATCAGTAGGAGTATAAACATATATATCTCTCATTTTTCATTGAAATCAAACTTGGATATATTCTGTTATATTTAGCTTTTGAAAACCCCTTTTATCATTTTTAATCTCAATTTTATTGGGGAATGGGAATATTTAACTCATTCATAATTTGCCATATCATCATTGTAGAGAAAAAAAGAGAAGGAAAAGGTGACTACTAGTATTAATGGTTATTGGTCTGATAACGCACCCATAATTTCTTTGCTGCTTCCTGTTTAATTGGCTAAGCATCATCATCATTGTAATCATCATGTCATCCCCATTATCATTATCATCATCGTTATCATGAGTTATGAGTACTTACAGAGATGTTGTCACAGATTTGAAAGTCCAAATGATATTAATTTTAAAAAACCAAAACGGTCAATTTCATTCCTGTTTATTTAAAACATGACTTTATATTTATGTTTATTTAAAACATGAGGTTAGATTAATATTAGTTTTGTTTAAAACATGAGGTTAGCTTTTTGTTTTGCTGAAGGTTCAGTTCAAGAGCCGAAATTATTATAGATCACTTAATCAGAGCCGTATCGAACTGTTATTTCTTGCAATAGAATACAGAATCATGACCATGTGCTCACTTTATTTTAATTTTCCATCACTTACCTTTCATTGAAATAATCATTGCATGACTGATGCTGCCATTTCTAATCTATTTGGAGTCTGTATGTAAAACAATTTAGATAATACTAGAGATATTTAGAAATATATTTTTAGAGTCATTGTAACTGTAAACATATTTATTTCAAATATCTCTAAAAATTAAATATTTCTACTAGTTCTTTGGTTAGAATGAGAAAGGAAGCTTTAAGCAGATAAAACCAATTTAAGTGTTGTTTAAAGAAAATAAGTGCTATGGAATGATTAGTTGTAAAAGCATGATATAATAGCATGATGCATATTTAGTGATAATAGTAGTAGTAAATTCATATATCATTGTTTACATTATCAACAGGTGCTCAATTGCTCTGATATTTGTTTTGTTGTAGTTTTATTGAAGATTTACAGGGGAAGACAATATTAGTTCCTTTGTTTGTATTTTCACTACTATCGAGGAATATAAAGAATTGGTTTTATGACTCTTCTAAAACAAAATTAAGGAACATATACAAGCTACCTTTCAAAGTTATCTTCCCCTGTATAAAGTAAAATTTCAATCACCTATAAATCTTCCCAAAGGTATTCTGAAAATAATTTTTGAATTTTTTTAATTTACCTACTTTTGAATCATGCTCTCACAGGATTCGGAGACGGTGGGTTGGTTAGAAATAGTTATTCTACTCTTTACTATATGTATCTGCCTGCACGGTCACTACATATATTTTACATACATCATTTAGCTAGTATTTTATTTATTATTATACCTAATTATACATGTTTGGAAATTATTTTCAGATTGCCATAAAATATTAGTTATTTTGTAATTTTATTTTGTTTTATAGAAGGATATTATTAGTTATTATGTTCCGTTTGCGTAGCTTATTAAAGCTGAATTACTTGTTAGTCACAGTATTTATATCGGCATGTATAATATACCATAAGAATTACTAAAAGTGATGTTTATTCGATATGTGCAATTTTTTCTTAATATCATTATTAGTGTAATATTTTTGACTAAATGTATAAAATGTCAGATGGTTTTGAGCGTTTAGTTCATGTAAAATTAAACTTAAAGAACAGTGTTTGGATTGTGGATAACTTCAGTCTCTATTTAGTTAATGTTGATCATTGACAAATACATCACAACTGTTTATTCTTATAGTGTATGAGATATGATATTAATGCTTGGTTAATTGTCATTACATTGTTATATAAAAATATAACAGTAATGTTGTAACTTGTGTGCAGAAAATTTATTTGTGTGAAGTTATTTTTGGCATAGTCACATCAAAGCATTTCCTAAGCATAAAACATGTCCATTGTTGCCAAGTTTCAGTGTTTGAACATAGACTCATTCCTACTGTAAAAAAAACTATTAAGTTTCAACACGATACAAAAGTAGATGTTTGAATTTGGATGATTGTAATCAAATTGGAAATTGCAATTATTGGAGCAAATAATAGGAGCTAAATCTCTTGATGTAGGTCAAAATAAAGCCTGAATTCTTTTATTTTTTAAGAGATATTTTATTCACTATAAATGGTGTTGATAAGCTCTATCGGATTAAATAAAATTTCTCAAAAGATTGGTGGAACTTAATATATTTCTTTGGACTAGTATAGTTATTTTGGCTTGAACTGTTCACTGTTTAATACACAATAATTGGTTTTTGTTTCCACCTTCAAATATTGTATGTATTATTTTAAATGCAGACAGATTGTTACCTCACAAAACACATCAACACTTAAAATAGTATCAAATGATTTTTGACCCATATCAAAGAGGGGTTGCCGTTTTGATGTAATTTTATGTAGAAATGTTAAACAAGATATATAATTGCACACAAGTTAAAACATAATGTAAAATATATACTGGTATTGCACCTCTATCTCAATGTACAGCACCATATATTATTACAAAAATAATATATACATTATATATGGATTCAAAAGACAGGAATATAACTAATTAAAAATAAGACAGAAATACAGATAGAATACTTAATATTATTTTTGGCTGTTGAAACTATGTATGACCAACTGTAGGTTGTAAACATTTATTGTCATTTTAGCAGAATGAACAATGTTTATTATAGTTTAATTCTGTGTTATTTTGGGTGAACATTTGACTATCTGTACCTTGTTTATCCCTAGAAGCAGCAGCCAATTGGTTACAAGTGTGCTACAACATCAGCCTGTAAATATCTCTGGAGATGTGCAGTTGAACAACAACTTTTCTTCACGTAAGTATTTGGAAATTGTTTGTTTCAGAAAAATTCATTACTTATAAGGGATTATATAAAGTCATGGCATGTGGGTGCTGAAAAAGTATGAAAGTGCCTTTAAGATAAATATTGTGAATATTAGAACACATAATTCTTGATATCAACGTCAAGATGAATGTAAAGTTATAAGCCATACCAACATGTGATAGGATACCAAATGAAATACCTGAAATATCAGAAAACTAAAAATATTCCAATTTGTCAGTGATGTACATATATTTGTCATATAATTTAATATAATTTATTATATTACAGGCTGTCTTCATCAATTAACACGCCCAAGGTGAAATCAGGTGGTACTTTGTTCTCAAGAGGATCAAAGTTCCGATTCAGTGGACGATGTCAGGCAGAGGCATATGTTGCTAGTGAAAATATCAAGAGAGATGAACCAAACTTTGCTAGGTAAATTTTATGGTCTTTTTATCATTAAACCTAATGCTAGATTCACTATAGGAATTTTTAGTCTTCTGGGTTGTTCATAA
This sequence comes from Patella vulgata, assembly GCF_932274485.2. NCBI lineage: Eukaryota > Metazoa > Mollusca > Gastropoda > Patellidae > Patella > Patella vulgata. The sequence continues at coordinate 47,433,657 of NC_065882.2, read as the reverse complement.
TAGAGAAGTTGTATGCAATGAACCTTAAGATCATCTTACTCCTTAGGCTAGGTAATGTGGTTAAAAGACTCACTTAAGCTGTAAATTACTTGATTTAATATTGCATAAAGATAATTGTAAGAGAGGATTGGGTGAGATCAAGTCACTTCTCATTACCACTCTTAATTCTGAAATGCTGTTGCCATTTAATTGGTTAGTCTCTGATGATAACATCAAAAGTTTTTTTTGGTAATGAAAAATGGACCATTTAATTTGCTTTTTTCCAGGACATCATCTCTGCCTAACTTTGCTCGCAAACATGATAAAACTGCGCTTAAGGATGCATCCATAACAATTGACCCTCCAGCTCGAGAAGGTAAGATGTAACACATCTTCTGGAAATCAGATGCTATAAATCTAAATCATTATGTTTTTAATGTAAGTCGTTGTTGTAAAAATTCTATCAATACACAGAAGTGATAATTTTTTGTTTGGTTCAACACATGTTTTAGGATACATGATTGCACAGTGAGACCCGGTTGTATTCTGTGTCATCAATGAGATTTAATAGTGATCTACTTTATTTAAACATTTACAACAAAACTTATTATTTGAACCTAATGATTTATATAGATCTGAATTCTTTATAACACTAACATTGCATTATCTAATACTGATTTAGATATTACTTACATAAATTCTTTAAATCTACACTTTAAACATCCCATATTATAAATGTATTTAGTTTATTATTTATCTTTATTGATATTGTAGTTATGTTAAGTTTGAATGTGTTTATGTGATTGTTCAAAATAGATTCACAACACATGTAGATAGATAAAGATATAAATTGTACACCTATTTATTTATCTGTTATTGTTAAAACTAGAAAATTTGTGCTTTTAACTTGTAATTAATGAAATAAATATTACCATGACTTGCCTAATATAACTGTAACATAACCAAAACATCCAAAACCTTTCCCAGCATTTGGACTTTCATATATTATGTAGCATGACAAGTTGAGGCTTTATATATTTTCCCAAGAAAATCAGTGTAACAATTTGATATTATATCATGTTCAAAATAACCTTCGACTCAACTACTTAAGAGTACAAATTTTGCATGAGCGTGTGTAAACACCTTTGAAACTCTAAAAAAAAATGTTGGCTACAACAAACTGGAACTTAACAGCCCCCAGCAATGGATTTTCAGATATTTTTAAAATATATACAATATATTTTTTACCAGCCAACAAGGCTAGTTACTCTACTCTTGGCATAATTTATAGAATTAAAAACTGATCATGAGTTTTATGGAAGCTATAATTTCTAGTTCAATCAATAAGTAATTAGAGTAGAAGATAAGAATCTGTTTAATGTATTTGTAGATCTGTCCAAGAAATATAACGGTAAGTTTCATGTTGTATGCCCATCCCACTTGAATGCTGTAACTTGCCCTGTTAAAGGACCAACTTTTGAGTTTACATTATAATCTTTTAAGATTAAAACCAATAGCTAATAAAACAAGCTGTCCATTCCCTTATGCTATTTTTGTTGGTATCCCAAACATGGCATCATATTGGCATATTATGCTGGGATTATATATGACCGTGATGCACATTTGCAGTATGGCCTAGGCAAAACATTTTTGGGACCACCCTGGACCCGTCCCTTACATTAAGTCTTTAGATCCTGTAATAGATTTACATTGAATACCAATTTTCACCTTATAAAACTATTTCAGAAGTAAACTCAAAGTGGCCCTTGAACAGAGTTGTTTTTATTAACAGTTATGATTAATCTATATTACTTATGTTATACACAGACAAATATCCTATGATTATTTGTTTAATAACAACCAACTTTTTACTGATTCTTCCCATTCACCTTTTGAAGAAAATCAGACTACTTAAAGATGCATTATGTAAGAGCTAAATCTGACTAATACAGACCTTTCGTTTGACCTGAAACATTATATAAATCGTTAATTAAACGTTTATTATCGTAACAACGGTAGCAATATGTTAATCGAGACAACACTGTTCTTCAAAAGGCCATAACTCTGCTCAGAAGGAAGTAATTTGAATGAAATTTTCAATCTATTCACTTTCTATTTTTTAACTATTATAGCGAGAAATGTCTCAGGGCTAGAAATTTACATGAATCTCTGAATCTAATTCGCGCAAGGATTCTCGCAAGAGCTTACGGATTCGCGTAAAATTTTTCTAAAAAACCCAAAATTCTCAGAGAATTGTCGAGTCCGACTATTGAATGTCAGTCAGGATCAGTGTTCATCATGGGGCTGTATTTTGTCGGCTTTAGCCGATTGATGTTTATTCAAGCCAATTGGTAAAACAATGAATCGGCCACTATGGTATTGAAAACAATCGATCTACTTTTGGCTAAATTACAACGGGTTAATTATTACTTGCTAATTAAAAAGACAATCAACTTGCTTGTCGGCTACAATAACAGTCATACCTTAGTGAGAATCGGCCATATGTGGTTCATAATCCGAGTAATTAGCACATTTAACGGTGATTTTGATAATCCGGTAAAAAAAACAAAACAAGCTTGCTGATTATTCATAATAGGTTCAGTAAAATAAGCCACGTGGCCATTGAAGACCTGTCTCGACATGGTTTCCGAATTGCACGTCTTCCACGCTCTGTCCGTGTGAATTCCACGGTAGATATTAAAATAATAACTGGATAATACATTGATGGATTCACTGACCAGTTGTTAGGTAAATTTAAATCTTCATTGAATATAATTCTCTGATAGAACATTGAATACACGGAGAGAGAAACAGTGGATATTTTCCTGACAGAATCTCCATGGCCGAATTCCAATGACACCTGACGTATCGGTTGGAATTATGTCAATAAACCAGTTCTAAATAATAGCGTTTACCGTTATGATTTTTTATTTTATACACTACTGACAGAGGCTTAATTTTAAAAATATTATTGGAGGCTATATCATAGTCGTACATAATTTTATTTTATAGCAATTTCACTTATGGTTGTCACGTGATCATTTTGATTTTTAGACAGTTTTTTTAATTAAGATTCGAAAGATTTGCGCAGATTGCATATATGAGAATCCTCTTAGATTCTCGCAAAAAATGACGAATTTCTAGCCCTTCCGTCAGCTCTTTATCTAAATCTCACATAATGCATCTTCAAAGACTGCAAACTTGCTGTTTTCGATATGAAAGGGTGAGGCAGGTCTTGACAAATTTACCATCTTGTCCATTTAGCACTTGCGCATGTTACATGTAAATTTTGACTACTTCAGCTCCCTGAAGAAAATTAGAAAAAAAAAATGATATATCATGTCGGTATGGATTGCCCACAGTTTAAAATGACTGCCTCCTAGACCAACTCAATTGGCTCGACTTATGAATATCTCTTCATATTGAGGGACCGCATACTAGTTCTTGGGCTGAGTTGTATTAGATATAGGACATCACTATATATTAACCACATACAGTGGACTGTGTCACATTCGGCTTCTGAATGCTACGGCATTCTGTGAAACCGTCTTCATTTTCATATCCCAATTTATTTCCTTATTACTTCAACCAAAAAGGTTTTGAGTAATCCGTATTCTGAATATTACGTATTACGACAGCAATCAGCTGTCCCGTCAAGCAATTTGCATTGTATTGGCAAACATTTTTCACCAAATAATATTATAATAGCGAAGTTGTGTATCCAGTACTTTTGTATAAAATAATAATAACATTGAGCATACATGGATTAAACTAATAACTAACATGTTATGTATTGGAATATTTACTATTTGTAGTAAATACATGGAGCCCGAGAGTTATTTCTGGTATGCTAAATTCCTTATACCACTTCTTTATTTTATGCATTCCTTTTCGTATTTTGATTTGCACTTTAGTTATGCATAAGTTTTAAAGTTATTTGTTTGTATTATTTAATGCTAGCACAATGGGCGATTATACTAGAATCTCACTACAGTATGGTCTTCTAAAAGATTAAATGTACCAGTGTAAAATATTCCAAACAAAAAATGTTTTTCTTGTCAAAATTTTTGGTTTTCTTACAACAAATGTTTTTAATTTTGAATACTGCTGAATTTGATTTTTCATACTCGCCCTATATGTGTGCACGAACCATTTATCACAACACACCACTAAGCTTGTTCCTTATTACCCCTGCATATAGATCAGATATTTTATAGTAGGAGTATCAACTGATCATTAGTTCTTATGTATCTTCTGTAAATAACTATTTGATACACAGAACAGTGTGAGAGAGAGCAAAAGAAAATTACAGTAACTGTTCAGTTAAAACAGCACAAATGGTGTATTGTGATTATGATTGGTTGTAATTAGTGATACATGTTGTGAAGGTTTTTATCTTCAGTTTGCTGTTGTTTCATATATTATTTACATGTATATTCATTTCACTCCATAGGAACTATATTGGTGAAAGCAATGAAAGGTCTTCCCCTGGTCTTTACTCTTATTTAAATGATTTGATGATAGCATTATAATAAACATTAAAAGTCTTAAAGATTTGAAAGTGAATGATAATGAATCAATGTATTAATTCTGTTATTACTATTAACAGCATGTATTATATTATATATAGGAATGTTATGATGTAATAACAGCAAAGAGAAGATAATTCTAAGCCACATATATTTTATTTTCACAGCAGAATCCAGCATGACCGTGAGAAATCCCCCATCTCCCCCAAGAGCACGAGCAACTCCCCCATCTGTCCCCATTATATCTGTACCAGATATTGGTAATTATTTTGTTTACTAATTAACCAAATTATCTCACATGCAATGCAACTCCGGGGGAGTTCTACTTTGCCATACATACTAGATGGTCTAGGATATTTAAAATTTTAGATGAAATTATTTATCAAAGTAACTGTAGATTTTAAATAGTTTTTGTAACATGGTTATATTTGGGGTAAATAAGTATATTTTTTTTTTAAATTTTCCATAGTTATATTTTGAGTAAATAAGTATTTTAATTTTCTGTAACATGCTAGATTTTTTTACCCTGGTAAGGTAGCTTTAGTGTGGAAAAGATTATATAAAACTGATATTCAATCACTTTTCAATGTGGGACTGTCCGTTTTAAATCTAATGTTATATAATACCATAGTTATTAAATTAACCAAATATTACTCCACTAAACACTTTTTTCTGCACTTACTGCTTGCTATTTTTTCATTTACACTTTGCATTTTGCAACAAAAATAAAGGAGTATTAATTAGTAGTAAATACAGATTCTTGTGGGAGTATAAATATATGTTTTATAATGTACATGCAGTAAAAGGGGGTTCTGGGTTTATTTGTACTTGCATGTCTTCACCAACTGGCAGTGAAACTAGCAAGCTGATAATTTTGCAAGATTGAATTTAAATTATATTAGTACACTAATTTATATGCCATACAATTAAGTGTGTAAAGAATTTATCCATAAAAAAACAATAATTACTGTAAAGCCTCATCTAATATTGAATTATGAATTCAAATGCTAAAAATTGTTGGAAAAAAAAATGGTCTAACCTTGAGGGTAAAATGCACATTAAAGGGGCAAAGGATGGTTTGCAAGAGAATATGTTCTATAAATGAGCACATAAAAGATGAATAATTTTAGGAGGGAAGGGTGGGGGTTGTGGGTGCATGCACATCTCAAAATAAGCCAGTGTGAAAAAACTAATAACTTGAAATTACTAAGATTTATTTTGTTTTGTGCATATGTTTAAATCTCTAATACTCTCAAAATGTTTTTAATAAGAATTTGTGCTTTCAATGAGTTTATAAATGCTGAGCTTGTATTCAACTAATTAAATAGTGATTGTTTTTATTATAATAGCTCTATTAATGTCTTACTTTCTATTGTTTTTCTCCTATATCTAGTGTATCCAACTACCAAGGATAGAGTAGGAGGTAAAATTATGTTTTAGTTGTAGTGACCTCATCCTCCTCCATTTTGTTTTTATGTGGATCATTGTCATTAAAACATGAAGCATTTTCATCATTCAAAAATTGAATATATTGACGACAGGAAATTATTTTTATTCTGTTAATTTTCAGTTTTTGAATCTTTATAATTAACATTCATTGTTTTGGTTCTGTACCATTCAGGGGAAAAAGGTTTGAAGTCAGCCATCATCATCATCATCATCATCATCATTACCATCAAGAGTACCATTATTTTGTTTTTTCCTGGTTTCGGATTATTTTTGCAATATACATTTTTATTGCAGGATTCAGTTATCTATAATACTTAAACAGTTTATTAGTGGTTCGAGAGTATTTAAAGTTTTTGTCCAAGTATTATATGACTAATAGTCAGGCCATTATTATATCAATAAATAAGTATAATGTAATTTTGATCGTATGGAAAGTTGACAGATGTTTCTTTGTACCATATACAACTTATATTTACCTTTGTGACTCATACTTATTTACACAAACATATTATTCCCAGGCAGACTGTTCATGGCTTTGGCTACAACAATATTTTAACACTAGTTTTGTTAGTGATATCTTCTTAACTTCAGAAAATAATAAGGATTTTAATCCTCCAATACATTGAAGAATGAGTTGACAGTAACACTACTGTATTATTAAAATTCTCCTCCATAGCATTAACTTTATGTTAGACTCAAAATGACAAAAATATTTGTTGACAAGGCATCAAAATCCCGTTGTCTTTTTTAAAATTTTGAATCATGGATTTATCATTTAAAACTTATTATTCACTTTTTCCATTATTTGTCACGCAGCCATTTAGGCAATGTTCTGAATTTTAGACATGTTGAATGAAGGACATTTATAATTGGAAGGATTAGTCATATTTACAATTCTTTGCTTCTATTAGAAACAAAAAAATCTGATTAATTGTATACTGTAGCTTTTCATTGCTGATAAATTTAGAATCTATTGAAATCAAACATGCTTTTATCATCATTTCAAAAATATATCACTTTTTGTCAAGATATATTGGTATACATTTGAAAAATAGCCAATAAGAATATAAATAATAGCTTGAGAATGTTTTAATTATTAATATTAACAATTCAAATTTAATCAGTAATTGCAAAATTCCTTAATTGTTAAATCTAACTACATGTATGTTTTATTTCAGCTATATAGACATGTATAATGAAAATAACACCAATATATAACTTAACATGTTGATCAGACCTAATAAGGAAAAAAGGCAGCATAAATAATATTGTTTGTTTATAATTAAATGTTTGTGTCTAATTTCAGAATCTGCTGTCGATGTTCCCAGGGCATATGGCAGCCCCCCCTCTCCTACTTCATTGGTCCAATCTAGTCCAACAGTAAAAGCTCCTCTAGCTGAAGCTGAAGATGTAATTGAGGCTGGTAATCAGAGACTGGTTCAGGCCTCTACACCGATTAGAAAAGAGAATGGTTCAGCAGTTAGTTCAGCATTAAGAAACGACAACCTGGACATTACCTTACCCTACAATCCTAATATGACACAAGATGAAGATGACGATGATAACCAACCAAGAACTAGTTTGGATGATCAGATCAAACAACTAGAAGACCAGTACTCAAAATTACAAAGCGAACCAAATAATGTTGAACTACCAGATGGTGTTGCAGAACAAACAAAGGCAGGTACTACAGGAAAGTCAACAGTTGCTAAAGGCGGAAAATCTGGTTGTGCCACTTGCTGTAAAGCACTATTCATCTCTTTGTTTTTTGTGGCCATTTTGGCAACAGTGACATTTTATATTCTGTTTTACTCAGAAATCAACCATCCTATTGTAAATGATCTGCGAAAACAAACCATATTTTTGGAGCCAGTGAAAGCTTTTGTCGACGACAAGATCACCATCATCAAAAAAGCCTTGAAATAAACTCTTATGCTAATTTATCTATCACGTTTCATCTAACATATCGCAATAATATTTTCTTGTTGGTTGATGGAGGGAAAAAAAAAACATTTATTGAAATTTCCACAAATATTTTTACACATTCTTTAATGGAACTGCTAGAGAAAATTGGATCAATACATATTTTTGTAAATTAGTCTTTATGAATAATGTAGATTTTGTCGACAGTTTTGTTAATAGGATTTCTAAAGTCGTTCATTTTGAAAAGGAAAAAATATGTGTCTGTTTATTTTTGTTGAATTGTGTATTGGTAACTGTTTTCTTTCTTTAAGTGCAGAGGATATGGGTTTTTTGTTTTTATGCTGGTAGATACATAACTCATTTACATACAAAAATTCAGGTTCTCTCATCTTGTAGAACACCTCCTCATCCAAGTGTTTTGTGAATTTTGTTTGTTTAAAGCTTATGCTGTTTTCGACACACAAGGTGAGATTTTGCTGAAAATTTAATATTACAGAGAGATATACAAAGTGGTGTAGGTATCTGTTGGATGATTCCTTTCTGAAACGGGATCAAGATACTAATGGAAGTGATATTTGGAACATATCAGGCACTTAAATTTTAATATTAGTGTAAATTATTGATAATACAGTATATATATTATCATGGCTATTATCTATCCACTTTGTTTATAAATCTCATACAGAACAAACTGGTTCTACCAGTAAACCAAAAACCTCTCTTACATAATAGAATTAAGCAGGGGTTTTGCCATAAGAACAAAAAGATGAAGGTTAAAATCTGTTAAGTGTGTTCTTTTGTGAATGTGTGTGTCTATCATAGAAATATAATGCTATTTGTTTTATGTTCCTAGTTCTGAAGTATTTGGTTAACTAACATTATGGAAATTGGCATATCTGAATTTTACAAGACCTAACAATGAAAATGTACAAAATAAGATTTATGGATGGGGATCATTATCTCCACTTACTTCATTATTTTAAGTTGTTTATTGTGGCATTCTTCAGCTTATCGGTTTAGATTTACTGTCTTTGGATTTCTCTTCTATAAGGACTTTATTCATTTTAAACTATATATGTATACAAATTTCTGTGTAGGTGAAGTTGTTAATATAGGAATTCATTCAAGGCTATACTATTGTTTAGTTACTATAACATTTATATATAGATATATTGTAAAAACAGCTATTATAATTATTATTAACACTACTACACATAATGTTCATTGCTTTACTTATTATTGCAATATTTTGTTAAATCATGTCATATTAGATTAATGAACCTCAGACACTGTTTGGAAATCACTGTCAAGACAAGGATCAATTTTTCAGGGACAAAGAACGTTAATGAAGCATCCATAATTATGTCCCTACAAGAGCCCCTCTGTTTACGTTGTAGGGGATTCGAGTAACTCTTGTTGATGATTATGGGTTTTTAAGGGATTTGTCATGGGGTTGCTCAATATATATTACTGTAAATGTATTATGAAGTTCATTAATCTTATAATTAGAAATTGATTATTTGTTCTTGTACGTTTGAGGAACAAGAATTAGATGGGATACTCGGCACAGAATGGAGCTTTTTTGATGGTGATATGAAGGTTTCCTATATTTCATTATGAAGAAAGGAGAGTTGAAAATTTCTTAAGTGCCTCAAAACTTTGTACATTTTAATGTTTGGTTAACAAAGTGGGCCATGTTTATTTTTAGGCAGAGACAAAATGATGATTGTACATCACATTTGTATTATTATTATTATTGATGTCCAGGTATTTTATTCCTTTCTTCATAGTAACATATTGAAATCTGAAGAAATCATTTTTTTTTTAAATATTCTGCTTTTATAAAATATAACATTTACTCTTTATATATAATCTCTCTTTTGGAGAACTTGTTGGTTTTTTTCCCTTTTTAGAAATAATTTTTATTTAATGCCTTATATAGGAAGATGAAATTGTACATTTAGTTTAGTGTATAGAATTTTTACAATGTCTGTTTTTTGTTTTCTTAATATATGGTTGTAATATAATATGGAATCACAAATAAAATGAAATGAATAAGTAATATGAAAGTTCATGTTCAAAATAATAATTATATATACATATATATATATATATATATTGCCATGGCAGCAAATTTTATTCACTAATATTTTATTTTGTTTCTCTAAATAGTTTTTACCACTTGGTTGTTGCTTGTTCTTAGGGTAAAATAAATGAATTTGAGAAATGAAAATGTAATTGAATGGCAACACGATAACCACTGTAGATAAAGAAATGTTTACATAGAATACAGACATCTAATATTTTAAACTTTGAATAAACAAAATATTTATCATTGTATAGATTGTTGTCTTACTCCTTATAAAACATAATAATAGTTTAACATTTTGTTGTAGAACTATAAACTTATCCTTTGTATGTTGATTAATGTGTTTATGTTTCTGTTTAGCTAGTCCCTCTTTGTTTGGTTGTGCATCAATTGCTGATATGTTGTGTCCTCAAACTAGCTATTAGATAATTCACTGTTAACTCTAAAATAAAAACAAAAATCTGTCATTCATTTTACATTGTGTTTACTTTTCCTTCCGATGGACCCATATAGGGTTAAATTACAATTATATTACTGTAGTCCTGTTAATCCAGGCACTTTCTCTTGGGGCAATGTTGTTGAACTTGAAGGACTCGTCAGATTTGATTTTAGCTCAGGTTCCACTATAATGAATTCCATTTCTTATTACTTTAGATAACGGCTCTAGAGTTACTTTAATATTTGATTTCCTTATGAAGCTTTGCTCAAGGATTTGGTTAAAGAGTGGTCCAAAAATATATATATACATATTAACCAAGTAGTAGGGGTTCTTTGTTAACCTAGAGGGTTTTCACCAATTGTTAAAAGGTCCTGCACCTATCGGAATTGATGAAATATATGCCTCGTTAATCCTAAAATGTGTTGAGAGTGGTCAGTAACCACTTGTTGGTCCTGAAATGTATTTATTGGGCACTAACAATACATCTGTAAATTAGCTATAAAAGACTCCTTTTCATGCAAAGATGTTAATTATGTCACATATTCCCACACAGAAATGGTTGACTTTTCAGCACCAAACAAGCTAATGAGGTGGACAGTGTGCTATAAGGGAAATTTTGTCTTTTCTTCATCAATCTACAACTATCGAGGGGTTTTTTACCTGCATGTTTTTCGCGGTATCCAAACAACTAGTCACTTTTTCCTGGCATGCCCCTTCCATCCTACACTACAACATAGTGAACAAGCTGCAAAATCCATGTCCTGAATATCTTAAATGGTCTTCCCACATATAAACTTTGTGATTTCATATTTGGACTAAAACATTCAAACCGATTCGTATATTATTTTGAAGAAAACTACCCCAGACTGTTAAGTCTATTTTAACCATCCTTTTTTGTCACATGACTTCATTGAGGGGAGGGTCAATTTTCAGACTGTACATTTTGTCATTACTGGCTGTTCATTTGTCATAAATATTGAAGCATTAGTAAATTCTTGTGTTTTCCTCTGCCAACTTATTGTCCTGCCGGTTAATCGCAAAGTCTGTACGTTTAATTCTCCCCCTTTTCTCACAAACACTAGCCATTCCATCACCAAATCCAAGTGGTCCCTATCTCATTCAAGCAGACAAGAAACAGACTGCCTGTAAGTGATGCCCTTAAATTTTTGTCCTGTACCACCATAAAGGTGTTTTTCAAGGAATCCAGTATTTTATTGAAAGATTGGGTATCTCTACTTTCCATATAACAACTATCCTATAAATACATTTGTGGGAATGTATCTTTATATTACACTATTGGACAACTTTATCCACAAACATCAAAGAAAAGATGAATTGCCAGGCAGCGAAAAATAACGCAAAGAGCAGGCAAGTCATGCAAGCAGTTAAACATACATTATGCAAGAGCTAAATCTGTCTATTGTGCAGGTCTTTCTTTAGGCCTGAAATATTACCTTAATCAACCTATCCAGACCATAATCAACTCTAGATGGTTATGCTAGCCTGCGATCTTTAGTGGATTATGGGCTGATTTACTGCATAACTTTCCTTCACGATTTAACGATTAAATGGATAATCGAGACAATGCTGTTTATTGAACTGACTTTAGTAATGATGATCGAGGCTAGGCAGAAATTTCAACCGCTTAGTTCTCGGTTCGTAGTGGATCAATTTGAATGAAATTTTCAGCAAATTGCATTTACATTATCTAGTTTTTTAACTATACTATTCAAAAAAAGTAGGGGATATTTGATTTTTAAGTGTTATTAAAGTCACCTAATGAAACTGACGAAGAAACAAATGACAAAATGAAATGAAGTTCACATTCATCGATTTATTCCAAATGATCGTTAGACTAAGTAAGGCACAGACTGACCATTATAAGGGTAAAATGATACCCGGGGTCAAACAGCTAAGTTACCACAGCATCACAACCAAGTCAGTAACGGGTAAATCCTCCTCTGTTTGCCAAACAAGCATTGATCCGACGTGGCATACTCCTAATGAGACGTCTATGGTCATTTTGGTCCAGATTGTCCCATTCCTGTTGCAACGCAGCAGCAAGTTCTTGGACATTGGCAGGACGTTGTTGACGTTGACGTAACCTCTGTCCAAGCATGTCCCAGACATGCTCGATGGGGGAGAGGTCGGGACTCAGTGCTGGCCAAGGTAATGTGGTGATGTTCTGTTGTTGGAGGTAACCTGTAACGATCCTGGCCCTGTGACATCTTGCGTTTTCATCCTGGAAGATGAAACGGCGGCCATGACGTCGTGCGAACGGCACAACATGGACTGCCAAGATGTTGTCCCGGTAGTACTGGCCTGTAACACGCCCTGCAACAACATGTAAAGCCGTTCTTCCAGCAACAGTGATGCCTCCCCACACCATAACAGAACCACCCCCAAATCGATCATGTCTGATGAAGTTAACGTCTTGGAAGCGCTCGTTTCGACGACGCCACACCCTCCTACGTCTGTCCAAAAAATCAACAGTGAACCTTGACTCATCTGAAAACATCACATTGCTCCAGCGTCGATTATCCCAGTGTTGACGATCCCTACACCAACGACGTCTTGCCTGAATGTGATGATCTCTCAAACAAGGGATCACGCGAGGACGTCGGGCGCGAAGGTGACCCCTATGCAGTCGATTCCGAATCGTCTGGCCACTCACTCTCACACCAGTGTCTGTTTGATCTGATTTGCTGTGATGACACGATTTCTCAAGGCCAAGGTACGGATAAATTCATCGTCCGCGCCACAACCGCCTGTGTTGTGCCGATCTGTAGCATGCCAAGGGCACGTAACCTTTCATTTTGGGTAAGCCGACGCATATCAAAATTTGTTTTCTGGTCACTAAAACGATTAAACTGATGTTTCCACCCTGGAATTCAATGCCACAATGACTGTAACATTCAAAGTCAGAGTCGTGCAAATCTTGGGTTGGACCCCCATGATGATCCCAAGCATCACCTGCATTCCATGCGGTAGCTATTGGTGCGTTTGGGCGTCACATGTAACTGGAAATGTTTCTTCTGTTAGGTTCTATAGTGACTTTTTTCGTAGTCATTTGCATATTTTAGTATTATGCCCCCAAAATCAAATATCCCCTACTTTTTTTTGAATAGTATATTATAGTGAGAACTGCCACCTCGTTACCGAATTTCCAATAATGTATCTTTAATAAAGGCTATCTATAATTATTCTTTTGTAGTATAAGAGCATTTGCATAACACTAAAGACTTCGCAAGACAACAACATTCGAAGTAATTATTAGAAATAATAAAAATCTAGTTCTTCCTAGCTGTTAACAATACTGATAATTACAATTAATAGGCGTTTTTGGTTCATAAATAGAAACACTATAAATTTCATGACAATTGAATAATAACTTGGATGTCCCTACAGCGTCCACAAGATTTGTTAAAGTGACCAAGGGCCACAACCCCAACATTTTCGTTGAAAATCAAAAGGCTTCTGTCTTATAAACACAAAGATTTATGGTGATGTGACAATATACATGTAGGGTTTTAAAAAGGCCAACTTCTTAACAGACAAATGAGAAAATACAGATAGAGATAATACTATTTTTTAATAACTGATTGAGGAGTAAAGATACAAATAAAACCACTTTTTTTCATTTAAATAAAGTATTGGATATAACCTTCACATAAATAAAACATTTTATTTTAACAAATGTAATTATTCATCGATAGAAAGTACAGTATGGCTTTTCTAGCATGTTCCCTGAAATTATTACACACGAAAATCAGATCATAAATTTGTTTAACAATTCTTGTTATAATTTGGGTCCATATCAACAATCTACATATTTACACTATACAATTACAATAAAACAAGAGAGTTCAATATTTTTTAATTAATGATGGATAAAATGAGTCCATTAGATCACCAGTTGTTTAATCAAAGCAAAAACTAAAGTATTTATTATGTAAAAAGGTACAATTAGGTGTATAAGAAGAGACTGGAGAAGAGATGAAACATAGAGAAAAGAAGGATGAATGATATGCTTTATAAAATAATTACATGATATTTACAGAAATATGCTATACATGTCAGGAGAAACATTGTAGGTAGCTCAATACCCCTCAATCAGATGTACAGGTACACAAATTATGTTAAATTGTCAGCACTTCACTAATGTACTGATCCAAAGAAAGGGTTATCTCTACTTTTTCTTTGAAGTGCCAGCTCCACCCGAGGCACCTGCAGCCTCAGCTGCAGCAGCAAGCTTTTTTTCCTGTTTTTGCCTCATAATATCGGCATCTCTGAAAAACAGATCATATAATATCTAAATACATGCCTCCTATGCCATTAGGGTCATTAACTGAGACTGAACTCTAAAACATATTTTTTATATGAAAATATATACAGACAAAACGATATCACTAGCCAAAGGAGCTTACTTAGTTACTATTAACAAAGTAGATAAAAGTTGGCAATTCGTCCAGTTTCCCAATTTTTAGTGACTAGTTCCGTTCATATTGAACTCTTTAGATTAATTAAACTCATTTGGTAAAGGTTCTATATATATACTATTCCGGGGTGGCTTTTTACCAGGGTTTGGTGTCTTTGGAGGGTTTGCGTGTCTGCCTTATACTGGGGTTGGGAAAAAGCAGGGTTTGGTGAAAGGCTAAAAAAACTGGGATGGGTCTTGAATGCGGAAGTACAGTATGTCTGGTTGTTTGTTGGGGTTTGGTATTTAACGGGGTTTACAAGTCTGCCAGATACCGGGGCTTGGTGGAAGTCTAAAAACTGGGATAAGGATTTAGGCCCCTAAGGCGGGAGTACAGTAAAACTAAGGTAGGTAAAGATTGCGATGTAAAGCTCCGACAAACTTATAAAAGTAACCCCATGTTTTGCTTGCATGTTCCTAAGTGAATAAGAACAGATCATGTTTGACCAAGTACTCCTCAAACCTTTAGTCTTTGTCCGGCTTATAGATGACATCTTCCTCATCTGGACACATAGAAATTCTAAACTGCTAGATTTCTTCCAACTGATGAACACTTTTCATAAAACCATAAAGTTCACAGCAGAATACTCCACTGACAGAGTGCTGTTTCTGGACACTGTGGTAAGTTTTAACCAACACACGAAAAAACTTTCTTTTGACCTTTTTTTGCAAACCAACAGACACACACTCTTACCTATCCTATACCTCATGTCACCTAAATAGACTATCTGTAACTTACCTCAATGCCAATACTGCAATACGCTAAAACTAAAGACCACATTCTGTTCTAGATAAATTGACAAATCATATAAATGTCCTAACAACTGGACTTGCCATAATAAGAATGTAATCTACCAAATTAATTACTTGCAATCTATGACACAAACAATATGTAGGTGAAACTAAAAGTTGTTCCACATTAGGCTGAAGGAACACTATGCTGATATTTTCCATAAGAGAGAGAGACCATGGTCACCACTCACTTCCACTTACATGTACCAAGGCACTCCAGTCAAAATCTTGACTATCAAATAATTAAACGACTTGGTACAAGCCCTGGGCCCTTATTCACGAAAACTTAAACTAAGATACAATCGAAATTTTAAGAAATACTGCAATTCGATTGGCTGACCAGTAAAATCAATTTGCATATATCCAATTTGCATATTGGTCAGCCAATCGAATTGCAGTATTTCTTAAAATTTCGATTGTATCTTAGTTTAAGTTTTCGTGAATAAGGGCCCAGACCTTACAAAGTCTACTGCCATAAGACACACCATTGAACTTCATTGGATTATATGATCAAAAACCTTTCAACCTTATGGTATCAACGACAAAATCTGAACTTGGGCACCCCCCAGGGATGTCACTAACTTTTCAAGTAACAGGAAATTTTGCTGAAGTAAGGGGCAGCAAATTTTTAGGGCTGCAAGTCCGAATCTGCTGGCAACCTGAAGGCGAGTGCGCTATGGCGTTATGTGCGTTTTGGGTCAATATTTTAAATGAAAGAAAAAGTTTTTTTTTTAAATATTTTGTGAATATAAAAATCTACTCCAAATAAGTGCTTTTCTGTCATATCTGAGTGATGTGATGTGATAAGCCATATAGAATCGCTTGTCCTACCAATTTTAAAACTAAAATCCACGAATATTAGTTAGCTAATAATTTGAATAATATATAAAATATTTATAATCTTGAAGATATCAGATAAAAGGCAGGCTGCATATTTTCGGAATTAGCAAATTTCAGTCTGCAAAACCAATAAATCCCATTTTCTATGGCTGTAATCGCGGAAATCCCTGAAAACGTGGCGCTAGAGTGTTATTTTCCCGCAAGTGCCTCCCAAAGATAAACAGTAATAGCGCTTAAATTTCTATAACTTTTGTTGAGTCAGATTTTATGCATATGTTGAGATCGATATCAAAGTATTATAAATATTTTTTTAATACAATTGCTAGTAATATATATATTTAAAAGCAGATTGAAAGTTGGCTAAATTTCAGTCAATGCCAATAGGTTCCGATTTCAAGCTAAAGCAGGACACATTAGCCAAATGATTCGGCGCCAAATTTTATTCGGCCGAATGGGTGGACACACTAGCCGAGTGCTTCACCTGATTCACCAGTTGAATGCATCATCTTTCAAGTCACATGATTAAACATAGCGGCATCTATGGCTTCAAACAATCACGTGACTTCTCGATATGGGTGGATAATGAGTGGTGATTGGCTAATGAATTCTACATTCGGCTGAATGCTTCGTTGAAAGCAGACACACCAGGCGAATGAATACATCAAACATGTTCGATTTGGGCGAATCATTCGGCTGAATGACAGTGGACACACTAGCGAATTTTGACGCTGATTGATTCGGCCTGCGTGTCCCACCGCTTAAGTTTACTAGCCATGGGGAAAAATGACAGTAATGGAACGAACCTTGTACAGCCAGTACAGGTCTCTATTTGTTCAGGTACGCTCATGTACTCTGCTACACTATACAATATACTTTTTTTTACCCTAAGCAATAATAATCACAAGCATACTACTACTACTGGAATTAGAAGTTTCAAGTCAAATTCAGCCACTCAAAAGATCGATTAATACAAGGGAATTAAGGGGGTTAGGCTACCTCCCTTTGAAAAAGTAAAACTAGTATTGGCATAGTATGACCATTTTCCAGGAGAAATTTCCTCTTGTGTGGGAGATCAGGAGAAAGGTTGTGCATCCGTGAGTCTCACGGAAAAAAGAGTTTAGTTGACACGTTTGTGTGCTTGGCATTTAGGAATAAATTAGTTTAAATTAATATTACACAAAATTATTTTATTGAAATGAAATTACTGATCTTTTTTAGCGAAATCTGTCCGTTGCCAGCTTTTAATGACATCCCTGGCATCCCCCCATTTATTTTCTTTGTTATACTATTAACAAAGCTTTTAATTAATGAAATTATAGATCCCTATCATTAATCCTCAATTTCAGCAATTTCAATACATGCAGCTAGTATCAAACAAACTGTAGATTAGTTATGTTATAGTACAGACAAGATTAAACAGACAGAACATATGGTATAAATGTGACCAAGGGACTTGACAACTGGGTTTGCTGCCATTATTAAACCATTTACTTGGATATCAAAAAATGCTGTCCTTATTGTCAAAGTAAAGAGAGAGCACTGTCAACTTTCATTTACCTTTGTTTCCTTTCCTCAAAGGTTAAACCTTTATTTCCTGCTTGATCAGAAGCCTTAAGGTTTTTACCAGCACCTTTTAAATTCTTTTCTCTAGCCTTGTCTCTTTGATTTCCTCCTGAAATTATAGATTTCCATCAACAACAGAGTTTTAAACAACATATTAGTAATAGTTTAAAGCAAGAGTGTCAAAAGTGGTAACCCTATCTAACTTCTGTACAGTAACTCATGTTACTGAAAATGGAAATGAAATGAATTGGGGTTTAACATTCTACATTTCTGCAACTGGGATAATAAAGACAGACACCATACAGTCATCCTCGGTATCCCGAGTGGTCTATTCCGTTCCACTCCACTATACCCTGGGTTCATCCATGGGGTTTTCAAGTATTCAAATTATCTGCCCTTGATTGTAGCTTGATTCTACGAACCAATCAATAAACAGTTTTATAAACCAGTCTTAGCCTCATTGTTTACATTCACATTGTTTACGCTCGATTATGTTTGCAAGAACTTTAATATAATAAGAAGTGACATGCACACAAAAAGCAGTCATTGTTTTCTGAGGCGCACGATTGCTCGTGAGCATCTACTGCACACCTGAATGTCGACCAAAGGGAGGTTTTTCTCCCTAGCCTTAAAATTGAAAATTGCTCTCCTTATTTGTAAATCATGGACATATGTATTTCTTTTTTCAAAAGAGTGTGAAAGACGCACATTCCGATCGCTGCCATGCTGTCATTGTGAACATTTATTTGGTGTATTCGATTAGTGTATAATGTGATCGCACATGGTAATAAAATTCTGTGAATATGTTGCTAAAAATAGATGCCGTCTATGCATCATTGGTTAATTTAACTGAAATGTAAAGTAGAACTCTCGCGAGATGAGAGAAATTATAAGAGATGGCATGTGAAAATTTCCAATGAGAATAATTCCAGAAGAAATAGATTACCATATAATTTGATGGAATTTTCAAGTGTTTATTAAATGATTATATTTTGAATAGGGGTTATGTTTTTAAACAAAATTTATACAAGCTATATATATTTAGAAATGTCGACCAGTTTTTTCTATTGGAACACTGTATGTAGTTATAGATGTCGATAGCAGAAGTTTGACTTGACTGCACAACTACGAATGCTATTATTTAGTAGACGATGTTTATAATTATCATTTATGTAACCAGGAATGACCCCTTACACGCAGTTATTGATCTTCAGAACCATTTCCCATAATACAACTAATTCACTCTCCTTAATATCAGATCACCCTCCTTAATTTCTTTATCACTCTTCTTATGGAAACTGGGAGAGCTCTTTTAGTGGAGCGATTTTTTCAATTTCATTAAGGGGGGCTTTTTTCGGCTCTCCTCTAAAATACAAAAAGATGTACTAAAACATCTCTTTGATGGGAAAGATGTTTGTATGCCATTCAAGATATGCAGTTGCAAGTAGTTATACTTTCAAGCGTGTTGGTTGATAAAATTGGCACAATCATCAAGGGCAGATAATGTGTCTCCCCACGAATTAACCCATGGTATAGTGGAGTAAAACAGAATGAAACCACTGGGGATACCGAGGATGCCACACAGTGTGCTATGACGGAAATTTTGTCACAGGGAACAATTAAAACTAAATATTAGGAGTGCAAGACCAACGGCAAGTACACCACGTTATGAGACAAATGCTTGTAACACGTAATATTTGAAATTAAAAGCACGAATTAGAATTCAATATTGTTCTATTTCAATCCATATTGATGTTATTTTACCATGAAAATACGAAATCCTAATATCCAATATTTAAGAAACAACAAACATTTTTAAATTAGTACAGGATGTTCAATTTAAGACTGTTTGTGTATGTTTATTTCACCAATCATAACCGATTAGAAATTACAATATTTTTTTTTTAAAATTGAATGTAAATCTCTTTTTTTTTAATATGTGTTTTTAGACCCATTTAACATCAATGAATGGAATGTAGACTGTTATGGCTTTATTCAATTACAAGTACTGAAGTAGTAAATAGGCTACTACAGTACATCAAAATGTAGCATTTTTTAAAATGTAATTTTAAAAGAAAGACATTAAAATATTTAAAATTGTCATTAGACGAGTTGACGTATATAATATATAATTATAATATTAATATTCTAAAAAAAAAACGTCATTCAGTAACTACATGTAGGCCTACTTACTAGGACTTATTTCGTGAACTAACCCAACTTTCTTAATCACTGAATTCATTGAGCGATCGAATCGGTTGTTGTTTTCATGTCAAGAAGAGAGAACTAGCCGATAGCTTTCAGTGTTTTACAAACGATATTGCCTCATTTCAGAAACTTTACTCCTTACAACTATAGAATTTACAATTAATTTACAATTTTAACTTACTGGTCATTATTGCTGGTGTTTTTTTGATAAGAAACCCTAAAAAAACTTAAAACGTAAGCAACTTCCAGCCAACAATCACAATGTATTACGCATGCGCTGAATAGCTTTTCAATCGTAACTCGTGGGTTTCACATTTTCATAACTCTTTCAACGTGTGCTGTCCTCAAAAGCTTTTAGGCGTACGTCAGAGTAAATGGCGTACGTCGTGAATCGTTGACCCGGAAGAGGGTGGGATGGGATGATTTATGGGTTTTTATGGGTTTCACATTTTCATAACTCTTTCAACGTGTGCTGTCCTCAAAAGCTTTTAGGCGTACGTCAGAGTAAATGGCGTACGTCGTGAATCGTTGACCCGGAAGAGGGTGGGATGGGAATGATTTATTACTGCATTATTACAAACTCCCTTTTATTGCAGCATGTATGTTATATATAATTACGACATAATTTTATTTTTTTACAATATCAGAATGAGATGTAAATTACATAACTGGGATATATAAATTAAGAAAGAGGTTAGAGTAAAGAAAGAAAAGTAATTACCAAGCTGTATGTACAAAACATAAAGAGAAGCTGCACAAAATGAATACATGTCGAATTGCTGTTTGTTGTTTATGTAGAAATTGGTATGAAATAGCAACACACTGTGTTTGCTAGCTCTAGCTGCAATATTTGTAACCGTGATAATTCTCTTATTTACGGCTGCAACTGATACATTATTCGAGGCTTTGCGCAAATAAAATTAGGTTTAATTGCAAAATTTTTAACACGTATCATCGCAGTTTGCATGTAAATAAGTAATTATGTTACAAATAGTGAGGAGTGGAACACAGAAATCTTTCTCTATTTTCGAGTGATATGAAATCACGTGATTCTGGTTCGGTGGCCATTTTAAAATAAACAGAAATTTCGCATAGCAGTTGGGTTTAATCAACCCAATGCGGTAAGGTTTCACCTTTAGTTCAATGGGAATTGGTTTATTATATGTTAGGCTATGTACAGTACAGTTTGGTGTCAGTGTAATTGGAAATTAGGGGGGTTGTAGGCCAGTAACTGTTATGGAGTCAAATGACTACAAAACATGCTCAAAGGAAGACCTTAGGACGGTCCTCTACTGTGACTTTGGCTGGAGCAAGACGGAAGACATCAGTAGTGGAACCATTTATATGTGATTTCAAGAGGAATGGGTTTGAACATGTTTTCGAAAGAAAATGTGGGGTTGGGTACTTATTGGGTAATTCGTAATAGTTCCTCATAGTAGTTGCAATGCCGATTAGAAACGGGTAACTCATTTACTGCTTGCTGTTTTGCCGCGGGCATTTCTTGTAAAAATCGCAGATATACTGGTATGTTCTTGGGCAGCCCACTCTGTATTTCAAACGAAATAGGCGGGAAATGTCGGTTTTAGTTTACAATTTTGACAATTTATAATGTAGGTGTGATGTTATTGTTATCCGAAGAGCATAGATTAGAATAAACTTCATTGTACTCCAAAACCAAAAAGGGTACCCACAAAAAGATTGCCGACCCAATCCTAAAATAAATGACACATATTAATTAATTGCACATTTATCTTTTTCTAAAGCGTCGATCAATCAAACTGCTTATCTGTACTCATCCTCGGTATCCCCAGTGGCATAGTTCTGTTGTACTCCACTAACACTGAGGATATGATCTGTATTTAGCCTAAGCAGAATATGCTTATGATCGAGCTTAGTCAAGGTTCTGATGTAGTGAAACTATATATACACTAAGTGTAATAACTCTACTCACTAAATTAGATTCAAAGTTGTCGTACGTGTCCCAACGCATCAACCAATGAAATTTGTTAGGCTATCTTTGCTCGGGGCCCATCTTTGCTTATTCGAAGCAGAAAATGTTCATCATTGAAACCAGTCAAGGCATTTACCCAATGAACACCAACAACAAAATTTGAATATTCTATTAGTAAGTGCAGGGGGGGGGGGGGGCTGCGCCACACATAATTACGCAAAATAAATCTACGGACAAGACACAATACGCAGAAATCACAAACAAACATCAGATTAAGTGTCAAACTTTTCAGTGCTTAATACGATCCGTCAGAACTCGCGATACTACGTATTTACCATAGTTTATCTATGACGTGAATATTTTGCGAAGGTATAGCTAAAAGAACTAAACGAAATGAAAAGTTGTTTAACATCCTACTTTTCTGTAACAACCCTGTAACTGAAGACGGGTATACGCAAAGTTGTGTGCTATGCGGAATTTAAGTTTTTTGTCCTATCCAAACGATTAGACACTTTTTTGTCCCATCCCAACGATTAGACACTTTTTCGTCCCATCCAAACGATTAGACACTTTTTCATTCGAAGACCTACTTTGGAACATAGTGCGTCTACAATAACGAGAATACTAGAATATAACTATTCGTTTGTTTCGGATGCGGGAGATAGAAATGAAATTAAATGAAATGGGGTTTAACGTCCTACTGTTCTGCTCCTATACTGGGCTAATGAAGACGGGCATACGCCATACAGTGTGCTATGAGGGAAATTTTGCCCGGGAAGCGGCACTATCGAATTCCAACTGGCAAGGGATCTTTTACGTGCATTCCAATATTCACACGGGACCTCCGTTTTTCGTATCATCCGAAGGACTAGACAGCTGTCCTTGTCAGGCCCTCCGTCCTGCATCACTGACAAAGGGAAACCACGTCGGAAAATTGGGATGAACCTTCTCGGCCAATGCAGGGATCGAACACCCGACCTCCAGGCTAGCGGCGGGAGATAGAATACTAATTCCAGTTCTTTTCGATATTTCAATTTTCACAATAGCTAACGCAAAGCCGTCCGTTTGCACTCGATGTTGCGATTGACTTTCGAGAGCGCTAAGGTGTGTAACTCTGGATGCTTCATTAGGGGGCGCTTAACATTTCTTCGAAGGCATGTTTGGTAAAGTTAAAGAATAAGGAGACTGATAGAACTTAGAAGTTTTGAAAATTACTGGGTATTAAATAGTTACATCAAATGAATGTCGTAATATTCAGCTATAATTACGAGATGCTGCATACCCTGTTATTTTACGATTAAATGTTTATTTGTCATATCGTTGTCTGAGATGCATTGGCTTTGGCTAGTTAGCTGTCTCAGTAGTCCGTGTCTGAACTAATTAGTTTATTAGGTTCAGCGCTGAACGTTTACGTAGGTCTCATGTTATTACACTCGGCCTGTATGTTCAAAAACCGTCCTATTGAATCCTTGTGGAAGAACTTTCCACTCCCAGTCAATTTTACTGGGCAACTTTTTACTGCTAAACGGTAAAATTGGCTGGGCCAGTGGGAATCAAATGTTTTTCAACAAGGATTCAATAGGACGGTTCCTGAATGTACAGGGCGAGTGTAATGAGACCGAATACATGTCATTTCTGTCCCGTGTCATTTTGGACTCAAAAGAAATATGGCCTTGACGTTTCGGACTCTGGCAGGTGACATTTTGGACTCAGGTAGGTGACGTTTCGGACTCGTGAATAAGTGGAAAGGAAAGGTTGAACACAACTTTCAAATCAATATATACCCGGTAATAAACCAAAAGCGATTTTATAAAAAATAACATGCAGCTAAAATTTACCGCTCGCAATCAAGTACAGCACATGGAATCGGGGGATCACGCACCGTATAGATCTCTCAAGAAACTGCAAAATTTTCAATGTTGAATGTTTATTAAAAGAATGTTCTATTTCTTTATATCTGTAATATGTAGCCTATATAAAAAGTAGCTGATGAATTTATTAGAAATAGGCCAATTCAAAACACAAAAGAAAATATTAACATGAAACACGTGGTTATTAAAAGACTACCAAACGATAAACATAAGTTGCACTTATGGTTCTTTATCATCGTTTCCCGTAAAAGTAATTTATTTTTTTAAAAAAGAATAATATGCTGTAGAATTTATTTGAAAGTGACCTACACAAAAATCAAAAGTAAATATTTACTCGACATGCACTGTTTTTACAAGCTCCTAGAACTTTTTAACGATAATGTGTAAGCTACACGTTCACATGCATTCCTCGACAAGCTTGTCGTAGATAGCAGTACCAATCGATAAATTATTGCATACAAAGAAAACTCTTTTTGGAAATTATTAGAAATGGCAACGATCAAAGTGGGATAATTAAAGCTGATTAACCGATAATCCCTATATTATTGTAGTACATGTATGCTCAAAGAAACCTTACAATTCTTTAGTGGACGAGGAAAAACGTGAATAGTCAATCAGCGATAATGGCGACTGGGTGTTGATTCGATTATTCCGACTCATGTAAAAGACATGACACAAAATATATCACACAAATTTTCAACAGTCTTTTAATTATTCATCCGAGTCCGAAACGTCGCCAGATTGAGTCCCAAAAGTCGTCAGGTAAGTCTGAACCGTCATCAAACTGAGTCCGAAAGGTTGTCTGTGTTAAGTCCGAAATGATGCGCAACCGAAACGATGTGCTACCACGAGAACTATGTTCAGAGGGAAGTCAGCGAACTATGTCTGAACCATCTTAAATTTTAAACCGGATTTCTTCGATTATGAACAAACTACTTCACTTTGGTTATTATAAACTTACCTGTGTTTGAAATCAACTCCTGTTAAATAAAATCCATTGCACAGCTAAATATCCCAATGAATAAAAAAAGTTCTAAATTGAAAGATTGATATCCCACAAACTTCTGACACAGAAAAATACCTCCGGTTGAACAAAATCCATTGCACAATTAAATATCCCAACGAAAAAAAAAGTTCTCTCTTGAAAAATCAATGTTTTTGCTTGTATTTTCGACTGTGTTGATCACAACATTGTACATGTCACATAATGAGCTAAACCATCTTAATATGTTGAAGGGGGGTAATGATTGACAAATTTTGACAATCACGTTGTTGCAATCACAACAACCCGCAAATTTTCCGATCATTTGAGATTGGGCAATAAGAATAGCAACTGAAGACAATAACATTAATTTGGAAAGAATTGATTGTTAGTCTACTAAATTTTATTCACAATGAATATATCACCGATTACACGAATACTCGTAAATATTGCCTTTCACATCATCATCACCCCATAATTGTAAATACCCTGTATATTATATTATTATATTAGGCACAACATCCCTGTCAATTATAGACAACTTTGTGGCTAACATTTATAAACAATCACACTTTATTTCATAATTTTAGTTGATCATATTTCATAACGTGGGGTATAATCCCCAATGTTCTGTGGTTATTAGTCCATTTTCAAAGTTTTATGATTACCACAAAAACTATGAAAAAAGGCCACCACTTCTCAATAATTTCCATATTTAATTCACGTTCCGACTTTTCGTGTCAATAATATTCCTGATTAAGTTACTTTTTATACGCCCACATTTTCATGTGGACGTATTATGTTGTCGCCCCTGTCCGTCCGTCCACAATTTGTTTGTGGACAAGGGGGGTTGGATGGCTGAATGGTTAGCGTGCGCGCGCTGTATCATAAAGTCTGTCATTGAGGCGACTGGCGTGGTTTCGAATCCCCGGTTGTACGTGGCAAGGAGTAGGGTCGCCTGTCCAACCTCGTGGGTTTTCTCCGGGTCCTCCAGTTTCCTCCCACTGCTAAAGACCCCTACGCGCAAGTGAATTATGTAAATAAAATTAAACCATATGTTAGTCCCAAAATGACCTAGTTTGTGTCGAGTGGACGTTAAACCCCATTTCTCTCTCTCTCTCTCTGTTTGTGGACACTCTACAGGTCACAATACTTATCCAATTTTGACGAAACTTGAAATATAGGTTTATCTCCAAAAGATCTCGGCTGCTTTAGATATTTGCATGTATCGAATCGAAACTTCATGGATTATGGCCCCTGTTTGTACGAAAAATCACGTTTTTACCTTGTGGACCCTATAGAGGTCACAATTTTTATCAGATTTTGTTGAAACTTGAAATGTAAGTTTATAACCCAAAGATCTCGTTTCCTGATGATATTCGTGCATATCGGACCGTAACTTCCTGAATTATGGCCCCTGATTGTAGGAAAAAACACTTTCTTTTTAGCTTGTTCTCTATCCATCTCTCGAAAATGTGGGCGTATCCTGCCTGGCAGCCGCTGGTTTTTTTGTTTAATCGACAAATACTGAAATCGAAACATTCTTGAAAAGAACAGTTCGGGATGTCTAAACATCGTTTATTGTCTTTTTAAAAATGTATTTAAAACAAAAAATCACTTGTCAAAAGAGGCATCACAGATTGCGTGTATTTATTGGGTCTTGTGTGTTTATAATGCATAACGTGAAAAAAACTCGTGCAAGTTTCGCGCTAAATTTAATCATTTTCACTGCATCTGTGTAGCATACAATAACTCATATGGCATGGTACCTTTTACGGTAATAGAATTCAAAGCATTGATTGGCTGAGGCATGATCGCAATCTATGAAATGCCATCAGAAAATTCCATTCTCTGTGGATTTCAAAATGGAGTTGTACTTGTGATTAATATATAGTTAATAACTGAGAGTACAATCGTATGGATACATTGCCCTGTGAATTTCAAAACAAAGCCAGGATTTTCAGAAATTAATTGTGTTACCGAGACTCAAAATTGTGAACAGTTTTTGCACAACGGAAATAATATTCAAAGAGAAATAGAAAGACACGGAACTGTCTGCTGATAATTAAACCGATGTGTGGTATGATTTGTTGATAATAATTTTTGGTATTTATAAAAAAAAAATAATAACGTTATATACCTATTCAATGATTCAATAGCCTTGGCTATTAATTTTGCAGAGGCAAATGTAAAGTGCATCGGCATTTACCTTGGCAATCTGCTGTTTAAGAATAAGCTATAATTCTGGGCTTGGCATTTGAGTTTGAGCGTTCATGCACATAATTGCCTGTATTCCTGAATTTTTATACCGTCTTGTACATTCTAGTAAAATCACTGAAAAGTTTTTAACTTTTAAGTCTTTACCTTTTGATATATTTTGTTTTAATTACCGGTATTTGAGGGGGTAATTTTCTTTTGAAATATTACACATGATAATCTTTAATATGATATATAAAATGATAATATAGATTTCACATATATGTACAAGGTATTTACAATTACGGGGTGATGTGTGTGATAATAAGTATTATAAACCCACCCAGTAGGCACTTATAGATGTTATTGAAGCAGTTATCATTTGATCAAAAGAATTCTATCAAATTGACAATACACTCCTTGTTAAATTATTGATCAGGGTTCCCGCAGTCCTTGAAAATCCTTGAATATCCTTAAATTTAAAATTTCATTTTCAAGGTCTTGAATATCCTTGAATTTCGCGGAAATAGGAAAATATCCTTGAATTTCAGTTGAGATCCTTAATTTTGTTTCAAATGTCTTCAATTCCTTTTAAATATGAGATTATAACGATAGTTGGTAATGTTTTGGTTATTTTTAAGATGAAAAATTGTAACTTTAGGCTAAAAAATGTCCTTGAAAATCCTTGAATTTGACGTACATGTACATGTATATTTATCCTTGAATATCCTTGAAAAAATGTTTGACGAAGCCGCGGGAACCCTGTGTTAAATTATTGATAACATAAGATAGGAAATTCTAAGTTTATATATGACTTTTTATTTACGAGTTGAAGCGGACGTAAAGCGACTGGTTGCCCACATAATAAAACATAGTCAATGTTGCCAATTTTTTGCTCATCTTAGCTACTTGTCTAGTGAAACAACCTGGCATATCTACAAGTGAATCATTGGACAAATTGAAAATGGTAGGGTTGTGTGCACCCCAGTAAAGCCCCTAGTTTTGGTTTCTTTTAAATAAGGAGCTGGTTATCTATTTCTCACTCTGTGAGCTCACTACCTGCTAGTTAAGGTATCTCATCTATGGACCCTCTATGTCTCAAAATTAGGAATGATAATACTATATAGTTCTATCTTGCTGAGCCTTAGTGAATCACAACACAGCATTGACAGAGCAAAAACTCATATCCCTCATACCTAACTACAAAAAAGCATATAATGACATGGTTGCAAATCATTGCTTTTAAATTGAAACCGTCAATTAATATAAGCAGTTGCATAGTTAAGACATTTCTAACAAATACAAAATGGAAGACTTGCATATAGTTACCATGTGGTTGGCTGACATGTATGTATGTAATATGATTATGTATCTATGCATTGAACCTATGAACTGACTGTCTCAGTGAAAAACACTGCTTGATTGAGTG
This sequence comes from Patella vulgata, assembly GCF_932274485.2. Classification (NCBI taxonomy): domain Eukaryota; kingdom Metazoa; phylum Mollusca; class Gastropoda; family Patellidae; genus Patella; species Patella vulgata. Next base: position 47,404,940 of record NC_065882.2, on the reverse strand, counting down.
CTTGATGATTAATATAATTGATAATATTTGCAGTTATGTGAAAGTCGTGTGTCAGTTAATGTGAATAGTGTAGTGATTCTGCTTTTTTTTTCTTTCAAATATTTTCAGGTGTGGACCTAACATATCTAAGTTAATAAATATTTTGTAAGATGCCAAAATCTAAAGAATTTATTTCATCTTCTGATGACTCGGCTTCAGATGATGATACTGAGGTTAGTATGCTTTTATTTTTCAGTAGATCCTCATACGTTGTAAATCATGAATTGAGGAATTCTTTTATGTTTCTTTGAAACCCAGTATTGTCCTAAAATTCAAATGAATAGAAAACAGTAACGGAAAATAATAATATGTAAACAAAACCAAATAATTCACATGATAGGTTACAGTACCTGGTATTAGTGTACTTTGCTTCCATCTGATAAAGGCTTATAATAGGTAGAAACGGGTACCTCTCAAAATGTATACTTAGTTGATAATTCTTAGATTAATAATTTTTACATGCCTAGGTTTATAATTTTTATACGCCCACATTTTCATGTGGACGTATATTGTCGTCGCTCTGTCTGTCCATCCACAATATGTTTGTGGACACTCTACAGGTTACAATTTTTATCCAATTTTGACGAATCTTGAAATATAGGTCTATCTCCCAAAGATCACGGTTCCTTTCGGTATTGGACCATAACTTCATGGATTATGGCCCCTGATTGTACTAAAAATCACGTTTTTAGCTTGTGGATACTCTAGAGGTCACAATTTTCATATGATTTTAACGAAACTTTAAATACATGTTTATAACCCAAAGATCTTGGTTACTTTTGATATTTGTGCATATCGGATCGTAACTTCCTGAATTATCGCCCCTGATTGTACGAATAATCGCGTTTTAGCTTGTGATCCCTATAGAGGTCACAATTATTATCCGATTTAGAAAACTGTTTGAATATATCACCGTTACACTGTAATGTTAGTTGAATTCGAATTTCGTGAAAATCGGACCAAAACTGCTGCACAAAATGGCCACCCCTGATACCCAAATAGTGTAAACATATGGTGTATCAAGGACCCACTAGAGCTCCCAATTTTGATCCGATTTTATGCATATCAGATTGTAACTTCCAGAATTATGGCCCTTGACGAAAAATCACGTTTTTAGGTTGTGGTCCCTCTAGAGGTCACAATTTTTATCCGATTTAAAAAACTGTGCGAATATATCACCGTTACACTCTGATGATGGTTGAGTTCGAATTTCATGAAAATCAGAACAAAACAGCCGAAAAAAATGGCCACCCCACATACGCAAATGGTGTAAAAATATGGACCCACAAAAAGTCTCACTTTGTAATTAATTTTAAAAAACGTTTAAATATATCACAATTTTTATACGCCCACATTGAAATGTGGTCGTATATTGTCGTCACCCCGTCCGTCCGTCCGTCCGGCTTGTGGACGCTCTAGAGGCTAAAGTTAATATCTGATTGACTTTAAATTTATATACAGTGTTTAAGGTCATGAGACAAAGAAGCCTATTGGTTTTCAGCGATTTCCGATAATTACTGCCAGAGTTATGGCCCTTGATCACTTCAAAAAATGTTGTGGACGCTCTAGAGGCCAAAGTTAATATCCGATTGACTTTAAATTTATACACAGTGTTTAAGGTCATGAGACGAAGAAGCCTATTAATTTTCAGCGATTTCCGATAATTACTGCCAGAGTTATGGCCCTTGATCACTTTGAAAATCTTGTGGACGCTCTAGATGCTAAAGTTAATATTCGATTGACTTTAAATTTATACACAGTGTTTAAGGTCATGAGACAAAGAAGCCTATTGGTTTTCAGCGATTTCTGATAATTACTGCCAGAGTTATGGCCCTTGATTTTCAATGATTTCCGCTCTAAAGGCTAAAGTTATCATCCGATTGACTTCAGATTGATACACAGAGTTTAAGATCTTGAGACGAACAAGTATATTGATTTTCAATGAATTTTTATGACTTGAACAAATCCATGATATTAAAAGTTTTGTATACAAAACGTTAGCATGGGGCAGAACTTTATAAAAACCAAAAAAATTCTAATGGTTTTCTGATAATAACTTCATGAGTTGTTGCCCTTAATCAGATTTTAGTGTATTATAAATGTTTCATTACCGAAAAAAGTAAGAATATGCGACAACTCTTGTTGACTGCCCGGACGATTTAGCTGCTGTGGGCGTATGTTTCGTTGCCTGGCAACCTATCTTTATCTAGTTTTAAAAAACGTTTAAATTTATCACCGTTACACCCTAATGACGGTTGAGTTCCAATTTTGTCAAAATCGGACCCAAACTGCCTGACAAAATGGCGGTTCCTCGTATGCAAATAGTTTAAAAGTATGTCATACCAAGGTGGTGGACCCTCTAGAAATCACAATTGTTATCTGATTTTGATGAAACTTAAAATATATGTTTATGTCCCAAAGATCTTGGTTTCTTTCGCTATTTGTGCATATTAAACCGTAACTTCCTGGATAATGGCCCCTGATTGTCTGAAAAATCATGCTTTTTTAGTTTGTGGATTCTCCAGAGGTCACAATTTTTTATCTGATTTTAAAAACTGTTTAAATATATCACTATTCCACCATAATGATGGGGGAAAATCGAAACAAACTTCCCGACAATATGGCTGCTCTTTGTACGCAAAGTGTCTAAAAGTATGTAATATGAAGATCCGATTTTGATGAAACTTAAAATATATCTTTATATCCCAAAGATCTCAGTCGCTTTCGATATTTGTGCATTTCAGACCATAACTTTCTGGATTATGGCCCCTGATTGTACATAAATCGCTTTTGTTTTTAGCTTATTCTCTATCCATCTCTTGCAAAATGTGGGCGTATCTTGCCTGGCAACCACTGGGTTTTTTTTTTATTATGTGACACTGTTTGATTTGGGAAAAATTATAATTGTCTATTTGAAGGCATAGGATCTTCTGAATTGTTTTGTTATTAATGTTATAATGGCAATCTGTATTTAGTCTAAATATTTTGTCCATAGATAAAGCCAGTGTTTATAATATTGCTGATTGTGTGTTAAAGTGTTAATAGTTATGAAAATCCATCAATGGTAGCTTTTGTTAGAAAACATTTTGATCGATATATTATTCAAATCGATGAATGCTAACTTATAAATAGTATTGCCATTATTATACGCCCACATTTTCATGTGGACGTATATTGTTGTCGTCCCTGTTTGTCCGGACGTCTGGTTTAATTTTACATTGGTTTCAATTGATTTTACTCCACTATCTGTATAATAACTTTGCTGTCTTTTTCATACAAGCCAATCCTTCTTTATGAATGTTTTTTTATACTTTTATAAAAATTACTAAAAAAGAAAACAAAAAAAAACCACCCAGTTTTCCTAAAGTAGCAATATTGCTTTAAATTAAGGAAAAATTACCGGGACAAGGAGATCAACAATGGGTATTAGGCCATTTATTTGCTATTTCTTCCACATACTTAGCAATTGAGATAAGATATATGGGGGTTGTCTGGCATTTGTGAGTCTTAAGAATTTAATTTAAATAATTAATTGACTTTGGTTAATATGGTAGTTTAATATGGTAGTTTATCAATTGAGTAGGATTTCAGAGCACAGTGAGCACTGTATTTATATAACTGCTGTAAACAAGAGTGTTTTGTGTATGTACTTCTTTATATTATCAATAAAGTGTAACTCATACGGTCGTGTTGTCAATGTACTTCCAGGCTGTGTAACATACTGATTGAAGAAGAAGAAAATCTGTGAATAAAATAAAAACTAAATCATGACTCGAGGTATTCATACACCATTACCTACTCCACCTCCTGGCCGGCAGACAACCAGAACAAGAGATAGAAATAAATTTGAAGCCCTACCCTCACTGAATGTAGCTGCCATAACATCTTTTAAAACCACACCCTTTGTAACAGCCAAAGATATCCGAATAATACGACCTGTTACTGGTTTGTGTTGTGATTGTTTACCAATAAGTAAAAAAGAATTACTACCCGATTTGGTGAAAGAAAATGGAGTTTGTAACATACTGAATGTCAAACCGTATCTTAGAAATGCGGGATGGCTTCAAAAAAGATTTCCTGTCACAGCTTACTGTTTACAAAAGCGGGCTTATCATCAGTATCCAGATATATCTATGTCAGTGTTTGTTAATAATAGATTATTAGAGGCTATACAAAAAACATCCATTGCTTGGTATTCCCAAAGCTATAAAGTTGGTGGTAAAGATATTCAAGAGATTCAAAAATCCATCGTGCTTACTGCCAAGAAAACGCTACAAAGAATGAAAGCTTGTATATCTTCATCGCTCATCAACTTTACTGGCTGGTTCCTCCTCAGTTTTTTATCCACATTCCTAAACAATATTCTGGTTCACAGAGGACAGATGAGCATGATACGTAGTGCTACAGAGAAAAAAATACCCATGATATACCTACCATTACATCGAAGTCATCTTGACTATATCCTTATAACTTTTATACTGTGTCATTATGAACTCCGTGCCCCATTCGTGGCAGCCGGGGATAATTTAGACATTCCTTTCTTTAATAGTTTAATGCGTGGCCTTGGAGGATTTTTTATCAGACGAAGATTAGATAAAAAGTCTGGTGAGAAGGATATAGTGTATAGAACGCTACTACACACCTATCTGGAGGAATTGTTGAAACATAATGAGGGTATGGAATTCTTTATCGAAGGTGGGCGCTCTAGATCAGGAAAAACCAATTTACCAAAGGGTGGTCTACTGTCTATTATTACTGAATCATGTTCCAAAGGTCTGATACCAGATGCTTACATAGTTCCTGTTAGTATCAGCTATGACAAAATTATTGATGGTAATTTCTACCGAGAACAAATGGGTTTACCAAAAATAACTGAAAACTTTTGGCGTGCCATGAAAGGAATATTTAATGTTTTGATTGGCGACTATGGTAGTGTGAGAGTTGATTTTTGCCAGCCGTTTTCTATGAAAGAATTTATAGCCCGCCATCAAGTAACAAATAAAGTAGATGAAAATGTGCTGGTTTTAGTGGATTCCTCACCCGAAATTGCACCTGTTAAAGTGGCATCCTATCCGTGTTTACGACAAGCACCATGTTCTACCACAGATGAAGATAGACTAATCGTTCAATATCTAGCAGAACACGTCTTACACACAGCTATCACATCTACAAGTTTAATGTCTACCAATCTTGTATGTTTTCTACTTTTGACAAAACATCGTTCTGGTACAAGAATATCCGAGATAACTAATAGTCTTGAACAGTTAGTAAGAGAAATCCGACAAGTTGGCAGAGACATTGGATTCTGCGGAGATATGAGAGATGTCGTTCATAGTGCCTTATCCTTACTAGGAACCAAGTTAATTCTAGTGGAACCTAATCCTGCAGATGAGGAAGACTTGTGCCTTAAACCTAATTTGAAATTACCCTATGTATTTGAATTGATGTATTATGGTAATGCAGTATTATATGTCTATCTATTAGAGAGTGTGGTAACTGTAGCAGTTATGTATCTTACTAAAAGTAATTTTGCATGTTCTGAAGCCCAGGAAAGTGAGGAAACAACGAAAGAAGAAATAATATTTACATCGGAAGAAATTTGTAGACTGTTACAACAAGAATTCATATTTGTACCACCTTGTAAAAACCTGAAGAAGGAATTATCTGAGGTGATCGAGTCCTTTAAAATGAGAGAAATATTATACCAAGATGAGCAGTATGAAAACAAACAGTATGATTATCATGAAAAGCAGTGGAGTAAATCACTGTCAGATTCTCTATCATGGGAAGATGACTATGATGATGAGGATGCTATGGGTGTACAAGAAGAAAAATATAAAGTCAACATTAACAGAAAGCACATTCGTGACAGATTGAGGTTTCTCCTGTCAATAATAGCGCCAACATTAGAATCATATCTTACTACAGCTACCTATATAAACTTATATCTCAAAACCGAAACAGCAGAAGAGGATTTCATGTTACGATTAAATAGTTTCTCCAAGTCACTGGTATCAGACCACAAATTGATCTATAATGAAAGCTGCGCAATGGACAGTCTGAAGACTTGTGTGAAATCTTTTCAAAAGTTAGGCATTCTAGACTCCTGTACCGCTGGTAACTTGCGTATTGTAGGGTTAAGTGAAATATTCAATGTTAAAGATAGGTTAATGCATTATATTAGACTTTTAGAAGTGATTAAAACAATTAGTTGAAAATTTCAAGACTTAAAGCTTAAAGATACATTATGACAGGTTAGATAAAGGGCTGGCAGTTCTCACTATAATATACTATTCAAAAAAAGTAGGGGATATTTGATTTTTAAGTGTTATTAAAGTCACCTAATGAAACTGACGAAGAAACAAATGACAAAATGAAATGAAGTTCACATTCATCGATTTATTCCAAATGATCGTTAGACTAAGTAAGGCACAGACTGACCATTATAAGGGTAAAATGATACCCGGGGTCAAACAGCAAAGTTACCACAGCATCACAACCAAGTCAGTAACGGGTAAATCCTCCTCTGTTTGCCAAACAAGCATTGATCCGACGTGGCATATTCCTAATGAGACGTCTAAGGTCATTTTGGTCCAGATTGTCCCATTCCTGTTGCAACGCAGCAGCAAGTTCTTGGACATTGGCAGGACGCTGTTGACGTTGACGTAACCTCTGTCCAAGCATGTCCCAGACATGCTCGATGGGGGAGAGGTCGGGACTCAGTGCTGGCCAAGGTAATGTGGTGATGTTCTGTTGTTGGAGGTAACCTGTAACGATCCTGGCCCTGTGACATCTTGCGTTGTCATCCTGGAAGATGAAACGGCGGCCATGACGTCGTGCGAACGGCACAACATGGACTGCCAAGATGTTGTCCCGGTAGTGCTGGCCTGTAACACGCCCTGCAACAACATGTAAAGCCGTTCTTCCAGCAACAGTGATGCTTCCCCACACCATAACAGAACCACCCCCAAATCGATCATGTCTGATGACGTTAACGTCTTGGAAGCGCTCGTTTCGACGACGCCACACCCTCCTACGTCTGTCCAAAAAATCCACAGTGAACCTTGACTCATCTGAAAACATCACATTGCTCCAGCGTCGATTATCCCAGTGTTGACGATCCCTACACCAACGACGTCTTGCCTGAATGTGATGATCTCTCAAACAAGGGATCACGCGAGGACGTCGGGCGCGAAGGTGACCCCTATGCAGTCGATTCCGAATCGTCTGGCCACTCACTCTCACACCAGTGTCTGTTTGATCTGATTTGCTGTGATGACACGATTTCTCAAGGCCAAGGTACGGATAAATCGATCATGGGCTTGAGTTGTCGCCCTTGGTCGACCTGAGCGTGGTCTGTCCTGTACAGATTGTGTATCACGGTATCTGGACCATAGCCTGCTTATGACAGACTGAGAAACATTCATCGTCCGCGCCACAACCGCCTGTGTTGTGCCGATCTGTAGCATGCCAAGGGCACGTAACCTTTCATTTTGGGTAAGCCGACGCATATCAAAATTTGTTTTCTGGTCACTAAAACAATTAAACTGATGTTTCCACCCTGGAATTCAATGCCACAATGACTGTAACATTCAAAGTCAGAGTCGTGCAAATCTTGGGTTGGACCCCCATGATGATCCCAAGCATCACCTGCATTCCATGCAGTAGCTATTGGTGCGTTTGGGCGTCACATGTAACTGGAAATGTTTCTTCTGTTAGGTTCTATAGTGACTTTTTTCGTAGTCATTTGCATATTTTAGTATTATGCCCCCAAAATCAAATATCCCCTACTTTTTTTGAATAGTATAGTTAAAAACTAGATAATGTAAAGGAAATTCATGGAAAGTTTCAGTCAAAATTGATCCACTTTGAACCAAGAATTTAGTGATTGCATTTTCGGCCTAGCCCCGATCATCATTACTAAAGTTGGTGCGATGAAAAACATATTCTCGATTATCCATTTCACGATTTAATCATGAATGAAAGTTGAGCAGCAAATCGGATCCTAATCCAGTAAATATTGCAGGCTAGCAATGACATCGAGAGTTGTTTATGGTGTGGATAAGTTAATTAATGTCTAATTAATAATTTAGATAACATTTCAAGCTTAAAGAAAGACCTGCAATAGGCAGATTTAGCTTTTGCATAATGTGTTTAAAAGTCGGGGGCTATCGAATTGGATATTTGTGTTCTTTCATCCTTCTATCCAGACACATGCATTGAAACACAGTAACTTTATTTGTAATGAATGGATTTTGATAAAACTTTAAATATTCAATATATCTATAGTCGCTCGCATAAGTTTGAATATCAATAATATCCATACCTAACTAATCTGGTTGATTCTTTGAAACTTTGAATGATTTTTTTAGAAATATTTATTCATTATGACAGTCGCTCACCTAAGTTTGAACATAAATACCATTCACACATATTTAAAAAGCCTTCTGCAGTCTGATTGGTTGATATTTTATAGACATCTACTGAATGGATTTTTCAAGTTCAAAGATCAATCGCATATTTGATGGGTCTACTGCTATCTGATTGGTTGATTGTTTGAAACTCAGTAACTTAACACCTAGTGAATGGATTTAGATCAAACGTAAACTATGCAATCATTATCACTCACCTTGGTTAAAACATCAATGCTTAGCCTGCTGAAATGTCTTTAGTAGATTCTTTGAAATACAATGATTACGCTTACTGCAATGTGATTGGTATAATTTGAAATGCAATAACTGTGTTTTTGATTGACTGATTTTTCTATATAACTTGAATTAAACATTCATTATATAAATCTTGTATATAGATTTGAATATCAGTGCTATCTGTGCCTGGTTAATTAGCCTACTGCAATTGGATTGACCAATATCAAAAACTATAAATGTAATGTTTTAAGGATATTTTGTTTTATCACCCAATAATATCGCTTGTGTGATATATTTCATAATCTACTGCGATATCTCCTTAGGAGATATCGCTTTACATAAATTTGATTGGTCAGTTGAAAAGGAACTACTTTTTTTTATTTTCAAAGAACAGTTCATTTCTTATTATTTTATTAAAATGAACTATTGTTATTCAGTTGACCTTGATGGAAACACTGGGCCAATATAAAGGACTATGCAATGGTTGAATTGCTGTCAAAAAATGATGTATCACTACGCCGTAATGTTCAGTAAAAGTGAAATCTACAGCAAACAATAGATATTTATCTATTTGTGTATTTAAGAAGGGATTGGGTGATAAATAAGATCTCCAACTCGTCTTTTTTGATATCAAAAAATATCAACACTCTTTGATAAAGTAAAAAAAAACTCGGCAGAGCCTCGTTTTTATACGCCCACATTGAAATGTGGTCGTATATTGTCGTCGCCCCCGTCCGGCCGTCCCGAGTCCACAAGCAATTGTGGACGCTCTAGAGGGTAAAGTTAATATCCGATTCACTTTAAATTTATACACAGTGTTTAAGGTCTTGAGACGAAGAATCCTATTGATTTTCAGCGATTTCCGATAATTACTACCAGAGTTATGGTCCTTGATTACTTCAAAAAATCTTGTGGACGCTCTAGAGGCCAAAGTTAATATCCGAATGATCTTAAATTTATACACAGTGTTTAAGGTCATGAGACGAAGAAGCCTATTGATTTTTAGCAATTTCCGATAATTACTGCCAGAGTTATGGCCCTTGATCACTTCAAAAAATCTTGTGGACGCTCTAAAGGCCAAAGTTAATATCCGATTGACTTGAAATTCATACACAGTGTTTATGGTCATGCGACGAAGAAGCCTATTGATTTTTAGCAATTTCCAATTATTACTGCCAGAGTTATGGCCCTTGATCACTTTGAAAAATCTTGTGGACACTCTAGAGGCCAAAGTTAATATCCGATTGACTTTAAATTTATACACAGTGTTTAAGCTCATGAGACGAAGAAGCCTATAGATTTTCAGCAATTTCCAATAATTACTGCCAGAGTTATGGCCCTTGATCACTTCAAAAAATCTTGTGGACGCTCTAGAGGCCAAAGTTATCATCCGATTGACTTCAGATTGATACACAGAGTTTAAGATCTTGAGACGAACAAGTATATTGATTTTCAATGAATTTTTATGACTTGAACAAATCCATGATATTAAAAGTTTTGTATATCCGATTGGCTTTATATTCATACACAGTATTTAAGGTCATGAGACGAAGAAGCCTATTGATTTTTAGCAATTCCTGATAATTACTGCCAGAGTTATTGCCCTTGATCACTTTGAAAAATCTTGTGGACGCTCTAAAGGCCAAAGTTAATATCCAATTGACTTTAAATTTATACGCAGTGTTTAAGGTCATGAGACGAAGAAGCCTATTGATTTTCAGCGATTTCGGATAATTACTGCCAGAGTTATGGCCCTTAATCACTTTGAAAAATCTTGTGGACGCTCTAGAGGTCAAAGTTAATATCCGATTGACTTTAAATTTATACACAGTGTTTAAGCTTATGAGACGAAGAAGCCTTTTGATTTTCAGCGATTTACGAAATTTACTCCTAGAGTTATGGCCCTTGATCACTTTGAAAAATCTTGTGGCCGCTCAAGAGGCCAAAGTTAATATCCGATTGACTTTAAATTTATAATCAGATTTTAGTGTATTATAAATGTTTCATTACCGAAAATTAAAAAATATGTGACAACTCTTGTTGACTGCCCGGACGATTTAGCTGCTGTGGGCGTATGTTTCGTTGCCTGGCAACCTATCTTTTGTTACTTTATCAACTTGTGTTGATATTTTTTGATATAAAAAAAAACTGGTAGGAGATTCTCTATCTGTTAACTATGAATATATAAGTCTTTAATCAGAGTCTTTACATTAATGCCATCTATAAACAAATAATTAACATATTTTAATCTGATTGATAAACTTTTAATTGCTTGACTACTTGCGTTGTTGCCGTTCATACAAAATAAAAGGGCTATATTATTGTGCTTTAAATTGAACTTATTTGTTGACTTATTTTAAAAATGTTCTTCAATATAAGCATTCTCAGAAAACCATGGAGACTAATTATTTGTTATTGTTTGTTTGATTTATTAATGATTATGTAGTAAATTCTAGAAATAATTCTACATAGTATTTAAAACTTTTCTCTAATGTGGATGTAGTTTAGTAAGGTTGTATCTTCACAGAACTTACCAGTAAATGAGAGAAATTTGATTAGTATATTAAAGATACTTTCCTGCGTACAAACTGTGTCATTTTATGATATATTTGAACTAAAAACATATTCAGACTAATTAATTTATCAAAAATTTGCCTCAAATCCTTCTCAAAAATTTGTATATGCAGGGAGATACCCCAAGCTATAAAAAATCTGTTTTTAGAAGCCATCGTTATCACCTAACTTGCTTGAGGGAGGGTGCATTTTTCAGAATGTATTTGTCATTACTTGCTACTGTCCATTTACCATACATATTGCGGTTATACATTTACACCCTTCAATGTTCCAAAATCACTTAACCATTCAATCAAGAAATAACAACCGCTCCCCGAGTCAAGCTAGCATACAATAAGCTGCCGGACAAGCCGTCAGGTTGCCAGTTAGTGATGCTCTGACATTTTTGTCAAGTGCTTATCCCATGTGTGTTTTTTGGGTAATCCAGTATTTTTCTAGTAAGATTGGGCATCTATACTTTACAGTTGCAATGCAAGAACAATAGCAGTGGGTCCATAGTTTTAATGCAAATCTTTTGATAGTAGAACGCCCATCAAAGGGCTAAATTAATGACTTGAATTTCTGGGTTAGGTGAACTACCACTCTCCAGGCAAATTTGTCCAAGACATGTCATGTTAGTCTTTTTCAGGCCAGGTTGTCACTTGTCAGGTGTGGCACTTGTGGCGTTGACAAGTGTGCATCTATTCAGATGACACCAAAACATAAAGTCTACCCATGTACACATTGGTGGGCACCAACATTGCCGTTGACAGTTTGAATTCAAAGTGTAGTCAGAATCGTCAGGTGTCCGTGGCAAAATTCTCCCTTTTGCATTCCACACATAACCATGCCATAGAAATAAAAATTACCATCATTTATGTTTGACTCAAAATAACTTGATTGTAAATTCCATTCCATTCCTTTCCTGCACAGGAGTATTATTGTGTCGTAAAATGGAACCCCAAAAAATTATCTGCAATCTTACATGTACCTTTTGTCAGAATGGGCACTAATATGGTCAATCTTGTTTTGGTTTTTTTTGCATTATTGTTCCTACTAAGCTTTTCTCAACATTGACAGAATAGCTGTGTTCTCATAGTCTTGAAAAACAAATGTTAATCAACAATATGTTTGTGCCATTCTTTCAATTAAATAAATTGAGTTTGTGTGTTTTCTGATGCTGGCCTCAAAATCCTGTTGTAGAAAAGGAAAGCCAAGAAACAGAAGGTTGAGAAAAAACCTGAAAAAAAGGAAGAAAGGAAACCTGAAAAAAAGGAAGAAAAGAAACCAGAAAAGAAAGGAGCATCTAATTCAGGTGGAGATGATATGTTTCAGGTGAGTTTATTTTTAGTATTTATATATTGTCCCCCGCAGGGGACTATTAAAATGGGTCTGTCCGTCACACTTTTTGGGACACAATAACTCTCCTTCTAATTGAGCTAGAATGTTCAAACTTGGTGTAGGTGTTTATTAGGTCAATGCCTTAATGGAGTTCGAAGATGAGCATTTTCTGCTTAGGGTAAGCAGAGATAAGCAATTTGATTGGTTGATGCTTTGGGACACGATAACTTTAGTTATAATTAAGTGAGAGTGAGGAAACTTGGTGTATAGTTTTATTACATCAATACCATGACCAAGTTCGATAATGAGCATTTTCTGCTCAGGGTAAGCAGAGCATTAAGCAATTTGATTGGCTGAGACTTTGGAACACAATAACTCTTCTCCTAACTAAGGTAGAATGTTCAAACTTGATGTCGGCGTTCATTAGATGAAAGCCTTGATGGAGTTTGGTGATAAACATTGTCTGCTTACGGTAAGCAGAGATAAGCAATCTGATTGGTTGATGCTTTGGGGCACGATAATTCCACCCCAAACCATTATGCTTGGACTAATGCTGGCCACGTCGACGCCATATTCTGGTCCTGCCATCTGCAGTTGATACGCAATACCGACTCTTATCTGTGAACAGAATAGTTCTCCATGCTTGTGTCACCAGTTCCGGTGTTGTTGGGCAAACTGTAGACGTTCATGTCGATGGCGAGGGGTGAGGATCGGCCCACGGAAAGGTGTACGTCAATGGATGTTTTCTCTGGTGAGACGTCGGTGCACTATATCAGTACTGATGGGTCTTTCGTGTGTTCCCACTGTCTGACATCCTGTCTCAGATGCAAGTGTGAAGGACATCTGCACAAAAACAAGCTGTCGCACAGCATGGCGGTCTTGACGCCTTGTTTTTGTGGTAACGCTTGGTCTACCAGTACGGGGTCGATCATTCGTGGTGTTGGTGGCCCGAAAGCGTTGAAGCCCGTAGATGGTCCGAACATTGACCTGGAGGTGATTGGCAACAGCTTGGGCAGTGTGGCCAGCGTCAAGTCTTCCAAGCGCCTAGTTCCTCAAAGCTGTCGTGAGTAGTGGCATGCTGCTGACGTTGTAGTGTGAATGATTCAACCAGGTATGGGGGTGCATTTAATAGGACTGGTCCCGGTGAACAGAAGGTGCAGCATGAGTTATATGAAAATCATGGAGAACACATTACCATCTCAGAAGTCAGGTTGCGTTTTTGAGAACATTTCCTGGGTTCAATTCTGTTTGAGAAGGATCCTTATTGCTCACGTAAAGTTGGAGATGTGGTCACAAATATACAATAAAACATTTGGCAAGTTTTATGCAATGTGTCTATTCAGAGTAGCATACCAACCTGACGTTTCTTTTGCTGCTTAGTATATTATATACAGTTATTTAGAATGAGATATAATGAATGATATTGTAAATACATGTATTTACAGTTACCTAGAATGAGATATAATGTTACATACAGTTATCTAGAATGAGATAAAATTATATTGTAAATATTTACAATTATCTAGAATAAGATAAAATAATATTACACACAGTTATCTAGAATGAGATATGATAATATTACATACAGTTATCTAGAATGAGATATAATGATGATATATGTATTTACAGTTATCTAGAATGAGATATGCTACAGTAAGTGAGTTTCGTGGTAAAATTATGGTTGGTATAAGAGAATATTATGAAGCAGATGGTGATCTTAGACCAGGAAAAAAAGGTTTGTTGCAGTGTTTGCATCTGACTAATTTAATTCATTTCAATGGTTAAGTGTACAAGCCTAGTAGAGAATTTTGCTGAACGATGACTTTTTCACTTACTCTTCATCTAATTCCAACTGCTAAGGGTTCTTTCAAGTGTACCTTGGTTTCTCCTACCGACTGACTGATCGGCTGACGGATCGAAAGACGAGTACTCTTTCAGCGCAGTGACTTTACTTAGTAAGAAGTTTAGAAATGATGGGGAGAGTAATGATAATGCCAATTCCAGCTGTTTGGTGTGTTGAAGTATATTAAGACTATAAATAAAGTCATCAAAGGGCCAAGGTGTATAATATTCTTGACACTGTCATAAACCTTTCTTACACGCACTACGGTCTTAAGCCGCAATCAGCCACTAGTCCTTTCTATTTTTATTTGATGTAGTGTTTGTTTTATTTCAGGAATATCTTTAACAATGGAACAGTGGAATGCATTGAAAGATCATATGGATGATATTGAAGATGCCATAAAAAAGTTATCATAGATATTTCTACTTTTATCCCAGGAATGATACTGCCTATTGTTTTTTCTTTAATCATTTAATCATTTTGTTATATGCCCACATTTTCATATATTGTCGTTGCCCTGTCCGTTCCGGATGTCCATTCACATTATGTTTGTGGACACTCTTCAAATTAAATTTGATCTGATTATGACGAATCTTTAAATATAGGGTTGTATCCCAAAGATCTTGGTTCCTTTCGATATTCACGCACATTAACTTCCTGGATTATGGCCCCTGATTGTACAAAAAATTTTTTTAACTTGTGGACCTTCACAATTTGTATTCGATTTTAAAAACCGTTCTATAGGCGGTTGAGTTTGAATCTCAGGTCTGACAAAATAGCCACTTTTCGTACGCAAATAGCGTAAAAGTATGTAATACCAAGATAGTGGACCCTCTACAGGTCACAATTTTTATCCGATTAGATTAAACTTAAAATATATGGTTATATCCCAAAGATCTCAGTTTCTGTCGATTTTGTGGATAAAGGACCGTAGCGTTGTGTATTATGGCCTCTGAAAAATCATGTTTTATCTGATTTCAGAAAATGTTCAAATATATCACCTTAAGTGTGGTTGAGTTGGAATTTTGTAAAAATCGAATGGTAACTGCTTGACAAAATGGTCACTCCCCTTTACCCAAATAGTGTTTTGGACCCTCTACCGATCACAATATTTATGAAACTTAAAAGATATGCTTATATCTGAAAGATCTCGGTCCCTTTTGGTATTCGCGCATGTCAGACTGTAACTTCCTGGATTATGGCCCCTGATTGTACCAAAAATCACATTTTTAGCCAATGAATCCTCTAGAGGTCCCAATTTTTATTTGATTTTAAAAACATTTATATATATCAGTGTTCCACTTGAATTACAGTTGAGTTTGAATTTTGGGAATAATGTTAAAGCAAGGTTGTAGACCCTCTAGAGGTCACAATTTTTTTCCGATTTTGATGAAACTTAAAACTTAAGATCTCGGTTCCTTTTGATATTGACGCAGGTTGGACAGTAATATCTAGGATTATGGCCCCTTATTGTAAGAAAATCATTTTTTTTTGGCTTGTTCTTTGTCCATCTCTTGCATGGCAACTGCTTGTTAATATTTCAATTTAAATTGAAAATTTCCTGTCTTTTTTTTAAAATTTAGTCTATAAGCAAGAATTTATTTAATTTTTGCTGATAATAATTTGATCCTTTTGTTGCAATTTTGTGATCGCTTTTATGTATCATACTGTAGAATTAAAGACCGTAGATCATTCCAGGGAATATGAAACCATTTCAATCTAAATGGAAATGCCGAATGTGTATATATTAATATAGGAAGCGGTCCATGCACCAAATTACAAGTTGGCTTCAAATCCACTTTCCCGTAAAAAATATATCTGTGATGACAATACTCACCTAAAATGTGACCAGCTCTGCCTAAACAAGACACATGTCGCAGGTCCATTATTTCATATATACCGTAGTAGTTAACAGAATATTTGCCTTCAAACAACTTTTTCTTACAACATCAGATATATATATATATATTTGCTGTTTTGATTGCAATTAAATTATTTCGGAAAATTAATGTTCTGACGTTATTACCAACTTCAAAGTTAAATATCTTGGCCATTGTGATATGGTGAATGCGAAAGTCACACTCACATACCAATTTTAAGGCTGTTGAGCATAGAATTAAAATTTATGTATTTTGATTTTTTGACCCTTGCTTGTGGCCTTGTCTCATTTATACAGAACCATTCACAATTGTACTTCCATATTACAGTTGTTATAGTATCATTCTGGTGTTTAACACCATTTCATTTTCTAACTAATCTTTGTTAATTTAGGTTTGTATGTAAGTTATTATAATCAAAGAACAAGTTTGATCTGTTATTTAATTATGTTTATAATCATCAACCATGTTGTCATTACTGCTTATTAGTTAAATCACTGGAGAAAATCATTAATATCTTATACATAATTAGCTCAGTGTAGTTTTTATATGTCCACATGTTGTCAGAGAAATACACATTTGGAACTTGTACATCACTTGGTTTTGGTTACCCTTGATTAACAGGTTGGTCAAGATGACCTTGTGCTGTAGTGATAACCAAAACCAAGGTGTAAATGAGCTTACCAAATGGACTAGATATTCCAATCAAGGATTTTTATACACAAGTGTTAAGCTCTCTTATACAGTTGGAGAATTGGTTAAGTTTATACTAAACCTTGGAATTTCTGACAGTTGGACAAGAAGGGAATTGTCTGTGAAAAAATTATTGCATACATAATTTTAAAATGCTGGATTCAATGCATGGACCAAGATCGTTGAACACCGAACTGTACTACCAGATGTCCTCTTCCACGATTGTCTCCCGAGTTATGGGCAGAAAATAACATTGCTCAATTCTTATATTCACTTTGGAGGAATGGTATATTCAACATTTAAATGCTTCATGTTCCGGTACCATGTTTTGCATTTAAACTCTTCACAAATGCCGGTATATCAAGAGGATTTGAAGTTTAAGAATACAAAAAACAATTTTAAAATAATTCTTAACAAATCTAGAGATAGAATTTATTTGACATAAATTATGACCTTTCTTGGAGACTAAAATACTTTAGATAAGTTACATGTGTATTTTAAACTTATTTAATTCTCTTTTTGTAGTTTATAAATATACAATTTAATTGTAATCAACATGTATTCTGGTATCACAGATTTTTCTAGTATCTCAAAAGAATACTTATTTTATTTTTATGCTAGTATAAATACTGAATATAAATGTTTACATAATTTAATATACAATTCTATTACCAAATTTAGGAATTTGTCAAAATTAAATACTGTAAAATTGGATTTAAATTATATAAATGAAGTCTTCATTAGCCCAGCCTGTGCAGAAAAGTAGGACGTTAACCCCATTTCATTTCTTAAATCCATGTCTATGCATTTATTTCAAGATATACTCCTTCGATGTTCAACCTATTTACACATTCTTTGTTTCATGAATAAATCCAAATTACTTGCGAAAAGTATACTTATTGGTGAAAACAAAATATCTTATGACCTAGCAATATGTGAAGAGCTACTACACTACACAATCACCTATATCTTCACATGCTCATAACAAGTGACCTTCCATCAGTATAAGCTGTCATCAGAGAAATCCAGATTTTATTCATTATGAGCATGAAATATACTGCTTAATACAGGTTTTCAGTTTGTAATAGATGATGTGCATGTAATTATTAATCTCAAGAAACAGGATAGAGTTCAGAGAATGGATAGATTATTATTTCTATAAAGACTGGGGCAGTTATTGTGAAAATCTTGATGAACTCCTGATTATTTCAAATTTTCAATCATGTGAGTAAACATTCCATACACATAAAACACAATTTTTCAAGGCTATATACCAATATAATGGTATTAAAAGTGGAAGAGGAATACTAAAGATGGGAATGGATTAGTACATCTATAAATTAGTATTAGTGGTTCCCAAAATATACAGAACTATCTCCAATAAATACTCAACAATAATATAACCAGTATACGATAAATATATATAAATTTACATTCTCTCAATAATCCAAAATCCATTGATTTTATTATGATCTACGTCAATGAAGAGATCAGTTCACTTATTTACAATATAAACTGTTTTATTGTGTGACAGTCTCAACAGTTTATATGTATCTTAATATTCATCTTGTGAAGAATTACATCCATATTACGGGTATATGTCGCAATAAATTAGTTTTTTGACACAAATTAAACAACCCTGGTATATTATGAAACTAATTTGATATTATATAAAACAGGATTTGGTTCAAATACAGTTGATCTGATGTGTTATTTCGATTAATGCTGAGACAAGCTGTATATGATTAAATTTTTGAAATGGAAGATTGAGCAGATGGCTTGTGTATTAACAACAGTGGAACACAAAATCAGTTATATCTTAACACTGGATTTATCTATGTATGTATACAAAACCCAATGAAATCAAAAATCTAGGTTTAACCCAAATTAAAGTGGTCTGGTCATTACGAGGATAAAATCAAAATAATATGAACAGTTCAATGATTATTTAATTAAATTGCACTGTAGGAAAATGATTGATAGATAACTAAAATATCTGAATCACTTGTAATTAAAACATCAACTAAACAATATAATCAAAATATCAATTGAATCATTTCTAATTATGCTTAATTAAAATTATGAGGTAACAAGCTATTAAAAACCTGGATATAAATGTCTTATAAAAAAAAAGATTTTGATAAAAAATGGTGTTGTAATATATGATTGTATACTTCCAATGCACTTATCTGCCAGATGTGTGTTCATAACCCCCATCACACATCGACATTTATTCTCTCATTCTAAATACATGATCATGGGATGCAGTCATTTGTATTTATCAATATAAGAGGGTGTGCATATGACATCAAATTGAGACATTTCGTGTGGTTCATTTACTCTACAGCATCTGTATAATCATAGTCTATCATACTATGCTGTAAATAACTAGACAGAGGCATATACACAAATGAATTCATCTGACCCTGATTGGTGGGATTGGGCGTGAAGGGGAAAGATGATGTTAAATATGTTGAATCTAAGAACGTGGGTGATTTGAGTCCATCGTTTCGAAATATTAGTTCACTTTTGGGTCGTTTTTGAGACTGTTTTTTCTGCAATTTTAACATTGTATGATGAAGGTCAATTATTTCTTCTACTAAAAGACATTGCTGAAGGTACTGGGAAGGATTACCTCCCCCTATTATTTCGGCTGGGGAATTCCAGCGTAGATAACATTGTTTCCATAATTTAATAACTGCAGATGTGTAAGATGGATGTAATACTTCAACATTAACATAAAACAACTGTTTATCATCATCTCTATATAATTCAGTTAGTTTCTTAGCATACAATTTATCTCGAAGCACAAGAGCTGTTTCCTTTCGGGTTCCATTTTTTATTTCCTGTGCTATTTTCAAGTTTTTAATATTGTATAGAGGGTTGTTGAACAATAAGAGGTCATCATCACTGAACTGCATATTCCACTTCCAAACGGACGGTAAATTGACTTGTTTCAATTTTCTGCCTTCTTTAAGAAACTTCTTCTGTTCGTGACAACTATCAAAGAGGAATGTTTTGAAGATACCAAGATGAACACTGTCCCATAATGTGGTTAAGTATGTTTCTGTGAAAGCAAAGCAAGATGGAAATTGTTCCATTAACTGCCAGACACAATCTAAAAACATTAAAAACACCGGAGACTGAAAAAGAAAAATATGACATGTATATAAATTGTATCGTAATTAATTAACAGTATAAAAAGTTAATGCCATATTGTTAAAGATATATTATGAGAGATTAGATAAAGAGCTGGCAGTTCTCACTATAATAGTTAAAAACTAGATAATGTAAACGGAATTTGCTGAAAATTTCAGTCAAATTGATCCACACTGAACCAAGAATTTAGCGATTGAAATTTCAGCCTAGCCCCGATCATCATTACTAAAGATCATCATTACTAAAGTCGGTACAATAAAAAAACATAGTACAAATTATCCATTTCATGATTTAATCATGAATGAAAGTTGAACAGCAAATCAGAATCCTAATCCAGTAAATATCGCAGGCTAGCGATGACATCGAGAGGGGATTATAGTCTGGAAAAGTTAATTAATGTCCAATTAATAATTTAGATAACTTTTCAGGCTTAAAGAAAGACCTGCAATAGGCAGATTTAGCTCTTGCATAATTTATGTTTAACATGTTGTTGGAGGGGGTGTGTTTTGACAAAAGAGACTATTCTTTGTTAATTCATGTTTATTTGAACTTCAATGTTAATAAAAGAGAGAGAGAGAGAGAAATGAGGTTTAACTTCCACTCAACACAAACCAGGTCATTTTGAGACTAACATGGTTCAATTTTATTTCAATAATTCGCTTGAGTGTGGGGGTCTTTAGCAGTGGGAGGAAACACCAGAGCACCCGGAGAAAACCCACGAGGCCAATGTTAATAAAGCGATGGGAGACACAGTGGTTGAGTGAGTAAGGTGCTGACTCACTAATCAGATTCTGGGTTCAAATCTGCCGTTGGCTGAGAAAGTTCCTGGGATTTTCCAGTCGGGGTTTCTGCTGGTCAGTGGTTCAGGACATTGGTGTACACACAAAGAACCCCTGACAATTGAAATGATGTATGCCCAACAGGTGAAGAAAAGTAGGGGATTAAAGCCCATTTCATTTCACTTGATGCAAGTAATGATTTACATTTAACTGGCAGGTGTAAATAGTATAATATATCAATATTATCCAACTATTTTGTCTCTTGAAAGTAGATTATAACATTTTTTCCAAATCCAACAGAAGAGGGTTTAAAATAAAACACTTTGATTTTCAAAAATAATCACTGGAATTTCATGTGATGAAAATGAAGATCACTCTGTGGGCTGATACTGATTATTGACCAAAAATAGACTAGAAACAAAGCTTTCAGCCAATCACATCAACAGTAGTCATTTTCGAGTCATGTGAGCCACTTCTAATGAGCAAAACAATCCTAGCTAGCTGTAAAAATATTGTGATATATAAATATATTAAATCTAGTAAATACCTGCTCTGCTTCTGTTGCAGCAATCAGATTGTGTCGTTTCTGAAAGGGATGACCTAATGCTATCCATTCTCGTTGTATAAGTTGTTGAAAACCTGTTATTGTTCTATAATATGGATCCAGACAAATCTGTACTAGACTACATATAATACAAGATATATCATAACTTTGTTCTTCTGTAAAAATAAAAAAAGAAAGCAATGCAATATCTAAAAAATTATTGAAATACATCTATATACATGTATTACAGAAAACATATGAAATAATTATGATATAAAAGAAACATTTAAATTCTGAGGAAGAAAATTCGAGTCTTAGCAGGTGATTGTCGGAGGCTACAATCTAGAGCTCTGATTTTTCAGGCAATAATAACATATATTTAGGCAGTAATCAGAGATTTCATGGAGCAAAGTACTATTCTCAGTCAATTTTCTGGCAAAAATATTCCAGTCCTACACGAAACTAATGCCAAAATTCTAAAAGTAAAAGGACCTTGGCATCAACAGTTCCTTAGTAGCTGAAAGATGTCTGCCCATGAGATTTCATGTATAAAATTCAATTCTTACTGACCCTTTAAAACTACATCTTTTTTGCCATTTACCATTAATTTCTTGACATCATCTGTTGTCTGTAGACATTTACATATTGACTGTAACCATTGAGTACTGTCTAAATTACTATACCATGATAAATCATTGGTAACAAATTCTTTTATAGATACTGAAAAAATAAAACAGAAAGGTGGTCCTAGGCATTATTTTCCTTACTCTTAAACAAACCAGGAGCCACGATGACTCGGTGAGTAAGGCACTGGTTTGTTAACCAGTTCAGGGTCAGCTGAGAAAGTGCCTTAGGATTTTCCAGCATGGTTTCCCCATGTCGGTGGTGCAGGGTGAAGGGCATGGCAAGGAACAGCATCTAGTCGTTCAGAAGGGACAGAAAAACAAGGTGCTCAGTACACATTGATATGCACGTAAAAAAAAACCTTGACAGAATTTGAAATAGAGTAGGCTCTTGCTCGGCTATCCGGGCAAAATTTCACACTGCATGATGTATGAGTGTCTTCATTAGCCCATTTCATTTCATTTCTTTTTGAATTATAGCTAATAATCAAAATATTAACAGTCTGGGGTTACTCCCGCTTAAATATTAAACAGTTTCTTCAAAGTATTAGATATATTCACCAACACATATATTTTATATCATCTTTTCAAAAATAACATGACACATATCTATATTTTAAGTGTAAAATAAATTTTACCTGTCATGCAGAGTTCTCTTAACTTTTCATAACTTTGTTGAATTTCTTTTATTGTAGGGCAACATTTAGTTAGATCTATAACTTCTGGTTCTATTGAGTTGCCACAAGTCTGTTTTATTGCACTTAACATTCTATAATAAAACAGAATATATCAAAATAATGGCCCACTATTATACTAAGATACATTCGTTTTAAAATTTGGGGATAACCTTCCATGAAGTACCTCCATTCGTATCAGAAGACATACATGATCTTTTTGTATCAATATCAACAATTCAACTTTGTACCATAAAGAGATCTATTTACAGACCTAAATAACACAGGGTTTCCATATTTACTTTCCCTCTTTCATTTTATTTAAATATTTATTATTACCCTATTATTCATAGAAAATAATCCCCAAGCAATCAAACTGACACAATGCTTGTATTAAAGCTTGAAAGTTTAAATCCAGGTTGGCCTTTATCAACTAGTGAAGACATAACTGTTTATACATTCTGTAACTCATCTATTACTTGATGATTACATGTATTTATTACGCTTTATTTTTCATGATTATTTCTGATCACACCAACAGCATTACTATGACCCACTCTTGCTTACACTTACCAGTGATTCTTCCACCCATCTTTTATCAGAGTTTTATTTGTGAAAAGTCTTGGAATTTATTATTATTTTAAGTGGGTCATCCACTACAAATGTTTAATGGACTAAACATTAATTAATTATACACTGGATTAAAAACAATGATAATAATGCAAAAACACTTACTTTACTTCGAATATTTTAAATTCTGATTCTTGTTGTACTTGTGATATTCTTGATAAACTAATACCATCGGGTAAAGAGCAAGACCACACCTAAATATAAAACCAGCGATTACCAGGCAAGATACGTCCACATTTTGTAAGAGATGGATAAAGAACAAGCTAAAAACAAAAGCGATTTTTCATAAAATCAGGGGATATAATCCAGAAAGTTAATGTCTGAAATGCGCAAATATCAAAAGGGACTGAGATCTTTGGGATATAAAGAAATATTTCAAGTTTCATCAAAATTGGATAGAAATTGTGACCTCTAGAGGGTCCACAACCTTCATATTACGTACTTTTACACAATTTGCATACGAAGAGCGGCCATTTTGTCGTGCAGTTTCATTTCGATTTTCCAAAAATACGAATTCAACCTTCATCATGGTGGAATGGTGATATGTTAAAACGGTTTTTAAAATCGGATAAAAAATTGTGACCTCTAGAGGAACCACAAGCTAAAAAACAAGATTTTTTGTACAATTAAGGGCCATAATACAGGGAATATGCACGAATATCAATAGGAACCAAGATCTTTGGGTTATAAACATGTATTTCACGTTTCATCAAAATCAGATCAAAATTGTGACCTATTGAGGGGCCACAACCTCGATAGACCATATTTTACACTATTTGCGTATATAAGAGGGGCGGCCATTTTATCCGGTAGTTTTGGTCTGATTTTCACGAAATTCGAACTCAACCGACAATTCGGTGTGACGGTGATATACTGGAACAAATTTTTAAATAGGATAATAATTTTGACCTCTAGAGAGACCACAAGCTAAAAATGCGATTTTTTGTACAATCAGGGACAATAATTCAGGAAGTTACGATCCGATATGCAGAAAGAGCGAAAGGAACCAAGATCTTTGGGTTATAAACATGCATTTCAAGTTTCATCAAAATCAGATGAAAATTGTGACCTCTAGATAGTCCACATGCTAAAAACGTGATTTTTTTTATACAATCGGGGGCCATATTCCATGAAATTATGGTCCGATACATGTCAATATTGAAAGGAACCAAGATCTTTGGGAGATAGACCTGTATTTCAAGTTTCGTCAAAATTGGTTAAAAATTGTGACCTGTAGAATGTCCAAAAACAAATTGTGGACAGACGGACGGACAGGGGCGATGGCATAATATAATACATCCACATGAAAATGTGGGCGTATAACAATCAATTCTCAGAATATGCTCAAAAAGTTCAATATATTGCTATAGTCACAATTGGCCCACAGACATTTTTGATTCCTTAGTTGTAGTAGGCCTATAATATTATAATCCAGAAAGTCAGATGCCCTTCACCGCATGTACTGATAGATTTATAAATCTTAATTTAACTTAGGTCTGCACAATGCAGGTATAACTACACACATGTAATACCAAGAGCTTTGGCCCTGTTAAAGTTACAATTTCATATTTTCTTTAGTCAAAACATAATTATTTCTATGTCTTTTGCTCAGTAGATTGTCAACTCACTATTATACAATCATAGGTTATCTTTCTCACACTTAAAAATCTTCACACCGGAAATAATAACACAATTACCTCCCTTGTTTTCCTATTCCCCACCATGGAATACATGTAGCTATCTTCAAATGTTTGAATTTGAAGTTGAAAATGATATTTTTGCCAATTTCTCAACTGGCAATAGTGAATTATAGGATTAATAGGATTATTCTTTAACAAGGTAGGACAGTTTATAGATACCATCTATTTTAGGGTTTTATTTTAATACATTTTAAAAATATAACTTAAAAATATGAAATTGTAACTTTAATGATGTTGTAGAAATTGTGCTTTAAATGGATAGTGTGTTTTACATTGCAATCTGACAATCCCTGTATTATCCTGCTTGTCTTTTCAGATAATTCCACATTATTTGATATTAATTATAAGAAATGCATGTTTTATAAATGTATATTTACCAGTAAGCGTCCACTAGGAAACTGACCAGCTGCTTGTAATAGATCACTATTTAATAACTGTCCTGGTACAACAAAATACTCTGGTAAACTAAAACACAGAAAATACAACTATCAAAGTTAAACTGACATGTAGGCCAAAAATAAACTTATTCTATATGTCAATCATTTGAAATGTTGAGTGGGGAGGAGGACACTCAACACAAACTGAGTCATTTCAGGACTAACATAATTATATATTTATTTCAGTAAATCACTTGAGTGCAGGTGTCTTAGCAATGTAGGGGAACCAGAGATCCCCTTAGGCTAGACAGTTGCCAATATTTTCTTGTCTGAAGTCCATGCATTAGACCACTCGCTATACCTGTTAAAGCTGTTTGATACTGATATGCTTAATTAGATATGGTGACATGCAATTTAATATTTGATCCACCAATAGCTACATGTATACCTAACCTGACCTCGAATTGTTTGTTACATGTGCAATACAGCTAATATCAGTAATCAATTCTACCTTGTACTTAGATTATAATTTTTATTAACATCAGTGACTCTCCATCCTTTACAGCTCTGTCGAATCATTTCATTTTCCCAGTCTTTGTAACAATTATATTCTGGAAATGTATCTTCACTACCACCTTTTATAATAAAATAAAGAATATATGTATAATTTAATTACATTTACCAGATCTGACTATGTTCCATTTATTCTTGCATAAAATAAGTTTGTTTTTTTCCTTTAAAAATGTTAATTGTCTTTAAAGATACCTTTCCGCGTACATACTGATTGAATTAATGATATATTTGGACTAAAAACATATTCAATCTAATCAATCGATCAAAAATTTGCTTCAAATTCCTCCCAAAACCTTGTATTCATGAGGAAATACCCCTAGCTATAAAAAATTTATTAAAAGAAGTCATGTTTGTGTCACGTAACTTGGCTGTTGCAGTACCAAGTAACAGTTGCAAAAGCCGGAGGAGAATTCATTGCATATAATAAAAGACAATGTTGTCTTTAAAGCGCTGTCCATTTATTATAAATATCAAAGTCTAAGTAAATTCTCTGATTATCCCCTGCCAACGTCTTTTTCTGTGGTTTTTATCTCAAAAACTGTTGTACATTTAAGTCTCTCACTTTTTCTGCGTCCGCTCACCATCAAGTTCATCAACACATACGGCAACAGCTCAGACAATCTTCACGTTCAACCTCTGAGGTCACTTGAGCCAACGGCCCTTAATCGTTAGGCTGCCAGTTAGTGACACCTTCTCATTTTTTGTCCTGTGCGTACTCCACAGGTATTTTTCAAGGAATTCAGTATTCTTCTAGTAAGATTGGGTGTCTCTACTTTCCATATATACCAAAATTGCCATACTTTTATTGAAAATAACCACCCAATAAATATTTTTGTGGGAAAGTATCTTTAAGGTAATTAATAGCAAACAGAGAAAAATAAAAAAAAATAAAAAGTTTAAAAAAAAAAAAAAATAAAATACCTTCACCAACCCACCTTCCCAATGTAATTCAATGTCAAGTTAAAATGATCAGAACCTGGATTGATTTGAATAGAGTTTGAATTAACATGTTTTTTAACATGTACTCTATATGGACAATATTTAACTTTTATTCTTGTATGCTGTCCATAATAAAGTTTTAGTAGTAACTTCTACAAAACTATATTTCAAGTATGTATAATAATCTGGCTATTTATCAAGTTATGTTGTATAGTATGTATTCACCCTTAAATAGTCATATTGTATAGTCATCATGAACAGATATAGTAGTAGGAAGGAAATACCTTTATTTCCTGGTCTATTCAATTTATTACTCACCTAACACAGTATTATCATAATAATAACCACATGTATTATTCAATTTATTACTCACCAAACATAGTATTATCATAATAACCACGTATTATAAAAAAATACAGTGTAATAATAATTATAGATTTAATCTACATGTTCATTAAAATGACAACCACTTATTAAACATGAATAAATGTCAATAGATGTGCCGATAAATTCCTCTATTCCCACTAACTACTTGTTTTGTGATGCAAACAGACTACAAACAGATTACCGAGTTTTTCAAGTGTATTATATACTGTAACTGACCTTGTTCTTGAAAGCAATCTCCAAAGTCATAGGCGAATAGTAAGTCTGCTCGAGTAGGAAATGTGTGATGTACAATAGCATTCACTATCTACAAAATATAATTTCATATACACATGTACCACAAAATATTTCTCGGCGTCAGAGGAGGGCTGGCTGAAAATTTCTAGGCCTGAAAAGGATAGATCAGTTGGGTTGAAACAAACTTTTGCCACCAACAAATACAATCATTGAATGAATCATAGACATAAGAACTGGAACTGTAGTGTTATTCTTGTGAACCTACCCATTTAAATCAGCAGAAATGGACAAAACTGGCTACAATGCAGTCATAAGTACCTGCAACTGAAAGGACTAACCCTAACACAGATACATGCCGACATGGTGACCATGGTCTCCAATTTAGGGGATGATACCCCTTCCTGACTGACATCCAGGCCTTGCAACACTGTTGGCCAAAGTGTGTACACCTCGAAGGGGACTATGTAGAAATATAAATGGAAAGCATTGAATATGTACAGGTCTTTCACATATAAGCTTACATGTAGAACTTTTCAGCCAGTCCTCGTATGAGTTTGAAAATGGGGTGTAACATCCACACAACATAAACTATGTCATTTCGAAATAAACACATGTTACAATTTTATTCTAATAATTGGCTTGTGCGTAAGGGTCTTTGGTAGTGGGAGCAAAGTGCAGTACCCAGAGAAAACCCACAAGGTCAGACAGGCAAGCCTATTCCTTGTCACGTACAAATATGCGATCAAAACCATGCCACCTGATTCAATGACAGACCTTATGATCTAATGTGTATGTTATTTTACCATTTGTTACTGAATTATTTCCTTTAAATTATAATGACATTAATGGTATAGTTATATCAGATAATTGTCAATATTTTGGATCAAACAGATTTTATTGTGAACATAAAACTCTTAGCCAACTTGGTCACATGCCTAGCTTCCTTCTTGATTTCTTTACATGTAACAAATTTTCTTATACATGTACTTATTGACAACAATTTTCTTATTCTTAAAATCATTGTCAATATTACCAAAACATTGGCAATAATGTTCTACTTACTGCTTTTCCTTCTTCTTTATTTGTAAATTTAAATCCAAAAGTGTGAATCTGAAAATCCTGAAATACATTGTATAATGATGAAATCATATTTTGTGTATTAACCAAAGTTTCCATTATTAAAACAGGAACTAATTTTTTTTATTTCCTTTGGTTTATATTATAGTTATAAGAGTTTTTGTTTACCTTACAATAAAGTTCTAGATATTTTGTCTGACCAGATACAATATTCCCAGATGTCATTTTTTTCTTTTTAGAACCAGACATACCTTTTTAAAGATATAAATAAACAAATTACAATAATGTTCATCTGGATAATTCTCTTAATGATGCATTATGTAAGAGCTAAATCTGCTTATTGCAGGACTTTTTCTGGCTTCAAATGTTATGTAAATTATTATTTCGACATTTATTCACATGCCAGACCCAAAATCAACCCTCTAAACCATCGAGTGGCTGAGATACATGTATTAAGTGGATTAGAAAATGTTGAGACGTTTATTATTGTAGCAATGGTACTTGACAATCAAGATTATTTACACAGTTTCATGTCAAAGCTTCATATAATATGTACTTTCATAACTTTGCTCAGAATAAAGTAATTTGACTGAAATTTTTAATATATTCATTTCTCATTACCTCTATTTGAACTATTACAGTGAGCAACCGAGAGCTGTTAGCTCTTCATCTAAATCTTACATAATGCATCTTTAATCCATGATAAAAAAATATCCAAACTTCTTTATATTGTCATTGTTATGTAACCTGTGACACTGACACACATAAGAATAGGAGTTTTTAGATTACTGTGACTAAAATATGTCACAATGGGTGTGTAGCTTGTTAAGTGAGGATGGTCATAAAGACAACCTATCATGTTAACTCATCTAATTACAGAAGTTTCTCTATTGTCATGCCTTACAGGGATCTTAGAGATGAGTGTTTGACATCATTGCTAAACATTTTCATAACTTTACAATTAGTTTCAATGTATATGATAAAAGTTCAATAAAAAACATCATTTATTAATGAATTGATCAATTTGTTTGTAATTTTTTCCAGAATACAGATATCTGAAAATATTTCCCATTCTTGCAGTCTAAAATGTTGCTTATTTTATAATTCATGTAAAACAGCCTTATTATAATTCTAGTGATACCGCAGTACAGATTGGTTTACCATATATATAAGACACCATGATGTACTTACACTGATAGATATTACTGATATTAGTTAGAGGTATATCATGTTCATCTATTAACTTATTTCTTTGACGTTTTATTGCTGATTTAGAAGGCTAAAAATAAAAATAAATTAATTAATCATACAACTATACATAGATCAATCATTTCATGTCAAAAATGAAATAAACATACTGATCTAATACATGTGTTATTATGTTAATATATTTCTCATTTTTACCCATTTTAATATTTAAAGCTGCAACATGCAAGAATAAAGGTTAAATATAAAGTTCAAGGTCATACACAATCAAAAGTACTTTTATTTAAAATCATATTGGTCGAAAAATTACTAATTTGATCAACTCCAACTGTACTGTATGATCATTTTAAGTTTACATTGTTTTTTTACTGATTTTAAACTGCCATCTTTATATCTCTTAGTGAAATATAGCAATAATAACTGTGCCATATTCGTTGTATAAACCCAACCCATTCTACACGATAGTCTTTAACATAATAACAACAGTCTTTATGAAAAATACACGAATGATGTCGCTTATTGGGCTTTGTGTATTCCTATACTGTCTTTTCTCTGAGCGGTTCTGAGCAGTTATCATGCATTGTCTATATATTCATACACCTGATTTAATAGTGTACTGTGGACTTGTTTCAAGAGACAGAGGTTTGGAAAAAGTAGCACTAACTTGTCACAACTATAAATATATTTATATGTTTTCATATGTAAATGAAGATTCTGCACCACATTGTTATAATCAAACATCTATATCTTACCACTTCCTCATAAGATGATTTATCGGCGGTCACAAAAGAAACTTTAAAATTAGTCACAAAAAGATGGCCGGAGGTTCCTTGTTTTTTATTCATAAAAGGGTCAAATTTCAAAACAGATTTAGCAAAGCTAATTATCTTCTCTCCTGAAATATAAACAGAACTTTATTATATATTGCATAATCATGTAAAGCATATTTAATGAAAGAAATAAGATGTATTTTACATGCTACATGTATGTAGACCAGGGCTGTATGTAGGATTTTAAAAGTGGGGGTGCAGCAGAGTGGTGGGGCGCCATAGCCTCCACGTATATGATATAAGAAAGTTTCGATCAGGGTAAACAAACCCATTGGCGTGTGGGTGTCCTTAAGAGCATCACTGTGAGATCATAATCAAGCGTATTAATTTATAATTGAAAGATTGTCAAATAATTTTTGTTTTTTTGGATGGGGTGGGGGGCGCAATTTCTCTGGGTGCCTTATTTTTCTGGGGGTGCAATGTACCATCTTGCACCCCCGCTAAATACGGCCCTGATGTAGACACTGGACATTATAAATGCATTATCCATTTCAAATTATTGATTTACATACATGTGTATTGAAAGCCAAAGATCTTACAACTGATTAAATATTAATTAAACTAGCAATGTGACAGAAGGTCAACAAAAAATGTCAATATTATTTACTTTAAATTTAAACAAATCTAAATACTGAAAGGTATAACTAAATATTAAAAAGAAAACTGTTGCTTAGATACACTGTAATGTCATGGCTTAAATATTGTAAGATATAAACAAATAAAATGTTGACAGTCACATAAACGATGGTGATGTGAAATAAATAGAAACTTTTGCAAATATTAAATACATGTAACCATCAATTGATCGGTTTAAACAACTTTAAACCAATACAAGTCAACATTTGAGTAAGAAGGGTTGGCTACTTTTGGTTTGGATCTAAATTATTTTTGAATATTGTACCTGTACCTTTAAGTTTTGTCAAGATCTTTCATTATGTATGAATGCTATCTTTATAGTTTTCAAAGACTGTATATAGGACTGTTGTAACAAATACTATAAGGACTGTTGTAAAACACGTATTTGCCATGCAAGATACACCCACATTTTGCAAGAGATCAGAGAACAAGCTAAAAGAGCAATTTTTTTAACAATCAGGGGCCATAATCCAGGTTGTTACAGTCCGACAACAGACAACATTAAAAGGATCCAAGATCTTTGGGATATAAAAACATATATTAAGTTTCATCAAAACCGGAAAAAAAGTTGTGACTTCTACAGGGACCACAAGCTAAAATTGTGATTTTTTTAACAATCAGGGGCCATAATCCAGGAAGTTAATTTCAGATATGCGTGAATAACGAAAGGAACTGTGATCTTTGGGATATAAACATACATTTTAAGTTTCAGCAAAACTGGATCAAAACTGTGACCTCTAGAAGGGTCCACAACATTGATATTCCATACGTTTACACTATTTGTGTACAGGGAGCGGCCATTTTGTCAGGCAGTTTTGACTTGATTTTCATGAAATTCAAACTCAAGCGTTATTAGGCTGTAACTGGGATAAATTCAAATGGGTTTTTTTTTAAATTGGATAAAAATTGTGACTCTAAGCTAGCCAGCGGCTGCCAGGCAAGATACGCCCACATTTTGCAAGAGATGGATAGGGAACAAGCGAAACAAAAAGTGATTTTTCGTACAATCAAGGGCCATAATTCAGGAAGTTACCATTTGATATCGACAGGAACCAAGATCATTGTGTTATAAAAATATATTTAAAGTTTCATTAAAATCGGATCAAAATTGTGACTTCTGGAGGATCCACAACCTTGACATACCATATATTTACACTATTTACGTATGAGGGGTGGTCACTTTGTCCGGCAGTTTTGGGCCCATTTGCTCAAAATTTGAACTCAGCCATCATTAGGGTGTAACAGTGACATATTCAAACGTTTTTTTCAATGGGATAAAAATTGTGACCTGTAGAGGGACCACGAGCTAAAAATGTGATTTTTCGTACAATTAAGGGCTATAATTCAGGAAGTTACAATCTGAATATCAAAAGGAACCAAGATCTTTGGGTTATAAAGATGTATTTCAAGTTTCATCAAAATTGGATCAAAATTGTGGCCTCTAGAGGGTCCACAACCTTGATATACCATATATTTATACTATTTGCATACGAGGGGCAGTTTTGGTCTGATTTTCACGAAATTCGAACTCAACCATCATCAGGGTGTAACGATGATATATTGAAATGTTTTTGTAAATCAGATAAAAATTGTGACCTCTAGAAGAACCACAAGCTAAAATCACGATTTTTTGTACAATCAGGGGCCATAATTCAGTAAGTTATGATCAGATATGCGTATATATGGATAGAACCAAGATCTTACAGTTAAAAACATACATTTCAAGTTTCATCAAAATCGGAAGAAAATTGTGACCTCTAGGGTGTCCACAAGCTAAAAACGTGATTTTTCGTACAATCCATGAAGTTATGGTCCGATACCCAATGTCGAAAGTAACCGAGATCTTTGGGGGATTAGACATAGATTTTAAGTTTCATCAAAATAGAATAAAAATTGTGAACTGTAGAGTGTCCACAAACAAATTGTGGATGGATGGACAGGGGTGAGGACAATATACATGTACGTTCACACAAAAATGTGGACGTATAAAAATACAATTTTTCGTACAATCAAAGGTCTTAAAATACAGATGTGACGTCACCCTTTGATGTTGGCGTACCATTATTTCAAATAATCGTACGGGCAACTTGCCAATCGTACCTTGTCAAATATTAGACTCGAGTGACGTATTTCACTGTAAACGCACGTGCGGAGTGTCTGTATTTTAAGATGTTTAATGGTCTCGAGCTGAGACATTGCGTAATATATTGTAAAAACACTCGGACCTGACGGTCCTCCTGTTGTTACAATATATTACTTAATGTCTCGCTCTCGACCATTAAACAATACATAATCCAGGAAGTTACGGTCCGATATGCACGAATATCGAAAGGAACTGAGATCTTTTTGTTATCAACATACATTTCAAGTTTCATCAAAATCAGATAAAAATGTGATTTTTTGTACAATCAGGGGCATAATCCATGAAGTTACGATCCAATACATGCCAATATCAAAATGAACTGAGGTCTTTGGGAGATAAACCTATATTTCAATTTTCATCAAAATCAGATTAAAATTGTAACCTGTAGAGGATCCACAAACAAATGTGAACAGACACACGGACGGACAGGGCCAAAGACAATATACATGTCATGTACGTGCACATGAAACTGTGGTGTTATATAAAAATACTGTAAATCGTTAACAAACCTGGTAACAAATTAGGTTCTAACTCCTTATCAAAAAACTTGGATGCATTTTGTTCAACTTCTTCCTACAAAATAAATAGTCTTTACACATTAAATATATTATATTCAATTTGTATTTCAATGTAACAGTACACATTTAAAACCAACTGGTTGATTAATATGATTTAATATCAATAGAGGTTGGGGGAGTAAAATCATTGAATATTTCGGAGCAAAATAGAAATACAGTACATAATTATATGCGTAAGGATGTGCAAACAAGCTATCAAATTTGATCTAATCTTTGAAAGTGATTCACTATCATTTTTCTAAATGTGCATGTATGTGTTATGAATTTAGTATTCCCAAAACCACACAGAGACTATTTTCATTCTCTTCTGATTTTCATCACACTATCATGTATTGGAGTGTACAAGACTTTTTAGATTTATCAGAGTGTAGCATATTATTAACATGCATATCTTATTAGTTGGCAAATTTCATATCTGCATAATAAACCATAATTATAAATCATTACACTGTGTTAGAAAATCTGAATACAAACAAATTATGACCAAGAAATATCTATGTACATGTACATGTAGAACATAATATGTCTACCCCTATTAACAAATTACTAGGAAATTCCTATCTTTAAATAAAGCTGAAACAATATGGAATCGTTTAAATTTCAAAATGTTTACCAAAAAACTAATTACTACAAACAACAAAGTACTACTGTATTTGTGAAATTCTATTTGCAGCAAATTATTGGACTGTGGCCAAGATTGTTTTCACATTGACAGGAATCAATAGTTTCCATAAGTCCTCTTTAACCAAGGAATCTTGCCTAGATTTAATGAAACTAATGGAAGTACATCTAGTAAATTTGAGATGATAGAAAGATAGTGAAGGTTGTATATGTCATAACAATATGTTATTTCCTGTTATTATACTACTTATTCACCACATGCTATACCGCATTGTTCATATCATACACCTACATGACCGTTTGATAAATATAACTCATATTTAGATTATACACAACAACCATTAAAGCAACTTTTTCATTAAACAAGTAAAATAGTGTTATTAAGTCATTTAATGGGTCATGTAAAAATATACTATATTATAATTAATATGTATACCGTACTGTATACTGAATAAACTCCCACATAAATATTATGACTTACATGTAATCAACACTAAAAAAAACACTCAACATTCATACTGATTATTTGACATTTACTTAAGAAAACAAAACTAAAATTTCAAAGGTACATGTAGATAATCTTCCGACTTGGATTCAATGTTAATTCAGGGTGGAAAAAATACCATAGAAATGATTCGAGAATTAATCATTTCTAAAGGTTTGAGATTTGTAGCATATTTCCTTATAGCGAAACCACAAATTAGTACAAGAAAGAACACTTTAAAAGTATGACATTAAATCCCATTTAAAAAAGCATTAAAGATTTAGATAAAGAGCTGGCCGTTCTTGGCAATCTTGATATAACAATTCATTTCTTATTTTAGCATAGGTACTTGACAATCGAGACTTGAGCCTGGATTCTCCATATTTATATTAAATTATTAAATGGTGATGGTGTTGCAGTCAATTCAAAATCACAACTATCCAATGGTATAGCGAGTTCCTTATGCGCTTTCAAAATACAGATGTCATTCTTTGATGTTGGCCTACCATTATTTCAAATAATGGTACTGACAATGTGCCAAGCATACATTATTTATACTACAAATATGTGCTGGATAGTGTCTGTATTTTAAGCTGGTGTCCTGCAAGACTATAATATATAGATATAGCCCTCGGGCT
Organism: Patella vulgata; assembly: GCF_932274485.2. Classification (NCBI taxonomy): domain Eukaryota; kingdom Metazoa; phylum Mollusca; class Gastropoda; family Patellidae; genus Patella; species Patella vulgata. The sequence goes on along the minus strand of NC_065882.2, from coordinate 47,369,114 downwards.
ATCATCCTCGTGCAATATTAATATATTACTTAATGTTTTGCCCTCGACCATTAACCACACGCAATGTGAATAAATGTCTAAATAATAGTTTATATAACATTTGAAGTCAAAATAAAGACCGACAATAGGCAGATTCAGCTCTTACATACATGTAATGCAAATTTAAGATACATTGGTTAAGAGTTTAATAAAGAGTTGGCCATTCTTGCTATAATAATTCAAAAATCGATGATAAAAAAAGAAATTATTGAAAATTTCAGTCAAAATTACTTTATTCTGAACGGAGTTGTCACTGTTGGAAGTTTGGACGGCCATTTCTTGATTTAATTTTAAATGGAGTTGATTTTGAGTTTGTCATGTAAATACAGGTCTAATTAATAATTTCTATAACATCTTAAGCCTAAATAAAGTCTTGCAATAGTATGTTTAATTTCATAATGACCAATACACAATTGTATACATTTACCATACCTCATGTATACATTGAATCAATAAGTATTATACATGTAAAAGCAACATTTACTAACATAATTCAACAGGCCAAAAGTGAGACTGATGTCCCCCGCCAAATTGAAAAAGTAATAAGATGACACATCTCCCAAACATTGACACAAAAAATTCATTGTTGAACTTAGTCAAGGTATTGATGTAATGAAACTATAGGAGATGTGCATTATCTAACTTACTTTTGTTACCCTGTCATGATATTGATGTAATGATATACGCCAAGTTTCACCATTCTCACTCAATTAAGATCAAAGTTGTCAAGCTTCAAAGTCTCGACCAATCAACTGCTCATCATCGAACTCAGACAAGGTATTCGAACTTAGTCTTGTCAATAATATACACTAAGTTTCACCTTTCTCACCCAATTAGAATCAAAGTTGTCGCCCTCCAAAGTCTTGACCAATCAAATTGCTCATCATCGAAGTTATTCATGGTATTGATGTAATGAAACTGTACTCTGGGTTTGATGTAATGAAACTATACACCAAATTTCACCACTTTCACTCAATTTGGATCAAAGTTATCATGTCCCAAACATCGATGCAGAAAATGTTCATTATTGAACTCAGTCATGGTACTGATGTAATGAAACTACAGGAAATGTAGTATAGGAAATGTGCGTTATGGAACTTATAAGTCAAGGTATTGATGTAATGATATACACCAAGTTTCACCATTCTTACTTAAATAGAATCAAAGTTGTCAAGCTCCAAAGTCTTGACCAATCAAATTGCTTATCACTCTGCTTAACCTGATCCGAAAATGCTCATTATAGAACTTAAACCCTGTTTACATTACAAATTTTATGCGTGCCAGGCACGGTACCAGGTACGGCACAGTGTAAACGGGTCAAACATAAGCGGGTCAAACATAAGCGTGCCTTACTGAGTACCGTGCCAATTTGGCCCACTGAAGTGAGGTGGTCTTGGCACGGTGCCTGGCACGACACAGTTAACTTTTCGTAGTGTAAACACTTTTCAGTCTGAGAACGGTTCTCAGTACGGATTACTGTGTAAGCGCCAAATGAACTTTGACCTTTTTTCCCCGCGGACTTTGACAGTTCTTTCATCAGTTCTGTCAAATTGGCTGCCCAAACTAAATCAGAGAGAGAGAAATGGGGTGTAACATCCACTAGGTCAAGCGCCATCATTGTTTTCATTCGGGTAATATGCATAGGGACTGAAATTAATTTTTCTGCGAAGAGTTCCACATTTGGAGTGCCTTGCACGCATTCCAAAACTGGTTATTTCAGAGTAATGTAAACAGATCAATTTCTTGAAATTTATCGTGGCCTGGTACCGTGCTGAGAACGGCACACTTATTGCGGCCAAGTGTAAATGGGACTTTAGTCAAGGTATGGATAAATGAAACTATACACCAAGTTTCATCACTCTGACTTAATTAGCCAATTTTATCTTGCCCAAAGCATCAACCAATCAAACTGCGTCACTCTGCTTAGGCTCATCACCGAACTCAGTCAAGGCATTCACCGAATAAACACCTATCCCAAGTTAGAAGCAGAGTTATTGTGCCCCAAAAAAGTGTGACAGACATACAGACCCATTTTAATAGTCTCCTGCTTTCTTCGAAAGGTGGTGGACAATAAACATAAGCAATAGATGACCTTTCAAAGAAAAAAAACATTCTAAAATTCATTGGTCCCAGATGTTAGTTCAATATCTAACTTGTTGAAATACATCAATTGTTGACTCAATTCAATACATAGGAATGGAGTGAGTCTTCTATGTATGTATGTCTTGACAACACATTATTTTGGTCATTTTGAAATAAAATATATCTAAGCTTTGTAATATTATGTTAAGAGTAATCAGTTCCAGTATATTACATGTATTTATCTATACATACATGTACATGTATGTTATTGTTTATTATATTTAAAAATATTTCAGTTTGTGCTTACACCGCAAATTAGTTTGTGAATAATCAGTTTAACTGGATAAAGATATTTTGGAAGGTTGTAAAAAATACAACAACAGAAATTATAAGCTTATAGAAACAGGACAATGTCAATTGTCAATCAAAATCAAGTCTTGTATTGGCTTTTTTCAACTACTGAAATCAGTGAGACAATTATATAAGAAATAATTGTCATCGACAAATGTAAGTAGACAGTGTGCCATTGATTTCCCAAATTTTTGGAGACGTAAACAAAGAGCATTTTATGATGGGCACTTGATCAAACACAAATCAAATATGGTGCAGGTACATGTAATAATGACACAGCTAAAAAGTTCTTATTATTAGTAGTAGCAGTTTTAATTTCTACAAAACAATTTATCATTTAATATGTTGCTTTTAGTTGTCTTGTTCATTACATTAGATCTTATACTTATAACTTATAGTTTGATTTCAGTATCTAATGAATGCACCTTTTCATTTTCGCTTCATTTATGTGCATTAATTACTTACATTAAATAGTAATTATCATTTATTAATATGTACATTTATGTAATGAATACACATCGTATAATTTTAATTAAATAATGTCTACAACTGATTTATTTTGGTTGTGACTTTTTGTCCTATCTTTCCAATTGTGGGCTATTTTTACTGTGCCATTATTGCCTAAATTCATCAAATATACCAGACAAAAATATCATATTATACAATTTACTGACAATTTATGAGTACACACTACATGTATATTTTAAAAGCATGGCAGATAAATTCACAAACTAGTAACTCGGAGAAGCAAAGATGCACAATACAGTACATGTAAAGCAAGACACAGAAACAATCATGTATCTATGACACAAACAGTCGACATCTGTGGTTCAAAGCCACTGAAAATGAAATATAAGCTTAATGGTAAACAATCAAATTAAAACAAAATGTTATTTCATTTTATGTATTTGGTTTATCACTTCATTAACATCTAAAGGCATGAGATAATAAATTAGACATACATGTATCTCAGTATTCTAAAAATTGGACAACAGTCCCTTGAACAAGTGGCAAGAAAATTCCATTTTCTAATAAAAAAAAACCCATAAAAACATACATACATGTACACACACAGAGACAGGGGGGACGGCATACTGTATGTCAAAATCATGAATGTGCACCTAAAAAAAAGTGCACATTTTGAATCATCTCTTTAGATTAATTTGTTGACATACTTGTGAACATGTAAATGGACAATCCTGGGATCTTAATCAGCTGTTTTTGTCGGCTTTAGCCGCTTGAAGTTTAATCTAGCCGATTAGTAAAACAATGAACCGGCCACTATGGTATCATAAATCAATCTACTTTCGGCTAAATTACAACGGTTTAATTATTACTTGTTAATTAAGTAGTCAATCAACTTGCTTGTCGGCTACAATAACAGTCATACCTTAGTGAGAATCAGCTGATTATTCATAACAGATCCAGGAAGTTGCCTTTGAGGAAATAAGCCATGTGACAATCGAAGGAAGACAATCTCGGCATGGATTGTGCACCTATCGCACACCTTCAACGCTCCGTACGAATTCCAGATGTACCGGTAGATATTAAAATAATAATTATATCACAATTTAATGGTTTCACTGACAAGTTGAATACAATCCTCGGATAGAACACTGAATACACCGAGAAACCGGCATTAATAATATATTATGAATCTCCAATGCCGATGACACGTGACATCGGTTGGAATGCTAGTTTTAGTTTTAAATAGCGTTTACCATTATGAATTTTATTTTATACACATGCTGACAGGGGCTTAATTCTTAAAATGTTGTTTTGTGGTAATTATGTAGTAGAATACGATATTTCTCATAAAAAATTACCAAGAATTATTTTTGTTGAAGTCTGGTTATAAATAAAGAGAATGGAAGCTTAAAATTTTAAAACCCAGTTCCTATCGGAACCTCATTTGACCCAATTCTGGCCAGTTCGTTTCAAAATGGATTAAGAACCCTGGGACAATCACTAATAAGAAAAAGTACCCCCTAATACCTTTGGCAAAGAAAGTCTAAGATTGCTACTCAAAAATAGAAGTTTGTCAATTGATGCTCAATTGTCAAAGGAACAAGAATGCCAAGTTTCATGTTGATCGTACCTGTACTGGCAGAGCCTTAAGCTATTTTTAAAGAACGTCACTCCCAAGATGAGTAGCACTTGGGATCCAGTTCCTGGTCCATAAAGACCAAAAAAAAAAACAAGACTAACAACACATTTAATATCCTGTCTATAGCAGAAATGATTATGTTGAGTTAGAAGTGAACAGTATGTTATTATTCTAAGTTAAGAGAAACTGTATTAGCAGAATATATAATTTAGTTAGAAGTAAGGCATCATTACATACATGCACAGGAGGAGACAAGAGCTAGTCTACACTCAGCCATATACTTACATTACTGACACTGTCTTCATCTATCAAAGTCTCCTCGGACTTGTCAACATATGACTGAAATGTCTGGAATCCCAAATTAACCCAATAAGATTATTATTTTTTTTTTAATAACCATTCAATTCTTATACCCATTAACAGGTATAAAATCAATGCTTGATTGAATAAAATTATCATCAGTTATAAATATCTTAATTTTTGAAACCAACTGAGCCAATCCAAAATGCATGAGGAATTGAAAATAGTGAGTTAAGATTTTTGTTTCAACATAAATATTTTTCTTCAACAAAACAATTTGTCATCTGAGAATAAAGTACAGCTTAAATAAATAGAAGTCATCAGCATTAAAGTAGTGGGAAAGATTAAAGGAGAGTATTCCTTGCTTTTTTAGTATTTTGGTTTTGCTTATAGACAGTGTTGACCCCACTGAGAATTTGAATATTTCTTCAAAATTATCTGTTCAAAATTATCTGTACATGTACATGAGCATGTGTAAAGAGTATATTATGTGGAATTTCTAAAACAAATTTTCTAGAACATTTGACTACATTTTAGGGGACATTTCGTCAGATGTACTTGCCAAGATGTTAACAAATTTAACAAAAAAATTAAATCTTATTAACTGTGAATAATAACACATTCAAAATAACCTTAGTTAAACTCCCCTACAGGTACATGTACATTACATGTAATTACTGACAATCTTAAACACTTGAGATAACTTAAAATACTTCCAGTACATGTATGTGCTAGATTGATATGTTTTATTGCCAAAGTAATATATTGCAATTGAACACTTGAGATAACTTAAAATACTTGCAGTGTGTGTTATTTGATTAATATGTTTTATTGCCAAAGTAATATTGCAAATGAATGCATTATTGTCTATTTTTTAATTGAGAATGGAATTAAAACTGATAAGCTTATTCATAATTACAGGTACCATTACTACCTATGGCGGTATATTAGATTCAAAATTCTAACGTACTATCGTCTAATTTCGAACTTCTGTTTATGTAATTTTTAACTTCTATTCGTGTAGCCTAATTTCTAACTTCTATTCATGTAATTTTTAAATTAAAAGTACATTATGTAAGATTTAGATAAAGGGCTAGCCATTTGCTACATAGTTCGAAAATAGATCATATAAAATGAATAATTTGAAAATTTCATTCAAATTACTCTATTGCAAGCGAAGAAATTGATAGCCTTTGAAGATTTGACAAGACGTGTGCAATAATTTCAACCACCGTACTGGTTGTTCAAAGCTAAGTCCCGCTCCTCTATTTTTAGATTAATTTAAATCAAAATATGTCTGAACCGTTCTAATCTATTTAATATCGGAGAAATCCTATGCCATCATCAATGAAGAAGACATTTTTCGCCTAAATAATAGAAATAAGATGAAATAGAATTAAAATTTACACTAAACAAATTAACAATTAAAGAAGTTGGATTATGCATTGTCTTAATTTTAAAAAATTACATGAATAGAAGTTATAAATTACTTGAATAAAACGAACAGAAGTTAAAAATTATGTGATCAATTATCAAAGTTACAAATTAGACAATAGCACGTTAGAATTTTGAATCTAATATATACCGCCATAAATACCAACCTCAGTAAATAATACTTTTGTAACTGAGAGAGAGAGAGAGAGAGAGAGAGAGAGAGAATGGGGTTTAACGTCCACCTGTCCACCTATCGTAGGTCATAGCACACATACATACAGATATGATAGAAAGGGGTGGGGCTCAAATTTTAATTTCTTCTCCGGGAATTTAGGGTGCAAAATCATTATTTAAGTCCATGCCAATTCATAAATCTCTTTTGCACGTTCTTTAAAATGTACATCCTGTTCTAAAAACTAGCAGGCATCTTTTCAGTGATAACACAACTTTGGATGCCAAAAAAGGACTAACAAAACAACATTCAATCCGCGGAGTTCGGGGCGAAACTGTAAGGCGAGAAAATAGCTTCATTAATGAATGTTTATTATACATACTCGAACACGTATAATTTATCATAAAATTGTTTATAATTTACTCACCGCCTTGCCCTTTTCTTTCATCTCCACGTCAGAGCGGTATAAATAGGATTTGAACCGCCTGGACATTGTCAGTCAGTAACTTAATTCCATTAATTTAACCACAAATATCTCCAACATTCGACATTTCGTCAATAATATCCAGCCGAGATTACAAAGGGGAAATAACTCACAAACATTCGACTTCGTTAACCAGACGGGTGTGTGCGCAGGAACAAGTCGGCAAACTTCGGTTTTTGGTACCTTACATCGTAGAATATGCCGCGGTTTGCCGAATGGGGTAGGAACAATCGAGTTATGTGGGAGAAAGCAGGTTAGATCTAAATATCAAGGCCACCTGCAGATTTTGTCAAGGCCATGAGATGTAAACAGGGCTTGCGCTAACCCTAGAAGACCTAGCCCTAACCCACAATCCTCGGCAACATTCACGTGCCCTAGCCCCTAACCCTGTTTACATCTCGTGACCTTGACGAAATCTGCAGGTTGCCTTAATATTTAGATCTGACCGGAAAAAAGCATAGGTAGATCATAGAGTTATGTTTCTATATCGGGTTAGATTAGATCTGTGTGATAAGGTCAACTTCAAGTTTGGTCAAAGGTCATGAGATGTAAACAGGGCTAAAGCTAATCCCAAGCCTAATCCCGGTCCTAGCTCTAACGCTTACCCTAACCCTAACCTACAATATCGCCAACAATCACGTGGCGCTAGGCGAATAGGTTGCCAATCTGTGTTCGGTTTAAGCAACCTTGAGTTGGCCTTAACAAATAGATCTAGCTATAGGAAAAGGGGCGGACAGAGAACACGTGACATGTCTGGCCGATTTAACAATAACAAAAGCACGTGACGGTTATGTCATGAATGTAATAATGTTTTGGAAAGTCTTTTTAACGTGTTTTTGTTGGTTGCTGATTAATACAGTAAAACCAGGTTAATATACTTAAATTTTGGTCGCAATTGGAGATTCTCTGAAAGAGAGAGGAGACATTGATTACAAATACAATAGCTGTTCTCAAGAAAATGAATATTCCTTCTGACAAGTTCTGTTGTAGCCTGCAATTTAATAATTTGAAAACCATAACACTCATTAATTACTTTCACATTTATTTATAAAGTAATCAAATTAATAGCCATGCACTCTGTATACCAGAGTAGAAAATGCCCATTGTCGATCTGATATAGTCAGCTGTATATTCATGTAAAGGTAATGAAATTATACACCATGTTTCATTACTCCCACTCAATAAGACAATGCTCATAATTAATGCACTCAGTCAAGACATTCAACTTACCAACAGTGGGGTTGGGTGGCTGAATGGTTAACGTCTGCGCTAGGTTCTCAGCAGGTTTTAAAACACATCAAAAACTTTGTCCTGTAGTGCATTTAGCCGTGTTCTGGACATGCAGATCAAGCAAAGCAATGACAATTTAGCGCTCTTGAGCAACCAGTTTGTTGGATATTCAGCGCTTTATAAATAGATTATTATTATTATTATACTTGATGACTGCTGAACTGATGATATAGTTCATTTAAATTTCAGGATTCATTAGAAATTGAAATAACCAGAGTAAATTGAAATAAACAATGAAACAATGTCCCGTTTTTTTATTTTATGTTATCAGTTCAAACAACATTATGCGCACAAAAAAATTTGGGAGGAGATTCCATTGTGTGTGTTTGTAACAGTGATTATTGTGATACTGTAGAACCAAATGGAAATCCTGGAAAAAACTTTTATAATCTGTACCAGTCATCTAAACTTGGACACAGACTTAATTATACAGCTATTCCATTTGAAAAAAATGCAACAACAGAGAGTGAGTAGATGTATTTTAAATCTAGGTGTGTGAGCTATGTATCTTATTAATTGTTTTATTCTACAATTAGACAAAAAGATTTCTCAAGTTTCATTTTGTTGAAAACAAAATCATGAGCCCTAGCTGGATCATAATTGTTGCTGTTATTTTCCAGGAGATAATCCTTTATGATTTTACTCTTAGTCAATTTATATGCCAAGAAATTCAAAGATTTGAATTGATCGTACTTAAAATTTAAATTACATATGGGCACACTATTCCAGACTAAAAGTCAAATATGGACTTTCATACAATACACAATATGTATTTTTAGCATATTGGTCCACAATTTATTAAAATGGATCAATCCTAACTTTCTGTTAATTTTATTGTTATTGAATGCCTGAAGGATAATTAATTTTTATCCCTGAACATCCAGCTGAAAATTGTATCAACTAAATCTAAGTTTTTTCTTTTCATTACATAAATTACTTTGGAAAGAACATTTTTCAGTCCTTATATTTGTGAAAGTGAAATAAGGAAAATGATTGTTGGCTTTCTGGCATGTTCCGTTTTACAACATCCAGACTTGCTTGACTGATCTGCAATTCCTGGACTTATAGCTACATTATCTCCCTTTAACACAGACACATGAAAGATAGCGTCAACTCAGAGGTTGTGACACAAACACACTCAAATCAAACATAGCGACCACCAAGGAACCATGATATTGAACAAACCTCGAACTTTGCAACTCGATTATCACAGATAGACATTTTAGCATGAAAGCGCGAAACTTTATATTCCTGATGATCAAGGAATCTGATAGGCTCCCCAGCTGGGTCAGTAGCCAATCAAAATTAGTGCCAAAATATGCAGGGTATTACGTGAAGGGCTTAATAGGATGTACAGAGTTAAAGTCCAAGAAAAAAGGTTCATAATCTGGATCAACTGGTATAGTTGTTCTTGAATGAGTCAGACGATTGGTCTTTGGTCTTAAAGGACAAGTTGGGTTGGATTGCCGAACGGTTAGAACGTGTGCGCTTTATCATAAGGTCTGTCACTAAGTCAAATGGCGTGGTTTCGATTTTTTGGTTGTACGTGACAAGGACTAGGGTTGCCTGTCCAACTTCATGGGTTTTTTCCGGATCCTCCGATTTCTTCCCACTGCTAAAGACCCCTAAGCGAATTATCGAAATAAAATTGAACCATGTGTTAGTCCCGAGATGACCTAGTTTGTGTCGTGTGGACGTTAAACCCCATTTCTCTCTCTCTCTCTCTGTAATCTAATTTGTAATTTTGTAATAAGTCATATTTCTGTGACTCTAATGTATAAAAAACATTTTAAGCAAGAGCTCTCAAAATGGCCTACAATTAATATTTTAAGTCTGTCCTATATCAATGGTAATAAGTATAAATCATGAACATTCAACTTTTCTTTTCAGATATATTTTATATCAACATTAATGTTACATATCAAAGTATACTGGGGTTTGGTGGAGCATTTACAGATGCTGCTGGTATTAATATACTGAGTTTACCTGAAGATGTTCAAGAGAAATTAATTCAATCTTATTATTCACCTGATGGTAGGTATAGTTAGGCTCACAGCATTTTGGATCCTATCACATCATTTTGTATTCTATGATTCTTTTCATTTTTAGTGGCAATTAAATTCTAAAATCTGTACAATTTGTTCATTTACAGTATGTTTAAAAATAGATTGAGCAAGTTAATTTGTAAGTTATAATTGATAAAGTTATTGTACTTGTTTTAAACAGTTTTTCAATATACATAGACAAGCAAAGCTTCTGTTAGATGTCACATTTTATTGCCTGGCAACCTATGTTCTTTTAATTTACAGGTATTGAATACACAATAGGAAGAATTCCAATGGCTAGTTGTGATTTTTCAACTCATCCCTACTCTTATGATGATTCACCAATGGATTTTAGTTTATCTAATTTTTCATTAGCAATGGAGGACTTGAAATACAAGGTATGTTATTTTATGGTAGTGCCAGCGAATGGACAATGGAAGTGATCCCTATGATCTCTATTCGTTCTGATGGTAGGTAAAATCTTTGGCATACATACTGTTGAGCACCTAAAAGAACTCTTGATAGCTGGATTTCAGTGAAGATTCTTCATAATTGCCATCATCTGGGCGAAATTATCCTTTCTAGAATTTTATTGCCAGAGTGACAAATATGTTAGTTTAAAAATGACCTAAGTATTGAGTTGACTGGTCTTGAAACTCCATTCCTCTCTGTTCCTTTCCATGTAATGTTGTCACACATCTGCAGAAAGACTATAAGAGCTGAATTACCAGTTAGCTTGACAAGTAATATATTTCATTACTATATTTTTTATCTCTAATGTATTTCATTGTTCTAACCTTTCATGCAGAAATCATATGTATTCAAACTTCCCAGAGATTTAGCTTGAAGCTCACTTGAAATTTATTATTGATTTACAGTTGATGATGGGTCTGTTCGCATTATATGTTAGAGAGAGAGAGAGAGAGAAATGGGGTTTAACGTCCACTCGACACAAACTAGGTCATTTCGGGACTAACATATGGTTCAATTTTATTTCCATAATTCGCTTGCGCGTAGTGGTCTTTAGCAGTGGGAGGAAACCGGAGGACCCGGAGTAAACCCACGAGGTTGGACAGGCGACCCTACTCCTTGTCACATACAACCGGGGAATCGAAACCACGCCAGTTGACTCAATGACAGACTTCATGATACAGCGTGCACGTGCTAACCCCCTGTATGTTAGAACCGATAACATTGTTCTCATGATAATTTCTTTTTTGACTTTATGTCTTAGATACCGATAATACAAAAAGCCTTATCCATAAGCAGTCGTGAAATTTCCATATTTGGTAGTCCATGGAGTGCTCCAGCCTGGATGAAAACTAACAACAATATGACTGGAAGAGGCTCTCTAATTGGACAACCTGGTGGAAAATATTTTAAAACTTGGGCCAATTATTTTATAAAGTTAGTATCTATAATTATACAATTTTTTAAATGAAATGCATTCTGTTTATACATCATACTTGCAGGGATGGAATAGGAAATGAAATGAAATGAAATGGGATTTAACGTCCTACTGTTCTGCTCCTAAACTGGGCTAATGAAGACGGGCATACGCCATACAGTGTGCTATGAGAGAAATTTTGCCCGAGCAGCGGCATTAAGTCCTACTCTTATATCAAATTCCAACTGCTAAGGGATCTTTTACGTGCATGGCAATATGTACATGGACCTCGGTTTTTCATCCCATCCGAACGACTAGACAGCTGTCCTTGTCAGGCCCTCCGCCCTGCATCACCGACAAGGGGAAACCACACTGGATGGAATAGGAAGTTTGATGCACTTATTGTTTATGCCATAATGTAGCAATATGTATATAGTACGCTACTCTCACCCTATATTTCCGAACTTGACTTGAATGAACAACCAGTATTTTTTAAAACTTTTTTCTTCAGATTTCTTGATGCATATAAAAGTCATAATATCAGCCTTTGGGGTCTGACTGCTCAAAATGAACCAACTGATGGTGAGATTTATAAGTTTCCATTTCAAGCTATGGGATGGACAGCAGAAATGCAAAGAGATTTTATTATTCAAGACTTGGGGCCTGCTTTACATAATAATGGATACCAAGATATACAATTAATGATTATGGATGACCAGAGATTAGTTTTACCAGAATGGACATCAGTGGTAAGTTAAACCAGTTCTGCTATATGATACTTTTAAATCAGTGTGATCAAATGTGTTCATCTGTGAAACAAGGAAATGAAATGGGATTTAACATTATAGTTTTCTGCACCAACCGTGCTAATGAATAAATGCATATGAAATGCAGTGATCTACAAAAGAAAGTAAGTCTAGTCACTGGGACTATGGCCTACTCTTATTTTGAATTCCAACTGTCAGGGGTTGTTTTATGTGCACACCAGCGTGTACAAGGCGACCTCGTTTTTTTGTGCCATCCGAACAACTAGACAGGCCCTCTGTAAGGCATAAATGACATTGGGAAAACATGCTGAAAAATCCTGAGGAACTTTCTCGGCCAGCACCGGGGAACAAACTAAGGACCTCCTAGTTAGCAAGCCAGCGTTATACTTACTGAGCCACTACGGCACCCTGTGAAGCAAGAGATGACAGGAAAGCAGACTATAGACAAGACAAGTATTACACTATTAGTTGCAGAATAACTGGAAAATGACAAACATATTTGTACTCAGGTATTAAATCTATTCACCCATATAAAATAATACTGAAGTATTGATTGACAATTTAGATGTAACATAACATTCAAGGATATTATTAAATTTAGAAGTATTATTAACCAATTATGTTTTAAATTAGATTCTTTCAGATAAAACTGCAAGTCAGTACATAGCTGGTACTGCAATACATTGGTATACTGATAAGATCATCCCCTCTGGACTTCTTACATATGCACATGACAAATATCCTGACAAATTTATTTTTGCCACAGAAGCATGTAATGGAGATTTACCCTGGGAGAAACATGTAGATTTAGGAAGTTGGGAAAGAGCAGAGTCGTACAGCCATTATATTTTACAGGTCATATAATGCCCTCCAACACACTTGCTATGGATTGCACATTCAGCATCACCATATCCCCAAATCCCTTTATTGCAACAGCCAATCATCATTTCTTCCTTCAAAACACCATTTAATATGCCCTAAGCCATTTCTTATACTCAACTTTTCAGGTCTTGAGTAGTGAAAAAGCTATAAAATATATTCAAGGTGTGGGCTTACATTGGTATTATGATTTTATCACACCAGCATCTGTCCTTGATATCTTCCATGCCAAATTTCCTAGCACATTCCTGCTTTCCACTGAAGCTTGTGTTGGTTCCATGCCTTGGCAGAGAAAAGTTATTTTAGGCAGCTGGGACCGAGCTGAAAAATACTGCCATTCAATAATAGAGGTACCTGTTTCAATATCTTGATAATATATATATTGGTAATAGAATATCACAAACATCCAACGGGCAAATTTTGTAAAATCAAGTAATAACATGTGGACAATTCAGATAAAATAGATTTTTTTATAACTGGACAGTTGACTCCACTTAAAACAATCAATAACAATTGATGTAGTTCTGTTTTTGTGTCCTATATGTACTGATACTAGTTTTACTTTCATGACCTTTAAAGTGGCTGATCATCATTTAAGGGAATTTGAATCCCTTGGAAACTACCATATTGTGAACGTTCAATTTCTTAAAGGAAATTCAGTACTAAAATGATTCAACTCAGTTCATTATTTACAAAGATTTTTGAAAGATATGATTAATTCAACATAATTGAGAATTTCGCAACATTCGCCCAGCGCCATCCATAAGTTTTGGGTAAATTATTTTGAAGGGCCTCATTTTAATCAAGCCGTGAGATAATTTTGAAATTTTCTTTTTGGTTATTTATTAAATATTAATTAATCAATTTGAGTCCTCAATACTCCAAAACCAGGATTGGCAAATGGCAACTTTATCAACTATAAATACACCTTCTGACAACCATTAACAATAAACAGAGTTAAGCTTTACTTGACCAATTTAAAATATGTATTACCAAATTTGCTGACCATGTGATGTTTCACAATTGATTTCAAACTCTTCATCGAAAATAATAATCTGGTTTCAAAATCAGTTGGAATGATATTTATCTGAGTCATAAAGACACACTGTAAACATAAATCATGAAATAGTTGCTTAAGTTACCTCAATTATCAAGACACTGGCAAGTGGTGGAACTACATTATTGGGACCAACAACTTAGTCTGTGTAACCTCTGTTATCTTCTGGTTGTTCCATGGCAGAAGAAAAAAAGAGATTAATTCAAAACCCTATAATCCTCTGGTTCCGTGGCAACTTAATTCTACAATCAGTTAAAGATACATTATGTAAGATTTAGATAAAGAGCTAGCCATTCTTGCTATAGTAGTTCGAAAATAGATAATGTAAAATGAATAATTTGAAAATTTCATTCAAATTACTCTATTGCGAGCGAAGAGTTGGTTATGGCCTGGATAAATTAAACATGCATTATGCAAGAGCTAAATCTGCCTATTGCAGGTCTTTCTTTAGGCCTGAAATGTTTTCTAAAGTATTAATTAGACATTAATTAACTGATCCAGGCCTTAATCAACTCTCGATGGCATCAGATTTCTCCGATATTAAATAGATTAGATTGGTTCAGCAATACTTTGAATTAATCAAATATGGAGCACCGAGACTTAGCTTCGATCAACCAGTACGGTGGTTGAAATTATTGCACACGTCTGTCAAACCTTCAAAGGCTAATATCTTCGCTTGCAATAGAGTAATTTGAATGAAATTTTCAAATTAATCATTTTACATCATCTACTTTCCAACTATCATAGCAAGAATGGCTAGTTCTTTATCTAAATCTTACATAATGTATCTTTAATTAATGTCTAATTAATAATTTAGAAAACATTTCAGGCCTAAAGAAAGACCTGCAATAGGCAGATTTAGCTCTTGCATAATGTATGTTTAATTAAAATATTCTTTTTGACATAGAATACAAATCATCAGTTCATAATAGATAATTTCAAGCTATGGTGCATTCTCAAAATAATAGAAATATAATGCAACTTTTCAGGATTTAAATCATTGGGTTACTGGCTGGACAGACTGGAATATAGCCTTAGATATGCAGGGTGGACCAAACTGGGTATCTAATTTTGTTGATAGCCCTATAATTGTGAATGCTGATAAAAGAGAATTTTATAAACAACCCATGTTTTATGCACTTGGGCATTTTAGGTTGGTGCTTGATATCTGTGTGTTTTATAATCTTGTTTTTACTTTCATAAATAAAACTGTTTATTAAAGTCTCTGATCGTCATTTGAGGTATTTTTTAATCCCTTTTAAACTACAACTTTGCAAAAGTTAAACCTCTAAAAGGAATATCAGTCCAAAATTTATTTCGATTCCGCTCTGAATTTACAAAGACATAATGAACTGAAAAATTTCCAACATTCAGTTAAGTCTCTTAATCTATCACAATGATTCTCAACCAGTATATGCCACGGCACACAGGTGTGTAGCGAGATCTTCCTAAGTGTGCCATAAAATTTTGAACGACACACTCAGAAAATGAGAAAAACCATGTGATTCCAAATGAGTATTCACTGGTGTTTACTGGTAGGTTGATAGCTGTGTTTTTCTTTATCTAGTTTGAGTTACTCTATGTGTCTATGACTAGTCTTTGTCTACAGTTGTATGCCGTCTATGACTTGCTGTGTTTTTATTTTACAAAATTGAAATATTTTTCATATATATATTTAGCCAGGTGTGCCGCTAGTTTTTCACGTGTTTTAAGGTGTGCCGTTGGCAAAAAAGGTTGAGAACCACTGATCTATCATCATAATAACCATAACTTTATATATCAATTCCATTTCAGTAAATTTGTGTTACCTGGCTCTAAAAGAGTTGATATTAAACAAAATGGAATATCAAGTTTAGAACTGGCTGCCTTTATTTTACCAGATTCTTCAAAAGTTGTTGTAGTTTTAAATAGGTGAGTTTATGAACAATGCTTGATTTATATAAACTTGTTAAGTCCCTAAGCTATATCAATAAGCTTGTAAACCTGAAACATAGAAAAGTTGGACTTACTTTAATTAATTACATAATTTTAAAAGCCATTTTAAAAACTACAGTGTATTAAAAAGTCCTAAAAGCAAGAAAAAAACCCAAAACATCTGAAATTTTGTGATGTCTTAAAGCTACAACTTGATTAGCTTATGTCTATGTCTGGCACTGTTTATTTGTCTCATATTTGGTATGGATTCTGTATGACCGTAACAGTGATTTAGCTGTCCACTTAATATGTTAACGTGTTAATGATAGTCTTAAATTTTCTGTATTATTAAAAGGTAAGTTTATTGATTCGAAATTATCAACTAAATACATGGACTAAAATGCCTAGATAATTAATAATTATGACAGCTCACATTTATGTCACTGTACTCTTGAAATAACAAATACAGATTGAAAGTAACATGACCGGGATTCATTAAGATTTTTGACTTCAATCAGTGCAAGCAAAATTTAATTTAATGGTTTTTGCATATTTTTAGTTTTTGTTTAAACTTCAAAGTGATGTAATTGTATAATGTATTACAAATGGATTTATTTTGTCTTATAGAAGTGATAAAGAAGAAACATTTAGTATAAATGACCCAGCAGTGGGTTTTATTAATGCCCAAATACCAGCTCATGCTATACAGACATATATTTGGTGGAACAATCAAAGTTAAAGTCATATTTTTTTGCATGTAAATTTGTGCAAAATGTTTCATATAAATCCTAGATAAGAGTTATTTCCCCATTTGTATAGGTGACCGATCTTGTTTTTTTAGAATTTCTTTATTAATAAGAAAAGTGTTTCAGAAATAAAATTATAATTACACTTTGTATGTATTGAAGAGATTGTGATTTTGAATGAAATAATAAGATTTTTAATTTTAAATACCTCGAATGAATTGTGTATATTTTGTAAAAGCAGTTATTTCAAAATATTCTTTAGAAATGTGAAACAAACTCTATGATACATACTTAGCTGTGATCAGTAAATGATTGAAAAAAAGCAGGGTATCTTACACTCACTAAAATACCTCATACAACTTCTCATTGGGGTTTTTGAATTCTAATAGTTATTAAATTTTGGTGCATTTATGTATGTACTATACATAATCCAGTAAAATAGCTTAGATGATTTATAAGGCTACGAATACATTATTTATATGAATATTTCCATGATGTCTTTATTTTTATAAACAATAAATTTGTTATTTATATTTTTATAAACCACTATTGTGATTTTATTATAGCCCACATTGCAATGTTGATTGTCGTCACGTTCATCCACCGTTCTGTGGGGGCTAAAGTTATGATCTGATTGATTTTACAATTTATGCACAGTGTTTAAGTTCACAAGACCAAGAATCAGACTTTCGGTAATTGCTGCCAATTACCCACAAAAGAGTAAATATGGGACGACTTCAGAGATGTCATAACTGCTGTGGACATAATTTTGTTGCCTGGCTTCCTATCTTTGGTAAATTCTCTGATCGCCATTCGAGGGATGTAAATCCCTTGTAAACAACGATACTGTGAAAGTTAAAAGCAAATAGTTGAAAAATGGTTCAGTTCCGTGCAGTATTTACAAAGAAATGATAGATTAATAATCTGTCAACATTCGGCATCCTCTAGCACCAAGGGTATTTTGTCAGACCCTACTTATGACCCATGCATGTTGAATTTTTCAAAATTTTTATATAAGGCGTGTTAAGATGAAATTTGTATCATCAATTAATTGAAATATTCTAAAATAGTACAATTTGTTGACCAGAATAAAGATTGGGACATATTATTCAGTTACAACAAGAGTGGTATTGAGCCTTTAAGAGGAGTTTTTACGAGAAACCGATTAGGGCTAATCGATTTGCATTTCCTTTCCAAACACATTTACAGCAAAAATTAGCCTAATCGGTTTCACCTAATTGTCGTATTTACCACGACGATTTGCCAAATCGATTATGCAAATCTTCCAACTTGCTCGCCTGCCGGATTGACGATTCGATTTCCAAGATGGCGTCCCCAACAAGGGACACGACGTGCCCGACGTTAGATCATTTTCTTTTGAATTTCACGTTAAAATATGAATATGATGGACATTCCTAATAAAAATACGGGGCATTTGGGGACAGTCAATTGGTACAACTTTTCGTTTTTATTTTTAGGCGGTGTCGCCAAGAACATAATAAAGAAAAGTGAATTTTTTTAACATTTTTCCTCAATTCCTCAGTCTTCAGCCATCTTGCGAGGCAACTCATCGCGTTTACGAGAACCGATTCGAATACCAACGAGATAGGTAATCGAAACCGATTTGTTTTCTCGTAAAAACGCCTGTGGTAAATACGACAATTAGGTGAAACCGATTAGGCTATTTTTTGCCGTAGGCTAAATGTGTTTGAAAAGGAATTGCAAATCGATAAGCCATAATCAGTTTCTCGTAAAAAAACGCCTAAGGTGTAGGCTACTACGGTGTAGGGTCGCCTGTCCAACCTCGTATGGGTTTTCTTCTTGTCCTCCGGTTTCCTCCCACTGCTAAAGACCCCTACGCGCAAGAGAATTATTGAAATAAAATTGATCCACATGTTAGTCCCGAAATGACCTAGTTTTTGTCGAGTGGACGTTAACCCCCCCCCCCCACACACACACACACACCTTTCTCTCTCTCTAGGCCTACGCCATTAAGACGGTTATCTTCTCAGTATTTTAGACGTTTGTCTTACCAGGAATAACACATCCTCGGTATACCCAGCGTACTCATTCCGTTCTACTCCACTATACCCTGGGTTAATCTATGGGGGAGACACGTTTTCAAGTTATCCGCCCTTGATGATTGTGCTATTTTTATCGACCAATCCCATAAATTGTTATTTGAAAAAGGAAGTTGGCAAAGGGAAGTAACTCTCATCGGACAATGTTAGGCGTTGGCCTATTCTAAATGCGTAATTATTAACAACCAATTAAATATTATGTTAATGAAGACCAGTCGTTCATATAATAATGTAGGGTCAATAGTTTTATTTAGAATAGTTCGTTCCTTCCCGGAATTTTATGTCCACGTGATATCGTAAACAAGAAATTGCCAAGTATAAGTTCAAAAATAATAAACATAACAGAATGACATATTTCAGACAAAGAACGAATAGTAATAATAATTACAAAGTCAAACATACAGACGTCATACATATTTGAAATCAACAACACATACTACAGATTTTGATAATACAATTAAATATAAATAAATTATAAATATATACATTATTTACATAAATCATTCAGTAAATGGACATGAATATGGTTATCTACCCTTATAAAAACGAAGGCGAAACGATTGGTTTGTAAACTGTTTTCTGATTGGTTCGTAGAGTGTAGCTACATTCTAGACCAGGGCAGATAATTTGAAATCGTGGAAACCCTATGGATTAACCCAGGGTATAGTGGAGTAGAACGGAATGAGTACACTGGGTAACCGAGAATGGGAACAACAATGTATCAGTTGGTTTTTACATTTTATATATATATCAAGCACTGGTTACATAAGATACAAGCATAGATTACAATAAAGTCATTCTCTCAACCCCGTTCCACCCAGAGAAATTGCTACATCTTCTCCCTCTGGAATTTTGCGGCTGTCTCTACGGAACTCGCATGGTATCTGCCGGGAACCCAATGATAACTCCTCTTAAAGGCCTTGCAGGGTCTCTTTTATAGGACCCATTTGCACATCACGCACAGATCAGACTATACATCACCCTAAACCTGTACAATTACTGATGTGATTGGATGGTAAGCCAAATGATGCAAAAGTAATTTTCCAAAACGAGTGGCCTGGTGATGTCTTGTCTTTCACACAGATCCAGCTATTTTTTTTGCTTTTTTAAAATCTTTTTATGTGTCAATCCATCACTCATTCGATTTGGATTTTTTTAAACTAAATGTTTACCGTAGATTAACTAGTGAAAAATTAGATATTGTCACTATGCTCCCACCACGACCTCGCTAGGCGGATATGGTATATGTTCCATACGTGCGTAGTTCCTTACCCGAGGAATTGGCAGCATGGGCGTGGTGACCCATAAATTTGCATTAGGAACAAGATCCCGTTCAGGCCCCCAAACAACAATATTTATATGTGTGTGCGGGGGGCGGGGGGGGGGGGTGGCTGTCCCTCCCAGTACCACCGGGTAATATTGGGCTGTGTGGAACATGCTAGAATCGATTCGTAGCATATCTTACCCACGGTAGGCTATATGTTTGACACTGATTGAGCATTATGATTATAATGTTGAAAACCGCATTGAAACCGCATGATTTTTTGCCATTTGGGAGGGGGCGTAAAAACTCCAAACTTGGTAGCTACCACATGTCATGAAATTAAATTAAACCCAAGATCCTGAATCATCAGATGATTTGTGTATGCGTTGTCTTTACAAGAGATCAAATTCGTTGAAACGTTCTCTAAAGTAACGTTGGTGAAAAGGACGCTTTGTTGAAATACAACCAATGGACTATATATTAGGATACGCTCAGTTCAGAAGAATTACCCCAAATTTCCCTGCATAATATATACAAAGCCGCCCCGACCTTCAGACCGCAAGTTATTCCGGGCATAGAATATACCCCCAAAGATCAAAGAGATTTACCGTTACAGGTTTATAAAACCCCCCTAATTTCTGCACGTCTTAGATTAACCGTGATGTTAATTTCCATCCCAAATATGGAATATTAAACCTCTTTATTTCTCAAGACCAGAGGGGGAAACATTACCTTATTTGGTCTACCAACCATAGGTCAATAAACCGATATAATTTGATGGATATATTTTGACAATGGTTATGATTTTCCTAAATATCACTGTTTTTATGTATAAATATATATTCACGTTCATTAAGTACGTGTGATTTGACTCTATAGACAGGGTGAAGCAACAATTTTTCAAAGAACCAATATTGTCTCAAGGACCAAAGTGCTACACCCATCGACCTGCTTGGTCCCTCGATCCGCCCCTGATTGCTTGGTGTATCCGGGATCAGGTTTTGTATTAATTTAATGCATATACAGCGCTGTTCATAAATCCGCAACTAAATCGAATTATCTATTCGTGTAAGACAACTGGAACCTTTTTTATCTGAACCTAATTTATCGCTAAGCTATTGAGTCCCCTATATTTTTCAATACAACTTCCTAGGCCTATCTAAATGTTGCCCTGAAAGGCTACGAAGTCATTGTTATATATGTCCACATTGTTGTGTAGATAGATTTTATCTGCTTTTGATGAAACTTAAAATAGACGTTTTTATAACCCAATAATACATTCTACAGTAGATATGGCTTGACATCAGTTGCTCTTATTTTTTGAAAAAAATTTCACAAGTTGTTTTCCTTTATTTTGTTAATGTAGAATGGTAATGAACTGCTCTTTTCATTTTCTTTGTTTTATTTGTTTCGTTTGAATTTGATTTATCTGTTTAGTTTTTGATTGTTTAATTTTTGTTAATGAAGCTGATTCTTTTAAACTTCGTTTTTTATTTTTGAACTCTACTTGGTGTAGGTGTTCATCAGGTAATACCTCGACTGAGTTCAATATAGAGATTAGCCGGTTGATTTGTTGGATATAAACCTTTGAATAATAGCGCCTAACAGGCAGCTGTGTTTAATTATGTTCTCCTGATTTTGATTGTTTCTGTGTGTTTGAAGTATATGTTTGTGATATGCGCTTAGAAACACTTCACGTGTAATGAAGCGCTATATAAATCGAACAATAATAATATACGTGTAGTACAGTTTGACTGGTAATGTGGCCTAGTTTGGGGAAATGAGTGGATATCAAGGTGAAGGGCACCGATCCAACGTTTCCACAACAAGTGTTTATCCGTCAGTTATTATCTAACATCGGATCCATTCGAGACTTACTGTGTTTTACATTTTTTTTAATTTCGAGAATTGAAAATATGCAAGTATAAATTAAATGTTATAGTCTGCTCTCTTTTAATACAGACGCACTCTCTTATAAACTGACAACATTTATAACTGTTATACCAGCGTCATCGTTAAGGGTCGAAATTCTATTTCTACTGCTTTTATCCTGTTGCTCCATCTTTAAATATAACGTATCATCGAACATATCCACGCCCTTGTTACGTTTTTTAACGTACAATGAAATTAGGAACAAAATTAGCACTATAGTAAAACAACAACCAGCTACAACGAGCGCATATTTTTCACCTTTAGAAAGTTGTTCTTCATTCAGATGATTTGTCTCGTTTTTGTTTGAAACTGTACTAGAGAGCGGTTCGCCCATTGGTGTTGAAGATACACTTGTGGATAATGAGGGCATTGGCGATGGCGTTGATTTTGGAACTGATTCAGTGGATTTCACGAAAAGACTGTACATTGGAACTGATGACGTATTTGTATTTGCTAATGTTGATACGGGCATTGGTGACTTGGTGGATCGGGGAACCTTTTCTGTCGATTTCACCATCATAGTGTACATAGAAATCGATGACGTATTTTTTATTCTTGGCGTTGATACTGAAATTTTTGGCTGTGATACATCAACTTTGGTCGTGAGAGGAACGGCATTGGTATTAGCACTGACAGTCGTAGGAGGGATTACTGACGTTGGCGGGACTGAAATACATTTAAAAATGAATATTTGTTTTTCTAGAATTACAGTTTCATTTCAAGAAAACAAAACTATCAATAACAGAACGATTTATGCAAACAAATTTGCATTAGGGCTTTAGTTTAGTGATGCTGGGTGAAGGGGAATGGGGTTTAACGTCCGTGCTAAAAAAAAAAGCGTCCATGGTGTTGGAACACCAACAAGGAAAAAATGTTCTGCTTCTTGCTCACAGTCCAATTGTTGGATTGTTATCACTGAGTCAAGTGCCGTGCTTTCGATACGTGGCAAGGAGTAGGGTCGCCTGTCCACCCTCGTGGGTTTTCTCCGGGTACTCTGGTTTCCACCCACTGCTAAAGACGTCCCGTGTAAAAGATCCCCTGACAGTTATAAGAGTAAGTCATAGTGCCGCTGTCCGGGCACAATTTCCCTCATAGCACACTGTATGGCGTATGCCCGTCTTCATTATCCCAGTTCGGCAGAACAGCAGAACGTTAAATCCCATTTCATTTCATTTCATTTCATTTCATTTCCTTTTCAAATTTGTATTCGAGAGGGACTACCCCAGCTATAAAAAAAAATCTATTAAAAGAAGACTTGGCTGATGCGGCGGTACCTAGCAACGGGTGCGAAGCCGGGGGAGAATTCATTGCACATATTTATCATAAATATCGAAGCATAATTATTTCTCGGATTATCCACTGCCCACGTCTTTTTCCGTGGATTTTATCTCATAAACTGTTGTACGTTTAAGCTCATAATCAAGTTTATCAACATATAAATCAAGCGCTCACTAACGCTGAGAGATCAGACAATCTTCGCGTGTAACCTTTGACGTCACTCGAGCAGACATCCCTAATCGTCGGATTGCCGGTTACGGAAACCTTTACATTTTTGTCCTGTATGCGCTCCATGGGTATTTTTCAGGGAATCCAGTATTTTTCTAGTAAGATTAGATGTTTCTACTTTCCATATATACCAAAATTTCCATACTTTTATTGGAAATAAATACTTTTGCGGGAAAGTATCTTTAAGGACAATGTTTGTGTCCACCAGTATTACATGGTGAAACACATTCCAAACACAATTTTAATATATTTTTTACTACGATTGATTCATAACAACGATTTTCAAAATCTGAAAGTGACGTAATAAGTTCTATATGTTATGTAAAATTGGTGGACACCTACATTATCCTCTATTGGCTTTAATAACATATTTTACCTCGGGTTTCACAAATACTTCCGGTGAAAGTTGGTGGACAAAAACAAACAAATGATGCGAGACTCTCGACACATTGACCATGGTTTAAACACCGATTAGAAGAACAGTTTGGTTTTTCTGTAATCAACAAAATAAGTATGTGCAATATTCAAAATGGTCTCAATGACAACAGTAAAGTAACTGAACTGGAAATACACAGGACGCAATTCTGTGGAATACAACTACTGTTAACAACCAGTGGAACAAACAGTTGTTGTATTATATAGAATTGTGTCATGTGCACATTATATTTTCCAAGAATTTCTAATTATTTTGGTATGCATTATGTAAGATTCAGATAAAATGCTTGCTGTTTTTGTTATAATAATAGTTCAAAAATAGATAATGAAAAATGAATATATTGAAAATTTCATTCAAATTACCCTGATATTTTTTTATAAACAATATTTATTCAGAAACCGAGGGGATTGGGGAACAGGCAAAGCCTATATAAACCCCTCTCCCTGATATATACCTGGCAGGTGAGGCATGGGATCGAACCCCACGGAAGTTGATTTGATAATAGATCTTATGTTAGACCCCGCCCCCTGGAAAATATGAGACAATAACAAATAAATATGTATTACTTGTAGGCCTAGTTGTCTATTAGTCTGTTTTACCTGTACATTTAGTCCGGAAATGACCTAGTTTGTGTCTCTCTCTCACTCACCTTTACATGGTTCGGTCAAGATATCCATATTATCTATAGCTAAATAGCCCTGATTATCTGATGATATTTCTCCTTCTAACAACAGTTGGATCTATAAAAAAACCACAAGATAAATTATATATAAGCCCTTTACATCCTTCCTAATTAACCTAATTAACATCACAGAATGCCCACCTTTCTCTTTATGTGTAAACTACAGCAAGATCTGACATCATATTTTAGAATTTAAGATAAATAGTCTATTTGCCTGTTTCATCGTGTCTTGTTATTAATATCATAATCAGGCCCGTAGCCAGCGGGGGGCATAGCTCTAAAATACCTACTGTAGACTGTGCCGGGTGTACCCCCCCCCCCCCCCTAAAAACTTCACTGCCCCTCCGCAGCCGGCAAGCTGGCTTGATTATAATATCCCGTCACTTTTTTTTTACATGTGCATTATAGTCTAAGGTCTAACAGCATCTTAAAGAAGTTAGTATTCGGTTGACCTGACTTGACCTAACCTTGTATAGAGCCAGTGAACAGAAAGAAAAGAAATCTAATTATAATTTTGTTTTTCACATATTATACTTACATTTTTACTGTGGAGTTCTTGTGGTATATTTATTTCCAGTTGATCCCATTTTGAGACTGGGTGGTCGTAAAGCGTCCATGAAGGTAATATAGGATGTTGATTATCGGATGTTAAAATATATATACTGAGTGTGTTGTTTTGTGTTGAGTTTGTTTGGTATCTCAACAAGAAACATTTGTAAGAATTAGCATCTATAGGTGGTGATAGTAAACGAGCCTTTGTATTTAGTCGAGATTGATTAAAACTAAAATATAGATATCGACCTGCAAATAATAAAAGTATGAATGAGATACCAAAACAAATTTGCCTAGGTATTGTTGGACCAGGACCTCATCTTCTTGTACTTCCTGGGGCCGACGCTCTTCTTAAAAAGCCAATTTAAGTACCATCGGGCCCGTATCTACAGGGGGCGCGGGGGGGGGGGGGGCATGCCCCCCCCCCCCGCGTGAAATGCTCGCCCGCCCCCCCCCCCCCGCTCAGAAATTGCTAACAATCATTAAAGTATACACAGTTCCTTATATTAACCTAAAAAAAAACTACGCTTCCCTAAGCAGGAGGAGGTATAATTCAGGCGACTATGCGCATAATCCCATGGTATCTCATTACTTTATAAACCATTTTTTTGGTACTGATCTAAAATAGTTTTAAATAAATTTAAAAAATCACGATTTTTTTTTGTTTGAATACTTATTTTAAAATGCTTATTAGACGCCTAGGTAACTACATAGCATGATGATTACAACAGTCTGTTAGAATGACTTTTCCGAAAATTTCCTCAAAATGTTCGCCCCCCTACCGAAAGGTAATGCCCCCCGCTTAATGGTGTCTAGATACGGGCCCGAGTACCATCGACATTGGAACTTGGTATTCCGGATCCTTGGATAAAGGTTTTTGATAAGAAGTCACAATTCCTAGATGGTGTCGATGACATCGGTTCCTGGTCCATATATAGTTCCTTGAGGAACGTTCATCCAGATTTTCCGGTGTGGTTCCCCCTTGTCAGTGATGCAGGACGAAGGACCTGACAAGGACAGCTGTCTAGTCGTTCGGATGGGACGAAAAACTGAGGTCCCGTGTACACATTGGCGTGCACGTAAAAGATCCCTTGACAGTTGGAATTCGATATAAGAGTAGGCCGCAGTACCGCTGTCCGGGCAAAATTTCCCTCATAGCACACTGTATGTCGTATGCCCGTCTTCATTGGCCCAGGTAGGAGCAGAACAGTAGGACGTTAAACTCCATTTCATTTCCTTTAGGAACGGTCTCTGATCGTACGCTGTCCATAAACCGTTCCTATCCGTCCATATATAATTGCAATATGAAAATAACGCTCTTCCCCACCTCTGTTCTAGGGCTATTTTGAAATCCTTACCTTCTATTTTTCACCATGAATCTTTATTTTTCGCCAAAAGGAATCATTTCTCGCCATACCTGACACAAATTTACAATAATTCAACACTATTTTTAAGTAAATTTTGAGATAAAAAACCCCCAAAACATGCAAT
This sequence comes from Patella vulgata, assembly GCF_932274485.2. Classification (NCBI taxonomy): domain Eukaryota; kingdom Metazoa; phylum Mollusca; class Gastropoda; family Patellidae; genus Patella; species Patella vulgata. The sequence goes on along the minus strand of NC_065882.2, from coordinate 47,342,116 downwards.
CTGCGCATGTGCGAGTCTCGTAATGGCTGACCAGTTTAAACATACTTTGTGTATGATTTTAATCACAAAATTCTACTTGGAAATAGTGGGAATTATTATAAATTATTATAAATGTGTCGAGAAATGATTCATTTTGGCGAACAAAGAAGAATCACGGTGAAAAATAGTTGGTAAGGATTCCAAAATAGCCCTAGAACAGAGGTGGGGAAGAGGGGTATTTTCATATTGCAGCTACATGTATAATATATTATAGCGAAGGATAGGAACGGTGAATTGAAAAAAAGTGTTTTATTCACTAGTCATATCGTTTGTATACAGAACTATAGGACCACTCCCTTATGTGCAGAAGTAATTATACTGCCCCAAAGCCAATTATGATATACCCACTTCGGATTGACCCTGAAGGGTCGTATTTCAATGCAAACGAAAATTTCTATATCTAAATGGGACTGCCACACACAGATGACTTCATGGAGGAACATGTCTAACTACACCTCTCCGTGATATACACCGAATTTTTGTCGAAGTGAAACACGTACATCTCTAGGATTGTAAATTACAATGATCTTCAAGGAAATGTTTTAAAATAGGTTTACCGGTTCCTGTAGTGAAGTCGGTTGTAGGTCCATTCTCACTTGTGCCAACAATCCACTCGTCTACATTATTGTGCGATTGATTGAAATGGCATAAGTTCGAGTCAAAGTCACAGAATATGGGTCTTAACTGTGGATGTTTGCCTGAAAATGTAAGATGATTTTCATTGTAGTTTAAAAATATCAGCTCATGGTTCTGTATAAAGTAGGTTTACTAACATAAATAAGTCATGCAATAAACATTTATACTTATGTCAATTATTCTGCTTAATTGGATTCGTATTAATTTAGGTTGTCAAGTACAGAAACATACACCAACCAGCAGGAAAACAAGTTCACTGACACTAATATATGCCATAACATAAACATTTAAAATGAGTAATATGGGCCTGGTTGCTCCCCACACATCTTAATTACACAGAGCACTTATTGGTCATTAACATATGGATCAGCAATTACAATAACATTTAAAATTCCCAGTTCTAATATGTCAGTTATTATCAACCCATCACCAAGCTCTACTCTGGCTTATATATACTTGGTCAAAATTAGTCCTAATCATACCAAGTGACAATGTATTGGCATCAACTACAACGAATAGAGGATGGACAGGCTAGCGCTGAATTTGTATGCACATCAAAGGTAACTTAAATATTCTAACATGCCTTACGACCCTGCGAGGAAAAGTAGCGTTCGCCCCGCATCTATAATAATGCAGTGTTAACAGGTGGATTTTGGCATTGCTCTAACTTCTTCCCAAATTTTGTAGGTTTGAAAACTTTCTACAACAAATGGAGCATCACGCGGGAAAACCATCAAAGTAGAAACAAGGTTATATAAAATCATCAACCTTTTAAATCACCACGAAAGGTTTCACTGCACATCCTTCTAACACGGGTTGTTTTCTTCATGTCCTTATCCATCTATGCTTGGCCAATAGCATGAATGTGATCCATCCATTGAAATCTTCAGATACACATACATGGTCTGACTCCATAAGCGAACAGTTAGACAGCCAGTTACCATGATGTACACAATAAATGGCTGCTGTTTTGTTCAAACTAACATTCGTTATAGTCGAAGGCGAAGCAGAAAGAACAGTGTAATGTTCATTAAAAGGTCAAAAATACAATCGATTCCATTGTGTTTGACAGTTTTGTTAGACGATACGTTTAAAATTATATGTCCCTATAGATAGCCAGTGTTATAAGATAGAGTGAGTTTGTTCAATTTCAACACTTTAGACAGAAAATGAGCTGTAGGATAATCTGGGGAGCCTTATATTTACATAAAATATATATATTAAAAACTTACAATTTCCCTTTGTTATTTGAATATTATCGACACCAAGAAAGTAGAATCCATTTACTCGTTCTGAGATAAATGCTAACTATACAACAAGATAAGAAAACTGATTGATTATATCAACTTTGACTTCGAATACCAAAGCGCTTTAATGCTTGAATTACAGAACATGCTTTGACAGACAGGAAATCCCTATTAACACAGTTATAAAATACATGCAGCAGACACGGAATAATTATATTTAATATCAACACTGGATTTGTTGTTGGTCAGTTCATATAATGCCAAATGGTTACATGTCCTATAATAATAACGTCCTATTTTTCTCGACTTATGAAAACGGACACACGCCATGCAGTGTGGTCACTCGGCAAACCTCAACAGATTCCAGTACCCTACATCTTATCTCGGCTGTATGACAAAGTCCGCCATTAGAACTACTTTCAAGTTCCCGGATTACAATGGCGTTGTCCATGACGCCTAATGACGTGATTGATGACGACGTATTTGAAGAATGTTTTATCTTACAAAATTTTCAAAGTTTTAAGCTGTTTTTCTTTCAAGTTTATCCGATTTTCTTTAGACAAGGACAAATTTGCACTGAAAATTCTACACACTCTTCGAACGACGCAATTTTGAGAACTTCTTTCTAAACGCGTGCAAGTTTCCCTTATAAGTAAACCGGTGCCGCATCGCAAATGTATAGGCGTAGGTACATATCACTTACTGTCATACAGCCGAGGCTAGATGTAGGGTACCGGAATCTGCCGAGGTTTGCCGAGTGGCAGTGTGGAATGTGGGAAATTTTGTCCGGATAGCCGCGCTAAGGCTACTCTTATTCCAAGAGTCAAGGGATCTTTTAAATACATGCCAATATGTACACGGGATCTCGATTTTTCGTCCCATCCGAATTACTGTAGGCATTGCACCTTGACAGGCCCTCCATCCTTCACTAATGAATGACAAGGGGAAACCACGCCGGAAAGTTCAGCGGAACTTCCTCGGCCAACACCGGTGCGACTCCGAGATTACCTTGTTTGTTAGCTAACGCTTTATTCACTGAGCCAAAAGAAGACATAGAGAGATGAGAGAAGAAGAGGTATTATACCTTTTGATTATTAAGTGGACACACGTCATCTATCTTAGATTGCTGCCATGTTGTGGTTGAGTTACTTGTTAGTGTCTTTAATTCGGTGTATTGTCCATTATCTAATAGATTAACAGACAGTGTCATAGCAGGCGTTGACAAAATGTATTCAAAACTTATATTCAAACAACCACATCCATCGGTGTCCAGTGTTGGTGATATCAGAGCTGCCTTTTCGCCATTCTTGGAACCAAGTACATTAGTTTTAAAATAAACATAATGACCTACGGAGATAAAATTCACATATTAATGACAATGCATAATACAACTGACGCAATGATGAGAGGGGGATTTAAACAAATCAAACAGTGTGAGGTGTATGATCAGAAGGCACTAACAAAATGTCAGATCAATTAGGTTAGGCGAACACTTCATCTCGAGGGTACACTGTAAAAAATATCCATTTTTTATGTGGCCGAATTCCGTAATTTAACACCTTTTTTCTGTTAATCGATGGATTTTTTGGAGAACTTGTGTTAATAGTGTGAATTATTTCTTCAAATTACGTATTTTATGTATTTCTGTGGATTATTCAGTATTAGACAGGAAATTTCCGTGAAATTTAGGGATAAAATGTTTTATTCCCTTCTATAATGGACTTAATTCTGTTATTTTACGGAATAAACGGTGGAATGACAAGGAAGTTCCGTGAAATTTAGGGATAAAATGTTTTATTCCGTTCTGTAAGGGACTTAATTCTGTTATTTTACGGGATAAACGGTGCAACGATAAGTAATAGTATACATATATAATCATTCCTAATAATCATCATGTTATAGTATTCATTTCAATTTATTAACCATAATATGAAGAATCATATTTTGTAACGTTTGGTATATTAATTGACGTGTATATCTAATTTCCATTATTTATAAGATCTATAAAGTGTATTGTTATTCATCATACGGAAATCAGATTGTAAGTATTTTCATAGATATGTAAAAATATGTTTTAATGCTGCGTGTGTTAAGGTTGTAAAATCTGGTAATCAAGCACACTTAAATCCGGATAGTGCAACCGGTTGGCCAGTGTAAGTCGGTTTGTCTCTATGGCAGAGTCAACATACCTGCGAATTGATAATACCGAAATTTACACCTGAAAGCCTCCAACCACTGACGAGTAGCGGTTTGTGATACCTTGCTCTCGATTCTTATATATATTAGCGAAAAGAGGTTACGTTTAAAGATTATCTGCGATATCACTTCGGTGGAAGCGGACGTTAAATAAAGCTAATTCACGCACGCGTATAAAGTCAATGGTTAATTCAATGAAATTTTTATCACCTTCATGGTCAGGATTTTTTTTTCTGTATTTGAAAATGGAATTTATGTTAATTGAGATAATTTCTGTAAATTACAGGAAAAACAAATACGGATAAAATTTTCCTGGTAATTTTTGTTTCCGGAATTTTTTACGTTTTTTCACGGAAATTTTTGTTACAGTGTAGGAGGAATGATATCTAGTTCCATCTGTCATCTGGTCGTTGTGAATTACAAAGGAAAGTCGAAGAAAACTTTGATTTCTGGTATTAATTAATGTACACCTAACCAGCAAAACCTTAAATAGGTAGACAAAACATATTACAAACCGTCTCCTTTAGGAATTCCTCGGAAGGTTTTGCTGTCCGAATGTACATGTAACTCCCATATGACGTTGCTACCATTAATACTAAGAGAAGTATAATCACACATTGTTGGATTAAAATCACACGATCCCTTCTCTAGTGTAATAGTTTGTTTAGTGGGCGTGGTTGTGGGTTTCTGAAAATTAGATACAAATATTAATGAAAAAGACCCCGATATAATTTGGTACATTATCCGTGTCCTGTATACTATCTGACGCTCGGTGATACTTTTCTGAGAAATACATACTTTCCAGGCTGTGTAAGGGGATTTCATTTTTTGACAACGGATTCTTCTATCTCTCAATAATTGTCCAGAGACTTTAAAGAAATTAAGCCGTTATTTTCGAACTGATTTTTTGGGGTTTTTTTTTTAATATTTAGACATGGCAAAAAGGTTATATCACCACTTTGGGTTGTTCGGAATGTGTGTGTGTGTGTGGGGGGGGGGGGGTAACTCCGAAACCCAAGGCCCTCTCGTGACCCCAATATTTCAGACAATGTTTGAAAATAGAGTCCCTTAAAACTGTACTGTGTATTGCGTTCACAAGTCAATTGTTGGCAGATCGACGGACAGGCACAGTGATGGCATAATGCATCCCACACTGAAACGTGGGCGTTTACGAACGAAATGTCTAGGCAAACCGGGTACCGAGTCAAACCGCCACACCCGTATATAAACAGTAAGACTTACCGTGTGACCAGATGCATTACGTTGCTTCTCGCTAGACAAAATAAAATCATCAAGGGCGATGTCACTTCCAACAGGACCCACTGCTGTAGAGGCAAACTCTAACTTGAAGGTATTATTCTCCGTTGAACCCTATATGTACGAAATAAAATAAAATAATGTTTATGTCAGAGGTATTACAACTTTTATGTTCAGCACGCATTCGAAAAGTTCCAGTTTCGAATGGGAAAATTTTTTAAAGAAAATAAAAAAAAATCTTTTAATATCTAAAACCCTGAAATTTAAACATAAAACGCGTGTATCTCTGCTATAAATTGTCAGATACGGGGTCGATGACTTTTAAGGGGACAGAACCCGAAATGCCCGAAAAATAAATTTCGCGAGAGGCGAATGAGCGGGGCTTACCGTGTAGGGATCCCCCAAGATAATTTGGAAAATTTGACGGCCGCAAACGCATTTTCCTGCTATTCCAGCCCGTGAATACAACTTCAGAGGGGCTGACTCGAATTCGAATCAACGAATCAATCGTTTACAGTCAACGGAGTCGTGACCTAGGGAGAAAATTTTCAAAATTTAACTGCCGCAAACGCGTTTTCGTGCTATTTCAGCCCGTGAATACAGCAACTTCAATGTGGTCCAATATAGCCTAGCATCCAAAAAGCCAATCAATCGCCCCGGGGTATGGTGGTCTCACCCTCCCGGAGACAATTTTGAAAAATTAACCGCCGCAAATGCGTTTTTCTGCTATTCTAGCCCGTTAGTTAATCAGTTTCAAAATTGTCCAATGGTTTTGTAACCGAAATGCCACCCCATGCCGACCTGAATTCCAACCATCCAATCAGACTGTTGCAGCTGCATTCACAAATAATAATTGATGCCCGAAAAATGTCGCACAAAGTAGAGTGGCTCCAGACAAAATGTTTTAACCCATAGTCAATTCAGTACAAATTCCTGGTATTCAGTTAAAAGAAAAGTAAAATTAGTGTTTTATTAGATTTCGGGCACTTATTTTGCCAACTAATTTTTTTTCTCACTTTACTCGTCTGCCCGAAAAGTCAGATTGCCCCCCCCCCCTCCGCCGCCCCCTTGGCTTGTACGCCAATGGATTTTATGTAAATTTAATTTCAACATATCCGAAAATATTATACGTTTTATCAAACGAAACAATTCAATTATAGACTGAATGTAATTTAATAAAATAACAAAGATGTTCTGTCTCGTCGACCAACAGATACCAAATTGTTCCGTATTTGCGACGTGTGTTGTGTACAATCGATGGGTACCCATAGAAGGTCCTTAGAAGTAGCATAACAGATTAGTCAAAATCATATTTTTACCGAAATATGGCGATAGTCAGTTCAGTATTTTAAGAATATCATAACCTTCTTGAATTATGTCGAGGTATAATACATATAATATTAATTTGCACATCGACATGAAAAGCAATCATTCATTTCTTGAACGTATAGTTTATATATATTTGAATATCTTTATACACAAGTAAGTTATATTTGGGATTAAAACATTTTTTATTTACCTCGAGTAAAACGATAGCCTGCTTCCAGATTCCACCTTGTCTCCCAGACAAACTCCATAGAACCTTGTTATTTTCAGGTGTTCGTGGATCAAGAAGACGTAAAGTCAGTGATCCTATATTAATGCCGTTCATGTAATACCAAAAACTGAAATTAGCAGCTACTGGTAAATGTATACCGGTACTGGTCAAAATGGCGGATATATTTTCTCTACCAGCGTCATAGCCATGTGTATAGATGAAATATCCAAAGGTATTATTACTATCTGGATAATAAGAAAATAAAATTAATATAGTCCATTATCCAATTCAAATCACAGGATGTTAATTAGCCATTCGCGACATATTATTAGTCAGCGGAGTAAAGCTAGAATAAATGTTATTAGTCAGCCAGAATAAATGCATCACCAATATGTAAACTTTAGATTTTAAAAAAACGGTGAAAAGGCCCTTTATAATAATTTATAATCATCTCATGCTCAGTTGGCGACACCATATTGAAAGATGTATTAGAATTGCTGAAGTCATTAATTATGGTTCGCGATTGAACGAGATCGGCAAGGCCTGCATCTGCATTTAATGTTATATGATTTTCTTACCCCAAAATGTGTGATCTTTACGTGGACCTGACGTGCTATCAGGTGTGTCCTTGTCTGTTCTGTTCCATGCATATTTATAGCTTTGAGCAGACGTCCACGAACAGAATTCTTCTTCAAACTGGCAGCTAATTGATTTCCGGTCATCACCTTTAAACATTTAAAAACACACAATAAAAGATTAAACTAACAATAAAAGTTGTATAATATTATGTTTTGGGGGTAACTATAACATTATGTTTTGGGGTAACTATAACATTATGTTTTGGGGGTAACTATAACATTATGTTTTGGGGGAAACGATAACATAATGGACTGTACAATATTGTATTACAGTAGGTGGGATGCACATGTAGGATACCAGTACATTTCTCCAAACATAAAAGTCTGTGTGTTATAAACTTTGTTTTTTTTTTTAAGTTACTAACGTAGGCAAGCTTGTATGTGGATTTTAAGAAATCAAATGAAATTGTGTTTAACGTCTTATATTTCTGCACTAGAATTCGTTTAGGTGTAAGCCAATGTGTACACGAGACCTCAGTTTTTCATGCAACCCGAATGGCTAGACACTATTCCTTGCCAGGCCCGCCGTCCTGCACGGGATTTTAACAAGGAAATTATGCCAAACCAATGAATAGTTTTCTAGGACGGAACAGATAAGAATACTACGAAAACCTATTTTGTTATAGGAGTTCAGAAAGATACCACCGACAATATTTTATAGCTACCACCCACCCACATCACACATGTGAATATATAAATCAAATTAGGCAAAGATGTCCAATATTTTATCCGTTCCTGTAATACAAAATGATTAACAAATGTAAACAAATTACCTGAAACTATCCATATACAAAGACACAAATACAGGATCGAATTTAATATTTGTAACCCCATTTTAACCATGATCTTTTTGTAAATGGTTTGATGCTAATCAGATAGCTCAGGCTGATACAGATAACGAACAATAGAGATGAAAGATCTTCATTATACATATCCATATACTTATCGTTATCTATATCTTTATCTTTCAGTGTTCGTTTATTATCACACTATTGCATGATAATGACATTGCCTTTTCATGATCAGTAAAAGGAATAAACACGAGTTCGAGAATTATTACTAAAACAAAACTGGAGAGTAATCGGTTCTCCATGTGAAGGAGTGTAATATGGTGTTTCGAAAATGGGTGTCCTTCTTAAAATACTACAACATGTCATAAAGTTCTAGCAATGTCGTGAAACGACAACCTTTTCTGTTTTTATGGCAATGTTATTTGTCTTTACAAAGAATGAATGACTGGTCGAGAATTTACTGGGCTTTCTCACTGGTTGTGGTTTTAGAATGGCTAAAATATACAATTTACACACTACTAAGTTGCCAATATATATAAAATGTCATAAAACTCCCGAACGTGCCGTTATAGCATATCATTTATCAAGCTTGTCCTGTTTGTCTTTCTTTCTTATTTCTCTTTGAACCAAATGAAATATTAGATGTTAGACCAGAAATCGTAGATACATCACTGATATTTCACAAACAGCTGTAGGCTAATGGGGCATGTAACAAATTTCACTTGGTTATCCACCTTTGTCCAGTCCTGGGGTCTGTTTAATAACAAATTTATTAAATTAATAATTTCATCCTTATTAATTCCAAACTACACGCACACCAGACCTCATTGGGATGTACTAAAAGACACCAAAATGTAGTATTCGGTTTTGAAGTGGAAATAAATGTTGTGACCTCCACGGGCCGAGGAGGAGTCTGCGAGTGTGGTAGGGTTCCCTTAAAGAAGTTGATGTTCTCGACGTCTTCAGTTTACGTGGTATTTGATCAAATGGTAAGATTGTCACACGTCCAGTGGCTCGGGGGGGGGGGGGGGTGGGGGGGTGTGGGGCGGAGATAATTTATGACACCAGGTCTTTATAGAGCAGTTTTGTGCGTAGATTTCGATTCTGGCCAGGTGTTTGAGGAGGCCTTTCCGTGATACGGCGCTGGGGATTGAGGTGGTGAGGGTCCAATGTCTTCAATTGAAATGTGATGATCAGTTTATAACACTCTACAGTACATGTCTAAATAAGTACAAAGGAGCCTTTTGGATGTCTGTTTGTCTTGTGTGAGGGCCGGGCAAGTAGGGGGCTGTAGGCAGGCGGTTCGGTGCCTAAATGGCGGAAAATGTAATATAAATGATGATCATCTTATAGATTAGCAAAACATTAATTTATAGCACTGTACATGTCTACATAGGTGTATATAAGTGTATATTGTTTTGCTTTATGGGAGTTGGTTGAGGAGCTGTAGTGTGTGTGTGTGTGTGGGGGGGGGGGGCTTTAGGCAGGCGGTCCGATGTTATAGGAGGAACCACGCTGGAAAATGCCGATGAACTTTCTCGGCCAAAGCAGTGATGGAACAAGGGGTCTCCTGGATAGCGAGCCTACGGTCAACGTACAGTAGTTGGGATGGGACGAAATACCGAGGTCTGGTGTCCACATTGGCATGCACGTAAATGATCCCCTGGCATTTGGAATTCGATATAAGAGTAAGCCGTAGTACCGCTGCCCGGGCAAACTTTTCCTCATAGTACGCACTATATATGACGTATGCCCGTCTTGATTAGTCAGGACTTTAAACCCCATTTCATTCTATTTCTTATTGGAAATTATACGGCGCGCGCCAGTTATTATCCGGCGCGCGCCAGTTAATATATCCGGCGCGCGCCCGTTATTATTATTATATTTTTTTTTTTGCGTCCCTTACCGGGATCCGTATCATTGTGTCAAGTAAGTGTAAAAAAAATATTCCATTACTTTGTTTAATATCATAAGTGTTAAAAACGTTTTATATCAGTAGTTTGTCCTTGATGTCTTTAATCTGCCACCAGGGAGCTCTTATCATTGCAGGTCGCTTGGATAAACCAACCGTATTAAACTAAACCTTGTAGTTACCAGGTGTGACGATCACGTCAATTGTGCGGATACATATTAGATAAATAATATATACAAAGCAGAATGTTGATAAAAAATAAAAATTCCAGGCCACAACATACTTTATTTCTCTTATCACAGTTATTTGGGTTATCAGAATCTTATAATCGTCCCGCCGTGTAACATCTTTCCATTAAGTACAAATAGTGTAGAAAGTTGGTTTTCTGTTTTCTCTGAAGTTTTCTAAAATGACCAATACAATAATACCAGGAGTTATCATACTGGTGGCTTTAATTGGTACGTTTTTTTTATATAAAATACTTTATATTATTATTAATATGAATACCAGTATTTTTAAGTAAGAAGAGATAGATAAATTAGATAAATTAATTTCTAAGTTTTTATTTGTCAAATTCTTGTTTTGGTGTTTTTTCTTTGTTGCGTTTTAAGGACATTTTGTGTGTATATGTTGTGATTTTTGTTTTTGTTGTTTTTTATACCAGATTTATTCTGTACATTACTAAAAAATGATATTATAAAAATAGGAAATCTAAAACTATAAGAAATATTTTCTTAAGGCATTTTAAAGAAATTTATATTTTTCTAATGAACGTTCAAAATCACACTTCCAACGCCTTCCATTTTAAGTCCCAGAAAGAGTTATGATAACTATTAATAATATTAGTTTTATCGTCTTAGGTTCAACTACCAGTAATGTATCGTGTGATTTTGAACAAGATTTTTGTGATTGGTATCAATCAAAAACAGATAATCTCGACTGGGCTAGAACAAATGTAAAAACACCGGATAAAAGTTCCGGACCTCAGCATGACCACACAACAGGAAGTGAGTATCGAACTTTATTACCTCACACTCATGGTTTTTTTTTGGTTTTTTTTTTGGTGGGGTAACTATGTAATACTTGATTATTCAATCAATTAAACCTTCCGTCTATTGAGAATAAAAACACCATGACCAGATAATACCCTTTTCTGCTTATAGAAACATAATTAGATAGAAAATTAGAAAGTAAATAAATTTATTAATCCATGGTTTATTAAATGGAATGATCCTTTATGCCTGTAATTTATTCTATAAGTTAAAAATATATGTTTCAATTTCCAGACGGGTTTTATGCATACTTGTCAGGCAGCATTGCTGGTTTCCCTAATGCAACAGCTGAACTCAATTCACCAGTTCTGGTTGTCACGACTAATGTATCTTTTGAGATTTGGTATCACATGAATGGAATTGGTATTGGTAATTTAGAGATTGCGCTGATCAACACCACCGTTAATAGTAGGACGACACTATGGGAACAGCGTGGGAGACGAGGCGTTGAGTGGAAAAACATCAAAATTAATCTACCCAAGGGAACGTATAAGGTGCGTAGGGTTATTCTATCAATATAACGTTATAAAATATATTTTTTAACTGATAAATTCTTGAAATCCAAATAGTATGCAATAGTTATTAAAACGATATTAATAAATTGTCTCAAGGGGAGCAGCAAGGCAAATTTTAAATTGCGTGTAATGTGATAGACCTTTTTGGACAAGGAACTGGGTATCAAGCGCTACTCATCTTGGTGTTGCTTGCGACGCTCTTCGAAGAAATCATAAGGCCCCGCCAACGGTCGACATAAAACTTGTTCCTTGGACAATTTGTGCATGAATTGACGGGCTTGGATTGCATGACAATTCCAAGATGGTGGCGAAGACGCCACACTCGATTCCAGGTCCATAAAGTAATGTTATCTTGGGATCAAAGCTGGTTATATGTAATTGAGCTCTTGTTCGACGCGCATGAATTTCTGTGGGTATGAATCTGGAAAAACAGGTTTATACGTTTTTCTATGCAACCAATCTGGATAAATGAGATAATAAATGACCTCTTTTTTAGTTATGTATATCAGCTACCGCTCGTTTACACTATGGAAGTGATGTAGCTATTGATGATATAAAAATCAATGGTAGTTTTGGAAGTATGTAATACTGTTAATTTATTTTCTTATATATAAACAAAAACCTGTTTTTATCGTAAACAAAATCTCAAAGTAAATTACTGTCTCAGTTGTATTATTAAGATGCACTCTCTCCGTACTTAACAGTAACCACGTTATCTACGGTTGAATCTGGTTATTTCGAAACAAGAACCGTATTAAGCTTGCATGAGGCTCCTGGCTGAAAATGGTACTGGGGCTCTTGCATCAACATTGAAAAGGGGGCATATTCTGGTTATTGTCCGTCACACGCACACAAATGCAATCTGTATGTCAGTAGGATATATATATTTATTTGTTTACTTGTCACAACCACAACCCCCCCCTCCCCCTCCAATTTCGGACCTGGTCTAGGATATGAAGTTCCAGCGTCAGAATCGTCCAGTCTCTTCGGAACTGGTATTTGGAGGAAGCAGAATGTTTAACTATTATCAGCTAGTATCTGAATTAACCAGTTGAAGTAATCAGTATGCAGTATCTTCTAGAATAGCAAACCATCGGTCAAATGCATCCATTGATATTTACAATATTCCGTGTTAACACACAAACTACTTATCGTCTAGTTGTTATTATGGATCGATTTTTTATTTCCAGAAATAACCGCACCTCCTCCGACAACAACACAAGAAACAATCTATGATGTTAATGGTAGGTATAAATCATGTAGGTTACAATAAGTATAAATGGATATATGATAACGTGTTATCAAATTGATAAAATGGATCACTTATATCTAAGTGGTACTCAAGTAGATAATTGATCGTTCGTTCGTTTGTTCTTGGGGCTTTATGTCCGTTTCCACCGAGGGTTATATCGCAGATAAATTAATCAAGAAGTCAAACGTTATTTCCAAATTTTAGATCATATGACAGAAATCCGTAATGGCCGATAGATTGTAACTAAATGGCATAAAATGAAATGAAATGAAATGAAATGGGGTTTAACGTCCTACTGTTCTGCTCCTAACCTGGGCTAATGAAGACGGGCATACGCCATACAGTGTGCTATGAGGGAAATTTTGCCCGGACAGCGGCACTACGGCCTACTCTTATATCGAATTCCAACTGCCAAGGGATCTTTTACGTGCACGCCAATGTGTACACGGGACCTCGGTTTTTCGTCCCATCCGAACGACTAGACAGCTTTCCTTGTCAGCCCCTCCGTCCTGCATCACTGACAAGGGAGAACCACGCCGGAAAATCTGGATGAACTTTCTCGGCCAATGCAGGGATCGAACACCCGACCTCCAGGCTAGCGAGCTAGCGTCTTACCCACTTAGCCACGTGATCCCCAAATGGCATAAAAGAAATTGTATATCGAAAGTCAATTCATGATGGGAAGAAGAGGTCTACTATTTCTGATCACTATATATACTCTATCCCAAAAGAGAGAGAGAGGGGGAGATTGGGTTTAACGTCCACTCGACACAAATTAGGTCATTTCGTGACTAACATATGGTTTTTAATTTTATTTCAATAATTCGCTTGCGCGTAGGGGTCTTTAGCAGTGGCAGGAAACCGGAGGACCCGGAGAAAACCCACGAGGTTGGACAGGCGACCCTACTCCTTGTCACATACAACCGGGGATTCGAAAAACGCCAGTTTACTCAATGACAGGCCTTAGGGTACAGCGCGCACGTGCTAACCAAGAAGTACAGCTGGAAAAAAAGTCTTAAAGCAGACGATTACCTGTGCTACACCATGCTAGATTAATATTCTAGACCATACAGAAATAGAACATTCCAATAATTTATCATGAATATAAACTACCAATACCAACATCTAACATGGGCACTGAATATATTTTGGGGGTAGGTTTCAGACAATAAAATACCTTAATGCACCGACATGTTCAATGGCTTGTAAATGAAATGAAATGAAATGAAATGGAGTTTAACGTCCTACTGTTCTGCTCCTAACTCAATGGCTTGTACAATTTTACGTTTAAAGAAATAGCCTGTAATTTTGACAAGAGTTTCTGTCACTGGTATCAAGATAAAGACGACCAGTTTGATTGGAGGAGAACATCTCTAGGTACTCCTGATAGAACATCAGGTCCCTCAGCAGATCATACAACTGGCGGCTCAGGTAAGAACTGTTGTGGTTGACATACTATACCGGATCTTTATAAACAACACTTTTAGGATAAAATATTTAATTTGTAAAGCATAAAAAAAAATAATTTTACGGTTTGGTGTTTACCGACAAGACATCGACTCTATTGTACGAGATTCTCTTACTCTACCATTACAGGAAAAATTTTTGAATCTTTCTCGCGTAGAGGTTTATTAGTTAAAATATATAATAAGGAAACATCAAAGGAATACCGACAATACTATAACCTAATGTAATGAATTCAAACATTTACATTAAAAGGGTAATTGGTTTAGAACGGAATCTGAAATGAAAGAAGCCTAATTATATGGTTCTATTTATTTATAATACAGAGGGTTATTATGCCTTTATTAATGGACATGAAATTCTTCAACCAAACTCAATGTCCAGAATGGTAAGTCCCAAATTCATGGTGAACAGTAATTGTAGTGTAAGGGTGTGGTACCATATGAACGGTCATGGTATTGGATCATTATCAATAAATAAAGTATCAGATAAAAGAGCAGCTGAGGTATTGTTTAAAGTAACAGGTAGACAAGGACCGGACTGGTCTGAAGCTCGTCTAGATTTAGCACCAGGAATATATAAGGTAAGTAACATTTTACATTACGCCATAATTAATTTCGCATTTGTCATATAAGTGAGTTTTAACCTTCTGAAAAATATCAAATTGTTGAAAGTAAGTAAGTCCAGAAGGAACTAGCGTCATTATTTATACCGGACACGTGCCTGTACCAGCGGTTGCTTAGATGTACCAATCTTCCATCTTGCAACACCCGAATTTTAAATGTACGCTGTGTTGTTTTTTTCGTTCTAATGTGATGAATACTTTGATTTTTTTATAGTTAGCAATAGAAGGAACAGCCAGTTTACATTATGGAAGTGATATAGCAATAGATGACATATCAGTTATAAAACAAACTAAACCTAGTAAGTACTATCCAACTACAATCAATTTTCAAAGATCACTGTAGATAAAGTGAGTATAATTATTAACACTGTATAGTATGAGTAATATTGTTGGCGATCTAATTTGAATCAACTGAAATTTCTATTCGTTAGCATAAAATAAACAACGAAATATTTTTTATTTGCAACTTTGAAATAACAGTATACATCTTATTGTATTTCAGACATTGTGGGTTAAGGATTCTACTGCTATGTTGTGGAAGAAATTGAAAACATTTTAAGCGAATGCGCACCTGTGCGTAAATGAAATTCACGAACAAACGTTAAACTGAAATTAATCATTGTTCATATTATCATTACAAATTCTATCTATATGGAGTCAAGTTCTTTCGGGATAATGAATACGTAAATTTTGTGGCATAAACATAATCCAATTTAAATCTAATTTACTTGATTTGTGGTACACGGTTTTCCTACACCATTCATATTTAAGGGAAATAAGAAAGGGCCGAAACAAACATCCGATTGGTAGAAGATTGACTATGCCAGAGAAAGAACTGATGAATATGAATTATATCAATTAACATGTTTTTTTTACAATGTAATATCTTTTCAAATTTATGTTTTTGTATATACTTCTCACATCACATTGTTATACGTCCATTTAAATGTTGACCTATTATGTCATTACCCATGTCCGGCCGTCAACACGATGGAGGATACAGTTTTCAACATACTGTTTTCAACAACATCGATATTCAGCAATCTGTGAACTCCAGTTATGGAGCTACCCCCCCCCCCCCACACACACACACACACACCTTTCTTCCAAAATCTTGTTAATGCGATAGCGGCTATAGTTTTCTTTCAAATTTGGTATGAAGCATTGGTTATGAGACGATGAACCCTATTGATTTTCCTGTGTTACCCCCGCTTTGCCGAACACCTTGTTTGATTTTAAGCAATCTAGGGGTTTCTGTTCAAGAGATATAATATGTGTCATCGCGATAAAGATCAGATTTATTGCCGGACTCTAGACTCGAATCAAATTTAGTCGACATCCAAGATTTCCTTGCTGTTGAAACATAGCTGCTAGAGATCATTCCCAACTATTTTATCGATTATATTTTTTGTTTGTTTTATTATTCTGATATAAACGCACATGTACTGGAAAATATTGGATAAGTCAATTATTGAACTAAAGAGCCACCGCCATATTATAATTCAGCACCTAAATTGTTGTTGAGACGAAAGTTGGCGTTATGAATTAACTGTCATTAATTAGAGCTTAAATTTAATATACGTTTTGTATGTTTTTCATGTAAATTTCGATGCCTGGAGCTTTTTCGAGATACCCTTATCTAGACATCTATTTCAAACGTATGACTATAAAAGTACAGAGGTTCTTGAAAGAATAAACACACCCTACACCATGCAAGAAACCCATCAATGAAACGATAGTTTAAACTTGGATTTCAGAAGCCGAACCAACTAGATGAACGATGACCCTGAATATGAGATCATTAGTGAAATATCTCAGAAACGTCATATCTGTCAATGCCCCTTTATTTATGCACTGAGAAGTTGCCATAAGTTTTCTTTTCATATTATGATAGTTGTTCTATGGTCTTTGTTACTTGTGTTTAATTAAACTACAAATGATTTATAGAACAAACATTCATTTACCAGCTTTATTTATTTGCGTAAAACGTTGATAACAGCACCAAAAATATTTATTTTGCAACTGGTTGTTGGTATTATTTCTTTCGTCACGTTAAAGCCCCATTACTTTATGCACGACAAAGAAAAGATGTAGTTTTGTTCTGTGGGTTGTGTTAGGCAGTCCGAACGTGATCATTCTATTGTCAACACATTTGATTCAGCAAACGATCCAATATTTATATCACACGGTCCAATATTATTATCATAGACGATTTAGCTGGGAGGTAGCAGAAGGTGGGCCTATTTACCAACGACCGTAACAAGGAATACAATTTAGACAGTGCTGTTAGAACTATATCCACCAGTATCATGCAGTTAGCGGCAATAGTACTGTTTTTTCTACAAAGTTTTAAAATCTCTGGCTCTGTTTTCGCGAGTGTTGACGTTGAAGTTAATCGTCTCTATGAAGTATGTAAGAATACCAGATCTAATGTACGGATAAGGGCAACCATTAAAGCCCGATCTACCACCATGTGTGGATTGATATGTGCCAGAACTGAATGGTGTCGTGCAATAACAGTGTGTCCAGATACATCGGGAGGTCAAGGATATACATGCGAACTTCATGCTGGTATACACGAGGGCACGTGCGAGACATTTCGGCCTGACAAAAATTGTAAATTATTACTAGAGGTAACACATTATCTTTTTCCCCATAACTTTAAAGCAGGTTCGAATAGACCGAAAACGATGGATCGTTTCAGGCCAAAATTTAGAATACAATGTTTCATTTAAACTCCACAATGGACTCTAACACAAATTTCGCAGGAATATTTCTAATTTATGGTGGTTATTTAGAATTGTTTAAAGGAATTAAGTGACTCGGTTGCTTTCACATTAGTCATGCTGGTTAAATTTAAACACGGTGTATTAAGTGGATAGTGGCTTTTAGAAGTAGTAGTAATTTATTAACGTCTCAACATACATCACATTGAAAATTGAAATATACCAAGTATTAAAACGACTGGCATATATTAAGAATTATGAGAGACGATATGTACATTATATTAAACATATAGTAAAATACAAATTACATATAAAACACAAGACAAAAATTCTGAAATAAATATCTACACTAGGCTAAAACAAAAACACATTCACGAAAGTTTAATCTTCTCAGAAATCGCTTGATTGATTTCCATATTCTCTGGTATACTAAAGAGGAAAATTAAATACTAGTCGAAGATTTAAAAATTAATTACACATATTAATAATATAAGGTTTTTACTTTGCCGTTGACCAAAATAAATCCCCAAATGTGAATGAAATCCGAAGGGGGTCTATTTCAGTCAGACACAAACAATTCTTGTATTTAAAAGTAAGTAAACGCTGAAAATATAATGATCTTTGTTACAGGATATTAAAAGTCGTGAACCGATATCATCAGAAGGCTGTCATAATGGTGGAATGTGGAATGGTAATAACTGTACCTGCATGGCTGGATTCTCTCCGCCTAATTGTTATGACTATATCAAAGGTAAAATTAACTTTAAAAAAAACCATCCTAATCTTAGGTTACATGCAGCTTTGTAAGAGTAACATCGAGAAAGTGCATCGGGACTTTCCGGCTGATTTCCCTTATTACACACGATCGTCCGTCATGCACCACTGACAAGGGTAAACCATACTGGACCGAGATCGAGCCCCGGACCTCCGTGTTAGTGAACCAGCGTCCTACATACTGAGCCACCGTGACTCCCAAATAGTTTCCGGTGTCCGTTTAAGAGTAAACATACTTGTAATATCTTCTTTGATTGGCTTGATAAAGACGAGAGTATCCTCGTGGAAACGTCGCTTAGTATCAAACTCAGTAATTGTGTATCCATAAAATTGTGTTAATACTTGTAATAATGGGGGTTATTTAATAGAATGTTTTCAAGATTATGTCCCATACCCGTTCGTATTGCAGATTGCCATGAGGGCCATCTTCTTCAGTATAAAAATTCACCATTGTCTTGGATCAACGTTCCCACCCTAATTCATCCTGATGGTGCTGACAGACCAATGGAAGTATTGTGTAATTATAAAGAAGGAAAGGTCATCGTTCTACAACGAGACAAGGGTGTAGTGGTCAATTTCAACAGAACGTGGCTGGACTATAAGTATATATTTGGACCAACCATGTATACTCACTGGATAGGACTGGAAAACATTTATCAACTAACCAAGTCCAGTAACTACGATCTGCAAGTCTATTTTGTTACAAATCTGGGGTCCCACCAGATTTTCTACAAGGACTTCAGAATAGGCTCGGAGAAAGATGATTATCGTCTGTACTACAAAAATGTTTCAATTGAACAATATCCAGAAGGTCTAGTAGACGGAAGTAGTACATCAAACCCTTTGGGTAATGCAACGGGAACACCACGCCCCTTCTGCACGTGGGACCGGAAATCACCAGAATGTTCCAACACTTTTGAGGATGGTGGTTGGTGGCACAGTGTAGAAAGCACACCTTACAGTTTGACAAAACTCGAATTTCCATTAAGTATCCCCTTCAATGACACCATTTTCCGTCCTATAACGGTTTCCTTACAACTTTATAAATAACCGGAAGGTGTATTTGTCTTGATGTTCTTATCAGGTATTTATTTATTTGTTTTAAAAATTCGACATTTAATCAAAACAATGCAGATTCCTAAGTTGTTTAGAGAAAATACATATAACATATAACTGACACCATTTTCCGTCCTATAACGGTTTCCTTACAACTTTATAAATAACAGGAAGGTGTATTTGTCTTGATGTTCTTATCAGGTATTTATTTATTTGTTTTAAAAATTCGACATCTAATCAAAACATAGCAGATTCCTAAGTTGTTTAGAGAAAATACATATAACTGAAAGCATTGACCGTGCAAGGATCACTGCATTATTGGAGAACACGCTAGCGCAAGAGACAGAAAACATTTATCACGCTAAGGACCCTGAGATTATATTGAAAATAGGTAAAATACTGTTAAGTAGGCCGATGGCTAATTTGCAAGTGTCTGTGTTGTGTGTAGGATGGGTTAGTTGTCATATTGTATAGGACTCCAATTCGGAAAACACAACATGTAACTGTTAAACATTAAATTTATAGTTATTTCACGGGCTTGTCTCAAAACAAATTGTATTTGTAATATTGACATTTTTGTTCTCAGAAAATAAATGAAGTTAATGGAAGAATTTTAATGCTGGCAATTATTCGTGACAATTATTCCCTTTAAAAACATCGCTATCTGCGTTCTCCATGGGGGGTGGGGGGGCCGATTGTCCGTACGAAACGTCCCGAATTGGCAGAATTGCAATCAAGTGATACGGAATTCAGCCCTGTCACAGATCTGCCAGTCCCGACAGCTGGGGTGGTGTGAGTAGAATCGTGACATATTTTACGTAACAAATATGTTTCAGCTGCCATGATTGGTTTATTTTTTATGCAGTCGGCACAAGCGTTGTACTCAGAAATTGAAATTGAGAGAAATAATTCCGGAACGTTCAATCGAGTATCCCCCATTAAAAATGTTAAACTTAAACAACTTCTTGGATATTAGCAAGATGTTTGTTTTTTGGGGTTATTTTTTTTTGTTGCTTTTATTTTTTTTTTTTTTGGGGGGGGGGGGGGGATGTCTACAATTGGGGGGAAATGTGATTATGTTGACATAAATGATGATCATGTTATATATTAAAGATACATTATTGGAGATTAGATAACGAGTTGGCAGTTCTCACTATAATAGTTAAAAACTAGATAATGTAAAGGCAATTTGCTGAAAATTTCAGTCAAATTTATCCACTATGAACCGAGAAATAAGCGATCGAAAGTTCCGCATAGCCTCGGTCATCATTACTTAAGTCGGTACGACAAAAATCATAGTCTCGATTATCCATTTAATCGTTAAATCGACAAGGAAAGTTATACAGCAAATCGGATCATAATCCAACAATTATCGCAGGCTAGTGTTGACACCGAGAGTTGATTATGGTCTGGATACGTTAATTACTGTCTAATTAATAGTTTATATATATATATAGAGAGAGAGAGAGAGAAATGGAGTTTAACGTCCACTCGACACAAACTAGGTCATTTCGGGACAAACGTATGGTTTAATTTTATTTCCAATAATTCGCTTGCGCGTAGGGGTCTTTAGCAGTGGGTGCAAACCGGAGGACCCGGAGAAAACCCACGAGGTTAGACAGGCGACCCTACTCCTTGTCACGTACAACCGGGGATTCGAAACCACGCCAGTTGACTCAATGACAGGCTTTATGATACAGCACGCACGTGCTAACCATTCGACCATCCAACCCCCCTAATAGTTTATATAACATTTTAGGCCTAAATAAAGACCTATAATAGGCAGATTTACCTCTTGCATAATGTATGTTTAATAAAACATAAATGTCTATAGAACTGTCCATCTCTAAATAAAGACTGTAAGAATAAACTAATATCTAAACATGTCTCTTGTTTACTGTGGTTTGTTTTACTTTATATTTCCAGATCTCTTGAAAAGTACCATTATAATTTAATATTTTGAATGGCGAAATTGGTACTGAACGAAAAAGCTAACGAGAAGCCACTTTTAGGTCCATTTTGAACCAAGTGGTTTCTGTCCCCCAAATTAACCCCCCCCCACCCCACACAATGGGATTTTACACATATATTTATAGATGTGCAGCGGCATTAAAAAGTAACGTTTTTACCATGCTCTAAGAAAACTATCATTTATATCAATGTGAACTCACTTCCCGCCAATTGTACCCCCACCCCACCCACACACAAACACTCTTCCACACACGCACACCTGGAACCCCCATCTCACCTCGCAACCAATCCGAATAGTTGTCCAGGGACATCATAAACACCTATTGACAGATGGACAGTCCTAGAAATTTATGTTTTATTAATATACAACATGATCATCAATTATGTCAACATAATCACACTTTTCCCCAATTGTAGACATTGCCCCCAGCCCCCCCCCCCCACCATATCTCGAAAACGCCCCCTCAAACGCTTGATCACCACCCCGATTCGGAATCTACGCAAAAAAACCAGTCTAGAACAGCTCCGGTTGTAAGTGACAAGAAGTAGGGTCGCCTGTTAAATCTCGTGGGCTTTCTCCCGGTCCCCCAGTTTCCTCCCACAGCTAAAGACACCTACTCGCAAGCGAATTATTGAAATAAAGTTGAACCATGTGTTAGTCCCGAAATGACCAATAATAGGCTGTAAACTCTATTTCCAACCAACCATGCTTTTCTCCTGCACTTCACAGTGTGATATACACTGGGTGCAAACAATGTCCCTTTAAAATTCAGGCGGAATTTGTAGTACATTCAATTATATCTTGTCGACCTTCCCGCAAATAACAGATCTGATGGTCCACGATCTACGCTATAGACGGATATTGACCCTCCGCCCAAAGACCTATTACACGACACACTCAACCACATCCACCCGAAAATATAGATTGCCAATTTCAGTTTGAATTGTTATGTATATATTTTACTAGTTCCTTTCTAGGAACTAATATTTTACTTGTTGATCTTGCACCCATTTCCGTCTCTGTGACGTACGATGGTGATAGTAAAGGGAGATTTTCAATTTTCTTTTTTCAGGAGTATAAGCCTACTTAAAAATCTGAATTAAATTTTTCAATTTTGAAGGCCCCTTCTTTGTTTGTGTATTAACTTTTTACATATCCTATTAATCTTTGGCTATTTTTTTTAAAAATTAATATTTTTTGTGAAAATAATGAGGTGCACGATAATCAATAGGCAATATAAAATGGGGCCGTAGGTCTTCCTTTTAAACACACGCTTCGAATGCAGATGTTCGCGTCGTTGTATGGTTGTGTAATCTGCGGGAGGTAAGCTTTTGTTCGAGATAAAAAGCAAGGAATAGAAGTCATTATTATTTCTTTTAGCAGACAGCTGTTCCTTATCGTTACAAGGGAGATAATCCCCGTTTATTACCATTATCGATCTGTTTTTTTTTTTTAAAGCTCCGTTAAAATAGAATAGGACCAGTTGTCAGTGTACAGTTAACGGTGAGACGTACTCTCGGCAAGAGAATAAACCTGTTAATAACAAAACGTCTCTTGGTAATCTTGTATTTACCATTTACTTACCTTTTTAAACGGACACGTGTATGGCCCTGTGATCGGCGTTATAATTAGGAACGGCCAGTCTTTAATTGCACTTAGTATGTTGCAACAAAGTGGGCGTCTCCTTTCAGGTGGATATTATTGCTGATTACATTTACAAAGGTCGACAGATATGAAAAACGATACGAAGAGAAAAGATGGCGTCAAAGCGAAGGTAAAGAATTATGTTTTTTGACAACTGTTTATAATTTATTTATTGTTGAATTTAGACATTTATATATCAACAAAAGTCAGGATTTCCTCGAATCATGTCTGCAATATTGTGTCGTACGTTACATGACATGCCATGTTGACGATAAGAAGAAATATGTCTTAACCAAGCGAAAAGTCGTTATCTATTGTTTTAAACTATAATAATGTCATTAATGTCATTTGATGTAGCACATGATTAGATATTTATGAGAAGCTCAAGGTAAATTATGTTGGCTGTATGGATAATTTCAAAATATTATAATTGTTATTGTTTATAAGTGAATATCAATGTGATTGTATGTCTTTTTTATAACTGAGGAGGGTGGGTGGCGTGGGGACACGATAATTTCTTTTTAATGTGTACTGATCTACATTATGAGTACATTATAAGTTGAACTGGTCAAGTTGTATTGGTCAAGGAAAGGCTACAAAAGTCTGACTGCACTTAGTTTTTTGTACCGGTACTTTTTTTGTATTTAGTCAACGTTTCCAAAAGTTTCAGGTATTTTCAAACTTCACCTTGCTGCATTTTGGATTGAACTACCGAGTAGGTACAATGGCACCTTTCCCTTTAGTATGTGGTCTATCCGATTAGTACTTAAACCACCTATTTCACCAATTAGTCTATATTCTTCATTAAGGGGTATTATTACCTTTATACGGTCGTTTGTTATGGGTCTTATAATTCCCAGCAGGTATTAGATTTCCTTCAATTTGGTTTAAATTATATAACTTGCAAGATAGGTATAATGAAAGATAATGATTGTATGTATAAAGTGTATAACAGATATATTACATACTTATAGACCTACATGTACATGTACATACCACCAGGTGTTCAAGACTTATTTAATCACACAATTTTTATAACATTGTCGTAGACATACATTATGCAAGAGCTAAATCTGTCTATTGCAGGTCTTTCTTTAGGCCTGAAATATATATTATCTAAATTATTAATTAGACATTAAAGATACATTAGTTAAGAGTTTAATAAAGAGTTGGTCATTCTTGCTATAATAATTCAAAAATAGATGATAAAAAAAGAAAATATTGAAAATTTCATTCCAATTACTTCGATCTCAGCCAAGTTATCATTGTTTTTAGTTTTGACAAGATGTGTGCACAGTGGTAACCAAAGCACTGGTATAATCGGGACTAAGCCTCGCTTTCCCATTTTTAAATTAAATTTTTAAATGGCGAACCGTTTTAATCTAGTTAAAATCTCGAGTATCCGATGCGATCGAGAGTCGATTATGGTCTTGTTTTGTTAATGAATGTCTAATTTATAGTTATATAACATTTCAGGCCTAAAGAAAGACCTGCAATAGGCAGATTTAGCTCTTGCATAATGTATGTTTAATTAACTTATCCAGACCACAATTAACTCTCGATGTCATCGCTAGCCTGCTGCTCAATGCACATTTATGATTAAATCCAAAAATAGATAATCGAGACTATGTTTTTAAGGTACCGACTTTAGTAATGATGATCGAGGCTAGACCTAAAATTCAATCGCTAAATTCTCGGCTCAGAGTGAATCAATTTGACTGAAATTTTCAGCATATTCCCTTTACATTATCTAGTTTTTTAGGGGCATTATGGGAGATTAGATAACGAGCTGGCAGTTCTCACTATAATAGTAATTATATATATATTATATATATATATATATATAAGGTGGAAGAATAAAATATTGTTTTTAAAAAACAAACAGCAACTATAAGTATCAACGCCAAGCTAAGTAAATATTTTATGTTGGAAATGAAATGAAATGAAATGGGTAAAACGTCTTACTGTTCTGCTCCTATACTGGGCTAATGAAGACGGGCATACGCCATACCGTGTTCTATAAGGGAAATTTTGCCCGGACAGCGGGACACTTATATATCGAATTTCAACTGTGTACACGGGACCTCGGTTTTTCGTCCCATCCGAACGACTAGACAGCTGTCCTTGTCGGGCCCTCCGTCCTGCATCAATGACAAGGGAGGACCACGCCAGAAAATCTGGATGAACTTTCTTGGCCAAAGCAGGGATTTGAACACCCGACCTCCAGGCTAGCGAGCCAGCGTCTTACCCACTTAGCCACCGTGATATGATTATGTATTAATTTATTTTCTTCAAATACTGGTCTTTTTTTCAAGAATGGTTTTGAATGAAACCCAGCTATCTGACAAATAATATAAGACTAGAAGGTTATCATAGCTTTGACTCTAAATAATATCTTTGTAGTCGTTTTGTGTTTCCATACATTTTGTTTGTTTATTATTTTCCTTAGACTGTAAATAAAGAAACTTTGCACATTGTAAACAAAACTATCCCCAGCAAATATTGACATCTTTTCTATTGACAAATATCCAGGGATATGACCGTAAACAGTTTATTACAGTCAATATGACTATTGATTATTAATTAAAATATAAGTACTATTGATTGTAGATATACATGTATTGATACGAGACTGTTTCAGTTTAGTGGGTATTAGATTAAATTAAAGTTTGAACATAATATCCTATATGTCATAACAGAACACACGTCCATATAATAGGGTTAATATTATGAATTGTATATTGGAAATTCATGCAAGTCCTTGTACCACCAGATAACGTTTTATATAGTATTATCAAACGCTATTCTATAACTAAAATATTACATAAAAAGGAAAATCCTGAAGTTAAAAGCAGCATAGTTACCAGAATAGGATGAATTTGTCTTGTGATAACCAAGGTATCTAGACCAGAACTTTGGACGACTGGGGACTTTAATATTGAAACCGTCAGTTAGTACACCTATTTAAATTCAAAAGAGAAGATGATAAACATCACGGAAAATACTCAAACCCTGCAACAACAATTACTGCAGCCTACAGTATCCAACACAGTTAAATTATATTTTACATAAGCTATATTGAAAGCATGTAAAATTATATTTTCTGTTGAGGTAAAACGCGAATATATAGGATAAATCATTCAGGGATAGATAGTATGGATTTTGTTAATATTCTAAAATAAAGTTTACACATATGCTATTTTTAGACACAAAAAGCTGTTTTCAAACAAAGCAACCACGCTGGAACATTACACAAACGATTCTATATTCTTTGTATAAAATATCATGTGATTATGTTAATAATGAAAGCGTTGCTTATAACACGCATGACGTATTTATTCTCAATGAAAAAGAGATCAGTTGAGCACTGCATCAATTATCAGAAAAAAAAATTACATTTTTTATATGTATGGTCACAGCATCTGACCGTTGTGTTGATAAGTTATTCTGATTTGATTTGTTTTATATATTAACGAGTGGGGAAAAAGAACACTCATTCACGGCCAAAATAACAAGCTTTGGGATGATTTATTTTATTTATGTTGTGGGGAACGTTGTTGGTGGTGCAGGAGGGTGTGAGCTATCAAGGAACGTTGTCTAGTCATTCGGATGATATAAAAATCGGGGCCCCATTTGCCCTTCGGCGTACACGTTAAAGAACTCTTGCCAGTTGGAATTAGACGAAGAGTAGGCAGACACGTCACTGTCCGGGCAAAATGTCATTCATAGCACACTCTATGTCGTATGCCCGTCTTCATTAGTCCATCTGGTAAAGTAAAGTAGGTCTTGAAACCCCACTTCATTTCAGTGCTGTTTACCCCTGATTCGACACGGCTTCTTAACTACCTTGTACTATTACATCTTGAAAATCTTGGGGACGTACAAAAAGAAATATACAAAATTGTCGTTTAACGATTTAGGTTGCGGTTTTATTCAAAAAATTATATAACATGAATAGTTTTATTGACAGGTTTATTTTTTATTTTTATTTTCAGACAATTTTTGTTATCTTGTTTATTGATATACCATTCTTTCTAAGAATGAAATTATAATGATAAAATAGATCAGGGGTTTTCAAGGAAATATGAATAGGCCAGCCGTGACTTTATCTCTTTAAATGTTGCCATTCAGATTAAATTGTTATTTTCACATATTGTCATATGTACATGTATGTCACAGTTTTTCTCTTGGCAACTATAAGTTCATTGATATATTGAGTGATTATTCAATGTCCACATAAAAAAAACACCTAAAATATACACAGATGTTCAGCTGTGTATAAAATCGATATTTATTGTTAATTTTTTTATAGTAACTAGTAGATGGGATTATCTATAGCCCTAGTTTCTGAAGAAAATTCACAAACATAAAATAAGAAAAGTAAGAAAATAAATCCACATAATGGAAGTAAGAAAAATAAATTCACAAACTAGAGGTCAGCGAAGGAAAGGAATCCCTAGAAATAAAAAGAAAATGAATCCACAGAAAAATAGCAAGAAAAGAGTCAAGAAATTGAATCGGCAGAAAAGAAGTATAAATCCAGAGAAACTAAATCAATATTGATGACCATACCAGACAGTACATCATATTGATGACCATACCAGACAGTACATCATATTGATGACCATACCAGACAGTACATCATATTGATGACCATACCAGACAGTACATCATATTGATGACCATACCAGTCAGTACATCATAGCAATGACCATACCAGGCAGTACACCGACAATACCCGACAGAACATCATTGCAATGACCATATCAGGCAGTACATCATGGCAATGACCATACCATTCAGTATGCAAATCGAAAAAGAGGAGACAGAAAAGTCGCTATCTGGGCAAAATTCAATTACTTTGCATTTACACTAATAAAAATAAGAATGATCATAATATGTTTGTCTCAAAATGACTAAAGTTACATGTTGATGATATATTACACCCCATTCCATCACTCCCACATAAGAAAAGACAATCGGCGACAGTGTGTTCTCCCGCTATTCAAGTGTCTATACAATATTTATGTATTTATTAACCATCTACTTGTATTTTAATGAAGTTTATAACTTAGTTGATCTCATTATGGGGATAAATCAAAATTACTAAGTATAGTAGGCCTTCGCTTTTCGTAAAACGATGCTGAAAGCCAACCTTCAAGGAGTTCAGTTAAACTCAGTTTTGTGTTATATTATTTTCGTTCATTTATAAATATTAAAAGATATACTTGTGGGTATTATCCTGCTGTTGATAAACTGTGATATAGAAATGTCTCCCAAATCGCTGTCTCGTGCAAACCATATAGGCTTTATTGTAACTTGAACAACACAACCTTCTTCTATTCTACGGTAATTGGGCAGGTTCAAATAAAAAAGAGCTGCTATAGTCATTTTAAATATACAAAAGTTCATATTTAAAACCCTAACTTCCCGAAAAGTCTATTTGTCCTGGATTTAAGAGTGGAGCGTCAATAGTTACTATATGTTAATTGTCGCGTAATGTTTAATTTTCCCTGCTACAACCTAACATGTATGAGAGGGTTCACACGGAGTTGTCACTAGCTGCCATCTTGTCAAACATTACATGGGTTAAGTCAAATCAATTACAAAATCCATAACAGTGTTCATTGCTTTGCCTTTTTACTTTACGTAAATTCCTTTCTTTGTTGATAAAACGGAATTCTTCGGTTGTAGCTTCTTTCTTGTTATTTCTGTTGCTCTAGTTACCTCATCATGACCTCTTTATTGATATTTGTTGAGCTTTTGTCTTTTTCTGTACGTAGGTCGAATTCAAACGTTATAAGTTTATTGTCCAGCTAGCGTGCTTTGTTGCTGTAGCGAGTTCCGTAACAACGAATTGGAAAGTGAGGGGATCAGACAATGTCACAGTTTATCACCTGGACCTTTCATGTGCCAATGTCTCATTGCGATGTCGTGGACAATGTATGCCTTATATAAAGGTTACTACCGCCGAGCTGAACTGGTTGAGAACCTTTCATGTTCATTTAATCTCAATATAAACTGATTAGTCCGAGTGGTCTTTAGGGTTGGTCCGAGTGGGCTTTTAGGTTGGTCCAAGTGATCTTTTAGGTTGGTCCGAGCGGTCTTTTTTTTTTGGTCCGACTGGTCTTGGTCCGTGTGCTCTTTGGCCTGAGTGGTCCGGGTACCTTTTACACCACCGCATTGTAATTTTGTACATGTTTTCTGTATTTGTTTGCCACCCCCCCCACCTCACACACCACCCACCACCCACACACCACCCACACACCACTTTCCGGCTATCCTGGCATTTTGGTCGTGTCTTTCTGAACCTATTCTTTTACGAATCTTCTTCCAAACTTGCATAGTACATCGTCCAGGAATTTCAAGAAAAGAAAAATCGCCTATATTGAATTCCATTGATAAATAAATTATTTTATTCACCTTATTGCGCTAAGGTTTTTTTTAACAAGGGCATGAATTATTTCTATATAATAAAAGTCAATCCTTTAATAACCTGTATTATCAACTGTTGTGTCCGTTAAAGGTTACTACCGCCAAGCTGAGCTGGTTGAGAACCTTTCATGTCCGTAAACAATAAGAAGTGAGGGTGGAATGTCAATATGACAAGCCTACATATATATGTATACGATAAACTATTCTACGACCATCAAAATCAATACTTTTACTGTCGATTTTATTCTACTAATTAAAGAAGATTGATTTTCTTCATTCTGTCAACTGGTGTACAGGAGGCTGAACCTCGACATCTTTTATTGTAATATTGTCACATTAAATCTTTCTCGGAATACCAAATACCGGCACATATATCGATAACATATTTATAGCATCGATTAATTACTTTTAGTTGTTCGATTTCTGTCTGAATCTGAACTTTGCAACCACTGTTATAATTAACATTCTTGTTGGGCGTTGTTTTTTTTTTATGAAACAATTTATGGAGTTTTTATTGATGAATATATATGCATAACACATTTTGGTTGTAATAATTAATTACGTGACGACATTGGTTCAAGATGTCTTCATTTCTGGAAAATTCGGGGTGGATTAGGTATACAAAACATTATATTTTCTATCAAAGGGGGATTTACTTAAAGGGACGTTAGCTTCAGATTTTGAAATTGAATCAAATATTCATATCGGAAGATAAAGGATTACGTCTATCACCGCAACCAATCTTTAAAGTAATACATTACTTTGAAAACCAATAGAAATTTTCATTATAGACCTTTATTTGGTTTTCCTACATGAAATTCCCATCAGTTATAAACAATTATGTCTGGAATGTTCCATACCGGCGGACTTGGCATTTACGCTACTATATAAATCGATAGTACCTTTATTAGCTTTTTTCACCATTTATTCACAATTTCAACTGAACAGAATTATTCAACTGCATCTCAAGACTGACTGGTTAAGTTTAACCATGGACCTTATAATATATAAATACATGTATTATAAATTATAAGGTCCATGGTTTAACATCTGCTTCCTCGGTGTATCTCACCATTCTCCGTGCTATGCTCGCATGTGGTCAGTTTCTTATAAGTGGGTTATTATTATTTGTTTACTATTTGTATATCGATATAAATCAATAGATTTGCTTCGCAAGGTCTTTACATAAATAATGTGATAAAATAATATAGAACATTTTTCTCTCGGTATAATTGAATTTTTCCTACGGAAAAGGGAGTTCATTTTTCAAATTTGATTAGCTTCGTATGTAACAATGACCCGTGGTCGCTGTTTCACTGCCAAACAGTAAATGTTTTAATTCTTCTGGTGTTCTTAACAAACTCAAGTCGTATATAATTTGTGTTTTGTATGGAGATTCAGGGCTGCCGACAACCAGTATCGCAGCGCAATTTGCGATACATATTTTGTCCGTTGCTAATCAAAAATTAAAATTTAAAGTTTTTGATTCGCAGTTACTGTGAATCATTAATATGCCTGTCATTTTGGATATTGACACAAGGATAATCCACATTTGAAGACTAGAAGGCTTTCTGAACACTTTCAACGTGTATAAAATGTTGAATAAAATTTTATAAACAAAACTGAATTCTCCGTGTGACATTTTTTTCTCGAACTACCCAGACACAATTCATTATACGGTACTATATAATACAGGGACATAACTCTATGAATAGGGACTATTAAACCGGAAATAGGGAATCAAGTAGTACCACTCACGTTGCGAGACATCAAGTAATTATATTATATTCATTTTGAAAGAAATAAAGCCAGTGTATCCCCCACGTATTGTAAATAAAATATAAAAAAATAAATATATGTTAACGTATTGTAAAATGATAAATCAAAGTAAAAATTCCCGTAAAATATCGCGTGTGTCTAGTTAATCGAGGTGCGCCCGATTGAACAAAAATAGCAATACACGATAAAAACCAGACGAAATCGTTTTCTAACGAAGATTTCTAACGTAACAAAAAATAACAATTAAAATGATTGGGGCCTTGGAAGTCACTGTTAAGAATTGGATTCAGACATAAGACCTAACTAAATGTCTACATCACATTCACAAACTGTCACAAGTACTTGTGGCAGTGCTAAAAAAATCTAAGAATAGTAAGAATGGAATCTAATCATATTTGTTATGAACTAAAGTAATATCTTGTTATTTAGGTTTTTATGTTGAAACTGAAAAACTGCTAATCAATTTTTAAATTTGCTAATCAAATTTGGCAAAATTGGACTTTTTGATTAGCAGTTCTGCTAATCAACTGTGAAAAATTACCGACAGCCCTGTGGAGATTACGTAAAAATATCTGGACAGCATAATTATATCTTGACAAATACTTCCAATCTACATTGTAGAATTTAACTGGAGCTATGGAATGTGTGTGTCAATCTGATATAAATGACAGGCGTAGATTTCACTTACATATCAGATCAATGTATCTCATTATGCTGATAATATCGTGATTATTAACTTTAATTGATATCATCTCATGATCATAATAGGTTACCTATTGTTATGTTGACCTCTTTATTCAACTTGATCCTATATCATTATGTTCAAAATTTAGCAAATGTTTTATTATCTAATTTACTTTAAGCTATGCTAATAGATCAACATGAAGATACAAATAAATGAACGGGACAGAATAGGACAATCAGAATTAAAATTTTAATGTTTAATAAGTATGATAATAAAAGTATACATACATGCGTTATAGTACAATTGGAAATTATGATGGACTTACAGATACATTAGTTAAGAGTTTTATAAAGAGTTGGCCATTCTTGCTATAATAATTCAAAAATAGATGATAAAAAAAAATGTTGTACATTTCAGTTAAATTACATTATTCTGAACGGAGTTGTCACTGCTTGAAGTTTGGACTAGAAATAGGCATCAACTGTCTAAGTACCGTCTCCGAGAATTGCCGATCGTTTGATTGACAGACGATAATCCCCACATATTCTCGATTATCAAGTAACATTCTCAATGGCTGCAGTACCCTCGATTGGCAGGCTTTTCATCGACAGTCTCCGGTAGTGACGTCATTGACTAACAATAAACGTTAGCTTGGCCAGACATTTATTGATTTAATTATTAAATGGACGACTGTTTAAATCCAAGCTATATCCAAGCCATCCGAGGGTCTACAGAGTTGATTTTGAGCTTGTCATGCAAATAAAGGTCTAATTAATAATTTCTATAAGATCTGAAGCCTAAAGAAAGACTTGCAATAGGCAGATTGAGGTCTTAACTAATGTATCTTTAAGTCAGTGTAGAGTTGGTGTCAAGTGGCTTAAGTCAGTGTGAAGTTGGTGTCAAGTGTTAAGTCAGTGTGAACTTGGTGTCACAAGTATGTTAAGTAATATTGAATTTAACACTAAAGGACCACCTTAGCCACATTTGGTTTTACTTAAACCTGATTTGGGATCATCCTCTAAATTTAACATGATTTTTCAATTTATTTTCATAAAAATTACAAAACCATCATCATTACATTGCTAAAAATCAGTGTCTAAATGTACAGTCTATTTGAGCTAACTCAAAATGGACAGTGTGTTAAGTCAGGGTGGAGTTGGTGTCAAGTGTATTTAAGTCAATATCTAGTCAGTGTTTAATTTAATACTAAGGGACCACCTTAGCCACATTTGCTTAACTCAGCCTGATTTGGGATCATCCTCTAAATTTAATATGATTTTTCCATTTATTTTCATAAATATTCCAAAAAACACCATCGTTACACTGCTAAAAATATGTACAGTCTATTTGAGCTAACTCAAAACAGATTCGAAACTACATTTACAACAAGTCAACTCTACTTTGTTTAACCCAATACTTGAAAAGACCTATTATGGCTGTTTATTGATCACATAGTTTTGATTTCTCTATAAAGCACAGACGACTGACACTGATAGCATAGTCGATTGTTAAGTGAACGAGGTTTTCATTCGTCTCTATATGAGCCCTTTAAACTTCCACCATAATGAATTAAAGGGCCCTCTTTCACAATAACAACCCCATGAGCTGTTCCGACTCTTATGGTAACGAAAATCAAAAATAATTTTAAATCCCTATAAAAGTACTAATGATTTGATATACTTTATTTTCCATCAAAATAGACTAAAACTGGTCTTGTTTGTTCTTATATTTTCTCTCATACTGAAACTGGTCTTGTTTGTTCTTATATTTTCTCTCATACTGAAACTTGTATAAAATGAGATATGACAGATGATAAAGAAATGAATCATATAAGAAACAACAACCATAAAATATTATAAATAGATGCATAAATCATTTAGCCATTTTCTTGAGAAAATGCCGTTTGTGATCAGCTGTGTCTTCATATTGAATTAATTTAATCTGTGGTATACCACTGTATCATTGAACGTATTTAGCTAGGGGCTACTTGTACAGGGATGCATTATACCTCCGCTTGTCGGCTCTAATCAGCGTGTTCTGGCTACATTAGCCCTCATGATAGGGCAAATATGATTTAATTAATCGCCATGAAAACGTTCCTTTGTTAAGGCTTGGTAGCCAGGATAGGGAGGGTGCTAGCGAACAGAACGTCTATTGAAGCGTATTAAACAAAAACTGACAGATTCGTGTTGACAATATTTTCTGTCCATCTGTCGTGCTGTTTAGAATTTCGCTCAGTACAATGCCTACTAGTATTTTATCCTCAAGACCCAGACAATACTTAACACTTTTATTCTGTTTATGGCCAAAACAGGCGTTACGTCGACTGTTGAAATTGTAAGTTTTACTAATTTATTTATAGTTTCTTTTTATTTATAAAAAAAATATGATGTATTATGATATTGTGGTATCTGTAATAAATTGCAGAGTAAAAGTCTTTTTTCCCAGATTTAAGATCTATGAAACATGATTTTACATTAGTAAACAGCTAACTAAACAGCTGATAATTAATTAGCGTCTGTTTCCACGGTAGTGATATCGCGAACAATAGGCACGGCTTTTTGGTCATATTGTACACAACATTACTAAAGTTTTGTTTCATTAATTCACAGTTCTGTAAATTTTTAATTTGTGTGAAATGATAAAGGTCTTGATATTTTGATCTCTAAAATTACTGCTTGTATAGAATCTTCATTTTTCTTTTGTGAATTATTGTAAATGTAGTTTGTATAGAGAGGGTCTCCAAATTTCGGATTACTTTCAACTAAAGTACTTTTAATATTTCATTAAGAGTATCTTTTGTTTCATTGTCACACTTTCTTTGTGATACGTCGTATAAGGAACAATTCGTCTTTTATGTTATTTTTAACAAAATCGTAACCTAACCCGATCTATTTTGCTCGATATTTATTCGAAGATTTTTTTTTGTCAAGAAAGTCTTGCTCCTTGAACTGAACTGTCAATATGACAATCTGAAGTGTTAGAGGACCAGAAGTGTTAATCTTGTTCCGCTTGTGATGTCCATTTAACAAACTATATGTAAATGTAACATGGGATAAATGGATATTTGACCTATTGTAAAGGTTTTGTACTGTTTATACCAGTATCTACTATATTCCACAGTCTAACTATTTAACACCTAACCCGACTTATCACCCTTAACCAGCTTTTATACCGACTCTTTAGCATTCATCTGTTAATACCTAGTTCAAATTGTGAATTAAAATTCCCCCTGTTAGTATCTTGCTGTTAAAATCTCACCTTTTTAATTTTATTTGTGATTGAGATTAGAAAATTGCAGAAATATCTTCATAATGGTCTTTAATTAATTTTTGCTGGGGTGGGGGGTATTTGAAAGACTTCGAGGCCCATGTCTTTGGCGTTCCTTTAACGGTTCAATATATGGTCATAAATATTATGTAATTAATCGTGTAATGTTATGTTACCAGAGGCATAATAATTATAATGGTCTTGTACAGCACATGTTCGGTAGTATTACGTGGAATATTATGCATGTCTTCATCGTTAATAGATAAGAAATTAAAATTTGTTAGTTCAAAATAATTTTGTTTTCGAATGTTGTCGGTAATAAAACATAAATTCACAGAAAATGCAACGACGACGTCCACAGTCGACAATAGAATCTCCAGAGGGTTTTATGAATGCTTCGCTGTATTATAGAAAAATGTTTGTTAACATTCTGAATTTGTTGATCCCAAATCACAGGGTTACCTCCCGGTTTACGTTTTGACCCTTTTGTAAGGTTTGTGAACAAGATAATACAACATTAGGTGGATACAATATTTTGTCAGGCCAGCTCACCATGTGTTAGTCCCGAAATGACACAGTTTGTGTCGAGTGGACGATAAACCCAATTTCCCTCTCTCTCTCCCTCTCTCTCTTTGATGTCCTAATGAAAGTTTGAGCCAGGTTTAACAATTTCTAGAGAATTACTCTCGCTGAATAATTTCTGCCGATGAAAACAAAAACTATATGACACTCAAACATTTGCATGAAACATAATCTTTGAAAAAGGGACAATGGATGTATGTGGCCTTAATGTGGGTTCACAATTATATCTGGACTTGTGATATCAAATTACTCCTTAAGATTTACCAAATTATGATATTCATAAACGTTAGGTTCCATTAAAAAATAAACAGACAGAAAATAAAATTTACTACAGGACGACATTCGTTTAAAGAACAAGACGAGAAGTAAAACAACTACAGCAAATAACTTTGATATGGTGGGAATTTGGTGTTTTGTGTTGTAACTCTGAGAGATAAGAATAGGCAACTTGTAGCCATGGACATCGTGAACATATCAACAATGTGTCTTTTTACCGGTTTAAGATATTTGCGGGCTCATCTCCTTTTGGTCTTTTGTCTCGCTTATCTCCTACTAAACGCTGAACTTACGACGTCCAAGTAAACAGAAACACAGACGAAGTATTTGCAAGAAAAGCCACGGGAATGTTTGGCCGCCCGTTAAGATTAACGAAACACTAGTACACACAACTGACTGTATGCAGTATAATGTGTCTTTCAACAAGGCCCTTCATTTTATTAATATTTTATTGATATAATCATTCAGTTTTTGACGCGAATTTATGGATTTGTGCGTGTGATGTCACAAAAACAAAAATGAACAAACAGAATAAAGATCATCAGGTATTTCTTTCTGAACTAATCTCTTGGGGGCTCCGAAGTAGGGTAGGCAGGTCAAACGTAGGGCACTTAAGGAGGTGGAGAGGCAGTGCCAGGAAATTTTGGTTCTATGGGACATGCTAGAATCGATTTGACATATCTGAGCCATGACGTACTATCCACTGATAATTGGCTGAGGGATTAAGTCCTGAAGAACTGAACATGAACACTGTTAGCAACAATATGTATTCAGTGCGTACTAGTTTAACAGTTAAAATCATCTCACTGGTTGGTAAATTGCAATATGTAATCGATACTAGTATACAGTTTATGAAAGACGTGGTATGTGATAGAGGATGATAGCTGTAGTGAGGGGACGAAAGTTCATTTACGACAGGGATTCTAGAGCACCGTGCTGTGTTGTGATGAAGGACGGTGCTGTTTTATGGAAGAGGTAGTTGTTTTGGAGGGGGTCGATTCTTTATGGATGATAAACGTTATTTTATGATGGACGTGGGTTGTTTTACGAATGACAGGGCACTTTGATGTGGGATACTTTAGGCTGCATGATATTCATATATGTTGACTTATATACTGCAAACCCAATTTCATTTGTCTATCCACAGATTTCGACAACGAAATTATCGGTTCCAGTTTCTACCCTGCCTACCCGCCCAGTCCTCTGCTAATCTCTGTGTATTTATGTGAGTGAATTTAGCTGAAAACGATATTCACACCTATACTTATGAACAAATAGGTGGTTTTGCATTAAAAACTAAAAGTTGATATGAAAAATATACATACTTCTGCAGAAAACGGCATTGACAAATATTTAATTTAAGGGCTATTGTCGAACTTGGTCACCTTGAGATATTTTACGGTTGTATTCAGAATCGAAAGTAAACTGAATAACAATAGTTTATATATCCCGTTACACTGTATATTTGGTTTGAAAAAATATCACCTCTTTTAGCAATTATTGACAAAAGATTTAAATAGTATAAACCTCGCACCAATTGCGCTAGCCAGACTTGAAAATAGATATTGCCTAGATAACCGTGTCATAGAGTTAGAAAGTTACCTCGATTAAAGATACATTATGAAAGATTTAAATAAAGAACTAGCCATTCTTGCTATAATAGTTCGAAAGTAGATGATGTAAAATGAATAATTTGAAAATCTCATTCAAATTACTCTACTGCAAGCGAAGATATTAGCCTTTGAAGGTTTGACAGACGTGTGCAATAATTTCAACCACCGTACTGGTTGATCGAAGCTAAGTCTCGGTCCTCCATATTTGATTAAATAAAAGTATCACTGAACCATTCTAATCTATTTAATATCGGAGAAATCTGATGCCATCGAGAGTTGACTAAGGCCTGGATCAGTTAATTAATGTCTAATTAATACTCTAGAAAACATTTCAGACCTAAAGAAAGACCTGCGATAGGCCGGGTTAGCTCTTGCATAATGCATGTTTAAACTATAGCTCTTTGGCAATGGGCTCCGATCAGAATAAGGATAAAAAAACTTGGCAGTGCATTGTTTCAACGTTATCAGAAAATACTCTTCGAAACATCGCCCAAATAAATTAGTAGCTGATTATTGCTTTATCCAGTTACTAAACGTCTCTAAAAAATTAGGATAACTTAGCCTTTCATTTAATAACCCCGGTTATTCCGTTACTTTGGTGGGATCTTTCAAGCCTTTTACCGATCGTGACATTCAGAACCTTGTCAAATCATCAATACCAACATCAATTCCAAATATTCGACCATTAATATATATGGACGCTCTACTGGTAACCGCCACTAAGGGAGATCTCTGGTTTGTCAGCATTAACTAATTATTGTTGTGTACATGTATATATTGTCCTGTCATATTTTCATTTTTTTTTATCATAGCTTGATAATGACTAGAGAAGCCTAATCGAAACGTCGCTCAGTAGTAAGCAGTAATTGTATTCCATAGAATTGTGACCTGTATAATATTCTTCTTACTGGAATGTTCCCTGTTGTAAAATCTTTAGTGAAAAAAAAAACGAACCCTGATCCAAATATTTCAATCTGCCATTTTTTCCAAGATCCTGAAACGAGCAGACAAAACAAGGTTATTTAATCATCTTGAGAAGAACATCTTGTTTTATGAATTTCAGTCAGTTTGTAGAACCCAAGATGATATTATTAGATCTTTCAGAATGTGTTCCTCTAGTGTGTTGTGCTCCTGAAAGTTCCGTTTTAAGACTAGTTTTATTTACCATGTATACAAAGCAGCTTGGTGGTCTTCTAAATCAAAATTCTGTTTGTCACCAAGACACCATCTTTATGCTAACGATACTTAGCCTTTAGATTTTTTGTTCCTGGATCAGCTCAAACTGAGGTGCTTACAAAAATATCTATAAGTATCGTTAAGATAGATTTAAAAAAAAAAAAAAAAAAAAAAACCTAAATGAGGATAAAACTGAAGTTATCCGTTTTGGTCCAAACCTTGCAAAACTTAAATTGGACATGGGATATATTGAATTTCAGCCAACATCTGTTGTAAAATATTTAGGTTCATTATTGAATAGTGGTCTGACCATCACACAAGGTGACGATCTGATTAGAAATTGCTACTGTCACCTGAAAAACACCAGTTCCATGTTCTCACCAAGGATTCGGCTGTAGCTGTCCAGCAATCATTGACTTCACCCCGCCTTGATTATCGTAATAGACTTCTTACTGGCCTTCTACAAAATCGTTTCGACAAATCGAAAAGAAATTAATATCTTTGCCACGTAACTTATCAGTCACATCAGTTCTCGGATAAACTTTGAGTGTGTTCCCAAAATACAGTTTCTTTCAAACAATCTCAATCAGCTAGTGTTGTTACCTTCAAAATTGCAAGATTAAAGCGTATCTCTCAAAAGAAATTTACAAACTGGTGGTAGAACCAGCCGAGTTAACTGTGACTTTATAGAACGAACGAGGAAATATTTACTACCAATAAGCTCAGGGCCCTTATTCACAAAAACTTAAACTAAGTTACAATCGAAATTTTAAGAAATACTGCAACTTCATTGGATATATGCAAATTGATTTTACTGGTCAGCCAATCGAATTTTAGTATTTCTTAAAATTTCGATTGTATCTTAGTTTAAGTTTTCGTGAATAAGGGCCCAGAACAAGACTGTTGGTGAATGTAGCCTAGGTGATAGGCGCTTTTTTGTTGACATGTATACTGATGCTCTGAATGACATGAGGCACGTTTGGCATCTCCTTTTTTCAAAAAAGGGGGACAAGTACGACTTACACATTTGGCCAAGAAATGTCAATCTTGATGTTATTGATTCAATATAAAATTATTTCCTCAAGAAAAGACGGAAAACATTGTAATTCAAGAACTTGTTTGATTTAAGTATTGATTTTAACACGTGAAGTGAATAAATCCGTCTGCACATATTTGCCGCCTGCTGTGCTTTTGTTTCTCATAAAAAATCTCTGAAAGAGAAATGTGATTAAATTTCAGAATGAACTGCTTTATTGTACAAAATATATTTGCTACCTAATTCCTGAAGCGGGAACTGGTGTTATAAGAAGCATTCCTTTTTTAAAATGAGATTTCTTTAATAAGGTTCTGTTTTTATCTGATATGGGTATATCGAAATATATATAATATTTCTAGCAATCAGACAGCCTCTGTATGTAGACTGATAATCGTTTAAATCGAACTAACTATAGATTCAGCTAGAAAAAAAAGACGAAAGAGTTTGTTTACTAAAGTACCATTAAGTTTAATTAATAAAGAGGTTAAAGTCACATATTTACGCAAACAAACAACATTTGTTTACATTAGTCCAGATTAACAATAGATTTCTTGACCTTGTCAAATAATCAATATTTACATTTAAATTCAAATTGTGTTGACGGCCAAGTTAAAGAAGACTTTATTGGAAAAATAAAACTACTTCCAGAAATTGATTAATACTGGTATATAATCCATATTAAAACTTTGATTTAAATTGAAATTCGACATTATTATTCCGGTCATTAATTGTAGAGGTCGTTTGTTATCATCCGGTGTGGTTGAGAATTAATGTTTATCGTGGGAGATTTAAGCCATGAAGTTGACTGTGTGTCTTGTGAGTGAGTTAGAGATCCCAGTAAATGGTCGGGGATACTGGTGAGAGCGTGGGGATACAAGTAATCGTGAGGTAGTAGATATACCAGTACAAGGTTGGGGGTCCTGG
Source organism: Patella vulgata (assembly GCF_932274485.2). Lineage (NCBI taxonomy): Eukaryota > Metazoa > Mollusca > Gastropoda > Patellidae > Patella > Patella vulgata. The sequence goes on along the minus strand of NC_065882.2, from coordinate 47,301,007 downwards.
GGAGGGCGTGGATATATCAGTAAATGCTTAGGATATAGTGAGGGCGTAGAGATACCAGTAAGAGGTTGGTGATACTGGTGAGGGCGTAGAGATATCAATAATTGGTGTAGGGCGTAGAGACACTAATAAATGGTGTGTGATACTGGTGAAGGCGTGGAGATAACAATAGTCATATCTCTATATAACTGACTGATGTGACGAGTGATAACGGATACACGGCCGAATTTCTGCTCACTAATAATTCCTTCTAAGACCAAAAGTTGCTATATGGGACTGTAAGGGGATACCTGACAATTCAATAAAGTAATTGAATGTCATTAGATAAGAGAACATGAGAAAAATAGAAATAGTCCGTATATTCCCTTGTTTTTATTCATTCTATACCTTATAAAAATATGGTAATGCACGGACTTTTTCTGTTTTTCTTTCGTGTTCTCTTATCTAGTGGCAGTCAATTCTTTTTATGAATTGTCAGATATCCTCTCCCAGTCTCACACAACAACTTTTGGTCTTCGAAGGAATTATTAGTGAGCAGAAATTCGGCCGTGTATCTGTTATCACTCGTCACATCAGTCAGTTATATAGAGATATGACTCGTGTTTTCCTTTGGCGTTCGTCACTTCCGATTCAGGAAACCTGTATTACTCAGCTATCGTAGCAATGATCTCTGTGTTAAAATTATATTTGGAATGTGTTTAACCAGCTCTATCACATATGTGATAATGACTGGCACCAATATTGTCCTTTAACGCCGATTGATTAATCACATGTCTGACGTCATGGGTCAAAAGCCGCTCGCATGACCTCTGACGCGACCTTTCAATAGAACCGGCCAGATCTTGGTGTTATAGATACCATCGAAAGTATAGAAAAAACGAAACGAAATATAGATCTGTATTTTAATCAGAATGACAATCAAACCTATACATTAGTATATTAGCTGTGATGGGTACAAAAGTGTAACCGTAATCTTTGAAATGATTGCTTTGGATACGGCTGTAAGGGCTCGGAACGCAAGTCGGAATTACATTAAAAACCCATTTCCGGACATGAGCCGATACAAGTTATATAATTAGATAAATGTGTGCTGAATATGAAAAAACCCAAACGCCCAGGTCGATATTTGATCACTGTTAATTAGAGTAACAGATGTAATAGAACGCCTCGCCGCCAAAACGACGAACAATTAAGCCACTGTCGCCACATTGTAAGGATGTAGGTTTTACTATACTAAATAGTCCCCGTTGCTGTTCCCCTTATTGGCACATTCCTAGCAACAAAAGACCTAGTTCGTACTAGTGTAACAAGTAGATAACTGTCATTTATTACATACCAGGACCGTGTCTGTACCAAAAGAAAATGAAAATCACACCATGTGTGTCGCCAATCATGCATTCATTATAAAATACTTGTGTCGTGTCAAGGCATTTCTACGGAATTCTTTCTCATCATTTGCAGATATTCGTGTACTTGAACTAAGCCCCCCACAAAATTTAAGGTATATATTTCACTCAAAAGATTCCCCTTCCCCATTTCTTACACAGCTTCCAACGATCTGTTAGTCATTAAAAATTTTGAAGCGATTATGGAAACAAATCAATACTTTTCGCTTCGTAAAACACAGAACAGTAGGACGTTAAACCCCATTTCATTTCATTTCACGCTTCGTAAAACCCTGTCTTTTTGTTTATTTCTACCAGACAACACACAGATTAAAAGAATGATATGTGCATTCCGTTGTGTCTGTTTAATTCAGTTTATTTAAGTATTATCTACTTCAGAACTTTGTTCACTCCAGGATGACCTTTAACAGTACCAGTGACATAGTCGCTCTAAGAGCTTTTGAGTGTTAAGATTTGCGATGCATGGGGCATTATAATTTGCCGGAATTTTGACGAAATCGACTTACAATGATAGTACTGTCTAAGAACATCATGTTGCGTAATGTGTTTTGTTGGCAACCAGTATAAAATCTAACAACTTACTCGACACACTAATCAATAGCAATGTCGTACGATTCTTCCATGCCATTACAAATACAGGTATATGTGTGGCCTTACTCTTATGTCAGCATGACATAAGAGGTATAGCATACCAAATGGGAAATGGCGGGTGTGGACGAGATGGGTTGGGGGGGGGGGGGATACACATACCGAATTGACATTTACTAAGCATTATCTTCATTATAACTAAAAAATACGAGGATTAAGCCATGGCTGATATTAGCCCCAGGTGTACACATGGTAAAATATACATACTCTTTCCGGAATATCTGATATACATTGTCACTAGGCTTAGGTTAACTGAACAATCTGAAAAAAAATAATATAATAAAATTCAATTACTATATTATTTACCTTTCAAAGGCAATGATGAGTCGGAGAGAGCTTTTCAGTTCCTTGGTTTCCATGAAAAATATAGAGCATAATATTGCTCTCCAATATAGTAATCTATACTATGTCGCTAGGTGTAATTAGTTTCTCTTGGTGATATATATATATACAGTCGCTTATTTGATGACGTATTTCACAAACCACCATTTTGACATTTTTCAAGAGTAACAACCACCTGTGCTTATAATGGTATTCTTGGGTAAAATATCATTGATATCAGCTTACTCAACACTTTGGTGAGTGTGGTCGGTGATGTACGCATTACATTATTTACCTTAAAAGACGAACGCAGAAGGACAATAAAAGAGAACATTGCTGAAGTTCAGTGTTGATTCCAGTTGTCCATCATTACACAGCTAGATTGATATTAAAGCTAATCAATGAAGAATTTATTGCTTGTAGAGGAGATCACATTTCTTATTTATTACTTCTAATCTTGTGAATTTCTGGATCGTTCGTTCGTTCGTTTCTGGTGTTTTACGTCCACTTCCACCTAAGGTGATATCGTAGACAATTTTTTCTGGATACGAGTTGCCTGATTTTATATCATTTGCAAATGAAATCAGAATTGACTTTGTATTACCACGATCTTCATTATTCACCATTCACCGTATGTTGTATGTAAAATTTCTATTTGGACACTACAAGTATATAGTTTACAGCATGGAGACATATTTTTGTATCTAATGTATGGCCATTACTTGTGTTTTGTCTAGAACTTCACAATGGTTAATTGTTTGCGTATTAACAATAAAGAAGAAAATCCATGGATTTCACCTAAACACTGAATTGAATAGCGAAAGGATATTGACGAGTTACATATTGGAGCACTCACCATGTTATAGATTTGAACGCTTTGTCTATACCGCACAATATGCCTGTTTATTTACCGGAAGTAACACATCAATCCACCAAAAACCCATAATAAAGTTTGGGATAATAGTGTTTCATGATTAAGCAGTCTTGAGGGTTACATGTACCATGGTGTGATCCATAACTTTACTATTAAATTCTGATGATACAATACATAACAATATGAACATTACCTTTCTTATGGTAATCACATTATACATATAGAAAGGCGTGTCTATAATTAAACATTAATTATCGTAAAGTACCCAAGTGCACCAAAACCCAGAGATAGGTAGAAATTAGCTTTATATAACTTATGAGAAAATTACCAAGTCGTGTTTATATACTTCCGCAATTTAGCTGGTACTATTTTTATAGAGATATTTCTTACGGTAGAAATATGTTCATTTTGAAATTATATATATATATATACACTTAACTATGTAGTGTTCATTGTAATGGTGTGATTTTTATGGATTCATAAACGGAAAATCGTGTTGGCGGAAATTGTATCACAAACAGATGACAGGTTTGTGTGATTTCTGCCATCCGCTTTACTTTCAGGGATCTGAAATTGCAGTGGACATGTTTTAATCAGTTAGCACCCGTCTAAGGCCAATTAAACACGAAATATAATTATCGGGAGACAGCAAATGTGACAATTTAAAAATGGAAATAGGTTAGATAAAAGTGAAATGAATACATCGGACAATGGTTCACCGCAGAGCGTCTAGAAATATTATACATACAATTATAATCCGATTTTGAAGATATAAATAATAAACGTGCCGCTAAACTTAAGTAATGTCAACAATACAAGCCATATATAAATATAAGTTGCCATCTTTATAGATATATATATTACATGTTGTAAGTTGACTTTATCATGGGCGTTACATGAAATACGAGCCTATTTTAATATCTACATATAAAGTTAATCAAGAGACGCGTATATATTCAGAGGGTAGTTATTTCGTGTAAACTTGTGTTATTATGTTAATATGTGAAAGTGTTATGTCTGCAAACAAAAATCAATATCAATCATTGTTGTTATTTTCAAATCTGGAATCTGTCAAGTATCAAGAATTGTGACAGTGATATGATGGCCTAATCATTAAATATAGAAAGTGAAATCGATTGTGTAATTAACAGTGATTTAATTAATATTCATCAATATGACAATAATGAAACATCGCCAAACTCTACAGATTACCGCTCAGTAAGTATTGGTAGCCTTTCAGATAGATAAATAATATATAATATATAACATCTGCTTTTTGTAAGCAGAAAGATAATTGGTTACCGTTTTACCTTTCTGCTTCATCCGGGCCAATAGAGAAGGGTATACGCCATGCAGTGTGCTATGGGACAGCCCGGACAGCGTCGTCACGACCTACTCTTATTTCGAACTGTCACGAATTATTTTACGAGAACGCCGATGTGTACACAGGTCGTCGATTTTTCGACCCACTCGAACGACCAGACGCTGTTCCTTGCCAGACCCTCTGCCCTGCACCACTGACAAGAGGAAACCACACGCGGGAACCTCCATGTTAGCGAGACAACATCCTACTTCCCAAGTAAGACAGCCCTACGTGTTAATTATACCGTCTAATACAAATTACTTTATTCTGATCGAAGTTATGGGTGTTTGAAGTGTTGACACGAAATAGTCGATTTTCAAGTACCATTGTAATGCTAATAAACGAAGTCTCGATTGTCAGTCATTTTATTGAGAGGCGTCCATTTTAACGTAAAGCGTTTATATGACACGGGCGATCTAACCCATTGGATATTCCAGCCATCCGATGACCCAGAGAGTTGATGATGGGCTTTTTATGTGAATAAATGTCTAACATAACATTCGAAGTCAGAAAAAAGACAAGCAGTATGCGGGTACGCAGCTTTCAGTTCATAACATACACCGTAACCAGCATGCACCGTAACTATATATTCATCTCTTAAAAGTTTCAGAACGATGACATAGATAACCTTTGATGTGTAAAATGTTTGTGATGTAAACAATAATACACAATAAGTTAACTTTGTCTTGGTCCTGTAGACAACCTATCGTGGGAGGTCGTCGATAATTATCAGAACATACCTAATACATCAATGGTTATCGATTATCTTTTTCACAACAGTCAACCATGCATAAACTATTTCTACTAAAGTCATTTGGATGACGATCAATTGATTTTTATTGTGAGAAAACAGATCGATTTTATACTATCAACAGGAAGTTAACTAATCAAAATGTGGGAGTTTGAGATATAGATATTATCTTTCCATCGAGAACAAGGATCATTTGTTTTGTAATGAAATTAAACTAGAGTCGTAGTAGAATAATCAGTTTAGGTTTATGAAAAAGGCGATATTAAAAAGGCCATGCACCATCTGTTTAGTTATTAACTTATAACCTAGGATTTGGATGGTCAAGTAGTCTAGCTTTAGATTATAAGGTAGCCCCAATGTTATTGACTCAAGTGGCGTGGTTTCCACCCATCCTGTACAAGACAAAGAGTAGGGTCACCTGTCCAACCTCGTCGGTTTTCTCCGGTTTACCCCAACCCCTACGCACAAACAATTTATTGAAATAAAATTGTACCGTATGTTAGTACCACAATGACCTAGTTTGTTTTGAGTGGACGTTAAACTCCCCCCCCCCTCTCTCTCTCTCTCTCTCCTATAAGCCAAAATTCTTAATCCACAACGAGCCCCTTATCCAATACAGAAAATAATGCTTCACAATATGAAGGTTTGGTACCAGAATTCAAGTGTAATTCAAATATCATCGTTTGATATTTGAGCTCGATGGTAACCTTGGGGATTCTTACAATAACACTGCAGAAAAATCTGATTAATTCTTATTTTTTATATATTTTCAGACGTAACTGTATGGACAAACTGGAGTCCAGTCTATATGGTGTATGTATAGAATCATCAGTTATAACATTAACAACTATATCCGTCCTAGCCATTACAGGAGAATTACTTATAGGACTCAAAATCATACAAGGTATAATATTTTAAAAATAGCTTAGATTAATGTTACCAAGAGCCAATTTATTCATATAAAAAAATACCATATAGTTGTAACCAAAAATTTCAATGTGATGGTGCGTTTATTAGTTAGATTTTTTTGTATATCCCCCTTCTAACAAAATTAATCAGCCTTCGTTGGTGGGGCTGCTATATGTTCGATAACCAAATGAAATGTTGTTTATAACGTCGTACTGTTCTGTATCATTAGTATCAACTGGGCTAATAAAGACGGGAATGCGCAATGAATTCCAACTGTCAAGGATTTTTTTACGTGCATGCCAAAGTATACACCCATCCCCGGTTTTTCGTCAGATCCGAACTTACGACCAGACACCGTTCTTTGACAGGCCCTCCGGTTACACCAATTGACACGGTAAACCAAGATGGAAAATATCGCCGGGATCGAATGCCGGACATCCTAGTTAGTGAGCCAGCGCATTACTGGCGGAGCCACATTGGCTTCTGATGCCCAAAAGGATGCCAAATAAGTAATATAAGATATCAAATAAATACTCATATAGTTCATTGGTAACAGCGCAGATAACTCCCTAAGTCTGACCGTTACAATCTTATTTTTATAGACAGGAACATCTTTATTTTTATATTTTATACATTAGGTCCAACAACAAACTTTTGTCGTAATGATCGGCCAGTTTTATGGTTATACTGCGTATTGAGTCATTTGTCACCAAAACCAAAACAGACGGACCATGGAATTAACTACAATTAACTAAAACAGTGGTTCTCAACCTTTTCTGCCAATGGCACACCTTGGAACACATGAAAAAATAGCGGCACACCTGACTAAATATATATGAAAAATATTTGAATTTTGCAAAATAAAATTATGGCAAGTCATATACGGCATACAGCCGTAGACAGAAACTAGTCATAGAAACATAGAATGACTCAAACTAAATAAAGAAAAACACAGCTATGAACTTACCAGTAGACACCAGTGAATACTGAATTGGGATCACGTGGATTTTCGCATTTTCTTAGTGTGCCGTTCAAAATTTCGCGGCACACTTAGAAAGATCTTGCGACACACCTGTGTGCCGCGACACACTGGTTTAGAATCACTGCACTAGAAGTTCATATTCTAGCACCACACCAGGGGGTTAATGACCGAAGGTGATGAAGCGAGTACTGACCTTCGACAAAAGTTTGAAATTTGGGCTCCATTACGTGGTATCGCAGTAAATTTGATGAATGATTGAATGATTTGATTATCATAAACTGTAAAATGGCTAAATGTTTGGGTGATCGCTGGAATACAAAACTGTTATAATGACGTTTATTGTGCCTAAATTTCAGTAAACGAGTTTGTCAAGTGGCGATTTTGTGTAATATCTTTGGATTTCAGGATAATCCAAGCATTCAAAGTTTTTGATTGAATTTCCTGTATTGAACGTTTTGATTGGTAGGATGATCTTGAGTCTAATAATAAGGATGTGGTATTTTTATATCTCTTTTCTAAGGTATATGTATATATAATATGGAAAATAGTAATTATTTTCATAATTTGTATCTAGAACCGCCAAATTCCAATGGAAGGGTGGAGATCACTGGTCACAACGTAACTACGGTCCAACCAACCGATCAAACAGATGGTGGAAGCAAGAGTGATTCTATTCAAACGGAAGGAGATAATTTGTCCACAAATTTAGTCCTCGCCAGCAGTGTCTTTCATTATATCAGCCTTGTTATTGCAGCATTATTTCTTATTGAGGTACAATTATGCATTTGAACTTTTATTTTTATAAATATAATGAAATGGGGTTTAACGTCCTACTTTTCTGCACCAACTGGGCTAGTGAAGACTGGCGTACGCCATACAGTGTGTTATGATGAAAATTGTGACCAACGTGTACACGGAACGACTAGACGTTTTCCTTGCCAGGTCCCCCACCCTGCTTCCCTGACAAGGGGAAATCACGCTGGAAAATCTGGGTGAATTTTCTTACCTAACTCACTGAACCACCGCGGCTCAGTTTTATCTTCATATAAGCATTATGGCGTTATACCACATTAAATAAAACATCAGATATTTTTTATTTATAAGACATTCCAGAAAAAAATGGTTTTATTGGTCAAGTCTGCGTTACTTACTTTTGTTTTATAGTTCTGATTTATGTACGTGTATGGTATCGATTAGTGATGCCCAGAAACATTTATCTGGTTGCTTTCTGTCGAGCTGATAGCCCCATTATTCTTTTTTCTACAGATTACATTGAAAATCATATCTCGAGGGAAACCGTTTTGTATATCACCAATACAGGTAAGAACCCGTTTGAATAAATGATTAGTTTGCTATTTGTGTTTTACACATTATCAACCCGTACGGTGTTTACTACTGTTATATAATAGTTTAAGCTCCAGAACCCAGCATCGGTTATATTTCAACAAAGGCAATGACTTGATGGTCATGGTACAAAAATAAAATCCATATATATAAAATCCAATGAAGTCGCCAATTTTTGACCCAAATTAAGGGGATCTAGTCATTTAAATAGTGTCTGAACTACCCCAGAGCCGCGGCTCAATATCGCGATTACTTGTTACTCAAGACTATAACCGCCAGCGTACGTGTACTAGGCTTAATATGCTAAATGTTTTATTTTATTTTAGATATGTGATTATTTTATTATTTTGGTTGCTCTTGGTCTAGAGATAAGTTTTTCGATTGTTACTTTACCTCAGCCATATTGGGAGGCTCTGACGTATGTTATTATATTGAGGTATTGGAGAATACCATATGTGTGCAATAGTAAGTATATTTCGAAATAAGATTTTAAAGCTACGTTCAAAGAAAAGTATTTATCGGGTGGTTATTTCCAATAAAAGTATGGCAATTTTGGTATATATATGGAAAGTAGAAATATCCAATCTTACTAGAAAAATACTGGATTCCCTAAAAAAACACTCATGGAGTGCATACGGGACAAAAATGTAAGGGTTTCCCTAAACGACAGGCCGACGATTAGGAGTGTCTGCACGCGTGACGTCGAAGGTTGCACGCGGAGATTGAGCGCTTGATGTACATGTTGATAATCTTTATGAAGAATTAGACGTACAACATTTTCTGAGATAAAATTCACGGAAAAAGACGTGGGTGGTGGATAATCCGAGAATTTAATTAGGCTTCGATATTTGTAATAAATAGTCAGCGATTAAAGACAACATCGTATTGTGTACGCAATGAATTCTCCTCGTACTTCGCATCGGTACTGAGAGAGGTATGTCACGTGACACAAACATGACCTCTTTTGATCGATTTTTTTATAGCCAGGGTATTCCCGACAATTGCAATGTTTTGAGAAGGATTTGAAGCAAAATTATGATAAATTAATTAGTCTGAATATGTTTTAGTCCAAATATATCATCAAATCACCCAGTTTGTACCCGGGAATGTATCTTTAAAAAAGATAATTTCTGTAGCATCTCATTAATATGCTTTTATATCATCTGAGTAGTTACCTATATGTAGAATTCAACTGAAAAAACAGAAACACCAAAAACTCCAACCGACATGCCCATTAGCAAAAATTAATGGTTCTACTGATTATCATTGACGAAGGCTTTAGAGTTACCATGCCTTTGTCAGCGACTTCTGGGATTTCCTTAAATGTTGGCTTGCTTTGAATATAGTAAATTGCAAATAGGCTATTTTTGTTGTAGTACTATGGTTTGTAATATTCGTTTCCAAGGTAACGTACAAAGCTATGGTGCAATTACAGCATACTAACAATGGGAGATAACCATTTATGATCGTTTGGATAAAAATACTGAATGGGATTAACTATCTTGATGTTTCCCTACGTCCCTTTAATTCCTGATTCTTCCGGCTCAAAATCATAAACATCCACTTAAACCTGGCAGAAAATGTAAATTCAAACAGTCTTTGTCAATCCAAAAAAATAAATCGATACGGTCAACCTTATTTATTTGTCGATTGTGACACGTATTTGAATGGCGTATGAGAAGGAAATTATCGTGAATTAAGATGGGGCATTATCTCCCAATGCATATTGTTAACTTCCAAACATGCGATATTACTTGTAGGCCTACAATGCAGTATTGAGATATAGGGATTGGAACATTTGTTATTGTAATCGTATAATTAATGTATTTTATTTTAGTTCGAGCAGATGCTAGACGAGTAGAATTTGAACAAGAAATAGAATCATGGCGGATAGCTAAACAGAAATCCGACGAAAAATGTCGTAATATTCAATACAAGCTAGATCACTATAAGGTAACAATAAGATTTCATAATGTGCACTCGAGTTGGGGTGGCTAAGTAAGTAAGGCGCTTGCTCGCTAACCTGGAGGTTTTGATTCGGTTTCGGTGTTGGGTGAGAATTAAAGTTCCTCGAGGTTTTTCGGTGAGGTTCCCTTCAGTGGCGGAGAAGGGACGCAAACCGAGGTCTCGTGTATACTTTGACGTGCATGTGAAAGAACACTCGACCGTTTGAATTCAAAATAAGAGTAGACCGTATTGCCTCTGTCCGGCTAAAATTTTTCCCATGACATATTGCATAATGTCCGTCTTACAATGTCGGACTATCCTATATTTACCTCGATATTCTGTATTTCTTCAAAAATACACCACAACGGTCAAAGATCTCTGAAAGTTTTTCTCACCGATGTATTGACTTAAAACAATCCAGTTGCATTAACTAAAACTGATAATGGATTTAAGAGAGAAAAAACGAAAGCGGTTCTTACAGCAATAAATGTGTATTTCCATTGTGTGTTTTAGTTGGACCATATGGTAAATAGTAAAACTAATGGCCACATACCAGGTAAAAAAGCAGACAGAAAAGAATCAATTAAAAAACGAAGCAACTCAGGTAAGTAGTATAAGGGTTTTGAAAAATATAATATAAACATTGTTGCTAAAGGTCAAGATTCCTTAAAATACTTTTCTCGTATCGAAACTCGGACCTTTCATACTCCATGGACTTCTCGATAGCCCGAGTCTATTCCGGCGTCCGCGTTTTCTTCTTTGGCACTATGGCAGAGGTCATAGACTTTAGGTTTAAACAGAGTAGTGTTGACTACATTTTACTGTATTGAACTGTATATGTATGGAACTTCAAGTATGCATCGTCAAACAGGTTCTATTTTAACAAGTCGTTATCACCCCTTGAATTGTGTTACGAGGGGTTTTGTGCGGCTGATGGCAAATGGAAACCGAAACTAGTTTGGTCTGGTTTGGTTTTAGAAAAATAGAGACTTTAAATGAGCTAAATCGCTATTCTTTGGCGCCTAGAAATGGACACAAATTGGTCGCAACGCATATAATAATGTTATATGAATGTATATATAAAACTGATTTACATTCAATCGTTTCTGATTTTACCGTAATTTCTAATCAGTCATCACGGCCGGCGGATTATGGCTCCTGATTGTACGAAAAATCACACCTTTAGCTTGTGTGCCCTTTAGAGGTCACAATTTTATTGATTGTAAAAAACAAAGACCATTACGACTAAGTTAAAATTCAAAGTTCAAATGGCCGCTCCTCTTTACGAAAATAGTGTAAAAGCATATAATACCCAAGGCGACCTTCGGATGTAAACTGTGGTCGCGACTACAGTCTGAACCAGCACTAGAACGTACATGGCCCGGACCATTAGCTATTCAATATGGCGGCGCCCATGTCAATTGTTTCGCCTGCTACACTGTTGAAATTAATGTAAAATTACAGTGAAAAATATGTAATTTCTCTAACATAACGCTGTAAAAATACCACTGCAAGTTTTTATACTATACATTTACTGTATTAGCGCGGTAACATGGAATTACTGTAAAAAAAAATGGTAAATTAACAATAAAAGTGTAGTTTTACAAGTTAGAACTGTATTTTTATTACATGTAATTTGTATTGATACAACTATGTTGGTTAAAAGTACATGTATAGGTTGTACTTTAACTGTTTTATGGTTAATCCTGTTCAAACATATTTAGATACAGGATTTGTGTACAATTTACAAGAAACGTGTAATTCTACATCTCTTTTAACATTGATAGACCTTTTAAGGCTACATTACTTTACACTACTGCTTCGAATTGTCCATTAGAACATTATTCAGGCATGGTAAAATGGACAATAAACCCCCGATGAATTCGTAACAGGGACGTGTTTATCGATATTGTAGCCCTAATATTTAGAGATTTTCTTTTGAACTATTTAAGAAACAGTTTTACACCATTTTAAAAAGCCATTATTTGGCCACGTGCTGTCGTTCATTTTTTAGAAAATATTCTCATTATTCTCAATACATTTATGCCGACCGTCCTCTTTTTTTTTGCAAATTTTAAAATGATTCAGTTTCGAGTCGCTGGTAAATGAATTATGAAAGAAAATGTTATTCGGATATCGCCAATAATATATTTTGAACGTACGAAGATTTTTAAAAGAATAGGAAATTAGTCTTATTGCGATGCTTTTTACTGGTAATTTATATGTTCTGCTATTTACTCATTTTTAAAAGTATATTTTGACAATGGAGATGAAGAAATGCTTTTAAAACATTTTCTGGCTCCATTCGGGTTAACTGGTAACATGGATCATTTCTCAAAGTTTTTTTGTCGTGGGCCTATATATATTCTCTAACTTCTGGGTGTTACCATGAACCCTGAAATACGGTCCATGGTGAAAATAAGGCATTGGCATTTGGCAATTTCATGATATTTTTCAGACAAATCTACACACGTGTCAGTCTTTTCAGCCAGTACGGCTGGTCACGGCCATAGGTTGAACTAAATATCATTCGCATGTAGATAGTTCGACTAGAGTACGGAAATCCGTGCAACGGAAGGTCGCCCTGTCGGAGACCTTAAAGGCGACCTTCGGTTACAGTTTTTTTCACGACTAGTGGTCGAAACTAGAAACCGAACGCGGATGGTCCGGACCATCGTCTGTTCAAAGAGAGAGAGAGAGAGAAATAGGGTTTAACGTCCACTCAACACAAACTAGGTCATTTCGGGACTAACATATGGTTTAATTTTATTTCAATAATTCGCTTGCGCGTAGGAGTCTTTAGCAGTGGGAGGAAACCGGAGAACCCGGAGAAAACCCACGAGGTTGGACAGGCGACCCTACTCCTTGCCACGTACAACCGGGGATTCGAAACCACGCCAGTTGACTCAATGACAGACTTTATGATACAGCGCGCGCACGCTAACCATTCAGCCATCCAACCCCCCCTGTTCAAAGATGGTTGCCCCCAGGGACATGGTGATGTCACTTGAGTCTGCTTTAGACCTCGGCCATAACCCCAAAAATACCTTAAGCTCAAGGAAGGCCTATACATTCCTCTGTGGAGGATAATGAATCGCTGTGTTATATAGTTTGATAAACAAATAATACTTTCATGAAGGTAAATTTGCGCGAATCAAATTAATTTTAGAGACGACAAAATTCCTAATTTGACTTTACCTTTTGCATAGCGCAAGTATTGAAATTATGCGTAATTTTTAGACTTACATAGATTCAGATATAAAAAAGGAGACAACAAATATCTGATCATAGAGGTAGCAACTATTTTAAATTCATTCGAGCTTTCCTAAAATCATATACTTAACAAAAATAGATTCTTTTTAAATATTCTACACTTTGGTTTCATCGACACCGCCATCTTGGAGCTACTCCGACCATGCCACAATAGCATGGTTCACTATTTTCGGACTATGGTCCGGACTAAATGAAATTCGGATTCAGTTAGTTTGACCATGGTCAGGAAATTACGATAATCGAAGGTCGCCCTAGAGGTCACAATTTATTTCCGATTGGCGCTTATCGGACCGTCGTAAATTTCTGGATTATGGACCCTGATTGTACGAAAAATCACATTTTTAGCTTGTGGATCTCTAGAGGTAGCAATTTTTTATCTTATTTTCAAAATCGTTCAAATAATATCAACGTTATACCATAATTATGGTTGAGTCCGAATTTCCTGAAAATCGGACCGAAACTTCCTGTCAAATGTCCACTCCCCTTTATGCAAATAGTGTAACAATTTTTATCCGATTTCGATGAAACTTAAAACGAGTGTTTAAGTATCTAGTTCTTGGGTGAGTTCAAGTTTGGTGCGCATCGGACCTTCCGTACTGGAGTTATGCCAATTGCCTTTTACGCAAAATGTGAAATATGAATGAAGATTGTGGATCTCCTAGAGGCGACAATTTTTGTCCGATTCAGGAGATGAAAATTAAACTATGCGTTCAGGACCAAAAGTTCTTGGACGAGTTTCACTTTGGTACCTACTTAGAGATTTAGCCCCTGCTATAGAATGTTAGAAACACTCTATCCCGTTGTGTTTTAATTATATGTCATAGATACAACGGAAAGGAGATGGAATGGAATATTCGACTGCTCAGTAAAGTTAACTAATCGCAACCCTCGCAACTGGGGATGGGGGTGGGGGTGGGAGGGGGGTGGGCGCTCTTAACACAGGGATCAGTATAGTGAATAGCAGGGATTTGTCTTCTGAAAGCCTACGTTCTACTTCTAGAAGTCTCACTTCTATATTAAAATCAGGTCTCTTCCAGTTACGTCACTGTATTTAACTGAATAGTTACCTGAGTGCTATAGCTGGAAGAGTACTTGCGGCCAAATTATTTGGAGGGCTAACGCCCCCACTCCGCCGGGCCTTGCGTCTGGGTATTCCAGTCTAGACCGGTAGTATTCTCCTACATGGGATATGGTTAGCCTAGTTCACTCAGCTGTTTCATACAAATGGCGCTTTAAAGCATTCTGGCACGCTATTCGTGTGTCATTTTAAGATTTTAATTTTGTGTTAAATATTGGATATCAGAAGCCCAACTTGTCACGGTAACTACATCAATATTGATTTAAAGTGACCAATAAGCCGTTTTTGCAATGTCAAAGACTGTGGATGATATTGAGTTAAAGACTTGGCTGAGTTGGCTCCTTTAATTTATAGAACCAGGTGAACTGTCATTATAATATGTCAAGAACAAATTAGCAGGAAGGGTATCGGTTGTTCTCGCAAGTATAACGGATTCCTTCAAATCAGTTTTTGTTCATTTATATTTTCCCCAAAAGGGCCAGAAATTGGGTTTTATTTGACACGAATATGGACATAACATTTATTTCAAAAACTCATGATTATACAACGTGACCAGTTCATATACGTGAACGTCAAACGCTCGGTAAAATTCGCTTTTCTATGGATTATACTCAATGTTCATTTTACATTTTTCAGATCCAACAATAAATGGAGTAGGAGTATCGAACGACAAAACGCCAAATGGCATTACAAAATCTTCACAAAACAATGGTCACAGTATAATGATAGAGGATGGTGAAGATTGTGTGGATAGTAAAGTAAACAATTCTAAAAGTGCTGACAATAAAGACAATGTTAAACCTGTGAAATCTGTGAACTTTGACGTGAGCTTTGATACCGATGCTACTCCGTCCCCGTCGATCTCCCCTGCGCGTCATCTTAACGTGTCACAGAAAGGTGGTTACACGCGTACAGACAGTGAAAGCTCTATATCGTACCAGGCAACAGAGGAAGAAGTTATTGTTCAGATAGAAACTCTAAAGTCTCCTCCAATTTCTCCAACAGACGATACTTCAAGTCTTTTACCGGGTAACTATGACCTTTTTCGTGTCAATTGTCATATTTGGCTTTCTTTTAAAGAGAATGGGTGGCGTTGGAATTTGTAATCCAAATTACAACATGCTCTTCCGAGTAGCTAATTTTTTTTAAGTCGGTTGGGAATGGCCTACTACGAGAATAAAGATTGAAACATATACATTTATAAATGCTCTGGTATGGGAACTAATTTTTAAACTATTTTAGTTTTCAACCATTTATTCAAAGGTTTAATTCAAGTTTTAAAACAACTGTATTGTTATTGTAGGTGACCAGTATAAAGAGGAGTATGTGTTTGATAATGTAATGTTTGAAGATGAAGATGATTTAGTTCTGAGAAAAGATTTACAAGTTATGGCTGATATTGATGGAACGAAAACATATAGAAGTGCCGTAAGTTTTGACATATTTTTACACATTAGCCGTTCAGATTAGGCATCCTGCGATTCAGCAACCAATCCCGGGAACAGACTAAACAAAGTTGGTATCTTAATACGTGAGGCCATAAAGCCAAATTTTACATTAGGATGTAATTGTGATTCATGAAAGAAAACGTCAAATAGTTGTAAATGGCATACCAGGTTACGGTTAACACTCACCTTATTCACATAGGACAAACTGGAAGGGAGCTTCGTTTCTTATGGCATCTGAGGAGACCGGTAACGGCATATTCTAGCCCCCTTTGGACCGCCGGTTACCTAAACCTTGCTTTCACCCCGGCGACAGGGAAATTGTATATGGATAGCCTGGAATATTTTAACTTAATACGAAATGACCCAGTGATTATCGATGGTTTGTCTATGAAGCATGATCCAGAATTGTTATCTCATCTTGATAGGCTGGGTGTCATACATTTTTGTTTCTTTTGCCATTTGTTGTAGCAAGAAATGAATGAAATGAAATGAAATAGGGTTTAACGTCTTATTTTTATACACCAACCTGGCTAATGAAGACAAGAATTATATGCAATGTAGTGTGATATGCGTATGGTCTACACTAATTTTGATTTCCCACTGTCAAGGGATCTTCAACGTACCCTTCGTCCTGCACCACAAGCAAAGGTGAACAGAGTGGAAAATCCTGATGAGTCCATCATACTCATCTATCCACTCTGGTTTAATTTAACAACAGGAGATCGGATTCGAACAGTCAGAATAAAACGTGTCTCATTGTTTTATGTTGCAGGATGGTATACCAATGACGTCATTGTAACTTATAAAAGAATGCGAGAGAATATGGATGCTATATTTAATTATATAATTATATCAAAAAGAAAATAGTTTGTTACCTGAGCATCATAGATATCGTTTGTTAAGTCGACGAAAAGCAAAACTTACAGCTAAGAATATCCAGAAGTTATTTTCATTAAGAAATGCAAACTTTGATTTTATACTCAAGTTAAGCAAAAAACTTGGGATCAGACAATTGTTTAAATTTTTAGTCCAGTTACTTGGAGATTTCAGTTGTGGAATTGACTTTAATCAAATCCGTAGCTATCAATTGGATATTTAATGAAAGTAGCTAAAATTGATGTATACGCGGAAGCCAAAATGTGAAGGATAAAGGTGGTTAAAATAGTTTAGAATGAACCTGTGTATATCTGCCAAAGCCCCGACTAAGATACATAGCATAGCCATCACAACGTCATAAAAACACCAGAGAAATGGTTTAATATTTATTGAAGTTAAGACAGTGATTTAAGTTATAAAAAGGTCTTCAATCATATAGTTATTTACAATATATAATAGACTGTGATTTCAACATAAAATGTAAATTAATCGTTTATATACACAATAACTCGCTCAATATAATATATATATATATATTTATTACAAATTTGTAAAATATGCGATGAATTGAATAAAAACTTGTCACTTTTGATTCCTTTTTTATTTCTTCTAAGTAACTCTTTAAAACCCGAAATGAATATGGGTAAATTTGAAGTGCACAATAGTTTGGATGAAAAATTAAAGTGCCGATTTAAATGAATTTAATGTATTTGTTTGTTTTGCAATATGGCCATATTTTTGTTCCACAGTTAACTTAAAATGAAAGTAAAATCAGTAAAAAAGCCGATTTCCGTTGGCTCTGAAAATTTGTTCCATCACTTACTGAAATTGATTAACCCATTTCGACACTATATCTTTGCCCAAATTAAAGGGGTCATGTTCCTGTAAATTTCAATAAAAAGGTAAAAAGGCATTAAGAATAGAACGTATAGTTAATGTCTAGAATATGGGTTCCTGCTAGCCCCCACCATGCACCTTACCATACAAGCGTGAAAGAATGAAAAAATTGGGTTAATGTCCTACTTGGTTGCACCAACCAGGTTAATGAAAGGGGATTCCAACTGCCAAGGATACTTTTACGTGCAAGTCACCCGATTTTTGTAACCACCCAAACGACTAGACGACTTTCCTCGCCTGGCCCTCTGACCTGCAGCACTGAAAAAGCGGAAACCACGCTTAAAAGTCCAGAGGAACTTTCTCGACCAGATCCGGGATCTCCTTGTTATATAGTGGGCCTTTGCCTTACTGAGCCACCACGGCTTCCTAAAGATTGCTATACGATATTTTATATACAGTACCCTAATCCAAAACAATAACACTTACTACTCATTTACATGTCAACATTCAGAAACAGGACACGGGCCGATAACATGCACAATACCATTTTTTCCAAAACAAACTGGTGTTGCATAAGATGGAAATCCCCGGCAGTGGTTTCCAGAATTAGAAATAGGTCCTTGGTCAACAATACTGTAGTTGGAGGGCCATAGTGTTATATTCCATGGATCACAATCGAGAGTGATGGTAAAGATAATAACAATGGACATGGTGGCCGCACTGCCTTTGTAAATTGTACCATATGAAGGGTGTACAACATAACACGTGGTCGCTGAAAAGAAAAACATATGTGCAATTAAAGCAATACCACACTGAACTTTGATTTTTTTTCAAAACATGATGATAGTAAATACATTCAGAATCCTTTATAACTTAGACAGTTTTCGAAAATATTGTCCATACATGACCGTAAAAAAGGCATAGTAAATACATATCAATCCTTTATAACTTGGACATTTTTCGAAAATATTGTCCATACATAACCGTAAAAAAGGCATAGGTCCGAAAGGAAATGAGAACCCTGAGAATGGCCACGGTTTCAGATAGACTACACTACCCGACTTCTAATCTAAAGCGCACGCGTTAGACCAGTCGGCTACCCAACGAGCAGTAATACTGTAATACACTATAATAGTATATAGAACTGCTAACTGGGTTATTTCTGATTAAATTTAAATAAAACGTCGATAAAAGGTGTTACTTACGTGCACACAAGATAGTTGGCTGCGACCAGGTTTGATTAAGTTGACAAACAGATTGATTAGAGCCAGAAATATATACCCAGTCAACTTTACACACATAGTTGACTACAGAGAAGGCGGTTGTAGTATCATAGACCATCTCTGTACCAGTATAATCTGCCAGCTCATCAGGATCACCACAATCAATTGTACCTGTTTATAAACAGAAATAATATATATGGTACATGTAATCATAATACTCCTCGGGCGAATGCTTCAGCAATATGGTTAATTATCCCTGAATTTTACCTGTTTTATTCTTTAGATCCCGGCTGCAAATTGAAATCCTTAAATTCCTAAATCCACATGTATCAGCACTGTACTTTATAATATAAAGTATTGTGGTTTGAAAACTCAAAAGATAACAATGCTGACCGAATTAATAATCAAAATATCGCTGATGTTGCTCAAGTTCTCGTCTTTCGAGTCAAAACTTGTCTGCCCTAAATGATTTGACTTCGTTGGGGGCGCAGATCGTAACACAGATAAGCTTATAAAGAAACTCTGAATAAATGATGATGATGCTTACTTGTACAAACTAGAGTTGGCACAGTCCAAGTTCCATTAGATTGGCAAACAGAAGTGTTGGAGCCGGAAGTATAAATCCAATCTGATTGACAGACATGGGTCGCCACAGAATCTTGGTAAGTTATATCATAGATGACATCTATACCAACAATTGCACTAGTCGGTATACCACAATCAATTGGTACTGAAAACCAATGTCCAAAAATATCAATAACAATAATAAGTTGAAATATGCTGATATTTGGACAGTTCTAAAATATAGAACTGGTCGCCCTATATAAACATTATTGTTAATTGTTGGAAATTAGTAACAAGAGCAAATTTTTGCCTTACAAGTACGCAGTAATGCAGGAGAGTTCAGGACAACACAATGTTATCGGAAGTGACAAATCGCCGTGTAGCCTAGAGGGATAAATAATTGTCTCACACACTGAACAATTAGCTACCATACCCCCCCCCCCCTCATCACACACGCACACATTGAGTATGCATCCTGGATTTTGACAGATATGTGAGACATGGTAAGGACCGGCTGTCACTGGTGCTACCATTTTCTACGACTTTCTTCCTGGTGGCTACAAGGACAGTGTTGCAGCGGAATAGTCATTAAAATAGGGAGGATCGGTTCTAGTTATGTTACGTCTACTTCCAGGTCTACTTCAGCTCCTGTTAGCTGAACTCCATCTCCATGAACTTTCAATCACTGTTAT
Source organism: Patella vulgata (assembly GCF_932274485.2). Classification (NCBI taxonomy): domain Eukaryota; kingdom Metazoa; phylum Mollusca; class Gastropoda; family Patellidae; genus Patella; species Patella vulgata. Next base: position 47,280,474 of record NC_065882.2, on the reverse strand, counting down.
TCTATAGGAAATATTTTTGATTCAGAAACACGAAACTTTGCACATAGTTTCTTATTGATGTATTTGATACATTAAAACAACGAAGGGCTATATTTTAGTAAAAATAAGGCGAACAATTTTGAGTATGCTTTGTGATCTCGGGGCCTGGTCTTCGTTTGCTTTAACCATGGACGTGGGCATTGACAGTCTTTTTGTCATAATATTATATCTACTATAGAAGGATCCCATTGAGCTGCAATGATTTGGATGAGAGATGAGGTGCAGTACTTATTTTTGGGCAACAGTACAAACACCTCCATATCCACAACAAACCGCGGACACCAGTGTGGAATATACTCATCAAACACGCCATTTCACTGCCAAACAGTACAAGTTAGATTTAATATATCATTTTTTTTTTACATCGATCTAAGAGTTTCTGTGCGAACTTTCCGTTTAAAGTTATGTAATACCTTGACAAACAACATTACTTGAGTTCCATTGTCCATTACTAAAACATCGAATAGTTGGATTTCCACTTACGTAACCATATAGACAAGTATAGGTAAATTCCGCGGGAAAATACCGTGTTTCATTAGTGATCAGAGTTGCCCAATCTTTGGTTGGCGGAACTTCACACTTTACATCATAATCTAAATATAAAAAAGCTATAGCATGGACAACAAGACGGAAAAAGGAGCATGACAATATTACTAAAATAACTATACGTCCTCTATTTAAAAAAAGTCCTTCTGTTGGAGTTGTCATTTGCCTCATTCAATGACATGCACTAGGATAATACAATATTTGGGAAATGTTCCCTTTTTCTTGCTTAGTGTTCGGCGATTGTTTCCGTGGGGCATGTATATTATTTGGTGTTTAAGTTTCACTCGACACAAACCAGGTCATTTCGGGACTAACATATGGTTTAATTCTTATTTAAATAATTCACTGGCCGGAGAAAAATCAAGGCATTAGTCAGGCGACCTTATTCACTCTTTGTCAAGCACAAGTGGGGAATTGCCCCCCCCCCTCCCACGGTAATGAACGTGTATCTGTTATATCAACGCCAAGAGATTATCAGGCTAATGTTTTGTAATCATTTGTTAATTGCAATACATCTTAGTACATATTTGTTTATCAATAATTCCTTAATTACAATATTAATCATATATTTTAGCACTCATTTGTTGATAATTTCAATAACGTTTTTTTTGCCGAACTCATTTCTTCTTATTCGTTAATTAAATGGGGGGTTGGATGGCTGAATTGTTAGCGTGCGCGCGCTGTATCATAAAGTCTGTCATTGAGTCGACTGGCGTGGTTTCGAATCCCCGGTTGTACGTGACAAGGAGTAGGGTAGCCTGTCCAACCTCGTGGGTTTTCTCCGGGTCCTCCGGTTTCCTCCCACTGCTAAAGACCCCTATGCGCAAGCGAATAATTGAAATAAAATCAAACCATATGTTAGTCCCGAAATGACCTAGTTTGTGTCGAGTGGACGTTAAACCCCATTTCTCTCTCTCTCTCGTTAATTAAATAAAGCTTTAGTTTTTGAAAGCAAATTAATTATTTATACAAAAATCAATTTGCACTAAATAAAGGTTTTACATGGGCGGTTGTAATCGCTTGTAATTAATCTGTATAAACCTATATCTTCCTTTTACTAAATAATATTTTTTTATACATAAGCGTCGTTTTGGAGTTCATGAACAGGGCTTGTATTTCAGAAGATCCGTTTGGCATAGTCTATAGTCATTTGATTCAACTGAATGGTCTGATTTGTGTAGTCCACCTTCTACTAAAGAATCCAATAATATACATAGTTTCAATCTAAAACCAGCCTACAGATCTGCATGTCGAAGATTAAACCCATCATAAGAAAATTATGTAGTAGATTTCAAAATATCCTGAATTTCAACTACATGACTACGTTCTTTTAAAGGAGCTAAATCGCTAATATGTTGGACCTAGAAATTGGCACAAATGAAATGAAATGAAATGAAATGGAGTTTAACGTCCTACTTTTCTGCTCCTAACCTGGGCTAGTGAAGACGGGCATACGCCATACAGTGTGCTATGAGGGAAATTTTGCCCGGACAGCGGCACTACGGCCTACTCTTATATCGAATTCCAACTGCCAAGGGATCTTTTACGTGCACGCCAATGTGTACACGGGACCTCGGTTTTTCGTCCCATCCGAACGACTAGACAGCTTGGCACAAATGAGTCGCAACACATATAATAATGTAATATGAATTTATATAAACTGTTTTACATTCAATCGTGTCCGTTTTACTGTGAATTGTCATCAGTTATGTTCGGCGAAATACGTCAGAAGTCTCAACCGCAAGTCAGTTTCTAGCGTCTGGTTATTCCAGTCAACACCGATATTATTTATTGCGCATGCTCTCCAAATAAGAACATGATATCACCGTTTGACATGAGTTGTGGAATATGTCTAGCCTCATTCTTTGAGCACATTGTTACAAATGGCGCTGAAAACGCATTATGGTACACGATTCGTGTACCAATGGTAAAATGTTTATTTTGTCTTAAATATTGGATATCAGAAACCCATCTTTCCGGGTAAGATCACAACACCAATGCTGATTTAAATTGCAAAAATAAAATCGTGTTTCCAATGTCGAAGATTTTGGATGATATTGAGTTACGGACTTGGCTACTTCAACATTAAACTAAGTTATTAAAGAACATTAGCAAACCTCAAAGCGGACTGTGGGTGAAATTTGTCAAAGATGCATTATGTAACATAAAGAGCTGACAGTTCTCGCTATAATAGTTTTAAAAAATAGATCATGAAAATGGAATATGTTGAAAATTTCAGTCAAATTACTTCATTCTGAGCGGAGTTATATCCAATTGAAAAACAATATAGTCTCGATTATCAACGCCGCCGCTGTTGCGATAACAAACAAAGTCTCGATTATCAATTTCTTAATTAAATTATTAACTGCCAATTGTGTTTTAATCAGTTGAAAATCAAAAACATCAGATAGTCTAAAGAGTTGATTATGGGCTTGGCATGTGAATAAATGTCTAATTAATGACTTATATAACATTTGATATCAAACAAAAGATCTGCATTAGGCAGATTTAGCTCTTACATAATGCATGCATGTTTTAGGTATGCAAATCAAACAGAAAAATGTGAAACAATAGATTATTTGCCTTGCTCTAAGGTATCAGCTGAACATATTGAGTGAGACCTGTAATTTGTGATTGAGTGACCTGATAAACGCGACTACCTGAAGCATTTTTGCTTACTAAAACAACAACCGGCAATTTTATAATATGTGACTGACTTGGCAAAATTTCAAGTAAACAAGGGTCATAACTCTAGAAGTAGTTACCATGAATTCAATAGTATTCTCTGTTTCACAAAATGTAAAAATGCATAGAAATTTCAAGCAGATTACATATAATACCCTTTGTCGCTAGAAAAATAGTTCAAAATCAATAGGATTGTTTGTTTTATTAATTTCAACAATGAAAATACATTTCAAACAGATGAGATAATAATTTTTGATACTAAGCAGCAAAAGAAACGACAGGTTGGTATGTTACCCTGAATAGACGCATTGCGACACAGGCAACGGAGAACTGTTCTGTTCAAAGTAAAAGTCAGTATTGCGTATCAACTGCAGATGGCAGGACCAGAATATGGCGTCGACATGGCTAGCGTTATTCTGACCAATGTGTCATGGAACGAGACTCACAAGGAGGTCCAAGCATAATGGTTTGGGGTGGAATCGGCCTGAACCAGAGAGTGGGTCCTGTGTTGTTCCAAAAACTTGATCCAGGGAGAGTAGGCGGCATCACAGCAGTGCGCTACGTCGATCAAGCTCTCAGATCCCACGTCATACCACATTTCGCGCGTCATCGAAACAACGTTTTCCAGCATGACAACGCCCGTGTCCACACCACCAGAGTTACTCGGGACTTTCTACAGCAGAACGGTGTCAACGTTATGCATTGGCCAGCCCTTAGTCCGGATTTAACCCAGATTGAACATCTTTGGGATGAAATTCAGAGGAGACTTGATAACGTCGTATCGAGACCAAACACAGCCGATGGATTGCGCCAGGCTTTTCTGAGAGTGTGGTTCCAGATGCCAATGGCGTTTATCAATCGTCTGGTCCACTCCATGTACAGACGCTGCGCTGCTGTTATTGACACTCGCGGTGGACACACCAGATACTGATGTATAGACCGTGTACAGACTCTAGTTTCTCGTAATGTCTTGGTATTGTGATGAATTAATCACTAATGTGTCAACATACTGTTCACAAAAAATTGCTTTGATCCATTAAGTAAGTCGTTTGCTAGAATGATTTGATTAAAGTGCCTCTCTGATTTTGAAATCGTACTGACGTGGGTGGTTTTTTTTTTGTTTTTTTTTTAGCTGTTTAGTATATATATAGGGTTCACAAGATTTTACGAAGCGAAAAGGGGATATGATTTTTGAAACTGTTGAAATTGTTTCGCTATTTTGAACTATCAATTTTAATCAGATCGGATGAAAACGTTTGTCGCGGCCATAGCTATTAAAATTATCAACTGAAAGTGTTCAAAATCAAAAGAATTCATAATTTGAACAATGTAAAGTTACAGGAGATTGAATCATTTAATGTAGTATGTAGCGAGTTCACAAGAAGTTATGGACGACGATAGACGGAAGGGTTAGACGACAATATATAAATTTTTTTGCCAACACATTATACTGATCGATCATTTCTAACTTAATTTATGGTCATTTCAAATTTACATTTAATTTAGGCAATTATAATTATAATATGTGCGAAATTGCATTCGTTTGAAATACATGTGGACGAAGCGAATTGGTGCGCCTTTAATTAATGTAGGCGGTTAAAATGGAAGCTACTTACCAACAGGCAGACAAGTATAAGAATCACTGTATGGTATACAAACTGCCATCTCTGGACAATCATGACTCAGGCATTTACCAGCCAACTCCTGATTTAACAAAAACGCAAAAAATATAATACAGATTTGGAACTAAAAACAATACTTTTGGATTGAAATTTAAAATGCGTCATTGAACTAGATAAAATGAAAGTGCTTTAACTATGGGGCTAAGTGGAATATATTATTAATATGTAGATAATTATAATATATATTATGATATATTTACCCCTGGCATTTCTTCTAACAAACCATATCTATACTGTTCATCAGGCTCTAGTGGGTAGACATGACCATCTATAGGCTCAATATTCAATTCGCATTGTTTTCGTACACTGTGAAAATTAAAGGAGTGACAGAGCTTTCTGTAATAACATAAATTAATACATTGCTGTACAATGTTAGCACGTATAGTAGCGAATGTTAAATTCACTACCTTCTGTCCGATTTGAACGTTTGGGTTAACAGAATTAGGTCCGAGTCTTGTACATTGCTGACAATCTATTCTTCTCAAAAACCAAAGACAAAACGTAATAGCAGTAATCAGAAGCTGATGTTTTGCTAACATGATCATGTTAGGGCAAATCCATTAAGAAATCCTAAAAAACAATCCCTGGACTAAGACCGTCTTAAACCATTTATTTGGCGTACCAGTACGAAGATTGTCCGGCCTTCAAACTTTAAGAATTCCTTTTAGCCTATTAAGACGTGCCACTAATGACTTTATATGGTACAGGTATATTGATTTTTTATATGTGAAGTATATTGTGATTATTGCAGAACAACTCCTAATATCTATCATAAAATCCCAGAGTGCATTGTTTTTAAAAGAATAGTAAACTCTCAACATAAATATTTTGTTAACATTTATTTTAATCAAACTTCTTGAAATCCCAAACCGCTGAGTTTGTGGCAATAATCCCCCTCAGACCACATTTATATACATTTTATTTAGATCGATACATGATTATGATAATAAACACCTATCTCTAAAATGGGTGCTCATCCGTTATCATCTTTTCCATTAATAAAATAGGTATAGAAACATTAGGAATCGATATTTTTATATCGTAACAATGGATATGATAAAAGATAAAGAAATAAGCGTGACAGAAAGATATAAAGACATAATGGAATAATCATTAGTATGGAGAGATATCTTATCGAGTCTTGGTCATTAATGCCCTGGAAAGTGGGACTTCCCGTTCCCAATTGAGATGAACACACATCTTTATAGTAATAGTTATGTATTCATGTGAAAGAAAGTGATTGGAAAATATATACTGAGCGCCATGGAAAACGCATCACTTTTTTTCCCCAAATATTTTTTACTAGGTGGTTTTGTATGTATACTATTATGCAATACTATGAACTATTGTTTCACACAATGCTCCCAAACGCAAAAAATATCGGCCCGTGTGCACAAAAAAAATTGCACGAGATGCACATGAAAAACCCAATATTCACGCGCAGCATTGCGTTAGCCCTTTAAAAGCATGTTTTCAACTTAATGTGCAGTACATGAACTGTGGAACGTCAATCTGTCGTAATTTGTTGTTGGACGTGTGAAGGAATCGAGCTAGAGATGCCGAGACTTACTGAAAATCAACGGAATGAAGCCATGGGATTGTCCAGGGCTGGCATGTCTACACGTGCTATTGCCAGACACTTCAACTGTCATCAGTCCACTATTGTAACGTTGGTGGAACGTGTTCGAGTTACTGGATCAACACGTTACTGGTCCACAACGCGTTACAGCCCAGGCTCAAGACCGCTACATCCGGGTCACTCATCTGCGTGACAGATTCCGCCCAGCGACTCGAACAGGTGCAGCAGTCGTCGGAAGACAAGGACCAGTAAATGCCAACACCGTAAGACGTCGTCTAAGAGAAGTAGGACTCCGTGCACGACGGCCTTATGTTGGAGCTATCCTCAGGGATCATCACCGTCAGCGGCATTTGATATGGGCTCAAGGACACCAGACATGGAGAAGAGTAGACTGGTAAAGTGTGCTCTTCAGTGATGAGAGTCGCTTTCATCTTTATCACGCTGATGGCCGTCAACGTGTGTGGAGACGTCTTTGGGAACGTCTTGCAGACTGCTGCGTCTTCGAAACGAATCGATGGAGTGGGGGAAGTGTAATGGTGTGGGGAGGCTTCACATTTTATCACCGGACCGCCCTACACATTTGCAGGTGTCGCGTTAATGCTGTAGGATACCGTGATGATGTCTTGCAACCATTTGTTCTTCCGATGTTTCGAGCGCACCCACAACATCAGCACTTCCAACAGGATAATGCACGCCCGCATACCGCCCGTTTTAGTATGGACTACCTGGCTGCTAACAACATCAATGTCTTGGACTGGCCAGCCATGTCTCCGGACATGGCACCGATAGAACATGACTGGGATGAGATTGGACGCCGTCGGTATCGGAGACCACAGATGCACACCATTGCTGCTTTAGAAGCTGCTCTTGTCCAAGAATGGAACAATTTGCCCCAGGCCTTCTTTCAAACATTGGTAAATTCCATGCGACGTTGCTGCACAGCGTGCGTAAGAGCCCGTGGAGGACACACGCGCTATTGACATCTGTGTCGTACTTTTGGTTTTGACCCCTCTGACTTTGTACCGTTGATTACAGATTAAACATTCATAAGTGTACAAATGTGTTGTTATTGATGTGTTCCCATTTGAATATTGTTCACAATAAGAAGCAAAATAAATAAGATATGTTTACAGGATCATTTTGTTATACGAAAAACTAAGTGATGCGTTTTCCATGGCGCTCAGAATTTGAATATAATTTCCTTTTGAACGCAAATGTTCCATTATTATGAGAAAACAAATAATAAATCAGCATTTTTTTTATTATCTCTTTTGTACCAGTCTTATTTATATTTATCTATTCTGCTTCGTACATGATGTGATGAGTCCAGTTGCAGTACTTGCAAAATTATGTATTTTTGTACCGTGTAGAAAGAGATTAAGGCGATAAGTCGACATCACGACGTTACGACATTTGGTTGTGTTAATACTGTCGTGTTATCGGGTTATGAAAAGGGCGAGATTTCACATAGCCGCATGAGCCTCATAGTACGTTTACTATTCCCTATGGCTATTCGAAGTAAGAATTACTGTGTTCTCTCGTTAATCATATGGGATAACTATGTAATTATAGAATTATATCACATGTAATATATTTTGCAATATATATGTTACTACCTCATTTAAAATTGTATATGTATATAGATCACTTCTATTCTGGATATTTTTAAAAATACTTCATATCAGTTAACCGTGTTCCTGTAATGACTCTGACCGAAAGCTTGCGAGTTACTGTCGAGCACCAGAAAATTGCACGTCCTTAATACCATCTATCAGCTTAAAATTAATAGGAGAATATATTCGAGGATAACTCTATAGTTTGTTTTATTTCTATAAAGTAAGAGCAAGAGGACGCCGCAACATCTAACCAGAAACACAGAGACAATCTGCGCGGACAAGACAGAAACAAGGACATCAGAACATTGTAAGGCAATCAAATCAAGATGGATCTTGGGTCCGGTCATATGACAGATGGCACAAAGTAAAATTTATATATTCTCAATATCACATTATCTCATTGTCATTTTTATCGATTCCATGACTATTCATTTGCAAGAATATTAAGGTTGTCCATACCTTTACCGGCGGTTATTGCTACTAGAATTTCAACAATATACGGTATAGGCGGCTTGCATGTATACACGCTTGAAACTGAAGCCCTTCTTTAACGAACTGGTTTGCCGCAGATGAGATTGAGGGTTTTTTTTCAAATTTGCAGGAAATGTAATAAGGAAGAGACCATTCGAAATTCAGAATAATTCGATATCAAATGACAAAGTTATCTTCGAATATACTTTCAAATCTATGAAATCGTGTGAACGCCACGAAACAGGATATCTAGATGGAATATGTTGATATGTCGTGGGATTGGTCATTTGGACAAAGGGAGAACCCTGTCGAATCGCAAAACTTTTATGATCGTGTTTTATTCAAATAGGAAATTAATTGGACCCCAATCAACCAGGAAAACTATGATAAACCTCTTACAAGCACGTTGTATTTCAGTTTCCTAAAACCTTTTGACAAAGAGATGGCGGAGTGGACGGTCCAAATATAGGAATTGCTCGTAAATATAAATACAATAACTAGGGTTACACTAGTATTCATTTATCATGCATTTCAGTCTGTATCTAAAATGTATTCCATATTATATCTGTAATATTATTGAGATGTACAATAAACATACATAAATCCATATAAACGCTACTGTATTCAATGGTTGTTTTGGTGTGGTAAATTATAAAAATATTGTTAAACTAAACTGGTCATAGTTCAATATGCAATCTGATTAAAGGATATTATCATATATTACAGCCCTGTGTTTAACGATGCAATTTGCCATGGAGACAAAAGCTTACGTTGTGGGCTGTCAATATTCCAATAATACCACTCTGTTAATACGTGTAAGGCCTAGCTCCGAACACCAATACTTGTTGTTGTTGTTGTTTATTACAAATTTAACGTCCAATACATTATACATGATATTATAGACAGGTTGATTTAATTAAGACATTTACATATTATACTCTTCAAAACAAGTAGGGGATATTCAGAGGAGGAATCACCTTGACTGGCAGAACGGACTTGCATATTGTTCAAGGAAGGGTCACTGGTGTGTACTACCGTGACCACATCCTGGCAACGATAGTTCTGCCCTTTGCTCAACGTGCCGGTCGACGTTTCATCTTTCAAGATGATAATGCCCGTGTCCACCGCGCTTGTGTCGTGAATGACTACATCCAGCGTCACGATATTGTCCACATGCCTTGGCCAGCCATGAGACCTGACCTTGTCTGGGACATGATCGGGACACGTCGACGTCAACGTCAACCGACAACACTGCAAGAATTGGCCGTGGCGCTGCAAGAGGAGTGGGTCAGATTGCCCCAAATCGTGATTGGACGGTTGATTGGGAGCATGCCACGACGAATTGCTGAATGTCTGGGTATTGGTGGAGCAATTACTCTTTATTAAGACAAAAATCAAAAACGTCCATTTTCACTTTTGACAGTGTATCTCTTTGCGAGTGAAATGGGCCGTCAGATAAGCCGCCCATATGAACTGTTTATGTTCATGTGTAGGCAATTGGCCTGTTATTAACATACTCTGGTTACCTGTAATAAAAACAGCAGTGCATTTCTGCAGTTTTGTATTGTTTCTGAATATCCCCTACTTTTTTTGAAGAGTATTTATAATGAAAAAGAAAATGAGTAAAACATTATGTTTCGTGCTTTATGTTTATATTATAGGTTATCCATTGAGCCTAAATTTAGTTTCAAACGTAATTTGCAATACATGCATATTCCATTAACTTATAAAAACAACTAGTTATTTCTGTTTACTGTAACTTTTGCAAAAGGTGATATTTTGAAACCAAATTTACAGGGTAAGAATACATGTTGTTATTACCCCGAAATATCATAAGATCACCAGATTCTTCGATGTTCCTTCGGGTATTAATATGGGGTAAAGGTTAGTGAACAAAAAGGATATAGGGATATTAGATTATGACGAAATATTGTATATTTTGGGGGGTTTTGTAATGGGTCGAAAAAAATTCAAATACTATAATACACCAAATATGGGATGCTTACTCATTTCCGAACACCTGTTACCTCTTGCCTTTCTGAGGGGAGCGGGGGGTGGGGGGGCATTGAGTGGTTCTTGTGGTATTTTACATGTAGATTTGGATATACTTTGAGCGGTTGCAATTTGAGCATTGTTATTATCTTTAATACCCTTAAATGGCTTTATGTATTTACTTATTTTTGATATTCAAGTGGCGTGGTTTCGATCACAAGCTTCTACGCGTAGGGTAGGTCGTCTGCCAACCTCGCGGGATTTCTCCTGGTCCTCCATATAATTGTGTACGATTAGTCCCGACATGGCCTAGTTTAGATCGAGTGGACGTTAAACCCAATTTCTATCGCTCTCTCTCTACTTCTTCGTTTATTACTTGTTAATAAATCCACAAAGATATGTTTTTTTATTAATATTTTTGGTTTTCTGGCGGTCAGGTTTACCTTATTGTACATTTAATTATATAATTGTCTTCAAATACCGCATAACTACAGTATTAAGTGTTAACAAACAATATATAAACTACATCAATAGTGAAAAAATATAACATTTATATGTATCTATTTACGATCAATATATCGGAGTCTTACAGGCTGAGCGGGAGACATAATTATATCACACCATGTATCAATAGGTTTATCATCAACCAATTCCAGATGGAATCTTCTTAACATCTGAAATGAGTAATTTATTCTTATTATAATCTCTGATATTTATTTTATGGATTTTCATCACTTTAAACTGCAATATTGTGAAAGTTGAATACAATTCAATTCCGTTCAGTATTTACAAAGATATAAAAATTTGTAAACAATCGGTATACAGCCAAAACAAGGCAGCAGCACCTTTAAAGATACATTCCCACAAAAGTATTTATTAGATGGTTATTTCCAATAAAAGTATGGCAATTTTGGTATATATGGAAAGAAGAGTGTTCAAGACGGTATCCCAAAATAACAGACAGTCTCCCCCAGCGACGTAATGAGCGCTTCTTATGTCGTGATCTTATGGCTAAGAGCAGTGGCGTCGTGACCATTGGGGCCCGGGGGAGGGGGGCTCGGGCCCACAAATTCTCAGGGAAATAAAAATATTTTTATTGATATTATTATGACATTATTATTTAACCATTGCTGTTACCCATTAAATGAGAGCATACAAAATAGTATTGAGATTCAGACCTAGTAACACCATGTCAGAACTTGACTGCTTTTTACAAAATGTGAAATACATTTATTAATCCTTTCTTACTTGAGATACTAAAGTCTGCATTTCCATTTCTGCTACTCGACGACCTACAACAATTAATGCAGATAACGAAATTAAATCCAATGTAATTCACATATCAAATTTTCATACAGATTTGCCATTTTAAAGGTGAGCCCAGGTAACGGACTTCCTTGAATCAGCCTATTGTAGTCATTGGTAGGTTGCCTCAGGTTCAAAATTCAGATTCCCGCGGCATTTTCTATGATGGCTGACACTCCACACTCACCACATAATGAACATTCCCTTATCCAGACACAGTCTCGCTACTGCTCTGACCTCTATCTTTATATATATTTATGTCCAGGCCGTAAAAACAACCACAGATCATAGCTATAGTTGCTAAAACACCTTTCCAAATGTAGGCGGAACTGGATACATGTCTCTCATTTTATTAATAATGTTATTTTCATTGTCTATGTAATATAGATATCAAAGAGACGGGGCCAAATAGTAGAGTGAGACACCAGATATTTTCAAACAGCATAATCTCGACGTAATCCGGACGGTAATAAACCGCACAACTGCGCTTAAGGTACAGCCCTAACCAATGGCGTCTATGAATAATATTTTGAGTTAACTGAGCATGTGGAATACTCGACAAAGGGTCGATTGGTTGTTTCCCCGAGGTATCTTAAACCTGTTGTTCGGCACGCTCGATTGGTCATATTCCCGAAGAAACTTGGAGCACAAACAGGTTTCATAATTATTAACTTTTTAAAAATAAGGCCTACAAATATTTTACTTACCAACACACATTCTTGGTCCGAAACCAAAAGGTAAATAAGCAAAGGGATGAACTTTATCTTGTCCAGGTTGATCTCTTAACCAACGTTCAGGTTTAAACACTTCAGCATCTTTATACAAAGACTTCGTTTCTACCAAGTGCATATGGTGAGTAAGCAATCATTTTCTTGTTTAAATAAAAAAATAGAAAGCATTAAAGATAGGATGTCAAGCAACTAAATATACAAAAACCTGTAATAAAAGCTTTAATACGAGGAAGCTTTACACGGTTTAGGCTTGAAATTTCAATTTAGTTTCAAACAAGCAAGTTCACTTTCCATGAGTGAAATAAAAGGATGACAATAACAAAGTTATCGCGTGGAAATGGCCTAGCAACCAAGTATCAGTAATATTATTATATATACGTATGCTAATGAATGGATCGTACAGACTACCGAGCTAAACCAGAGTCTTCCAATAATACACGTGTATACAAAATTTGGCTGAAAGAAGGTAAGTTGTTGCACGGAAAGTATCAATCAATAACATTTCAGGAACCCCAATAAGAATGTATTAGCCGCAATTGCTCCCGAACTCGGCATACTTATGCACAATGTTGTTGAATATGGATAATAATTAGCGAATTATTACACTGAAACTATCAACCCATCAACTGCCAGCTCTACCGCAGGAGTCATACAATGCGTCTGTAAAAAACGTTTTGTTGAAAACATGTTAAACATACATTATGCAAGAGCTAAATCTGTCTTTCTTTAGGCCTTAAATTTTATCTAAATTATTAATTAGACATTAATTAACTGATCCAGACGATAATTGACTCTCGATGGCATCGCTAGTCTGCGATATTTACTGGATTAAACCCCGGTCTGCTGCTTCTGATTAAATAAATAAAAATGGATAATCGAGACTATGTTTATTACTGCACCGACTTTAATAATGATGATCGAGGCTAGGCCCAAAATTCAATCGCTAAATACTCGGTTCAGGGTGGATCAATTTGACTGAAATTTTCAGCAAATTCCCTTTACATTATCTAGCTTTTAAATATTATAGTGAGAGTACCAGCTCTTTATCTAATTTCCCATAATGTATCTTTAAAAAACGAAATTATGAAATGTATGGTTGTACTTCTAGCTGCCAAGAGTTCATTTCCGTGCATGCCAACGTAAACCATTCGAACCACTAACAACACTGAAACCAGGTGGAAAATCCCGAGGGTTATCACTAGGAAATTCCAACTAATCGTAGAATCGAGGGACAAAACGTCTCACGATATAGAAAAGATAAGGCTCCCATAATGCAGGTAAAACTATGTAAAACAATGATTCGAGTCATCAACCTTATCACTATTCAAGCATTGGTTGTTGGATTGATTGTTCCAGAAGTTTTTAAATTATCTCAACTCCCTTGGACAGTGACAACCAAGTCAAGAGATGAATTCCGCAAGTGACACATGAATAAAAATCCCCACCGTGATTATTATGATATAATGTCGTCTACAACTCTTGTTTTTGGCTTGCGGGAGCGGGAGGTTATGGTTATAGTGTCAGTTTGGAATTGAAGGTCAAACCACAATGTAAGAGTTACAGATGTTGCAGGCACCGTGGTAATCGAGCAATCAGAATTGTGCAAGGTTACTGTCTGATTCATCGTAAATTTTAAACGGATTTCTTCGATTATGAACAAACTACTTAACGTTGGTTATTATAAACTTACCTGTGTGTTTGTAATGAACTCCCGTTCGATAAAATCCATTGCACAACTAATTATCACAACGATGAAAACAAGTTCTCTCTTGAAAAATTGAAATATCACAAACTTTTCCCAGAGAAAAATACCAATATGGAAGATGGTTACGTCACTCTGCGGAAGATATCATTTCGTATTAGGAGTGACAGCATAGGAAATTCAAGTACAATTACGACAAGAATCCATGACCACTCGGACCAAAGATCACTCGGTTCAAGACCAGTCGGACCAAGTGATAGACCACTCAGCCCAAACAAATAGACTACTCGGACCATACAAAAAGACTATTCGGACCCAACAGAAAGACGACTCGGACCAATAATAAAATGTTGTTTTAATAAATTGATAATTGCGTTTGTTTTAATATAATTACTCGAACCAATAATAAAGTGTTATTTTAATAAATTGATAATTGTGTTTATTTTAATATGACTACTCGAACCAATAATAAAGTGTTATTTGAATAAATTGATAATTGTGTGTGTTTTAATATGACTACTCGAACTAATAATAACGTGTTGTTTGAATAAATTGATAATTGTATTCCAAATCGCAAAATATCGAGAACCACACTTGTAGTCACGTTTAAAAAGGGGCATATAAACGTCCGGTCTTCGTATTATTATGTGCTGTTTATATTAACGCATCAAGGGCGGATAACTTGAAAACGTGTCTCCACCCCCTCCCCCCCCATATATAGTAACCCAGGGGTTAGTGGGGTAGAACGGAATGAAACCACTGGGGATACCGCGAATGTGGAAAAAGTAAAATTAGGCTATCAGACAAGAACAGTATACCCGTATATGTAGAAACTGTCAAAAGTCTGGACATACCGAGTCTCATTGCAAGAGTAAAGAAAAATTAGATTGATATTTTTTTTTGGCACCATTATTAATTAATTTTAAAACTAATCGTTGATTTATTTACGTACACAAAATTGAACCAAACAACTCTAAATATAAGAATTCCGTATAAGAATTATTTGCTTCTTTGTATTGTGATTTAATAATAAATAAATAGCATATTGTCTAGCCTTATAATATAATTTAATTGGTCCGACTGGTCTTGTTTTGGTCCGACTGGTCTTAGTCCGAGTAGTCTTTGGTCCGAGTGGTCTGGATACCTACGACAATTGGCATTGTGTTTGAGCGTTCGCACACATAACTACCCGCATTCCTGTATTTAGTTACCGTCTTTTACATTCTAGTAAAATCTCTGCAAATTTTATAGCTTTACTTTTTGAAATATTTTGTTCTAATTATTTGATTAGCGACTCGGATGGGATTATTTACTTTTGAACACGCATGCCGCACAAACACAACTATACATTCGTTTTACGGGCTTTATCACACTTCGGTCAAAACTGTCGAATCGAGAATTAATGTTCCGCTTCTTACGGGGTCATACGGGCTTAGTAGCATTATATACCCACCCGGGCACCCAATACGGCAATAGACACGCTGAGGGCTGCCGCAACACGCTTAAAGATGTTACTGAAGCGGTTATTATTCGATCGAAAGAATGCGTATAAAATTAAAAATACACTCAGAGAATTCGGAGGTAAGCTTCATGATCCTTGTTAAATTATTTATAACATAAAGAAGATAGGATATTTATAGTTTATTCATGACTTTATTTTTACGAGTATCCGTGCAATCAGTGATATTTTAATTGTGAAGAAAATTTGATAGACTGGCGATCAATGGTTTCCATATAAATCTCCTATGTAATTGCCTTCAATTGATATTTTTCGTCGCCCAAACCCATATACGATCAAAATGATCGCGCTGTCAAACTATCTTTCAATGTTAACCAACCCCCGCAACAGGTATATTGGATTCGACCAATACGTCACGAAGACATTGTTGACATCGACTCTGTCGAAATTACAAGTAAATTTTCAAATTTTTCAAGAGAGAAATTATTCTCATCGTTGTGATAATTAGTTGTGCAATGGATTTTATCGAACGGGAGTTCATTACAAACACACAGGTAAGTTTATAATAACCAAAGTTAAGTAGTTTGTTCATAATCGAAGAAATCCGTTTAAAATTTACGATGAATCAGACAGTAAAACATGTAATATCCATGGATTCGTTTTTGGTAATGGTTATAATAGTTAACTAAGTCTACATTATAATTGTCTTTATTTTCTAGAACATTATTTGCTGAAATTTGTTCATTAAAGAAGAATAAATTGCAAAGTAAAAAATCTTTAAAAACGTACCCCTTTTGGTAGAAGGTATCCATTTAATACAGTATCATTCTGTAAGACACGACCAACACTATTTGCGACTGGGTACAACCTGTCATAGGTATTCAATAAAAACAGGGAATAATCGTCAACTGTGTATTTATTAAGTCATAAATTCCTTTTGTATATGGATACCCGGAGACTTACAAATACTCATCCGCACATGATGATAATTTGTGTTGATGTTGCAATGCAATGTTTAATAAATCACGAAACCGTCGTCGGACCATGTTAACAGTAAGTCTAAGATGTTGTTTGGCCGTTAGGTTCTCTTTCATGAGAATTTTGTTGACGATTTAAAATGTCTAGATATACATTAGGACAATTGCTTTCTCTAAGATCAACTACCAATTGACGTAACTCTATCAACTCAGCCCATTATTAAACCAATCCATGAACATAGGTCACGAATGGAAAGATTGCAAAATTATAATCTTACAATGAATAGGAGCAATTTTCACTTCTGGTTCTTGTCAACCAGTCAGCCAGCCATAACGCTCGAATTTCCGAACATTTCTGTTCACATTGGGACATTATATTTTGCCACACTATTTGACGAATTGTATAACTGTGTTCACGGTTATTAGGCCACAAAAAAATAGGGTAGGTCGGATAATCTTTTTTTTTTTTAAATTTTCTCATGGGGTGTGTGTTATCAATTTCCTACGGTTCTTGAAAATAATACAGAAATTTCAAAGTTGGAATTTACTGGAGAAAATCACACCAAGACTGAGTTATAGGGTCTGAGAAATTAGAAAAAGCGTTTAGTGTCGGCAATTTTGGCTTCAAAAAAAACACAATTATTACCTCAAAGTTTCTTTAATGAAAGCTTTTAAATATTTCAGATTTTTCAAATCCACCAAACCATTTTCTTTAATATTTTCTTGAACTTCTCGGTAAAGTTTATCTTGATAATTCTGATTTTTGGCTATTTCATATAGCACAAATTGCGATGAATTGGATGTCTAGAACAAAACAATAAAGGTATATATTAGCTTAGTAAAATCAACACAAACGGAAAAGTAAAGATTAGGGAGCATGTTATCATGGAATACAATAATGTTATAGCCTACGGGTATACTATATGCACACAGAAGTGGTGTCAGGTGTTCTAGAAAAGTAAACATATCCGGCCTCGAACACAACACCACCAACTCAAAGATAGGTTGCCAGGCAACGAAACATACGCCCACGGCAGCTAAATCGCCCGGGCGATCCACAGGGGTTGACGCATATTTATTCTTTTGTAGGTAATTGGGAATATTTATAAGACAATTTCATACAGATCAGATTATAATTTTTGTCGTTTTAGGGTTCACAAGGTTCTACAAACTGAAACAAGGGCTTTAAGTCTGGAAGTAATTTACACAAAATTTTGAAATTTGACAGGCTTCTTCGTTTCACTAATTCAAATAATGCACATACATTTCACAAAGATCGGATGATAACTTTTGGCGTTAAAGCGTTCACAAGGTTCAATAAAGTGTAACAAGGGCCATAACACTAGACGTAATAAACGGAAATTGCTGAAATTCAATAGGCTTCTTCGTTTCACTTATCTAAATAATGAACATAAATTTCACAAAGATCGGAAATTAAATAGACTTCTTCATCTCGCTAATGTCAACAACATATATCAATTTTAAAACAATCGGATCATAACTTTTCGCGTTAGAGCGTTCACACGAAATTGTGGACGACGGACGGGCGGACAGACGGACGGAGGGGGGCGACAGCAATATACGTCCACATTTCCATGTGGTCGTATAAAAAGGGCATATTTCATGTACGCTTTTTGGAGGCCGACCCTAAATGCTCAGTTAGAGCATTATCATTCTAATTGACAGATTTTGTAAACATTTCATTAGTTTTCGTTTAGCCACCTTAATTTAACACGGCGTGTGGAGAGAACTATGGATCAAGAACCGAGCATGGTGTCCTCGCGGCCATTTTGGAATTGTGACTTCATATAAAAATATCGATACTCAGTTGTCCAAGGAACCAACATGCCGAGTTTTCTGAATTTTAGAAATTTTCTGAATTATCAACTTCGTATATTATACAGATCTCCGAATTCAGAAATTTTCTGAATTGCGACATCTGTGCATATATATTATACAGATCGCCAAATTCTGAAAATTTCCTTTATATCAGTACAAATAGTTATATACAGTATAGACATTTTCTGAATTTATAATTACCTGCCTTCACAAGATTTTTCAAAGTGATCAAGGGCCATAACTCAGGCAGTAATAATCGAAAATAGCTGAAAAACAATGGGCTTCTTAGTCCCATGACCATAACACTATGTATAAAATCAAAGTCAATTGGGTAATAACTTTAGACTCTGGAGTGTCAACAGGGATAGTTTCTGGTCCATAAAAGACACACCACTCCTCTCGTTCCGTTCTTGACTTACCGTGTCTACACCACCGGCCATTAATTCTGTTATATTACTATAAACTTCTTTCAGTGGCATTCTTTCAATGAAATATTCGATAATTCCAACCTCTTCCCCTTCATTTCTCTTAACATTTTTTATTACTTCCAACTTAGCACTTGTACATTCTTCAGCTGAAAAAACAGTTCAGATCGAGACAGTTCGAAGGTAGTAGCCCAGTTGGTACAGAAAAGTAAGATGTTAAATCCTATTTCATTTCATTTCAAAGGTCGCGTATGCTACTCCAGAAACCAAAAAATAGCATGTGTGGTATATATACGAGACTATACCTGCTTCCGCTTGAGAACAGACGCGAAGCTTGTTGACCGAAATTTTAATTCCCACATCGACGAGGTTAGTCAAAAACCCTGTTAAGTATACTTACTTCGAAAGTTTTGAGAAGTATATATTCTGCTTCCATTTAATGAAATTGTGTTTAAGAAGGGTGTAAAATGGATTAAAACCGCATTTTTTTAACACGGCAGCCATTCGGGGCAGAGATCTATTCTCAAATTCGATAGTTCTCTGTGTGCAGAATGCTGCCTTCGCTGTGCGAAAACTTACTCCTTGTTACCAATATGATGCTTCATTAATAATACTACTTTGGTTGTTAACAGCCAATCTGTTTCACAGAGAATTACGAGTCTCGTATAATATCTCTGTCATAGATGACTGCCTTAACACGTGCTGTCACAGCACGCGGTGTGAATCATTGGCTGAATGGCGCGTGTATTGTTTACATAAGACATAACTGCTTCGGAGAGAATGCTGCATTTTAGTCAATTTAATACCCATTTACACTAAATCGGAAATAATTTTTACCTACAAATACGTCAAACGCCTTTATTTATTTTTCCAATATATACAAAAAATGTTTTAGAATTTAATTTGTCGCAGGAAAAAGGTTAATATTTCTAGCTTATTAAGCCGCATCAATGTCATCCTTACCAGTGATTGTCGCGGCCAAGCAAATATTCACTGCGGATCAGTGTGGTTAACAGCTATACCATGATCACTAGATTAGTCAACTATGATTGACCATTTGGTTTAATTCTAAAAAATAAGACGTGACCCACCTACTCTAAATATTGTGTTCCATGCTTCTTCATGTTCTTTCCACTTGCTCCTCATGATAAATCTAGACAGTAGAGGTGGTACTGAAAATAGATATACGGTGGTGGCAAACATACTTCTAACCGCCTCGATAAAATTGTCATTTTCAGGATTCCTGACGTCAGAGAGGCTGCCCATTCTTTTCTCATATAAGATTGATCCGATGGCTTAAACAAAAATACAAGTTGATCAGTGACAGTACGAAAGGGGTAATAACTAATATGTAATTCAGTCTTTGACATTTGACATTTATCAG
The DNA here is from genome assembly GCF_932274485.2 of Patella vulgata. Classification (NCBI taxonomy): domain Eukaryota; kingdom Metazoa; phylum Mollusca; class Gastropoda; family Patellidae; genus Patella; species Patella vulgata. The sequence goes on along the minus strand of NC_065882.2, from coordinate 47,260,042 downwards.
TGTCGTAAAGTAAAATGCGTTATGCCCAGAGGGCGGTTGGGTGGCTGAATGGTTAGCGTGCGTGCGCTGTATCACAAAGTCTGTCATTGAGTCGACTGGCGTGGTTTCGAATCCCCGGTTGTGCGTGACAAGGAGTATTGTCGCCTGTCCAACCTCGTGGGTTTTCTCTGGGTCCTCCGGTTTCCTCCCACTGCTAAAGACCCCTATGCACAAGCGAATTATTGAAATAAAATTAAACCATATAGTAGTCCCGAAATGACCTAGTTTGTGTCGAGTGGACGTTAACCCCGATTTCTCTGTGTTATGCCCAGATTTAAAAACATAATATTATGTCTAATTATAAAAACAGAAACCTGACTCAACTTACGGCCGTGGGAACAAACCTGCCCAAAGCTCCATACAAAACTTTAAGCGTTGCAATTTTAAACATAAAAATCGAATGTATTTCTTGAATGATTAAGAACATACAGGAAGTACTTGAAATGGTAATCAAAATAAAGAACATCATAATAATAAAACTCATTATATATTTTTAATTTTTATTTTTCCCTTTTCAAGATATATAAATATTTGAACCTACACTCTAGCGCCCAGTTAAAAAGTTCCGAGGATAAATTTTCAACAATCATATCTGGACCTCTAATTCTCTCAAATCTATCGAGTAAGTCCTCAACTACTTTATTTATATCTTTAGCATAGTTATCCACTGCTTTGGGTTTCAACATGGGTTTATCAACGACTTTTCTCATCCGGGCCCATTCTTCACCATCACTGTTAATTTAAAGTAAAACTTTTACGTTTAAAATTAATCATTTACAAAATAATATTCGGTTTTATCATCATTCAGGTTTAGAAAGTTCTTTGACATCCATTTTCTAAATTCACTAATACAGTTTTCAAGTTCCAGTTTTGATAAATTGAAAAAAAGACGGACAATTAGGTGTACAAAACAATTAGAATTGGGTATCATCTGCATATAAATTAAATTAAAGCTGATACCATATTTTCTGACAATAATATTGCCTAATAGTGAAGTATAAAGGGTAAATAAAATCGAACCAAGAACAGGACTTTGAGGGACCCCAGATGATACCATATTTTCTGACAATATTGCCTAATAGTGAAATATAAAGGGTGAATAAAATCGGACTAAGAACAGAATTTTGGGGGACCCCAGATGATAAAACAGATTCAGACGACGATGTACAATTAACTAAAATACACTGTTTTCAGGCCACAAGATAACTTTCTAAAAGATTTAGTGCAGACTGCAGAGCCACAAATACCAAAATTAAAATGAAGTCCACGTAAAAGAATAGATTCTATTCAATAGAAGGATAGACCGTGCTGAAAGCGGCACATAAATCTAATAAAATTAAAAATGTACACCTTCTATTATCAGTTTCCAATAAAACATCATTTAAAACCGGGGTTAAAGTTGTTTCGGTACTGTGAAATTGTTTATAAGCACCTTAAAATGATTTTTTTAAAAAGTCCTAAATTTCGCCCGATCCAGCGTTGGTGCTAGAGGTGGAAAATGGCGATGGGCGCATGCAGCAGAAATATTTGTCCCAATTCTGTTATTCCAGGGATTAAAAAAACGAGATCCCATGTTCACCTTGGTGTACCCGTAACAGAACCGTTGGCATTCAAATGTTGTTTTGCTAAATTTCGCTCATAGCACAAAGTCTACATCGGGAGTACGATTTGCATCAGATATGGTGAGAAATGATTCCTTTTGGCGAAAAATAAAGAATCGCGGTATAAGAATAGAAGGTAAGGGTTCAAAAATAGCCTGAGAACAGAGGTGGGGAAGAGCAGTATTTTACCGCATGTTCATATTGCAGAAAGGAAAGGAACTGTCAGCGGACATCGTCTGATCAGAGACAGTTCATAAAGGAACTACGGGAGCCTATACATTTTCAAGGTACGATATCAACGTCAATATTAAATGCTCTGCGACAATGTCGTTTCCTTTGATTATATGTCAAAAGTACAATGTACAAAGTCCTAATGTTAATTGTTAAATGACAAATGTTTTGTGGGAAAATGCTTTTTTTGACGTGTCTACATTTTACATTTCTCTCATTACATTTTACATTTGCGCTCTGTCACATCCCATTTGTCCATTACGCTTTCTACATAGCAACTTTCGCACAGCATCAACTTGCATATGCAAATGTGGGATATCACGTGACTCATTAACATATATGGAAACCCGACACAAGCACACTATAAGGATATTCACCGCACAACAAAAGAAATCAAGCTGACACACCATAAGAAACTATCTAGACGACCGTGCGTAATTTTGAATGTGCCAGGAAATAATTGATAGATTCAAGCAGCCAAAGAAACATACTTTCCAGTAATTTATAACACAATAACTGGAATTTCGTATTAATACCCGTATTTTTATATTGTAAACACCCCCACTCTTTTCCGGTCTCTCTATAAACAGAGTTGAGTAGCCTACTTTGATCCATTAAAAAAACAACAATATATAAGCATTGTGCCCAACAAATATATAATATATTTAAAGAGAGGAATGACTGTACATCTTTTAGTATGGACATAGAGAATTTTCGATTAAGCCCTGTATCTTTATTTTAGTTTAGTTTAGTCCCCCCCCCCCATTCCTTCACTTCAACTTTAATCTTATTTTGTAAAGTTAGGCAAATATGAATGTGCCAGAAAATTATTTGCATATTTGAAAAGAGCAATCAGTGATACTTAACATGGTATCTGGAATTTCATATTTAGACCAGTATTTTTACTTGAATACCCATTTAATAGTGTGATATTTATTGGATTTAAATTATGAAAATACGATTGTACCAGAAAACTATTTACATATTTACAAACAGAATGAATGTGATTTTCACTAATATGTAACATGATACCTGAAATTTCGTATTTGGACATTGCACAGTCCCCCCCCCCCCCTCTTAATCATCATAAAGTGCCATCCAAAGTATCAAGGTGAGTAAATTTTTATTGTGTGCTAGGCTGATTTCCTAGCGTGCCAGGTTTCCGTATATGTTAATAAGTCACGTGATATCCTACATTTGCATATGCAAGTGTTGATGCTGTGCGAAACATGCTATGTAGAATGCGTGAAGGGCAAATGGGATGTGGCAGAGAGCAAATGTAAAATGTAATGAGAGAAATGTAAAATGTAGACACGTCAAAAAAAGCATTTTCCCACAAAACATTTGTCATTTAACACTTAACATTTGACGTTTTACATTTAACTCTTGCCTTAGATGTATTTTGACATTATCATTAACGGTATTATGACTTTGTACATTGTACTTTTTACATATAATCAATAGAAAAGACATTGTAGCAGAGCATTTAATATTGGCAGCGATACCCTTCCATAGGGATGGACCAATAATTTGTGTTTGTAATGTCGATAAACTGTGGATAGTATTGAATTATAACGGGAGACGCCTGGAACATTTAGAGAACAAACAGCAAAAGCTAATCAGTCAAAATTCACCTACATGGAATCCTTGACGTGATCTCCCTCGCAAACAGATCTTGCCTATGTTATATGAAGTAGGTCACCATCGAAAGTATTAATAAAAAACGATTTAATTAGACTAAAAAACAATGCTTACGTGGTTAATGTACCAAAAGCTTGGTTTGCTCTGACTCTATAATCATTCCATATTCGAATTGGAGGTCGAACATGAGTTACATCTTGTCGTAGTAATTCCTCTATTAAATTAGGATCGGAAATAAAGAAGATATGCATAGAGATCATCGGGATTTTAAACTGAACGAGAGGTCCGAATTCCTCGTGTAAATCCACATACATTTTATGCGTTCTCCCAGCATTTTTCTTCAGGTCTTCAAAGATTTTATAAAATGGTACAGGTTTTGGTCCTGGAATTTCGTCACATGACTTGATTGCCGCCAAGGAAGATTGTGGTCGAATTCTTACATCAAAAAATGATCTTGCGAGTAAATATCGACAGTTTCGTAGTGACATGATGTCTAATGCCAGATTGTCACCCAGTAACAATCTTTGTTTAATGCTATAAAGTACAAAAAGTAATCTTTATTAAGATCTATCAATAAAGGGTCCACAACCTTTGCATTACTTTTACACTATTAGCGTAAAGGTAGCGGTCATTCGACCGATTTTCGGGTAAGTGTGAAATATTTGAACGGTTTTTACAATCAATAACCAGCGGTTGCCAGGCAAGATACGCCCACATTTTGCAAAAGATTTGTCGTACAATCAGGGGCCATAATCTAGAAAGTTATGGTCTGAAATGCGCAAATATCAAAAGGGACTGTGATCTCTGGGATATAAAGATATATTTTAAGTTTCATCAAAATCGGATAAAAATTGTGAACTCTAGAGGGTCCACAACCTTCGTATTACATACTTTTACACAATTTGCGTACAAAGAGTATCCATTTTGTCGGGCAGTTTCATTACGATTTTCCTGAAATTCGAATTCAACCTTCATTATGGTGGAATGGTGATATAAACGGTTTTTAAAATCGGATAAACAATTTTGACCTGTTAGAGAATCCACAAGTTAGAAATGCGATTTTTCGAACAATCAGGGGCCATAATTCAGGAAGTTACGTTCGGATATGCGCGATTATCACAAGGAAGTCCTAGGATGGTAGCTCCAACCCCACCCCCACCCAATCAAGAATTGCTTCCGACGGCCCTGTCTCTGAACGTCATTTGAAGGATTGTTAATCCCCTTCAAACTTTTGAAAGTTGAATCTCTAAAAGGAATATCAGTCTAAAAAATGGTCCAATTCCGTTCAGTACCGGTATTTACAAAGATGCGGTAAATTGAAAATTTGTCAACATGCGACAGCCACTACAGACTACAGAATAGTCAACGGAATCCGGTGTTTCCTACACTCCTCTAATGCGGATACGACTGTTTTTAATCCGAATGAATCCAAGTCCGGGGGTTATCTATCGTTGATAGTTTGATTTTGTATCTTTACTAAATTGCTAAATAATCAACCTGAGTACTTTTAAGCGTTGATTGGGCCGTTGAAAATTTATATTTTCGTCGTATATGGCCGAGTTATGTAAATCCGTGCGTTACCCTAGATTTAGATTTCAGTGGCGTCTGCTAGGCCGTTTAACAGAATGGGGTATTTTTCACAGCATGTTGTGTTGCACATGCTGACGCTAGCGAGGTAAGCAAGGGCTTATTTTCTCACTAAAATGTTCCTTTGCGTTCACAGAGACTGACACACGACCGTTTAGCAGTAAAAAGTTGCCCAGTAAAATCGACTCGGCCGATTTTATTTTCGACAAGGATTCAATAGGACGGTTCCTGAACGCACAGAGCGAGTGTAATGAGACCTACCGTGACAAAGTGATCTATACCTTTCATCAAATTGAACGATCATTTAGGTGCATAGAACTTTATGACCTCTGCTGGTTTTTGATAATATATGATATTGACGTTTCAACTCTATAAACTTCTGTTAAGGCACGAACTGGCTATGGTTTAATTAAACATGTAATAATTCAAGATGTCCTTTACAAGCTACACATGATCTGTGTATAACACTCGGCAGAACATCAAAGAGAGAGAGAGAGAGAGAGAGACTCGAGAGAAAGAGAAATGGGGTTTAACGTCCACTCGACACAAACTAGGTCATTTCGGGACTAACATATGGTTTGATTTTATTTCAATAATTCGCTTGCGCATAGGGGTCTTTAGCAGTGTGAGGAATCCGGAGAAAACCCACGAGATTGGACAGGCGACCCTACTCCTTGTCACGTAGAACTGGGGCTTCGAAACCACGCCAGTCGACTCAATGACAGACTTTATGATAAAGCGCGCGCACGCTAACCATTCAGCCATCCAACCCCCCTAACATCAAAGAGAATGTATAGTACTAGTAGTGGTCAGTGCATCATACCATGACATGATAATGACTTCAAAGGAAATACGCAGTGCAGTTACAGATGCCATAATCTGATAAATAAACAATACCATATACGATTTTCCCCTAATTGTTTGGTTTGTTCTCACTTTCCCAGCAGATTAACCCTACTAATTAAGCGGATTAGGGATTAGTTATAGATTAGTGAGTTATACTCTGTTTTAATTATTGCACGAAACAGTTCAATTTAACCTATGACATGTATGAACTATAAATCACTGTCTGATTTTTCGTTCATATGTCAAAGTATCGAAGGTGTAGATATAAGTTTATGGAACCATTTCTACACTGAAGGAGCAAGAACAACCAAAAATATGTTGAAAGTTGGCATTCAAAGTTAAAGAAAGTATCGTCAAATTACCCGAATATTTTTAGATTCATAGAACTACGTCAGAACAGGGTTACACAGAGATACAAATTTTACAATATGGAAATGGAGGCGTTTCAGTCCAAAGAAAAGAAAATACATAGAATTAAACAGAAGAATACATGATGAAAAACAAAGATTATGAACTGGTTTGACGACTTTATATGAATATGGAAATTCGATATCACATTAAGTCGGATTTTAAATATACATGTACAATACTAAATTTGTTAATAAAATAACTTGTATGTAAAGTACTTAATATTGATATGAAAAATATATATTATTATGTACATGCTAAATTTGTTAATAAAATAACTTTTATTTAAGTGGTTAATATTGATATGAAAAAGACTATAGTTTTAACACCATTAGTTACCCTAATTAGTACTGGTCCAATGATTTTACCTGGGAAACAATAGCTGCTATATAACCATGGAGTTTACTGACATTTATAACATGTTATTGTCTGCGATATCACCTCGGTGGAAGCGGACGTAAAATACAATTAACTAAGTAAGTGACATTTACGAACGAACGGCAGTAAGTCGATCAGACTTGGAATAGAGCTCCTCCCGAATTATGTCCTTATTAATTATGCTGATCTTCTGTTATCTGTAGTGTTAGATGAACTAATATAATATATGATCAATAGTACGCCCATGGAGTTGGGGACGCCGTATGGGTTATAGACATAACGGCCCTAAACCATAACTGCCAAAAAATTTGGTCATAGCGGCCAAAATATTTGGTCGAAACGGCCAAACAATTTAGTCATAACGGCCAAGAAAATATAAACCATTTTTTAAAAGGAAATGTATTTATTCACAAAGATATTGCCTAACAGATAATATAAATACATACATTAGTTAAACATTAATTTAATACATGAAAAAAAATAACCCGAATGGATTGCTTGTTGTTGTTTATTAAAGATTTAAGGTCCAATACAGGTTGGTTTAATTAAATTATTTACACTTGAAAATTGTTAAAAACACAAAGGCTTTTACCTTATTACCTAATCACTCGACTTAAGGCGAATTCCAGCTGTCAATGTACACGCGACCTACGTTTTTCGTTCATCCCGAATGTAACCTATTCCCTGTCACACCCTTTTGCTGCCTCTGGTAAGAACTGGTGTGTTTTAAATTTTTTATTTCCTTCAGAACGGGGCTATATTTTGTCTTCATCAGCCGATCAACCCCATTGAGGAAAGAAAAATAAGTAAAGAAATGGCTGTTCTTTTAGATCGAGATATAACTAGGATGCCATTTGAGAATTTAACGAAGTCGAGGCTCACCGCAGTGCACCGAGTGAGCAAGAATCAACATGGCTGCGATTATTAATATTTGCGATAGAACTTTGCCAAATAAAAATCAAAGATTTCAAATCCACAATGTGGACATAAATGAAAATGTTCTGACTATAAAGGAGAAAATTTTGAAACTTATCGAACCAAATACTAAAGATGTTGGTAAGAAATGACTGTGTTCGTAAATCAGAATATGACCTACATTGATGATTCATTTTGGCTGGCTTATAATAACTAATTAGAGTTATTTATCAATTATTGTTTTAAAAAAAGTCGTTTGTTTACCTTTTTTGGGGAATGACGATTTACCCAACTTATATATGATTTACCAAGTAAACCACCAAATTTAACTACTCGCCCAATACTACCTCATCTTTGTGAAAAACTGACAGGATATTTAATCACTTAATTCGTGGAAAACTTGCAAAAAATGTACAACAAATGTGATGGTCAATGCCAGTTATCTCCCTTAATTCTATATCTAGTTCAAAAATAGATAGATCTAATGAAAAATAAATATATAACAAGGATTTCAGTCAAATTACATTATTCTGTGCAATGTTATAAGTGTTTGAAGTTTTGACAAAATGTATTGTAGCATCGTAGGCCTACATGTAGGTAGATTGATTATTATCGAATTGGGCAAATCGCCCAGCTGCCTTTTTTCATGTCACATCAATCTTGAATGCTCGGAAATGGCATAGTGTGTGTCCAGTGGATGTTAAACCCCCTTTTATCTCTCTCTATAGCTCTTGTTGTTCAGGTTTAAACTTGGGCTATTTCGGGACGGAGGGGACGCCTAAAGATAATTGTTATACACGCCCACATTGAAATGTGGTCGTATATTATCGTCGCCCCCGTCCGTCCGGCATCCAGAGGCTAAAGTTAATATAAATTTATACACAGTGTTTAAGGTGATGAGACAAAGGAGCCTATTGATTTTCAGCGATTTCTGATAATTACTGCCAAAGTTATGGCCTTTGATCACTTTGAAAAATCTTGTGATGCTCTAGAGGCTAAAGTTATCCAATTGACTTTAGATTGATACACAGAGTTTAAGGTCTTGAGACAAACAAGTATATTGATTTTCAATGAATTTTGATAACTTGAACAGCTAAATCCATGATATTAAATGTTTCACATACTAAATGTTAGCATGGGGCAGAACTTTATAAAAGCCAAACAAATTCTAATGGTTTTCTGATAATTACTTCATGAGTTAAAATTGTTACTCTTAATCAGATTTTAGTGTATTATAAATGTTACATTACCGAAAGAAAGTAAAATTATGCGACAACTCTTGTTGACTGCCCGGACGATTTAGCTGCTGTGGGCATATGTTTTGTTGCCTGGCAACCTATCTTTTTAGTTGTTTTAAACAGTTAAGATTCAGGGCAAAATGCACTTTTTATGTGGGGAGCACTATTTAAACTGTTTAAATATTTATTTCAGAGCTTATTTATTGTGGTAAACAGATGAAAGATGATAATAAGATAGATATTTATGGAATTAAAAATGGATCAACAATTTATGTGCTTGAAAAACATGTCCCAGAAGCGTCAGGTATGTAGAAGTAAACTTGGTAAATGTAACGTGTAGGTACTTGATACTATTTACAGGCCTCCACCCAGTCAATTACCAGCAGTTGCCAGGCAGGATACGCCCACATTTTCGAGAGATGGATAGAGAACAAGCTAAAAAGAAAGTGATTTTTCCTACAATCAAGGGCCATACTTCAAGAAATTACAATTCGATGTGCGCAAATATCGAAAGGAACCAAGATCTTTGGGTTATAAACTTACATTTCTAGTTTCAACAAAATCGGATAAAAATTGTGACCTCTATAGGGTCCACAACCTTGATATACCATATTTTTACGCTATTTGAGAATGAAGGGTGGCCATTTTGTCTGTCAGTTTTGGGCCGATTTTCACGAAATTCGAACTCCGTCGTTCTTAGGGTGTAATGGTGATATAATAATACGTTTTTTTGAATCCGATAAAAATTATGACCTAATGTCCACAAGCTAAAAACTCGATTTTTCGTGCAATCAGGGGCCATAATTCAGGAAGTTATGGTCCGATATGAACGAATATCGAAAGGAACCAAGATCTTTGGGTTATAAACTTACATTTCAAGTTTCAACAAAATCAGTTAAAATTGTGACCTCTATAGGCCCACAACCTTGATATACCATATTTTTACGCTATTTGAGAACAAAGGCCCATTTGTCTGTCAGTTTTGGTCCGATATTCACGAAATGCGAACTCAGTCGTCCTTAGGGTGTAACGGTGATATAATAATACGTTTTTTTAAATCGGATAAACATTATGACCTCTATAGGGTCCACAAGCCAAAATCGTGATTTTTCGTACAATCAGGGGTCATAATTCAGGAAGGTACATTCCGATATGCGCGAATATCGAAAGGAACCACGATCTTTGGGTTATAAACTCAAATTTCAAGTTTCAACAAAATAGGATAAAAATTGTGACCTCTATAAGGTCCACAACCTTGATATACCATATTTTTACGCTATGTGAGAAGGAGGGGCGGCCATTATGTCTGTCAGTTTTGGGTCAATTTTCACAAAATTCGAACTCCGTCGTTCTTAGGGTGTAATGGTGATATAATAATACGTATTTTTGAATCGTATAAAAATTATGACCTAATGTCCACAAGCTAAAAACTCGATTTTTCGTGCAATCAGGGGCCATAATTCAGGAAGTTATGGTCTGATATGAACGAATATCGAAAGGAACCAAGATCTTTGGGTTATAAACTTACATTTCAAGTTTCAACAAAATCAGTTAAAATTGTGACCTCTATAGCCAGGGTCCACAACCTTGATATACCATATTTTTACGCTATTTGAGAACGAACGGCGGCCATTTTGTCTGTCAGTTTTGGGCCGATTTTTAGGAAATTCGAACTCAGCCGTCCTTAGGGTGTAACAGTGATATAATAATACGGTTTTTTAAATCAGATAAAAATTATGACCTCTAGTCTATATGGTCCACAAGCTAAAAACGCAATTTTACGTACAATCAGGGTCCATAATTCAGGAAGTTACGTTCCAATATGGGCGAATATCGAAAGGAACCGAGATCTTCGGGTTATAAGTATACATTTCAAGTTTGAACCAAATCGGATAGAAATTGTGACCTCTACAGTGTTCACAAGCTAAAAAGGTGATTTTTCGTACAATCAGGGGCTATAATCCATGAAGTTACAGTCCGATACATGCCAATATCGAAAGGAACTCGAGATCTTAGGGTGTTAAACCCTTTTTTTTTTTTCAAGTTTCATTGAAATCGGATAAAAATTGTGACCTGTAGACTGTTCACAAACAATTATGGACGGATGGACGGACAGGGGCGGCGACAATATACGTCCACATAAAAATCCTGCAAACTCCTATGGCTTATTCATGAAATCGGTTGGGTAAAAACACCAATGAGTTTAAGCTTAAATCAGAGGGGTCTTTGTCCATTTGTCATTTGGAGATTAAAGTTATCATCTGATTGACTTGGAAGAAATTTATACGCAGTGTTCCATGAAACAAAGAAGTCTACCTGGTATTGCTTTTGAGATTTTTCTAATAAACTCAAACAGCTAACTTTCCATATTTTTGCTTGTGTATGCTTTGTTAATGTTATAACGGGCGAAAGGCCATCAATTTTTTAATTGTTTGATAATTACTTCATGGCATGTGAATGTATTTTTCTGGCCTGGCAATAGATCTTCATTTTTTAAATAAGATAAGTCTACTTTCCTTTAATTGCTACAGTTTGAGTAAAACTTTGATTATAGAATGTAGTTGGAATTGCACATTAAACCTCTTAAACAATTACTTTTTAAATAAGATAAGTCTACTTTCCTTTAACTGCTACAGTTTGAGTAAAACTTTGATTATAGAATGTAGTTGGAATTGCACATTAAACCTCTTAAACAAATACTACATATTAATAACAAGTTGTTGTTAATATTGTAAGTATGATGGAGTTTAGAGTATCAAAAATTTGTCCGTCTTCTGTAGGGTCCACAACCTTGATATACCATATTTTTACGCTATGTGAGAAGGAGGGGCGGCCATTACGTCTGTCAGTTTTGGGTCAATTTTCACAAAATTCAAACTCCGTCGTTCTTAGGGTGTAATGGTGATATAATAATACGTTTTTTTGAATCGGATAAAAATTATGACCTAATGTCCACAAGCTAAAAACTCGATTTTTCGTGCAATCAGGGGCCATAATTCAGGAAGTTATGGTCCGATATGAACGAATATCGAAAGGAACCAAGATCTTTGGGTTATAAACTTACATTTCAAGTTTCAACAAAATCAGTTAAAATTGTGACCTCTATAGCCAGGGTCCACAACCTTGATATACCATATTTTTACGCTATTTGAGAACGAACGGCGGCCATTTTGTCTGTCAGTTTTGGGCCGATTTTTAGGAAATTCGAACTCAGCCGTCCTTAGGGTGTAACGGTGATATAATAATACGTTTTTTTAAATCAGATAAAAATTATGACCTCTAGTCTATATGGTCCACAAGCTAAAAACGCAATTTTACGTACAATCAGGGTCCATAATTCAGGAAGTTACGTTCCAATATAGGCGAATATTGAAAGGAACCGAGATCTTCGGGTTATAAGTATACATTTCAAGTTTGAACCAAATCGGATAGAAATTGTGACCTCTACAGTGTTCACAAGCTAAAAAGGTGATTTTTCGTACAATCAGGGGCTATAATCCATGAAGTTACAGTCCGATACAAGTTGTTGTTAATATTGTAAGTATGATGGAGTTTAGAGTATCAAAAATTTGTCCGTCTTCATTAGCCTAGTTCGGAGCAGAACAGAAGGACGTTAAACCCCATTTCATTTCATTTCAAAAATTTGTTGATATTAGATGTGTAATATTATTTTGATTACATGATTATAGTGATACAAAGTTAAATTGAAATACTATTTCTCACTAATTTCAGTGTATTCAAAAATTTATACTCCATTTGAATTTTCTCTCTGAAAATTTCCTCCTTTAAAACTTGAGTTACTCTTTTCAGGAATTGTAAATAATTTAACAGAACAGCAAGTTATGGTGGCTTTGAAAGCTGCCATTCGTAAACCTACATACTCAAATATTGTAAGTATTTTTTAGTCACAAAATAGAATATACATGAAAATATCAATATAATTTGCAAGAATATACAATTTAAACTGATTATTACATGTTACTACTGTATCAATATATCTACAGCAGACAAGAAGGTCAGGTGGTTGAGTGGTCTAATGCACTTTAGATCATAAAGTCTGTCGTTGAGTCAAGTGGTGTCACCCTGTGGTTTTGATCCCAAGCTTGTACATGACACAGAGTACAACCTCATTGGTTTTCTTTGAGTGCTCCAGCTTCCTTCCAATGCTAAAGGCAATTATGTGCAAGTGAATAATTGAAATAAAATTGAACTAATTGTTAGTCCCGAAATTACCTAGTTTGTGTCGAGTGGATGACAAACATTATTTCTCCCGCTGCAAACAGATGTTATAATATATAAGCAGCCATTTTACATACATACCATTAATAAATTGATTAAATTCTGACCTTTTCATTAAGGCTTAGGCAACATAGCTGATGTGTTGTGTATGGATGATTTTCAGTGATATAGGCACTATTTCTGATATTTCAGGTTCAAAAGATTCTCACTGATGAATCAAAAATCAATAAACTTGTCTCAGATAATCCAACTTTAACATCAGATCCAGCTGTTTTATGTAAGTAGACCCGATGCTAAAATTGACCAAATATTCAACACTTAATATAATGATATTAATTAAAATATGACATCAATCAAATATGTTAATTAGAAGAGCACATGACCCTTTTCCTGTGAGTTTGGGATGGTTAGAGGAGTGTGTGTAAACTGTGATGTCCAAAATAATTTTGACCTCATCCACTCCTGTAATATAAGTAGAAACAAGCCAACAGTAAGGCTGATGTCTCCCTCCAAAATCCCAAAATTAACAGATGACACATATTAATTAATAGCACATTTATCTTTTTGAAAATTATCGAGTAATCAAACTGATTATCTATGCTTAGTCTGAGCAGGTTTTGAAGTACTTGGTAGTGAAACTATACACTAAGTTTCATCACTCTCCATCAGTTAGAATCAAAGTTATCTTGTCTCAAAGCATCAACCAACCCAGTCAAGACATTCGCCTAATGAACAGCTATACCTCAAAAGCAGAGTTGTTATGTTCCAAAGTCTCGACCAATCAAATTGCTTACTGCACTGCTTACCCTGAGCAGAAAATGCTCATTATCAAATTTACTCAAGGTATTGATGTGATGAAACTACTCTCACTTAATTAGAACCAAAGTTATCATGTCCCAAAGCATCAACCAATCAAATTGCTTATCTCTGCTTACCCTAAGTAGAAATTGCACATGTCAAACTCCATCAAGGCATAAACACCTACACCAAGTTTGAACATTCTAGTTCAATTAGAAGGAAAGTTATTGTGTCCCAAAGAGTGTGACAGACAGACAGACTGACAGAGGTACAAACCCATTTAATTAGTCCCATGCTTTTTTCGAAAGGGTATCAGGGGAGAGACAAAAAAAATATCCGTAATTCTTCAATTTGTGTGTGTAAGGCAATCATCATTTAATTTATTTTCCTTTTCAGCAATGTTAGTTGACCGAGGGTTGTTAGTTAGTTTAATACAGCCTGGTAATATTTCAAAGTAAGTTACAGTATTATAGTAAAATATATAAACTGCGTATATTATAGTTATGTCTTTATGGTAGACTTTTTATCTATTTGTTGTAATTTTCAGATTATTATCAAGACATCCTGTATTTGGTCCTACAGCATTAGCTGTAGCTACTATGGTAAATGAAGAAGCTGGTAAAGATGGTGGTTCAGCTTCTACAACAGCAGGTAATTATTCATATTTTTCCATTATTGTTCCCTGTTAATGATTTGTTCATGTTTTCTGAAAGTCATACATACATCCATCTTGTTGGGACATCACATTATTGACATTTTACAGATCACTACCAAATAATGATAGTAAGAACAGTAGATTGTTGGGCTAATAGTCTCTCTTAGAGCAATTAGTGACTCTCCTTCAACTTCTACTAACAGAATATGGTGTCTGTGCATGTAATAGTAGCTAGTTAAAATATTTTAAAATTTAAAAATTATTTTTAGGTTCATATTCAATTGACCAGATGTCTGATGAGGAAGATGAAGTTGGAATGGGAGCACAGGTAATGAATTTTCATCATTTAATCATCTTCAGTTAGAATTTTCAATCACTTTTCAGTTTATGATGAATAGAATTGCATAAAGTAGAATTTGGTCCTAAATAACTCATGTCATTCTTTAAATTGTTTTATACTTGATATTTACAGGGTGGAAGACCAATCACAACATCCCAACTAGCAGCAGCGTTAATGCAGGCCCAAGGAGGATACACCACAAACCAGGTTTGTTTTTATTATCATTGAAATATGATATTCATAAAGCACATTATTTTCACTGGAGATTTTCTGATACCTACTCTTATTTTCTTGTTTCTTTCTGAAGAGTTGATTGTATGATCGAAACTCATAGGGATGCCATAATGTTACATCATAAACATACACACCCCCCCCCTTCATCCATTGTTATCAATGACTGCATTAATATTTAAGAATCATTAATATTAACTATAATAAAAATGTATTACCTGTCATTAAACTTGAATTATATGATATTATCTAATGATATGATGAGATACTAACTATTAAAGATACATTATGGGAGATTCGATAACGAGTTGGCAGTTCTTACTATAATAGTTAAAAACTAGATAACGTAAAGGCAATTTGCTGAAAATTTCATTCAAATTGATCCACTATGAACCGAAAACTAAGCGAATGATATTTCTGCCTAGCCTCGGTCATCATTACTAAAGTCAGTATGATAAACAGCATAGTCTCGATTATCTATTTAATCGTTTAATCGAGAAGGAAAGTTCTGCAGTAAATCGGCTCACAATCCACTTAAGATCGCAGGCTAGCGAGGCCATCTAGAGTTGATTATGGTCTGGATAAAGAAAGACCTACAATAGACAGATTTAGCTCTTGCATAATGTATGTTTAATTTATGCACATGTTAACAATTATAGGATAGATTGCAGATTAATTTATTGAAGAGGCACACACTTGCGAAACCTTTCTTTACAATTATACTATCAACATGAGGAAAAGAATCACACCATTAGGCAGGGCTTGAACCACGGTAGACATTTTGTGCTATGCAGCATATTTTTGTAAAATTTAACTATTGTTGTTACAATTTTTGTGTTTAATATTTTCAGCCTAGTACATCTAGTAGTGGTGAAAGTAGTGCAGCTTCAATATCAGAACAATTCTTTCAACAGGCTTTAATGAGTGCCACTCAATATTCTGTACCAGATGTAAGTACTATTACAGATATAATTCAATCAACCCCATAATACTTATTTCTTCATATCATATAATGGATTAAATAAGCAAACAAGAAGTTTATAAAGTTGGTGGTAATTGTTACACAGAGCTCAAACACGATTAGACTATTGTTATCCGAGTACATGTATGTGCAGTCAGTTGCATGGTAATGCACATAAAAGTCTTACATAGGCTCTGCAAATTACTACTAGATAGTAATTTGAGCTTCCAATATTGTTTCTTAAATTACAAACTGTTTGGCAACAAATGTATTTTTCTATTGATGGGTGTATATTTAGGATCTTGATGCCTATCATGGTAATATATAGGCTACTAGTTACCCGTTGTTGCATTAGTGAAAACTTAGATCAAACTATTTGTCCCCCCAAATGAGAATGTTTCTCCATTTTTGTAACATCCATACTAACGCAATAATCATAAATTGTGAACTTTATCATAAGATACTGCACCAAATATAAAATAACATCACCATTAAATTTCTTGTAAAAAGAACCTGGTTGTTTATGAAGTTATTATGATATATATATAATGCTCTGTTTCCTATAGTGAACGAAGAAACAAACTTTCTCTTTTATATTGATATTTTCTTGTGGAATCCTTTAGACTTTTATTTTCTTCAAGCAATTATTCTTTCAATATTTTTCATTTTATTTTTTGGGGCCGACGAGGGAGTATTTTGATTTGTATTGATGTTAAATATGTCCTCTTGCCTTCTTTTAATATCTATCTATGAATGCTGCTCTGCATTAGCAATGTAATAAATAACATGAAAGAGTAATTTCCTCCCTACCATCCATCTATAATTGCAACACATGACACAATTATTATATGGAATACAAGATTTATTTCTGGCAGCGTTTCAACAAGACTTCTCTTGTCTTTATCAAGCAAACAATATTTTCACAGATCATGTCTGTTGTTAAAACGTTCTGTAAATGTTCTTTTTCTTTTAATATAGAGTCAATTACAACAATTACGTGACATGGGTATAACAGATGACAATCTAGCCAGACAAGCTTTGATGCAAACTGGAGGAGATCTAAATGCAGCTATTGAAATATTATTTGAAGACAGATCTTGATGTATGTACCTATATTAAAGATAATATTGTGGAATTGCTCATTTGGCTAACAAGGAACCCTGTTGAATTTTTTCAGTCACAAATCAGAATTATTCCCTGTCATGTTCTTATTTATATAATCTTGTAAATGCAATCCAGGTCAGAACTTGATAGGATTGTTCATTGGGGTATATAGAAAAAACCTAGCAATTTTCAAAGTTCGAAGTGTTTTTTTAGGCAAAGGTTTTAGAAGTAGCACGGACGACTTTGCTTGTGGTGGGAATATTACTTAGAGGGGTTGATCTCAAACCCCCATTTATATTTGAGAGGTTACTATGTTCACAAGACTGAATTTGTTGAGAATTAGCAATCCCCCCCCGACTGTTCAGTACACCCATCATATACACAATATTCTCCCCATGTGTTTATTGGTTGAGAAATTCGGTTCATTAATGTAGAGAACAAAACACTTTAATCAAAACCAACTCGAAGATTCAAAATCCTGGATGTTTTTTTTTTACCCATCAGCTATGCAATTATTTAAATTGTTCCACTACAAAGCGTCTGTGAGTAATGATATCCTACTCGTTGACATATGGGGGTTGAACAAGTAGTGGATAGGCATGTAGACATTTTGAAGTTTGAGAATTAGCATTAATTATGTATTTTTTTATTATTTTTTTTTAAGGGTATTTTAAAGGTTTGTAAAGGCTATACTTTTAATTTGGAACAGAACAGAGTCATTTCGTTTGACAGAAGTGAACAAGCCACCAAGAAAAGTAAAATGTACAATATTATCTTAACTACTTGAATAAGGTTAGAGAAAGGCTGGGACTGACAAGTCAACTTTAAAAAGTTTAATAGACATTGGTAAATGTATATGTGAATGAATGAAATGTGAATGAAATGTTGTAACTGTATGAAGAGGTCTTGTTAATAAATTAATTTATATATTGTTCTTGTTCTGATTGATTCTGGAATTGGTCTAAGCTGAAGTCAATATCGGGTATGTCCACCCCGAGCTCTTACACATGCCGGAGGTCGCCTTGGCATGGACTGGCACAGAGATCCCACTACTCGCTGTGGGATTGTTTGCCAAAGATTTTTGAGTGCCTGTGCACGGCTTGGGTTCATAGACATAGCGGGCCAATCCATAACACAGACATGATGATTGTTCAGAAAGTCTCTTGTCAACCTGGCAGTGTGGGGTCAGGCGTTGTCATGATGGAAAACCATCTGTTGACGGACATGCCATGTTGAGCCAGCAATAAAAGCAACACCGGACGAAGGGTGGCGTCAACATAATGTTGAGCGTTGAGATTGCCTTGGACCACCACCAACTGGGACCGAAAGTTGACATTGATAGCGGCCCAAACCATGACGCCACCTCCCCTGAAACGATCCCTTTCCAGCACGCAGTTACGAGCAAAGCGTTCATGTCGATGTTGGTAGATACGGTGACGTACATCGGGAAAACTGAGGTTGAATCGGGATTCGTCCAAGAAGATGGCATTTCGCCATGGTGTGTTGTGCAGATACCCCTGATTTGCAGCCCATTGCTGTCTGGCAAGTCGATGACGATGCAAAAGGATTTGACCTGATCTGACTGGTTCCAACAGTTCCCCTGGCAGTAGCTGACTGGAACCTGTTGCACAGATGCTGTAGTCGGATGTTGCAATCTTGAGCAGCGGTTGTTCCAGTGGCGTGGAAGCGTTGTGAGGCGAGCAATGGTCGATGGGTGGACATTAAAGTGTCTGGCGACGGCTACCTGTGAAGCCCCCCTGATCCAGCATGCCAGTAGCTCTGTTCCTGTTCTCTTGTGTAAGGTGTGGCATTTGTCCAAAGAGATGAATTTTTAAATTTTGATCTGTATTTAAAGGTCCAGAGTGCAGGGAATGCACATGCAAAAAGTGACATGGGACTGCTTAAATTCGTGAAAAAAGACAAATGTTGCATTTGCACGAACAAAGTTCATTACCGAGAACTGATATTGGGTTCAAATGCAGAACTCCACAAAAAGAGACCCATCACAAGTTTCACCTATGTGCCATAAAATAAGAAAGCCCAAGAAAACGTTTCCCAAAAATATTTCACGAATTAGGCATTGCGTTTTTAATGGCTTTGAGTGTGGGTTGACAATTAGCTGTCATGATGAGGATCATACTTCTAAGAGAGTGTTAATTATAGGACAATATAAAACATGAGTTTGATTTGACATGAATAATTTAAATGGAAACTTTGTCAATACATTATATTTTATTATAAAAATTACATCTATTTATTAAAGTTATTAAATGTAGCAATAATAACATACATGTACAATTAATGTTAAAATATGTTAAGAATTTAAATTTTATAGAAATTGTTTATTAAAATATGTAATGCATGAATGATTTTAAATAGTTATATAATACTGATCAATATTTTGTATAGCAAACAATTAATTTCAGGGGCCTTTTTTATTTTTTTTTTAAATTTTATTAGGCTATTACTAGACTACAATAAGATATGCATGCTTGAATAGAACAGTCAAATACACATTTAATTATGGAAGGATAACGTTGCCAATATTATTTCAATGTTGACGGTGCAAACTGCATATGTCAGCAGTTCAAAATACGTATTTTAGTTTTACAATTTGCAATTTCTATTGCTCCACAATGCCAATGTCCCAGTGTTAAAATACAGAATGCACTTTTCAATAATACAAAATACAGTATAATAGTTATTTTGCACATTACACTTCTCCATTCTGCATAATAGACAAATGCATAATATAACTGTCTTTTTGAAATGCTGACATATGCAGCTTGCACTATGAACATTGAAATAATATTGGCAACATTATCCTTCCATATTTAATAACATATACATTGATTATAAACATCTTCTGAACATAAAAACAGACAAAAAAAAATATTATGACTAGCATGGAACACACAGTTTCTTATATAAAATGCCCTATCAGTTACATGTAGGTAAAATTTACATAAAACCCATAAAAAGGTGAATACTTTTGGGCATTTACAAGCTTATTAAGGTTGCTGTCGTTTTCTGCAATTTTTAGACATTAGTCGAACTTGTCTCTCCAGTGATTTATCCAAATCTAAATTTACCACGTGGCTTTTTGAGTCGAGGATTATTTTTTTCTCTTTTTCATTGGTTGCTTCCATAATTGATTTTTCAGTAAATATCAGAACACGTTTCACTGAAAGAATAAAAATTAAATAAAGGGATTGTTAGACGAAAAAGACAGTTACATGTATATGGGTTCTCCTCTTTCATCCCCATCCCTAATCCCAGCACCATAGACCATTCCTTGTATACTGCAAATAAGCTGGATTGAATTTGACTTTCAAAATGGCCCCCATTTTTGTTCTGTGCACTCTGTGAGGGGATACTTTTGTTACACAGACTTGTCTATTTCAGCAGATTTCAAATTGTAAACGACAATTTGCATTCCATTTTAGTGTCACTAGCGGACTTACTTGATACTTTTCTTTTTTCAAATTCATAATAACAAGAGATGAATCTTCGAAGATAATTAATATGAAACATTAAAGAACCACAAAGCAATCAAATGGACTAAATGTTCAATGCTAGAAAATTATTATTATCAAACTCTCCTGTTGCTTTACGTGAAATGAGTCATTTATTCAGTTGATAAAAGACATGGTGCTGTATAGATATTGTGTGGTATATTGTGAGAAAATAGTTTAAAACTTAAAGAGTAATTCTCAGTAACATCAAGTAAATAAATATTGATGAAGTGCTCTTCAGAAAAGCCACGATTTGTAGTAAGTCTTGTGTAAGGAACACAATCAACAGAAATAATTACGTATTAACATGGGTCATAACTTTGAATGAAAAAACCACAGAGATTGTCTTAATATGAAAACACTAGAATCAGAAATTTTTCATGTTAACTGCAGCATTATTAAGACCTGACTTTATTTCATGCCTTCATATCAATCAGTGAAAGTGATAAAATTCTGCATGAATATAATTTGCTATGTTAGTAAAGACGGGTTGCCAGGCAACGAAACATACACCCCACAGCAGCTAAGTGGTCAAAACAGTCGACAAGGGTTGTCACACATTTATGTTTTTCTAGGTAATAGGAGCAATTAAAAGACACTGAATTCAATTTCATACAGATCTAATGTTTGCAAGGTTCACAAGGGTCATAACTGTAGAAGTTATTAACAGAAATTGCTTAAATTCAATAGGCTTCTTCGTTTTACTAATCTCAATGCATTTAAATTTAATACAGATCGGATGATAACTTTTATCATTAGAGCGTTCACAAGGTTCAACAAAGTGAAACAAGAACCATAATTTAATTTAATAGGATTAAACAATATATATAAATTTCAAACTGATCTGATAATAAATATAGTCTGCATTGATGCTATTTTGCCCATATATTCTGGACATATCCTACACTATTTCCCAAACGTCCAACCAGGTTATGGTGAATACTATTCAAAATTCCAAAATTAATTGACTGTACTGAGTGTATAACTACTACTCATCTCGATTATTGTTGATAATAGACTGCATTGATTAGGTAATTAAGTGATCAACGTATGTACTGCCTATATACCTACATGGCTCGAAATGTTTGCCTGTCCGCTTGTCGCTAACAGGCGATTTTTACGTCCGACAGGTAGCAAGCAAAACTTGATGACATGCAGAGGGTGGCTATGCTATTTTACCAGTGAGTAAAGTACCAATGTAGTTTTACAAAACCATTTTATAAAGAAGAAAACAATGTTTCGACATAACAAACTATTCTTATTTTGGATGTTTTGCTTTCATTTGCTGTGGTATAAACAAAGACATGCTTTCATTATATCACAAACTATTCTTATTTTGGATGTTTTGCTTTCATTTGCTGCCGTATAAACAAAGACACATAATTTTGGAACAATATTACTGGCCTGAATTTGAAGAAGGTACGGGTCGGCATGTTTTCATTCTATCGTATTATGAAAACACATAATTTTGTAGGAATATTACTGACATAAATTTGAATACTGTATGGGAATTAAATATGAACCAGCGGCTGCCAGGCAGATACGCACACATATTGAAAGAGCTGGATAAAGAACAAGCTAAACAAAAAGAGATTTTTCGTAGAATCAAGGGCCATAATTCAAGGAGTTACAATCCGATATGCACGAATACCGACAGGAACCAAGGTCTTTGAGTTATAAAGATATATTTCAAGTTTCATCAAAATCGGATATACCATATATTTACACTATTTGCGTTCGAGGGGCAGCCATTTGTCTGGCGTTTTTGGTCCCATTTTCACGAAATTCGAAATCAGCCGTTATTAGGGTGTAACAGTGATATATTCAAACGTTTTTTTTTCAATTGGATAAAAATTGTTACCTCTAGAGGGACCACAAGCTAAAACTGGGTTTTTCCGTACATTCAAGGGTCATAATTCAGGAAGTTATCGAATATCAAATGGAATCAAGATCTAGAGGGACCACAAGCTAAAACTGGGATTTTTCGTACAATCAAGGGTCATAATTCAGGAAGTTATGATCCGATATGGACGAATATCAAAAGGAATCAAGATCTTTGGGTTACAAACATGTATTTCAAGTTTCATCAAAATTGGATCAAAATTGTGACCTCTAGCGGGTCCACAATCTTGATATACCATATATTTACACAATTTGCATACAGGGGGCAGTTTTGGTCCAATTTGAACTCAGCCATCATTAGGGTGTAAAGGTGACATATTCAAACGGTTTATAAAATTGGATTTAAATTGTTACCTCTAGAGGGACCACAAGCTAAAAATGGGATTTTTCGTAGAATCAGGGGCCATAATTCAGGAAGTTACAATCTGATATGCGCTAATATCGAAAGGAACCAAGATCTTTTGGTTACAAACATGCATTTCAAGTTTCATCAAAATAAGATGAAAATTGTGACCTGTAGAATGCCCACAACCTAAAAACGTGATTTTTGCGTACAATCAGGGGCCATAATCCATGAAGTTATGGTCCAA
The DNA here is from genome assembly GCF_932274485.2 of Patella vulgata. Lineage (NCBI taxonomy): Eukaryota > Metazoa > Mollusca > Gastropoda > Patellidae > Patella > Patella vulgata. The sequence goes on along the minus strand of NC_065882.2, from coordinate 47,236,823 downwards.
TATATGCTAATATCGAAAGTAACCAAGATCTTTGGGAGATAGACCTATATTTTAAGTTTCATCAAAATCAAATAAAAATTGTGACCTGTAGAGTGTCCACAAACAAATTGTGGCCAGAGTGTTCACAAGACATTAAGGATGGAGGTAGCAGCAATATACGTTGACATTTGTTATTTTAGCAAAAGGGGAGAAAAGACTATTAAAGTGATTATGTGACACAATTTTGTAAAGAGAAACTAGAAATTTATGCAATAGAATTATATTTCTTTTAACTCATGTCATCTCACCTTTCTTACTTTTTTCTACAAAGTATACACATAAACAATAATTATCCACATCTACTATCATATATACATTTAATAAACTATTTTTAAGACAGTCTCATACAGGTATGTCTGGTAGGTAGTCGTTAAGGTGAGCCACAGCATGCCACCCATGCAACATGCATTTCAGATGACACAACCGCGTCATCGCAAGAAGTGGTGATGTAGTACTAATGTCAGTCCAAAAATATAGAGTACAGCATTTATTCAACTCTTATAATACATTTATAATACACTATAATCTGATTTTCGAGTAACAACTCAAAGTAATTATCTGAAAGAGAGAGGAATGGGGTTTAATGTCCACTCGACGCAAACTAGGTCATTTTGAGACTAACACATGGTTCAATTTCATTTCAATAATTCGCTTGCGCATAGGGGTCTTTGCACTGGGAGGGAACCGGAGGACCCAATGAAAAACCCACGAGGTTGGACAGGCGACCCTACTAGTTGTCATGTACAACCGGGGATTCGAAACCACGCCAGTTGACTCAATGACAGACCTTATGATACAGCGCAAACGTGTTAACCATTCGGCTATCCAACCCCCCAGTAATTATCAGAAAATCATTAGTATACAAAACATTAATATCATGGATTTAGCTGTTCAAATTATCAAAAACCATTGAAAATCAATATACTTGTTTGTTTCAAGACCTTAAACTCTGTGTATCAATCCAAAGTTAATCGAAATGATTATAAATAGGCGTAAAAACAGTGTATAAATATAAAGTAAATCGGATATAAACTTTAACCTCTAGAGCGTCCACAAGGTTTTTCAAAGTGATCAAGGGCCATAACGCTGGCAGTAATTATCGGAAATCGTTGAAAATCACTAGGCTTCTTGATCTGATGACCTAAACCATTGTGTATAAATTTAAAGTCAATCGGATATTAACTTTAGCCTCTAGAGCGTCCACAAGTCATAAAGGCCCATAACTCTGGTGGCAGTAATTATGGGAACTAATTGAAAATCAATAAGATTCTTTGTCTCATGACCTTTAGCCTCTACATCGGAAATCAAGCAATTGTGGACCTCGGACCACAATATACAACCACATTTCAGTGTGGGCGAATAAAAAAGTAACTTTTGCGACTCCCCTGCAGAACATTTACGCAACCCAACTACCGACACTCTGCCTGTGCTACCTTGGTCTCACACATCACATGCTGACTTACACAAATATCAAACGTTAGGTGACACAAGGGGGTTACACAGGTAGCAGAATAGTCATGCACTCGGATGAGACAGGCTTCAGAGATGGTGATTTATAGAATAATAAAATGAAAAAGTTTCAAATTATTGAATATCTACTTACTTGGAGGATTGATCAAATTACAAGTACATGATTCTTCCATTTCTACACTAACAAACTCATCTATTCGTAGTTTTCTTTTAGGTTTTAAATCAGATTTCACTTTCATTGAAACTTTACCATTTCTTCCAGCAAGAGCCTTTAGAACTAAGATAAATAGATGGAAGTTTTATATTAATATGAGAAAAAGTCAGCACAGAGAACAGTTTCTCAAACGGCAATATCTTGGCAACAAAAAATATCATAGTAGATAATACTTTAAACTCAGTCCATCTTGATAATTGTCCATGCTTGTTCCCCAACCACTTATCTACAGGATATACACAGTCGTCCCCTTAAACAATTGGTCTGTTTCAGCAAGTTTAATGAGCACACAGCCCATGTCTAACATTTACCAATTATGTCTTCCTTGGTATCCCTAGTGGTCTCATTCCGTTCCAACTTCCACTCCAGAATACCCAGGGTTCATCCATGGGGTATTCACGTATTCAAATTATTTGCCCATGATCAAGGGACGGATGGACAGAGGTGACGCCAATATACATCCACATTTCCATGTGGGTGTATAAAAAGTGGATGTGACACGCCCCAGGGGGTCGGAGCATGCACCAAAATAAATAGTAGCTGTCTTTACGGTATACGGAATAAATATGCAAAGTTCCAAGATGATCCATTCAGAATTGCAGCCTGTAGATGATAAATACAAAAATTGGGCGTGGCTCTGCCCCTGGGGGTTGGATTTGGAACAATATAAATAGGTACCACCCTGGCCTGTTATGGAAATGATTGATATGCTGAATTTGAACAAAATCTGTTAATTATAGCGACCTGTAGAGTATTTAATTTTCCAAATTATCGGTAAGCTCTGCTCCTTCACTTGTCGCAAAAGATTGACGCCAGCCTCTGTAACCAGAAATTTTTTCAGTCATCAACCCGTACATCTATGCAGCTACTTCTTTGGAAATCGCCATCACAAATGAATACAACATTAATGTTTAATTCATAAAATTAAAATATATGACATACCTGCTCCGGATTGACATACAAGATTTAAAAGATCTTCTGGAGGGCTGTCAGTACATACTGGACACGAATTCTTTGAGTTAAATTCCTGGTGGGAGGAAAATACAATTTTATACAACCAATCACATGTTACTCTTACTGTTTGAAATAACAAAGACATTCCTATTTATTATTAAGATAAATTGAAATGTGATATAATCATTAGACTTTTGTGGAAAATTCAAATTAGTATTAAGCCATTTAACATATAATTACACACAATATGCAATACATAATAAACTATATGGATTCGTAAAAAAGCTATAAAGCTTATATTAATCTGTCTCCAAATGGTAATAAACAAAATAAAAATTGCATGTTTAAATTGCATAATAATTTGCATAAGAATAGTAAGAAAAGGATTAGTATAATATTGTGTCATCATCCCTGTTAATGCATTCACTGTGGCAACATTATCTTCATATTCATCCTCATCATAGCAGCTGCCAAGAGGCAAAGTATAAATAAGCCATTTAATCAATTCATGACGATAATTATTTTCTCCTTAAATTAGGGACAATTTTCAATAAACAGTAAAATGATAACAGTAAGGAATATGTTGATAAATAATTAAAAACAATAAAATTTAACTTACTCTGGCTGGACCCGGTTCACGTACAAATATAGGCACTTCTTTAAGATAAGAAAATAAAATCATATTAATATATTATTTATCAATATTAAGCATTAAGATGTTATTTATATCTCAAGTTCAAAGTTAGTAATGTACTGCTGCATCATCATTAGTTTATTTGTATTTATTAATTGGACCCAATTTAATGTTAATTAAAGTAATCTCAAACATTCTACAACACATAGACTTATATTGTTTTGGCATTAGAAAGATATAGCCCCATTTAACATACCTTCAATTCGTCTCTGTAAGAAAGGGTCTATTTGGATTTCATCTACTGGTGGTCCTCTAGGAATTTCTGCTTTTGTTCCACAAATGGTCTTTAATTCATATGATTTTACTGTTGTTATTTCTACAAAGAATATTCAATTGTGAATATACAATTAGACAGTATTCTACCTAATCAATTACCTCTTTTGACTGCAAATAAAGCTCAATCCACTATAAATAATCACATTAACAAGCAAAACCAAAATCAAATATTCCCATCTATAGTACAACCACATGCCTCATTTTCTGCAGACTCAATCCAAAGAAATTTTTCTAAAAACAACTTGGATGAAAAAAAAAAAATCACAGCAAATCTGGGGTCTGGGCAAAGTTTCCTCACTGATCAATGCATAGCGCATCTTCATTAACCCAATTGGTGCAGAAAAGAAAATTATAAAGATAGAAAGGCTTACCTTTTTCATAATACTGGAAGACTTGAACAGTAGCAGGTTTAGGAGCTGACACGGCTAAATCTTTATTTTGTTGAACATCGAATGTAAAACATCTGTTACGATTGTCCAACTAATTTGAGGAATAAAAGACAACTCATTAATTAATAGACACAAAACAATATTTTGAACAGGATCAAAGTGCATAATATTATAAAGAAAATTATGTCATAAGTATAAAGTCTGAATAATCCATAGGGCATTTATGAACCTACAGTTTTTGGACTTCAAAAGCTAATTCCAGCAAAACCTTCATTAGAATCACAACCAACCAATAATTTTCAAAGTTTATCAGCTAATTTGTCTCGTTTTAAAAAATCTTCTTCTACTAAAATCCAGAATTTTTGAACTGATATTAATTTTGACCAATATCTCAAATATTGAAAATAAACTTTATTAAGATTTTATTCTCTTAAAACATCACTCTTGCTTAGAAATTACTTGAGATGAATATATATTATATATAAACAAGATGACTAGTCATTACCATCCCGCGCCCTTGAACTTGTTTAAAAGGCATAAGGAAAAACAACTTCTTGGGACTAGTCAGAAGATTCATACTCTGATCATAGTAGCTCGGGAAGGCACAGTCGTTACTCCCTGTTAGGTTTGCACAACAACCTTTGCCTACCTCAATCAGCTGCTGTATGTTAAACATTAAGCTTATACATTAGAAAATAAAATAATAGTTTGATGTTTGTATAAAATTTTAAAAAGATTTCTCTGAATAGATAATCAAATATGCTTTAGAAATGAAATCGGGACAGAAAGAAGGTCATCAAAAAATAAAATAATAGGTTGATGAATGTAAAAGTGTTATAAAGGTATCTTGAAAAGTTTCTGAGATATGCTCTAGAATAATAATGATATACCAAAAATAATTCAAATGTGTAGTAAAAATCGTTCAACAGAGAATTTGTTTTCCATGGCAACGCAAAAATCACTAAATCCGACAAATTTCTAATTAGCAAAAGGCATAACTATTGTAATAGGATGATGTGTGTTCAAAGTTTCAAAAAGATATTTTGAACGATTTATGAGAAAAACTCAGGAAACAAAATTGTGCATAAAAACTAAGTCAAATTTGTTTCCATGAAAAAGGCACAACTAATGTAATAGGTTAATGTTTGTAGAAAGTTTCAAGAAGATTTCTTGAATGGTTTATGAGATATGCTCCGGAAACAAAATTGTACACCAAAAACTAAGATAAATTTGTTTCCATGGAAACACAAAAAATATAAATCCCAGAAATTCCTAAATAGCAAAAGGCACAACTACTATAATAGGCTGATGTGTGTACAAAGTTTCAGAAAGATATCTTAAATGGTTGTTATGTTCCAAAGTCTTGACCAATCAAATTGCTTATCGCTCCTTAGCCTAAGCAGAAAATGATATATAATCTATAGTCGGAGTTTCATCACTCTCACTTCATTATAACCAAAGTTATCATGCCCAAAGCATCAACTAATCATATTGCTTATCTCTGCTTACCGTAAGCATCCCTAACTTTGGCAGCCTGTCTACAGCTAGCTCCGCCTGAGAACAGCCCTAACCTGATTGACTGACATTTAAATTCCTACATCAACGATTTTAGTCGAAAACACTGAGTATGGTTTTAGAAATTTTTAGAAGTATTTATTTCTCTTCTATTTTCGTACTGAATGAAATCAAATATGACTATTTAGCCGTTGTGTGTATGAAAGATGTCAAACTGATCAGAGCGGAATCACGAAATAGTCCACTAATTATTCAATGTGGCGGCGCCCATGAAAGATAATTTCACAGAAGCAGTTTTGTTTGCGGAGGCAAATTTAGGAGTATCTAACCTTGTTTTAAATGATAAACAGATTGAAACTGTAAAGACAGTTTACAATGGTAAAGACTGTATTGCAATATTACCCACTAGCACATATCATATCGCTTTTACCGTAGTGGCAGAAGTCGACATTTTGCTAACTTGACATTTGTTTACATAAACCACGTGCTTCAGGTGTACAAAGCAGCAGGCCAGTCGATAAGTTCCGCCTCAAAATGATCATGTGAGCGTTTTAAATGAACGGCATTTAGGGCAGTGATGTATTCTCGAAGTATGATGTAGATGGATCGCTGCATGCAGTATGTACCGTAAGCAGACAATGTTGATCATCTAACTCCATCAAGGCATTCACCTAATGAATGCCTACACCAAATTTGAACATTCTACCTCAATTAGGAGAGTTATTTTGTTCCAAAGTCTCGGCCAATCAAATTGCTTACCATGAGCAGAAAATGCTTATTATCAAACTAAGTCAAGGTATTGATGTAATGAAACTATACACCAAGTTTCATCACTCTCACTTAAAAATTCATTATGCAAGAGCTAAATCTGTCTATTGCAGGTCTTTCTTTAGGCCTGAAATTTTATCTAAATTATTAATTAGACATTAATTAACCTATCCAGACCATAATCAACTCTAGATGGCATCGCTAGCCTGTGATCTTTAGTGGATTATGAGCCGATTTACTGCACAACTTTCCTTCACGATTTAACGATTAAATAGATAATCAAGACTATGCTGTTTATCATACTGACTTTAGTAATGATGATCGAGGCTAGGCGGAAATTTCAACCTCTTAGTTCTCGGATCATAGTGGATCCATTTGAATGAAATTTTCAGCAAATTGCCTTTACATTATCTAGTTTTTAACTATTATAGTGAGAACTGCCAATTCGTTATCGAATCTCCCATAATGTATCTTTAATTAGAACTAAAGTTATCGTGTCCCAAAGCATCAACCAATCAAATTGCTTATCTCTGCTTACCCTAAGAAGAAAATGCTCATCTTCGAACTCCATCAAGGCATTGACCTAATAAACACCTACACCAAGTTTGAACATTCTAGCTCAACTTGAGAGAGTTATTGTGTCCCAAAAAGTGTGACGGACAGACAGAAGGATGAACAGACAGACAGACAGAATTGCATGAGTGACTTGATAATAGTGACGATGATTTACCACAATAACTTCAACCAGTAAATAGACATGGTTATCTAGGCAATGACAGCATGAAATTTGGCAACTTATGTTCAATCGCATATGGAAACTAAAGGTTAATATTTTTTTGAGAAAGCATCACAAAGTCTCAGGTCTAGGAGAACAGTTTCTATGAGCTTTATTCACTAAAATCTGACACAAATAAAATCTGCTTACCTTATCAAAATAAAAGCTTATTGATCCATCTTCATCACTTATTTCATATTTCTTCAAACTCAACATTGAAAACATACTTCGTAGCTAAAACAAAACCATCACTATTTATGATAATGTACTAACATTTTGAAAAATTTTCAAAGGGTCTCTTTGTCGTTAGTATTAGTGAAAAACAATGGGATAACCATCTCCAAAAATCATTGGAGAGAGAGAGAGGGACATGGAGTTCAATGTTCACTCAACACAAACTAGGTAATTTCGGGACTAACAAATAGTTCAAGTTTATTTCAATAATTTGTTTGATCGTAGGGGTCTTTAGCTGTGGGAGGAAACAACAGGAAAAACCCCACGAGGTTGGACAGGATAACCTACTCCTTGTCATGTATAATAAGCAGGGAATCAAACCCACACTACTTGACTCAATGACAGACCTTGTGATCTTATGCACATGTGTTAAAACCATTCGACCACCCACCCAAATTCATAGGTAATTTTATGTTAATTTAGAAGGTTTTGAACCTAATTTCATGTCTCTTATTTGTTAAATGAACAGAAAGATAGATTTGTTTCACAGACATGTATGACAATAATACACATGATCACACAAATCTTACAAATATTAAGAATATGACCAATACATATATTAAAGTTAATAAATTCTATTACCTTTTTCAAGGACTGTGTAACAGGTGACCATCCAGTTACCATAGAAACAGTAATAAGGCTCATACCATCAGTGTTACCATCTTTCTTTGTATAACTGGAGTAAAGAAGAAAACAAGAAATTAGTCTTATTCCTTTAACTTAGTATAAACAGTTTAAGTAAAGGGGAGTGTTGACTGGAGGGCTGTCAGGGGCCTGAATATTAAAGTCCCCCCCCCCAAATTAGTTCTAGTAAGCCTGTTTTATATAAAATATATAAATTTATTGTTTTATTTATGATGTTGTATATGTTTGTGCCAAATAAATCTATATATCTAGTATATTGACATATTGATTGCATTTGTGTGAGTGTGATGGCCAATGACTAGAATATGACCCCTTTTCACTGTTGTTGCAAGGGTTCCAGTTACATTATCAGCCAGGGACCCCATGTAAGCTTAATCCAGCCCTGAGTAAAATACATCACATCATATCAACGATCGGCTTCATGTAGAATCACATTTCACTACACAGACATTAAAGAAATAGTCCTGCCATTGCCGTTTGGCCAGTGGGCTAATTAAATATCTCTGGATGGCATCAATGTTCAAATATAATGATGGAATTTGATATTCGAATTTACTTGAGGTAATGGAGTTTTATGAAAATCACAATTGCTTACTGTTATTGCATTTCAAATGATCAACTAATCAGATTGCAGTCAGTTCACAGAATATGTGCAAATTACATTAATACAATTGAGAATACAAGTCCAATTTTAGCTGATATCTTTGCATGAGAAGTAAAGTTATGGGTCAATTAAATATGCACAGACAAGTGTTGATTCTCAAACTTAGGCAAACATAATGCAGGTATGTTCCAAGTTATATCAGAATTCATTCACTAGAAATTAAAGGACAATATTGGTGTCTGTCATTATCACATATGTGATAGTACTGGTTAAACATGTTTCAAATATAATTTAACACAGAGATCATTGCTACGATAGATACGTTATGGAGATTTCAAGAAAGGGAAGTTATCCTTCTATATAACTGACTGAAGTGAAGAGAGATAACAGATACACGGGTGAATTTCTGCTCACTAATAATTCCTTTCGCAGACCAAAAGTTGTTATATGAGACTGTGAGATGGTATCTGACAATTCAAAAAAATAACTGGCTGTCACTAGACAAGAGAAAATGAGAAAAATAAAAAAAAGTCTGTTCATTACCATGTTTTTATTAAGTATACAATGAATAAAAACAAGGGAATGTATGGATTATTTCTTTTTTTCTCGTTTTCCCTTATTACATTTTTGAATTATCAGATATCCTCTCACAGGATAACTTGTGTTTTCCTTTTGCATTCGTCACTTCCCTTTCTTGAAATCTTCATAACACATCTATCATAGCAATGATCTCTGTGTAAAAATTATATTTGGAACTTGTTTAACCAGTTGTATCACATATGTGACAATGACTGACACACATATATTGTCCTTCAAGTCACTGCCTTTCAAAAAGAGTGGCAGAATAATGAAAGGACCCAATTTAATAGCCCCTACTTTTGTAGCAGAACATGATTTTATATTGTGAATGACAATGACATCCAGACCATATTAGGATATCAAATGTTTTGGGCTTTAGTGTAGGCAAACTTTTCTATATTTACTCACCTGACACAAATTTTTAACCTTTTCACGCTACAATCATTATCTGGTCTTGATGTTTTTACAGTTAAGTTGAATAGTGGTTCATCATTGTCTAGATCTTCTGGTTGTTTGTTATAGCGCACATTAGCTTGCACTAAAGCACAACCAGCTCCAGCTGCTTTAGCACGTACAATGTTCGGTAGCTGTGTAAGTTTAACTTTTTGTAGAAGTAAACTATTATCAGTATTAATTTTAACAACTGATTGTAGGTCATCTCCAGACAAATAAATAGTTAATCCTTCTGTAACATTTCCTTCTTCATTATCAACATGCAATATGGTAGCAAACTCAGATAAAGCATGTAGACCAACAACTGTATCCTAAATACAAAAGAAGAAAAATCAACAAAGACATTCTGAACTCTTTTCAGCATATGGAAATGAAACGGGGTTTAACATCCTACTTTTCTACACCATTAACTGGGCTAATGCAGACAAACATAAGTTGAGGAGTGTACTAGCAGGGAAATTTGCCTGGACAGTGATGCTACAACCTACTCTTATTTCAAATTCCAACTGTCGATGTTTTTTTTATTGTTTTTTTTTACGTGCACACCAATGTGTACGACGTACATGCTTTTTTGTCCCATCCGAATGACTACATGCTATTCCTTTCTAAGCCGTCCATCCTGCCCCATTGACAGGGGGAAAACACACTATAAAATCATGAGAAGCTTTCTCGGCCAACACTGTGAGAAAACCTGAGAACTCCTGGTTAGGAAGCCAGCTCCATTCAAAATATGGAGTGTTTTATCAAATAACTAAATTTTTGCTTTTTCATACATATTTCAGATTGCCTAAAATGTATGTTTCAAATGTTTCAGTTCTCTGGTAAATATGTCCTACCTGGGTAGAAGCATATCCTCCAAATGCATTACGTTGTTTGGACATCCACATTGCAATGGGCAGATATGCTCCAACTCCATTTTCTTCATAAAATAACATTGAAGCCAGCATAGCATAAGCTGTCATTTCTACCTCAGCTGATGGAACATTGAAATGAAAATAATTTTCTGGTTTGGGTTCTACCTTCTTACGTCCCCAGTGTTTTAGCGAGCCTAAAAAATAAAAAAGATGAAGGTACAATGTCATTAAATATCGTGAATGTATCATGTTTTCTTAATGAAACAAGTACGATAGTACTATATAAACCAAGAACTGTGCATGACGTCATCACTGATATCTTTGAATTGTGATGTCAAAAATTAAAGTCCAAGGAACAAGCATGCAAAGTTCCAAGTCGATCATACTTAAATTGTCGAAGCCTGTATTTGAAAAACATCACTTCAGAGAAGAACAAGAAGATGAACTTGTACTTACCATCTACAATGGCTTTTTCATTTAAAGCTTCCATTGTTCTCTTGGAATGATCACTATCTGCATCAAACAAAACGTTAGCATACGCTACTATGGCCTTAGTATAGGTATCATCAGTATTTTCTTGAAGATTCAAACACTTCATTGCCATTGTCAATGCTGAATTCTGCAATGAAGGATATGGTATACAGGATAAAACAGGGCATTAGTTTCTAAATACACATAAATTAAGATAAGATAGGCTGCAAGGCAACGAAACATACGGTCACAGCAGCTAAGTCGTCCGAGCAGTCAACAACAGTTGTTGCATATTTTTTCTATTATCGGTAATGAAACATTTATAATACACTAAAATCTGATTAAGAGTAACAACTCATGAAGTAATTATCAGAGAATCATTAGAATTTGTTTGGCTTTTAGTTCTGCCCCATGCTAACATTTAGTATACAAAACATTTAATATCATGGATTTAGCTGTTCAAGTTATCAAAATTCATTGAAAATCAATATCATAATTCATCTCAAGACCTTAAACTCTGTGTATCAATCTAAAGTCAATCAGATGATAACTTTGGTCTCTAGAGCATCCACAAGATTTTTCAAAGTGATCATGGTAGTAATTATCGGCAATCATTGAAAATCACTGGGCTACTTCGTCTCATGATCTTAAACACTGTGTTTAAATTTCAAGTCAATCGGATATTAACTATAGCCTCTACAGTGTCCAAAAGATTTTCCAAAGTGATCAAGGGCCATAACTCTAGCAATAACTATTGGAAATCATTGAAAATTAACAGACTTCTTCATCTCATGACTCTAAACACTGTGTACAAATTTCAAGCCAATCCGATATTAAATTTAGCCTCTAGAGCGTCCACAAGATTTTTCAATCTGGCAGTAATTATCGGAAATCGCTGAAAATCAATAGGCTTCTTCATCTCATGACCTTAAACACTGTGTATAAATCTAAAGTCAATCGGATATAAAATTTAGTCTCTAGAGCGTCCACAAGATTTTTCAAAGTGATCAAGGGTATGACTCTGGCAGTAATTATCGGAAATCCCTGAAAATCAAAAGGCTGCTTCATCTCATGACCTAATTAAACACTGTATAATTTTTAAGTCAATCAGATATTAACTTTAGCCTCTAGAGCGTCCACAAGCAATTGTGGACGCCGGACTAACGGACGGACAGACGGAGGCGACGACAATATATGACCTCATTTCAATGTGGGTGTATAAAAATTGATCGATCTGAATAATTTTTGGACCAAAATGTTTTTTTTAAATAAAAGTAATTTGGATAATTTATGGTGACAAGCTCTGTATTTGACCTTTGTTCTGACTTGTTGGTGCTTTAATGAATAGATAATAACTAAGCCTGCTCCCTCACTCTTGTTTCCAATCTCCTCTACAAGCAGAAATGAAACTGTAGCATTATCACCCACAATTTGTATTATCATACTATAGATTGGATCATATTGTGCTTTCCATTGATTTAAGAGTTTTTGATTGATGCTACATAGTTTCCCTTGTTGTAAGTACCAAGCCTTGCCCCTAAAAGCTGACTTTCATAGAAATGTTATAAGATCATTTGTTAAATAGAATATTCATAATGACTAGCCCTTTAAAGATTTGAACTACCAGGATATGATCTTTGTTTATTTTCTTTTACAATCAAATTCAAATTTAATTCTGCTGTTCTTAAGAAAGAATGGGTGACAAAAATTCAATGTATGAACAAATCAACAAGCCCATCCCTTACTCTATCTACATGTACATATGAAATTTTGTTGAAATCAGCAGAAGTGAAAATTGTAAAATACGACCTTGGACTAATGAGTTAAAAATAGAAACTTATAAGATTTTAAATGTAAATTATTTATGACTGACAGAACTAACAAGCTACACTTGATGTGATACAAATAGAACCTTATAAGATTTTAAAATTAGGAATCAAGTTTGAACAATTACTCACATCCTTTGAAATATTAGCCTCCAGTAATGAGATGATCACATAAGCAGTAATTGCTGTAATATCAGCTTCTGAAGATGTTTTACTCAATCCTCCCATCATATAGGAACTGAATACTTTTCCCACTTCTCGAAAGCAACCGTTTTCCAGCTGAGTGGACATTAAAAAGGTAACACTTTTTTCTAAATCTTGTGAATCAATGTAAATGTAGTCCTTGGCTTGAGCAAAAGACTGGACAACAAAAGCTGTTAACCATGTGCTACCAGAAGCATCTGATTTACCAAATGCGCTGTATGAGCCATCATCATGTCGAAATGTTAATTCTCTCTGATAACCTAAATCAAAAGCATAAAATTTTGTAAATAGAAAATGTCAATTTTAATTCTAGACATATTTAACCCTTTAATGTTATCTGAAACTGAACGTAAAATAATGTGTATCACATGAAAATATAGCAAAATGTAGAATTTCATTCAAGGTCAGTCTCCTGATTTTATCTTCCTGCAGTTATCAGAAGTCTGAGACATGTATTAGTCTTTTTTGTCTTTACAGCAATGTTTTCTTTTGAAATGATATGTCAAATTCTCACTTCAGATCATGAGCAGAACATGGTACATGCAGAATGTGGTCATGCAACTCAACTGAGGACGGCCGACTAAAGCAAATTCATGCAAATTAATATAAATTAATACAAATTATGCTATGATAAAAAGGAAATGCAACTAGTATGCATCACAACTATATCAAGGATAAGTAATACATATATAATATTTATCTACATACCTATTTCCATATAATGTTTAGCAAGAGTTTCAATTGCGTCTGTATTCTGCTGAACACTGCTGAGATATTTTAAAATATAAATATTTGGTGTAAATTTAACCATAGTCTGTTCACCACATCCAGTAGGTTGCGATATAAGACTGTCAAGATTTGATAAAGCTGGTCCCATAATATCACCTGAAATTATTAATACATATTTCGGCAGAAATATTAAGAAAAAGAAAGGCACATTCATTAACGTATTAATAATCCATTAATAATTCAAATAAATATTTAGATTTGTTTTTTTAATCCTTTAAATATGAAATTATTTCCAGTGTTACATCATACATTGTTGAATAATGAGACCCCATGTGTATCTATAAAATCATATTTGGTAGAACTATCTCAAAGAATAATAAATTGAGAATGCTCTAAGGTCATTTATAGGACAATCCAGAGACTAATCACTGCATATGACCGGAGTGAATATCTTTGCCTTAAGACTTCAGAAATCAATCTTTTAAGACGAAAATAATTAATTTCAAGATTTAAATTTGTAAATGTTTTGTTAAATCTTAATATTTTCAGAAACTTGCATTAAATGAACAATGTAATAATTTTAAGTAATAGTATTGTGATACTATCTTGTCACATGCCTAAAACAACATGTGTCATTTTTCCAGTCCCTATAAAGGGTTAAAGTGCTTTTAGCTGTGGAAAGTCATCCCTGGAAAGGATTAAATGGCTTTTATCTGTGGTGTTTCCTTAAAGGATTAGTCAGATGCTCGGTGATTAAAGCACTGGCTCATTAACTAGGAAGTTTGGGTTCAATCACGGTGTTGGCCAAGAAAGGTTCCTCATATTTTCCAGCGTGGTTTGCCCTTGTCACTGGTGCAGGATGGTGGTCCTGGCAAAGAAAAGGGTCTAGTCACTCAGATGGGACCAAAAAATGAGATCCTGTGTACACAATGACGTGCATGTAAAAGAATCCTTGACAGTTGGATTTCAATTCTTATCCTGGTAAAATTCCCTCTATGTACATCTTTATTAGCCTGGTAGGTACAGGAAAGTAGGATGTTAAACCCCATTTCATTCATTCATTAAAGGGTTAGCAACAAGTATCAACTAAAGGTAAATAATTTACCTATGACAGCGATTTCACCACGAGCAGAATCCAGGACAATATCATCTGGTATTGGTATATCAAAATCTTCTATCTGTTCTGCATCTAAAAAATACAGTAATAATACAATCAGAAGTAATTCAAATGATACATAATTAATATCTATCTCTTTTTTAATCAAATTCACCATACTGCTCAAACATTTTTATTTCTAGAATATTAAATTGGCCATTTTTTACATGTAAAATGCAATAAAAAATTCGACTTACCATTGGGACATATGTATTTGCTGTATGAAAATTCTTGGAGAACACCCTCTGACTGTAATAAAATGAAAGATTACATATCTAATTTCAATTTTCAAACATTTAGTTAGTAGTGACCAATAATTTTATTTCATCAATAATATAATCTAAATTCTTTAAACATGCTCAGCTCCTAGGCTATTTTCTTAAATAGACAATATGGTCGACAATATGCAATGATTGAGGAATTTATTAATACAGTGGATTCTGTCACTTCCAACATCTGAATATTACGGAATTCTGTGAAATCTGTCATCATTTTCATGTCTCGATTTATTTCCTTATTACTTCAACCAAAAAAGTTTTGATTAGTCTGTAATCTGAATATTACGATATCAATCAGCGGTCCCGTCACACGATTTGCGTTCAATTAACATTGGATAATCCGGCCTTCAATCAGTGGGTGTTAACAAGCAATCACCAATCAATTATCTGCGAGCATAAAACACGTGTCAGTTTTTGTTGATTACCTTGATAATGTTATAATCTCTTGTAAGAGAGCGCTTGGTATTTGATTTGAGTTTCTCAAGTCAATTCATAATGTGTGATCATCCTGCAAAGCGTGCCCGTACGGATTTGACATTATAGCAGATTTTGAGAAAATTCCATGACCTACAGAGAAGGAATTAGCCATTAAGTATTCAATAGTCTTACTACAGTATCCAAAATTTTAAAGCGAAAAAAAAATTCAAACCAGAAGTTTGCCAATAACTTTAACAGCCGTAAGAAACGATTTTACTTGAACGCTAAGTTTGAAGACATCAAAAGAATGACACATGGGTGGTTCAAAGGCATGGACAATGGTACAATAATACTTCTGGTATAATACTTCTGGTATTAAGGCAATTGAGTATTCCCACGTGCTGTGTAATCCAGCATATTTTATCGATCCTGTACAATGTCGGAATTGACTGTATATCCACTGTATATCTAAAACTCTACCTTAACAGAAATATTTCTTTGTGCTGTGTCACTTCTTCCAATATACTGTGTATCCATCTCTACTGAATTATCACATAATCCAGGAACAATTTCAGCCTGTATTAAACAAATTCTTTCGTTATATTGTAATTTTGACATCTTTAATATCTGTTTACCCCACAAAGTAAAGAATGTTGCTGTTTTAATGAAAGCATCAATTCACATTCAAACAGAACAAATGTTTTATAGACCTAATTTGTGAAATTCTTCCTTGAAGTATTTCAACTGATTTTACAAATACAACACAACAATGATTCAACATTTTGATTTGAAACTTTCTGACAAGGTAATTGGGATATTTCTTCGAATTTTGGTGTTTAATTTGCATACTTAAACCCACTTTTATTTCTGTGAAATCTGGAACTATCCCTCTCAAGTACATGTATACATATATTCAGTAGTAACTTACAGAAGCTGTTATAGGTAGATGACCAATTTCTTCAGGAATAATATAATATTTTTTGGTATTACTTTGACCACCACAAAGACAGAATGGTGCATTATTAGATTCGCCATGAACAATTACTATTTCATCATCAGACACTTGAATATTCATCTGCATCTGAAACAATGATAACAATTCATATCAAATCTATTTTACTGGATTATTTACATATATAGCTTTTTATTACACAAGAAACCTGAATAGCAATTAATCCATTCATTAGAATGAATTTTAAGATCCATTTGAGCTAACTTGGTTCAATATTCACTGTTTTTAGAAGTAGACATCCCTTAATTATTTATAGCTGACCAAGCAGTACTCTGAATTTGTATGTGCCAGTGTGCCTTCCTTTTCAAAAGATAGGCTGCCAGGCAACGAAACATGCACACAGCAGCTAAGTCGTCCGAGTAGTCAACAAGAGTTGTCGCATATTTTTTCTATTGTCGGTAATGAAACATTTATAATACACTAAAATCTGATTATGAGTAATTATCAGAAAATCATTAGAATTTGTTTGGTTTTTATAAAGTTCTGCCCCATGCTAAAGTTTAGAATACAAAACATTTAATATCATGGATTTAGCTGTTAAGTTAACAAAATTCATTTAAAATCAATATAATTGTTCATCTCAGGACCTTAAACTCTGTGTATCAATCTAAAGTCAATCGGATAATAACTTTAGTCTCTAGAGCATCCACAAGATTGTTCAAAGTGATCGAGGGCCATAACTCTGGTAGTAATTATCTGAAATCATTGACAATCACTGGGCTTCTTCGTCTCACAACCTTAAACACTGTGTATAAATTTAAAGTTGGTCAGATAGAGCCTCTAGAGCGTCCACAAGATTTTTTGAAGTGATCAAGGGCCATAACTCTGGCAGTAATTATCGGAAATCGCTGAAAATCAATAGGCTTCTTCGTCTCATGACCTTAAACACTGTGTAAAAATTTAAAGTCAATCGGATATTAACTTTAGCCTCTAGAGCGTCCACGAGCAATTGTGGATACCACACCGATAGACAGGGACGACGACAATATACAACCACATTTCAATTTGGCCGTATAAAAATGAAATGAAATGAGAGTTTAATTAACGTCCTACTGTTCTGCTCCGACTGGTCATATGCCATACGGTGTGCTATGAGGGAAGATTTGCCCACTCTTATATCTAATTTACGTGCACACGGGGCCTCGGTTTTTCATCCTATGCGAATGACTATACATTGCCCCTTGTCAGGCCCACTGTCCTGCACCACTGAAAAGGGGGAACCATGCTGCCCCCCTTCCTGTTCAAACATTGACTAACTCATAAACAATTACCACCTGACAGCATTTTACCATTAGTCCTTTAACAGATAAATGTCCCAGGTTTGATCCATGTGATGGTCAAGAAAATTCCTCAGGATTTTCGGCCATGGTTTCCCAATATCAGTGGTGCAGGATGGAGGGACTCCCTCACAAGGAACATTGTCTAGTCATATGGATGATACAAAGATAGGTTGCCAGGCAAGGAAACATACGCCCACAGCAGCTATATCGTCCGGGCAGTCAACAAGAGTTGTCGCATATTTTTACTTTTTTCGGTAATGAAACATTTATAATACATTAAAATCGGATTAAGAGTAACAACTCATTAAGTAGTTATCAGAAAACAATTAGAATTTGTTTGGTTTTTATAAAGTTCGGGCCCATGCTAACGTTTAGTATACGAAACTTTTAACATCATGGATTTAGCTGTTCAAGTCATAAAGATTCATTGAAAATCAATATACTTGTTCGTCTCAAGACCTTAAACTCTGTGTATCAATCTGAAGTCAATCGGATGGTAACTTTAGCCTCTAGAGCGTCACAAGATTTTTCAAAGTGATCAAGGTCCATAACTTTGGCAGTAATTATCGGAAATCGCTGAAAATCAATAGGCGTCTTCGTCTCATGACCTTAAACACTGTGTATAAATTTTTGAAGTCAATCGGATATTAACTATAGCCTCTAGAGCGTCGAGAAGATTTTTCAAAGTTATCAAGGGCCATTACTCTGGCAAAAAATATCGGAAATCGCTGAAAATCAATAGGCTTCTTCGTCTCATGACCTTAAACACTGTGTATAAATTTAAAGTCAATCGGATATTAACTTTGACCTCTAGAGCGTCCACAAGATTTTTTGGAGTGATCAAGGACCATAACTCTGGCAGTAATTATTGAAAATCGTTGAAAATCTATAGGTTCTTCGTCTCATGACCTTAAACACTGTGTATAAATTTAATGTCAATCGGATATTAACTTTGACCTCTAGAGCGTCCACAAGATTTTTTGAAGTGATCAAGGGCCATAACTCTGGCAGTAATTATCGAAAATCGTTGAAAATCAATAGGCTTCTTCGTCTCATGACCTTAAACACTGTGTATAAATTTAAAGTCAATCGGATATTAACTTTGACCTCTAGAGCGTCCACAAGATTTTTTGAAGTGATCAAGGGCCATAACTCTGCCAGTAATTATCGAAAATCACTGAAAATCAATAGGCTTCTTCGTCTCATGACCTTAAACACTGAGTATAAATTTAAAGTCAATTGGATATTAACTTTAGCCTATAGAACGTCCACAAGCAATTGTGGACGCCGGACGGACGGGGGCGACAACAATATACGACCACATTTCAATGTGGGCGTATAAAAAGCCATGGTCCTGTGTATAAATTGGAGTGCATCATCAGACACTGATCCTGTTAATACCACAGATGCTGATAATATTTACACTTACCATCACACATTTATCCAGATAATTAAATACAGTTATTCTGATGGGCAGACGTTCTCCTCGAATTGCAGAATAAGGCAGTGAAAAGGATAAGAAAAACGGTTGGAATGTAGTTAGTGATGTTACTGGGGCAAATCCAAAACCCACTTCTTTACTCGTGCAAATAGTATTACCAATCCATTTGGTTACCGTGTGGGGAGCAGCTTCCATTATTATCAATTGACCATCCTCACTAAAAACAAAATGTTTACAGAATTTTAAACAAAATCTTTTAAATCTTAGCAGAGCAAATTAGAATTTCTAAGACATATCATATCCTTATAAACCAGTAAGAGAAATAACATTATTTTAAAAGAGACAGTAGGCCAAATGCATAAAAAATAACTTTAAATGTACAATGATTTAATTTAATAAATTTTGTGTTTACCGGTACTTTTTTTTTTATATACCTCATTTTATGTACATTTTTTTTTTTTTTATAAAATTAAATACACTGTCCACATTAATACAATGTGGCACCTTCTTTGTATCCGACATTAATGGCAATTTCATGCTCATTTTAAGTTTTTATTGAATTAGTAAAAGTGCAAGTTAAAGATTAATATTGTTTAGATAAGGTCATCTATTGTGAGTTTTGTATGTGTAAAATAAAGGGCATACCCAATACGTTCAAGCTGCCATAACCAAGTTTCTGGAAAAAACCTGCGAACATTCTCAGATTGTGCAGTAGATTTAACAGATGGACTGGGAATGGAGCTTAATGCTATCTGAGGTACAGACGTTTCTAGTGTTCCAAGTGCTGGAAGAGGTCCATCTTTAAGAAGAGAAAAGTGCACAAGTTTTAGTAAATGAAATTATAATAAAGATTTTCACATCAATGGAATGAATAAGGTCCACTTGATTTCACTATCACAAAGGATACAGTAAATAAGGTTTATTGTTTTGAAATATACTTTTACCTGCATGCAGATTAATTAAAATACAATTTTGTCACAGATGTGATCATTTTGTTTAGAAACTTGTCTTATTATCAGTAATTACTTGTTTTTCAATCTCAATAATTATATCCTTATACCGAGTCACTTTTGTGATCTGAAAAATCAACTAAGTCTGTATTTGTCCAAAACATCAGACTCTTGACATGTGATGGTTTTCGACATGGCAGAGTTAGTTTCTGAAATTTCAACATTTTATTAGGCTTCTCAAATTGATTCCCTCTCTGAAACATTTTATAGCTTGATCGAAAACTTAAAGATGTATCCGATACTTTTATGTGGAAGTTTTGTCTAAAAAAATATCACCTATTGATATAGCATGTTGGCAGAAAATGTAGAAATATCAAGACATGCTAAATCTATTGTTTTGTACACAACTTAAGATAAATATCTTTGGAAAGGTAAACAATTCAATGGGTGCATAACATAATTCAGAAAATTCTCAAAAATAGGTGAATTATTAAAGTATTGAATGAATACCGACATGATTGTCAACCATCACAAACACCATCAGACAGGTTTAAAAAGAATTAGACACATCTAACTATGTCTGTAATGAGTTAGTTAAAAGATTGTATATTAGTTGAAGAGTGAACTGATTAGTTAACAGTCAGAATAAACTGTCCTGTACTCTACCCAATTTTCTCAAGGCTCCACAGCCATGTTTCTGGGAAATAATTTCTGATTATGTTGTCATCTATCGATATTGTGGAACTAGAAGGATTGTTTTTCACATGTTGATGTTTTTTCTTTAAAAAGGTCCTCCTACTAGGACTATGTTGCATAATTGGCATTCCTCGACCCAAAAAAAAAAAATATATGGATGGAACCAAAAGCAAATTCAACAATAAACACATTGTATCTGTCACACAATGCCACAGATACACTCGCCGGCAGTTTAGCGAAGAAGTGTTTCCCTTTCAGGATCTGAATGGTTCAGCAGAAAATCTGGAATCCTCTAATCTGTTGAGCTTCTACATGGCTGTGATGATAGGAGCCATACCACAACTCGCATCAAATTCATGACAAACAATTCTGATATGGTTCATATTTCTAAGCGAGAGAGAGAGAGAGAAATAGGGTTTAACGTCCACTCGACACAAACTAGGTCATTTCGGGACTAACACATGGTTCAATTTTATTTCAATCATTCGCTTGCGCGCAGGGGTGGGAGGAAACCGGAGGACCCGGAGAAAACCCACGAGGTTGGACAGGCGACCCTACTCCTTGTCACGTACAACCGGGGAATCAAAACCTCGCCACTTGACTCAATGACAGACCGTATGATACAGCGCGCGCGTGCTAACCATTCGGCCATCCAACCCCCCTCATATTTCTAAGCAGAAAATGCTCATCCTTGATCTCCATCCAGGCATTTACGAAAATATCAACAACATCAAGTTTGAACATTTTACCTTAATTAGAAGCAGAGTTATTGTTTCCCCAAAAAGTGGGAATGACAGTCATTCAGACAAACAGGCAGACCCATTTTAATAGTTCCTTGACCTGGTAAGCTATCATGGGTAGTAACTAAAAATCGGTTGTCTATTGTGTAATACCAAATTTTACTCACCTCCATCATAGGCATAAAACTGTGGTGTGATTCTAGATACAGAACATGGTCTTGTCTCTAAAACCAGATTGGTCATAACTAATAATCCCATTGACTGCAATATATTATAGATTGACCCAATATATTATAGAACAATTCATTGTCTCAGTAATAAACACTATACATCTATACATAAAGATAGTTTATAAAGATAGGTTGCCAGGCAACAAAACACACGCCACGGCAGCTAAATTGTCTGAGCAGACGTTGTCGTATATTTAATCTTTTGTAGGTAATGGGGGGCATTTACAAGACAATTTCATACAGATCAGATTATAATGTTCGTCCTTTGGGGGTTCACAAGGTGCTACAAACTGAAACAAGGACGTTAACTCTGGAAGTAATATTCAAAAATTGTTGAATTTGACAGCGTTTTTTGTTTTACTAATATAACTAATGCATATAAATTTCATACAGATCAGAAGATAAAGTAACTAGAGAAATAATTATTAGAAATTGCTGAAATTCAATAGGCTTCTTCGTTTCACTAATTTAAATGATGCAAATTTCATACAGATCGGATGATACCTTTCATCATTCAAGCGTTCACAAGGTTCAACAAAGTTAAACAAGGGCGATTACTCTAGAAGTAATTATTGGAAATTGCTGAAATTCAACAGGCTTCTTCTTCGATTCACTAATTTACATTATGTGTATAAATTTCATACAAATTGGATGATAACTGTTGTCGTTGGAGCGTTCACAATATGAAACAAGGGTCATAACTCCAGAAGAAATTAATTGAAATTGCCGAAATTCAATAGGATTCTTTGTTTCATTTATTTAAATAATGCATATAAATTTCATACAGATTGGATGATAACTTTTTCATCTCACTAACGTAAACAACATATATCAATTTCAAAACAATCATATGATAAATGTAGTCTGTAGAGTGTTCAAAAGAAATTTTGGATGACGGATCGACGGACAGACAGGCGGACAGACCAATGGACGGAGGCGATGACAATATATGACCACATTTCCATGTGGGCATATAAAAACATTTTATTATCGAATGCATCCAGTTTAAGAACTTTTTTAGCTTATTTAATATTATGAAACCAAAATTCTCTGTAGGCAATTTCTGATTTTATTTGCTTTAAGAACAATTGTTGGGGTTTTTTGGGGGGGTAATTTAGGTTGGTTTATACAATTTCTTTAAAGGAAAACAACAAAAAAAAATTGTGGGGACCAAAGAAAAAGGTGCTTCCTGCGGAAATATATTTCACCAGACAGGAAGATGTGGGATTATTCTGTTTTTCTTTTTGCTTACAAAAATAATAATAGAAGAGGAACAGATGAGTGTATGTTTCTAAAATATACCTTAAATGCCTGTACAGCATCAACATAATTAGATGAATATTGACTTTCAAACCATCCAAATTGATACATTTCTGGTCCTTCTGTAATATATTCAATTAAAATATATAATTATATATCATAATATAAAACATATCATCTTTAATGGTGCATTACCTTAATTAATAAGCTACTCTTTTCAAAAAGTATATTTTTGATCATTAAAACACGAAATGAAAAGAAATGGGGATTAACGTCTTACTGCTCTGCTCCGACTGGGCTATGAGGGAAATTTTGAACGGGCAGCGGCACTATGGCCTACTCTTATATCGAATTCAAATTACGTGCATGCCAATGTATACACGGGACCTCAGTTTTTCGTCCCATCCGAACGACAAGATAACTGTCCTTGTCAGGCCCTACTTCCTGCACGACTGACAAGGGGAAACCACGTCGGAAAATCCTGATGAACTTTCTCAGCCAATGCAGGGATCAAAGACGCTATCTCCAGGCTGGCACAGGGTCCCACCCAGTTAGCCACCGTGGCTCCTTCATTAAAATACAAGGTAATGTGTGCAATATGGGGTAGGAGAATTTTCCACGAGTCTTCTTTTACCGGATTTTAACATTTTTGAGACATGCTTGAAAATATTGTCCATAGTTTGGATATAGTGGTGAAGGCTTCTTTTTTTACTTCTGTGGCCTTAAAGAATTGACAAACATTAATAAAATCTTACCATTTTCTTTCCTTCCTTCTAATTTTTTTTCACAATAATCTTTATCACTAAAATAATTGTAGCCATAACGAGACACACTAAATTCATCTAATTTCTTCAAAAGCTACAAAAATTAGGAAACTCAAGGTAGAAAAAAAAACTAATAATAAAACAAAACATTTATTTGGTAAATCCTTTTAAGATCAATCAATAGATCTATACATATCAGAACATTCTTATCAGTGAATCCAATCAAATTTCTTTCAAAATTAAAATAGTTTCAAATTCTGATAATTAAGGATTACATACATCTTATACTTTCATTAGAAATGACAATAAGTTTTCTTAATATACATAGACCAATTTCATAGAATGTTTCTAAAATCATAAACTGATGTCAATATGCATTCACATAAAAAAAAAAATTGCTTAAGAAACATCTTGAAAGAATGATGTATATAAAGAAGATGGCTTACCTTTTCTGGTGTAATCTGATGATCTCCACCCAGAATGTTAACACTTTTATCAACAATACCAATAGAACATAATGAACCTGGAGCAGCTTCCAGTTTAATACCTGTTGTAGCACCTGGTAAAACTTGTTCTTCAGTAAACTCCATACTCACCTAAACAAAAACATATAATATCTTACAATCCACACTACAGATCAATATTTGATTCAGAATATAAACATTGGGGGTGCTCGATTGTCAGTCCGGAAGGTCCCGAATTGACAGAATTGCAATCAAGTGATACAGAATTCAGTCCTATCACAGTTCTGCCAGTCCCCACTTCTGAGGTGGTGTGAGTAGAATTGTGACATATTTTAAGTAACAAATATGTTTCAGCTGCCATGGTTTGTTAAGATATGTTGTACTCTGAAATTCTCCTTTTCACTCGATTTAGTAGAGAGGTTAGACAACTGATCGTTTGATTTGAAGTGCTAGTGTCCATAATTTTGCCAACTAGGATGCCTTTGGTTGGTTTGTAACATTGTTACGGGAGTTCAATCAGTCTGAAGAGTTCAATACGAACGAAACTAGTCACTGACACCCAGAATAACCAGGTCTTTATAGTCACTCTTATATTATCTCACTTTCTGCTTACGATATCGTTATGGCTAATTTTATTGATCAAATCGGTAGGTCGTGATTCCCCTTTTTGCCTTGGATTCAACCACCACTTTGATGGAAGATATTCTCTCAGCTAAAAAATCGTTATTCTCTCAGCTACAAGAGATATCGTAGAATCAAATCGGTCCAGAGATTATCTGGTTGAAAAGAAGCTGCTCATTCAACAAGGACACATAACCAAAGGATGACAGGCCTACCCGTCCAGTTAACACAACGGACAATCTCAACTCGGTCCACAAAAAAGAGACACATACTAGTCGCCTCCCAATTCCATTTTCCAAGGCATGGTCCAAACCTTGACTCTCATATAAACAAACCATTTGGTACTAATTCGTACCAAAATATATTAAACCCCACGAGTGCCATGTTGAATTACACAATATTTAACGTTTTAAAACCTAACTACTTTATGGAATCAACGACAAATCTAAACTTGGGCACTCCAACCATTTTTATTTTTACTTTTTTTGTTACCATCAAAACTATGATGTTGTAAAAACAATCAAATAACCAACAGAGATTATTTGATAGTAATCATTGTACTTTTTAACATCTGATTATCTAACTGTTCGTTTGTCTGTTCTTGGGATTAATGTCCACTTCCGCCTAGTATGATATCGTAACCAATTATCTGACTGATATTGGTCTGCTCATTATACTGATAAATCTGAAAGAAACCACTCTGCCAAACATAGTCGACGGCTTGCAATTCCAGGTAGCAAAAGTGACAAAGAAAAAAAAACCAGAGACTAACCTTATTTCTAAAACATGGCTCAACATCAAACTGTATGCTGTCTGCTACAGTTTCACCATCAGCTCGAACATAGTACACAAGTAAACTGGCTTTAGGTGACATTTCTGGTGTCACAACAAACTTAATTTTAACATGTGAAACATGTGTGGAGGGATTTTCTGACATTTTTACAGGAATTTCTTCAGCATTTGTCATGTCAGGCACTAAATATAAACAAGATAAACTTTTGATTAATTTAATAAAATAAAAAATAGCATTTCCAGCCAATATACCCATCAGTAGCATTTTGAACAAGCAAAAATACTGTATAAAATTGGTGAGCAACTCTAAATTTCTATCAATCCTCAAGAATTCCTAAACAATCCCAGTAAGTCTGAAGGAGAAAACAATTTCTAAAATGCTGGCCTGTAAAACATTTACAAGGTTTTGGTCTAGGACTAACTAAACAATCCCAGCAGGTAGAAAAAAACTAAAAAACTCACACCTGTAAATCATTTTTAAAAATTGTGGACTTAAGGACAAGGAAGATGACAATATACTCTTACATAAAGATTACGAATTTCCAAGTATGTTATTTATGTAAAC
This sequence comes from Patella vulgata, assembly GCF_932274485.2. Lineage (NCBI taxonomy): Eukaryota > Metazoa > Mollusca > Gastropoda > Patellidae > Patella > Patella vulgata. The sequence goes on along the minus strand of NC_065882.2, from coordinate 47,210,464 downwards.
TTCTCAATTGAGAAGTGGTATCAGGTATTCTAGATAGAGTATGCATACTCTTTCTTGTAGAGTAAAAAAAAGTATAAAGTATTCATTTTTAAGTTATCAAGATAAATGACAAAGACTTAAAAACAAATTTTACATACTTATCATAGATCTCTTTCTTCTAATTGGTGCATTCAGTGGTTCAAAGATTTCTTGTTTAATTTCTTCTTCTACAACCTGTTTTCTTTTACCTTCGACATTCTCAGCAGTTTCAGATTGATAATCTCCTTCAGTCGGGACCATTTCTTCTACTCGTTGCTGTGGTTTACGTGTTGTTGTTGTTTTCACATTGTCCAAATAGACTGGTACAACCACAGGTGGAGGAGGTGGAGAAACCGGTTTAGCAATTTCTCTTATCAAGCACTCTTCTTCTGGTACCTCCAATACTGCCATAGAATCATGTTTCAGAAAATGGTGTTCCATGTGTCCTGTGTGTATAATTCTTCCTCTTGACATAACCTAATAACAGAATTGGCAGTGTCGACAAAATTGTTCTTAAAATAAGGTATTAACACAACAGGGTTAGGAGTAAAAACAAAATGCAATTTTATATGGATAAAATCCTTGCACTGTATTCGACACTTATCTAAACCGGAGAACATTTAAAATCCCCTACACAAAAAAATCATAGCATGGCAGAAAACAGGAGAGTTTTATACACAACTGGTAACAACTGCCAACCTACACGATCATACAACTCACCAGTTCACAACTGATAAAATTTGGAATGTTCACTTTCCACAAATCTTAACAACTATATTTTTTTTTGACATATACCTACTGAACGACAGAACCGATAGGGAGACATCCTACACAGCAAATCACATTAGTGCAGATTTTGTCACATGTCAAGTTCACCATGGAAAATGGAGGTTGTCGAATGGGCAGCAATTTGGTATTTGTTTAGTTCTGTTTTTACGAGTTATAACAAATTCCGACAAGTAGATTTGAGCAAAGTTAAAGTGGGTTGCATTGAGCAGAGCTTAATTGGGTAAAGTTGTAAATTAACACACACCTGCCTTTAAGAGCAGCTAATCTACAATTTTCCAATCAAAATTTCAAATACAATATGATCACAAGACAAATAATTTAGTATGTCTAATCTCCTATCTATGTAGATATTATTTTTATCTATAAGATATATTATTCCAATTTCAACTTTCTACCCTGAAAACATGTTTAATTGTAACTACCTGGAAATTAAAGACTGTGTAGGAATCTAATGTTGTTGTGTATGGAATGTCGAATGTAATTTCTTCACCACACTTGACAGCGTCTTTCATTCTTCTTGGTATTTGAATGTGACTAAGAGATGGAGAAAACCATTGTTTAACAGTATTAAATCCTCTAGGCATGTAGATTCGGTAAGATGGTGGAGAAAAATCATTGGCTGCATAATTAACACCTCTAGCCTGAAAACACAAAATGTAAGTAAAATTATTCAACCGATTCTTTAAAAAGAAAATTTGAAGAAATATTGAAGGGTTTGTCTTAGAAGTTTGACAGATTTGTTACCATACAGTGACATGATAACGCTTCAAGCTAAGTGTCAAATTCTTGTGCTCTTGAAATGGGCTTTTATATACCTGATTATGAACTTTGGCTTTTTTGGTGTGCTTACACTTTCTAGTCACTGAATACCACCAGTTGCCACCAGGTTTATCTGTGAGACCAATATTGTCTAATGACAAGATACATTGGGAGTGGAATGACCAAAACACATCATTTGGCACATTATAAATGTTGCAATATTTTTTACGACCTGATTTCACTAATAATTGATGTGTTGTTTAAGAAGAGAGTAAGAACAAGTGCTTATAAGTTCTCATGATGGACAACCTGGACAATTTTACATAGCCTGTGTTGTTCTGTTTTTGTCAGACTGTTATATCATATACACAGAATTCTTATTGTCAAGCAGTTATAGGAGCATATCATAGACACAGGATCCATCCTTTTTGGTGAATATTTCATATAACAAAGTATATTAAATAAAATATGAAAGAATAAGTTACCTCTATTCTAAACTTTGATGTATTGGTTGTAATAGGATCGCAAGTTGAGAAATGAATCAACCCATCTTTATCTGATGTGAAATTTCTAGCTAATCGTATATCATTTTTATAATTAATCATACTGATCTCTATAACTTCTCCTGGTGCTGGTGAACCATCAGGTTTAGTAATAACTGCCTGGTAAACAAAACAAAATTCAAATATCCAGATCAAGTCTTTGTTTTTAAATTTAAAGATCAAAATGAAGGTTAAAAAGCCAACTAAATTCAGAACTTTTTTCTCATTATGGACAAGAGAGGTTAAAATGATTATCTATTATAATTAATTAAAAAGCCAACTAAATTCGGAACTTTTTTCTCATTATGGACAAGAGAGGTTAAAATGATTATCTTTTATAATTAATATCCTACTGAATCTAAATATTATGAGCTGATATTGCCGGGAGCTCTAAGATAATTTTGATTGCAGACAAAATTTGTCGAACTGATAGCTGCCGTAGTGTCTTGATAACCATGTCTAAAAGCCTGGCAAGCACCAAACCAACCAGCGGCTGCCAGGCAGGATACGCCCACATTTTCGAGAGATGGATAGAAAACAAGCTAAAACGAAAGTGATTTTTCCTACAATCAAGGGCTATAATTCAGGAAATTACAATTCCATATGCGCAAATATCGAAAGGAAATGAGATCTTTGGGTTATAAACTTACATTTCAAGTTTCAACAAAATCGGATAGAAATTGTGACCTCTATAGGATCCACAACTTTGATATACCATATTTTTACTCTATTTGAGGACGAAGGGCGGCCATTTTATCTGTCAGTTTTGGGCTGATTTTCACGAAATTCGAACTCAGTCGTCCTTAGGGTGTAACGGTGATATAATAATACGATTTTTTAAATCGGATAAATATTATGACCTCTATAGGGTCCACAAGCTAAAAACGTGATTGTTCATACAATCAGGGGCCATAATTCAGGAAGTTACGGTCCGATATGCGCGAATATCGAAAGGAATCGTGATCTTTGGGTTATAAACTTACATTTCAAGTTTCAACAAAATCGGATAAAAATTGTGACCTCTATAGGGTCCACAATCTTGATATACCATATTTTTATGAAATTTGAGAACGAACGGCGGCAATTTTGTCTGTCAGTTTTGGCCTGATTTTCACGAAATTCGAATTCAGTCGTCCTTAGGGTGTAACGGTGATATAATAATAGGTTTTTTTAAATCGAATAAAAATTATGACCTCTATAGGGTCCACAAGCTAAAAGCGTGATTTTTCGTACAATCAGGGGCCATAATTCAGGAAGTTACGGTCCGATATGCGCGAATATGGAAAGGAACCGTGAGCTTTGGGTTATAAGCATACATTTCAAGTTTAAACCAAATCGGATAAAAATTGTGACCTCTACAGTGTTCACAAGCTAAAAACGTGATTTTTCGTACAATCAGGGGCCATAATCCATGAAGTTACAGTCCGATACATGCCAATATGGAAAGGAACCGAGATCTTAGGGTGATAAACCTATATTTCAAGTTTCGTTGAAATCGGATAAAAATTGTGACCTGTAGACTGTTCACAAACAATTGTGGACGGACAGACGTCCGGACGGACGGACGGACAGACGTCCGGACGGACGGACGGACAGGGGCGACGACAATATACGTCCACATGAAAATGTGGGCGTATAAAAATATACAACCATATTTCAATAATACAATATAAATCTTTAAAAAAAAACATTTCAGCATATACTTACACGTCCACGGTATGGAAATGATGGTTTAAAATGGTTATTTGTATCATCTTCTAACGTTATCTTCAGTGGATCAAATGAAACAGACGGTCCTGTGTGAGATTTTTTTACTTCAATTCCTGTAATTATAATTAACACTGATAAGTCAGTAAAATGACTTTTCACTGACAATCCAAACTACAAAACCTTTCCAATTGATAACACATCATGAAAAAAACCAACAACCGTTTGCGAATGTGATTCAAAAGTTAAAGTTACCCGTGTTTCTTTCTGTGACAGATGCAGATATCTTCAATTTTGATCTATACAAATAAGAATCTGGTCGAAATCCTACGTCCGATCCTGATACAGAAAACTTGTAACATCCATCAATCTAAAAATAGACACAATTTTCAATAAAACATACATTTATATACTGAATCCACCAAACCATTTCAATAAAACATACATTTAGATACTAAATCCTTCAAACTGTTCCAATAAAACGTACATTTTAATACTGAATCCTTCAAACCATTTCAATAAAACATAAAATACTGAATCCTTCAAACCATTTCAATAAAACATAAAATACTGAATCCTTCAAATAATTTAATGGATGTTTATCAGCTATTTCTGAGTACTAAGATAATTCAGCTACAAATACCTCCCAATGAATAATTTAAATGGCGGAATTTAATATTCAACTTGAATTCATTAAAAAATTTCAAATGAAGTTAGCAACCAAAGTTATTTAACTTTAAATTCTGAATGCAACTAACTATAGTATCAACTAAGCACTCAGTTCTCTATTATACTGCAATAATTAAGACAAGGGTGACAAAAATATTTTATTTCTGTAAAATAGTTTAAATCCTACCTCCTCATCAATTTTAGCACAAGATGAAAAAGTTCTCAATCCCCCTAAACAAATTTCAGCAGATAAGAAACCTTTAACTGGCTGACCATATGTATAGCTGTTAACAAAAAAACATAATCAATAAAGAATCATACAAAATACATGAACAAATGAACCAATGTCGTGTGAATTCAACATACCAACATCTCTATGAAGTAATTGATTAATATATTTTTTTAACGATTAATCTATTTTTTTCTCGATTAATGTATTTTTTATCGGCATACATCAATTTGTTTCATTCAACACATTTGTTGAGTGGTATAAATCGTCTGTCCAATTCCTCAAGAACCATTTCCTCCATTCAAAAATTTAAATAGTACAAACTATTCTAAAATGAAATGGAATGGGGTTTTATGTTTTACTTCTCTGCATCAACCAGGTTAATGATGATGGGTATTCACCAGGCACTGTACAATGAATTACCCTGGTAGCAGTGTTTCTTCCTAACCTTTATCAAATTCTTACTTCCATAGATTGGAAAAACATGGTTGGACCTCATTGTTTCATCCCGTCCAAATGACTAGACACTTTTATTCTTGCCAGGCCTTCCATCATCAACAACTGACAAGGGAAAAGCACTATTATAAAAGCAGTACCATATTTCAATAAAACATGTAGGTAGCTTACTTTGCACATATTTCTCCCTCTACATTTGATACATTAGCGAGCAGATATTTTGGAGGATTTATGGTAACTTCAAACTTTGGTAGAACTGCAATTATAAAAACAAGAATGGAATCAAAATTTTTTAGTCAATTTAGCAATCAGGAAAATATATCAGATTGATAAGGTAGTCTTAAGCATAAATTCAGTACAAAATTCAAATATATAATACTGAGATGAGTCAAAGACATTATATTAATCACCTTGACAGTGACAATGAAAAGTTAACGTTGCTAATCTGATGTTTATAGTTTTTGCATTGTCTATTTCCTAGCATTTCTAGCCTAAATACGAAGTTAGGTTCTTGAAACTATTATTGAACTCAGTCAAAACGAAATGAAATCGGGTTTATTGTCCTACTGTTCTGCTCCGACTGGGCTAATGAAGACGGGCATACACCATACAGTGTGCTATGAGGGAAATTTTGCCCGGGCAGTGGCACTATGGCCTATTCTTATATCGAATTCCAACTGCCAAGGGATCTCTTACGTGCATGCCAATATATACACAGGACCTCAGTTTTTAATCCCATCCGAACAACTAGACAGCTATCCTTGTCTGGCCCTCCGTCCTGCAACACTGACTAGGGGATACCTGATGAACTTTCTCGGCCAATGCAGGGATTGAACACCCGATCTCCAGGCTAGCGAGCCAGCGCCTTTTTTTTTTAAAACTATATTTTATTCAATAAGAATAGGATTTGGGAACAGGCTACTAATAAACATCTACACCAAGTTTAAACATTCTATCTCAATTAAAAGCTGAGTTTTTATGTTCCAAAGTCTTGACCAATCAAATTGTTTAGTGCTACTAGCTTAAGCTACTTAGTTTCATCACTCTCACCCAATTAGAACTAAAATTATCGTGTTCCAAAGTCTCAACCAATCAAATTGTTTATCTTTGCTCAGGCTTATTGGAAAATGCACATGATCGAACACTATTAAGGCATTCACCTAATAAACATCTACATTAAGTTTGAACATTTTACCTCAATTAGAAGGAGAGTACTGTTATTGTGTTCCAAGGTCTCGACCAATCAGAAAATGCTCATCATCGAACTTTGTCATGGTACTGATGTAATGAAACTATACACGATGTTTCACCACTCTCACTCAATTAGAAACAAAGTTATCAAGCTCCAAAGTCTCGACCAATCATATTGCTTATCGCACTGCTTACCCTGAGCAGAAAATGCTCATTATTAAACTTAGTTAGGTATACTATACGCCAAGTTTCATCACTCTCACTTAATTAGAACCAAAGTTATCGTGTCCCAAAGCATCAACCAATCAAATTGCTTATCTCGGCTTACCCTAAGCAGAAAATGCTCATTTTCGAACTCCACCAAGGCATTCATCTAATCTGTCACACCTACAACTAAGTTTGAACTTCTAGCTCAATCGGGAGAGTTCATGTGTCCCAAAACAGTGATGGACGGACAGAAGGACAGGACAATAAACTATGTGAAGATCAGTGTTCCAGTGTTTTCTAAATATGCAGTTTCTAAGATATAAGAAATCTGTGATGTTCATTTTTTGTTGCAAATGAATATTATTTCTCAGTTCTGATTTTCCTCGATACTATAATTGAAAGTACTCACCATATTCTGCCACTTTGAATGTCTGTTTAGTAAGTTCATTATCAATATTAGCTTCAATAGTCCAATCACCAAGCTTGGGTTCAGCAGCCAGTTGAAATTCAAAACTACTCAGACCTTTTCCAAAAGATTATATTACATGACAACTTAGAATGGCTTAATATTATCTCAGAACACAATTTCAGTTTTTATTAGAAAAATTCTGACAAGTGCTACCAAGGCATCCAATACATGCCTTCCTAATGTTATTGAAATTGTTCAAGCCAAACAAAGGCAAAACTGTCTTAGAGATAATTGGATATCTACCACTTTAAGGTTCCACTTCCTTTCTCCCGTGAAACTAAGCAATTTCATTGATATGAATAAGTGGCACACAAGAAGAATTATAACCAAATTTGGAGGAAATACATTTTCAAATGGAACAAGATGTTTAAACATTTATATTAAATTGTAACTAGACTTATCCATTTCAGCCATTAAGCGAAAAAATTATTACAAGTTGTGTGGGATTATAAGAGTGCATGTCATTAGTTGTGTGGGTTGAGCTCCCAGTAATGGGCATTATTTGACAATATTTCAAGATATATACAGGGACTTAAACTCTTAGAATTTCTAAACTGATATGCATATTCAACAACTCCCCAAAGTATTTCTGATCTTTTAACAAAACCTCCTCTGCACAATGAAACAATTTGTTTTTACACTATTAAAATGAGATTTATAACATACCATCTGAATCAATATCAAGCCATTGTTTTACTCGTATTTCATTTGGGTCTTTGATGAATACTTCAGTTATCTGGAAAGTTGAATAAAGTTTAGAAGGAAGAAATACTGCTATATATAAATCATTTTCAGACTAACATATGGGTTTTCTTTACTGCACTGTCCATGTGTACAAGGTACCCCAGTTTTCGTCCTGTTCATACTAAAAGACACTTTTTATATGTCTTTCCATTTAGAATAGTAGTCAAGATTTGTTAGTACAGTAAATATTATTTCCATATAAAGATTTCAATTTCTTTGAATCAGTGTTATTTACTTCGATAAGGCTAAGCTAATTAATGCTCCGGGCCCTTATTCACGAAAACTTAAACTAAGATACAATCGAAATTTTAAGAAATACTGCAATTCGATTGGCTAACCAGTAAAATCAATTTGCATCCATCCAATGAAGTTGCAGTATTTCTTAAAATTTCGATTTTATCTTAGTTTAAGTTTTCGTGAATAAGGGCCCAGGTCTAAATAGAAAACAATGTGGGGCCATAGCACCAAGATAATTTGGGAGGGTTGTAACTATTTGAAAAATTAAGAATTACCTTTCCAACTCTTGGTTTAAGATCTCTCTTCATAGTCATTATACGATAATTTACTGTAAAAACAAATTTATCATCTTTGAAATAAGTTGCTTTAAGTCGACTCAAATATATTGCTAATATGGTTAAAGAAACATGTAGTTGATGATAAAATAAATAGATATTAACAGGATTATGTCAAGAAGACTTTCTACTAAATTTGAAAGAAATCCATTACCATTCTGCGGGAAAGACAAATTTTAGGATAAAGTTGCAAATAAATCTTCTACATATTAGTTGCTGAACTGAGCAACTGCCAACTTCTTTATATTGGTTTTCTCACAATAATTTACAAGAACTCTTTCCAATAAACTATATACTTTGCAATTTAGATTGTGAAATTTAAGTGTTTTCCATTACAAAATCTGTACAAGAAGTGACAGTTCACACTGTGCATATCAAGGGAGATCTAAATTTAATTAAGTGTACAAAATTTAAATCAATTATCTCAAGTCAACATAAGGCTACAATTCAGTAAAATACAAATGGAATCCGATCAAAAGCAAACTAGACCTGTAATTCGGCTATCAAATATCTCAAAATTTAAGATGGGTCATGTGAGGATATTTTATGATTATTTTATAAATCTGTTAGTATAGTAATATCAGTAAAATAAAAACACCACCACACTACTAACACCTCTCATATATGATCTTTACATACAAAAATATAGTCATATCAGGATTGTGTTCCCTATTATTTCTTTTGTTCTGGAAAATATCCCTATATATTTTTTACCCGAAACTCGTTGTTCTTGGGGGCAAAGCCTAAGGCTCTGCCAATTCAAATACGATCGACATGAAACTTCAACGCCTGTGGTTCAATGGAGAATTGCGCATCAATTGACAGACTTCGTTTTTTGATAGCGGCGAGAATATCATGCTCGTTTTTTAGAGTCCATATAGTACTATCATATTTGTTTTATTTCGTTTTACGGTTTCTCTCACCTTTCTGTCCTGGTTTATACATTGGTTTGTCTGTCTGAATAAATGTAATAAGATTTTGGCCTCGGACTTCCACTTCCATCTCTTGAAGTAGTTTATCATCATGAACAAGTGACACCGTATAAGTTCCAACTTTATTGGGTATTGCGAATTCTTCACAACCACCCTCATCTGAAAATGAAAAAATATAACATGTGAGTAAAAAGTATTCAGCCAAATGCACCAACTATTTTCTTTCATAAAACTACATGTATGACATATTTAAAAAAAACAAAAAAACTACATACACGAAACATTTTTTTCAAAACAATTTGAAATTTTGTAAACTTAAAGATACATTACCTATTACAGGTCTTTCATTTGACTTCAAATGTCATACACATTATTAATCAGACATTTATTCACATGACAGGCCCGTAGACAACTCTCTAGACATTCATTGAATGACAGTGATTTTTAATGGAGTAAAACACATTCACCATTTAATAATCTAATTCAAAAGTGGATACCCAAGACTTTGTTTATTACCGTAGCAATGGTACTTGACAATCAAGACTATATCGTTAAACCTTCGAAAAATCATAACTCCACAACTGCGCTCAGAATAAAGTACTTTAACCGAAATTTTCAACAGGCCCTAAATTCATTTTTCATTATCTATTTTTGAACTATTATAACAAGCTCTTTATCTAATTCTTACAAAATGCATCTTTAATGATAACCAAAAATTGAATACATTTAAAGTTTTCAGTTGTAAAATTGACAATCCTTAATGTAACTACCAGCTATTTTCTTTTCAATATTATTAAATTAAGGAGCACTCCAGGAATTGTGTAAGAAATTGATGAATATCAACCTGTTGTTTCCTCTCACCAAACCAGACAAAGTATAAATTCAAAAAATTTCAGACTGGAAATGTGACACATCTTAGGGGAGTTTACACACAATTTCTAGAAACCAGAGACACGTATGACAATTGAAATATACAATCATATTTCAATGTGGGGTATAAAAATGTGTAGTAACAGGTTTAATATGTAATCTTTAAGAGGCATTTAAGAACTGGATAGGGTAATAAACTATAACACATACTTATGGAAAAACAGCTACTTATTTATTTGAGCGACGTTTCGAAGAGTATTCTCTCAACGTTATCAAGTTTAATATGACTACTTTTCTTGTTATCATTATAGCCACGTTGATTTATTTCCGTTATGAATCACAATATTGCTAAAAGATGTTCCTGTATTGTCAAGTTGGTGGTGTAAATTAATTAGATCATCATTCTATATATCATACGGAAACATGTCACCTCATCTTCCCGAACATCTAATATTTATCATCACCGGACACTCATCAATTTCTCATCAAGCAAACAATGGAATTAACCAGTCTTTCTAATGTGTCCTTAGAAACTACAGACATTGAAATAAGAAATATACGTTCAAACCTTTTTACATAAATGCGAACTTTCCATCAGTTTTATTTGAGGAAATACGTTGCAATTGATGTTATGAATTGAATTGAACAAGATCGATGCATGATATTACATTTGGTTGCTGTGTGTGTTACGTGGATAATTGCATTGCCCTAGAGGCTAAGTACGAAGCAACCGCTATTATATGGATGTGGATCTAACAAATCTGACATTCTCAGGGTTTTTTCTGCTCAAATAAACTTGTGAAGAAAAACACATCAAGCACTAACATTCCATCATGCAATATCTAAAACACTCAATGAAGTACCCTTGTCAAACCATCATAATACATACATGTATTTATAAAATGTAGCTTTTACATTTTGATAGGCAACGAATGATTTAAATCTTTTATTTTGGTAGCAAAATATTTTACAAACCACACAAAAACACTTTTTACAGAAATATTGTCAATCTGTATATTAGAGTTATTGCAGTTTAATGAAGCTGGAAGTAATATGCCAAGTTTGGAAGAAAATTTAGAAAATTTGATTAAGTTCAAAAGTTGATGTCAATTAATCATCAAATGGCTCTTTTTTTGGGGTATATAAAATAATTTCAATATATCTAGTGCCATATTGGACTTTCGTCTTTGCTGTCAGTGTTACAAACCATTTGCAATTATTGTTAAGACATTATATAGGTGTTTCCAAATTAACTATTCCACATAAAATATGCAAGAAATGTTATACGACACAGAAATATTAATAAAGGTTTACAAAATAAAAACATTTTTGGCAGCTGATACAGAACAGTTTACACATGGGTGTAATACTGTTACTGTGACATAGACTTTTTCTTATAAAACAAACATTCTTGGACAATCAAGAACAATGGACACACAACATCCTGTCTTTAAGAAAAAAATCCAGAAGTGAATCATAAAACAGGTGAAATTCATCACACATCAACCTTGACTTTTATTTTACCTATAATTTAGGTGTAACAACACTGATATTTAGATGAAGAAAAGGTTACAGTGTAGCCAACATGTAAAATTATGAATTTATCAAATTGAAACATTTGTTGACATTACAATACAAAGAAAATTTAATATGTACAGCCATTAGTTCATTGTTACACGACCATAATAGACATTTTCACTCTGTATTCAAGGCAGTTGTAGCATGTCGGTGGAGATTTATCCCTTTTATTGATCAATCTGTGAGAATCAAATGAATGGAATCGGATTTTCAGCAATTTGCAAAGTACCTTTTAAAATGTTTTTAAAGATGTCTGAAACACAATTTATCAACTGAATTTCCTCAAGTTTAAATCACAGTGATCCAATTAATAAACACAGAGATGAACCAAAAATGACAATACCCCTATTAAAGAAAGAAAAAGAGAATAACCCTATTAAAGAAAGAAAGAGAGAATAACCCTATTAAAGAAAGAAAGAGACAATAATCCTATTAAAGAAAGGAAGTGAGTATAACCATATTTAAACAGAGCATCACTATCACTGCAATATATGTCCCACATTCCTGCTTTGATTCATATGGTACTCTTTAAAATAAAGAAGGCTAGGTGTTGGGTTTCTTTTGCCAAATTTACAGACTAAATTTAACAAAACGTGGGTGTGACAAAGCCCCTGGGGGTGAGGACATGCACCAAAAAAAATAGTTGCTATTCTTAAGGTAGAAGGAATAAATATGCCAAGTTCCAACACAAATATCAAAAGGAAACAAGATATTTGGGTCATAAACATGCATTTCAAGTTTCCTTAAAATCGGATCAAAATTATGACCTATAGAGGGTTCACAACCTTGAAATACCATATTTTTAAATTATTTGTGTACGAGGGGCGCCCATTTCGTCCCGCAGTTTTGACTGATTTTCACGTAATTCAAACTCAAGCATCATTACAGTGTAATGGCAATATATTCAAACGCTTTTTTTTTTTAAATCGGATAATAATTTTGACCTCAAGCTAATAACGTGATTTATCGTACAATCTGGGGCCATAATTTAGGAAGTTACAATCCGATATGCATTTCAAGTTTCATCAAAATCAGATGAGAATTTTGACCTCAAGAGTATCCACAAGCTAAAAGGTGATTTTTGTACAATCAGGAGCCATAATCCATGAAGTTATGGTCCGATATACGCCAATATCAAAAGGAACCGAGATCTTTGGGAGATACACCTATGTTTTAAGTGATTTACATTCAATTGTTTCTACATTCAATCGTTTCTATATATACTGTAATTTCTAATCAGTTATATTTGGCGATGTTACATGAAGAGTCCAAATTGAATGGCAGTCTTTGGCGCCTGGTTAATCCAGTCTACACCGGTAGTATTCTCTTGTAGGGTATGTTGATCTAAATTTACCAATAAGTTGTGTTTGCAATGTCAAAAAGACTGTGGAAGATATTGAGTTAGAGACTTGCCTCCTTTTAACAGTGTCAAATTCTATAAATTCTAAATATGACAAACCAAAAATCATGAGACAACTGGAATCTTTCATATTACATTATACAATAAAACACTATTAAGATGATCTTTGTCAAGGAAATTTTTTTTATGTCTGCCTGGAGGCAAGTTCTATTTATTTCTCAAGTCTGGTTAATAAGGTCAAGCTTTACTGTGGTTAATCCAGTCAATTGACCACAAGCTTCATGACAAGAATATCTTCATTGTCTTCAATAAGTATATATTGATCTTGTGGGAATTTTCATTTTTTGAAAATCCCTTTATCATAAAACTAGCAAACAACATGCTTCAAAACTACTTGTAATCTATTGAAAACACTCTCTACTTCCATGTTCAGGACCACTTGAGCATTAAACATCTGTTTGTTTACCATAATACATAAATAATTTTCATTTTTTACCTGTCAAAAGTCGGCCATGCTTGATTTACGCTTTGAGCTTTTCATACTGCTCTCTGATTGGCTGTGCGCAACCAATCAAATCGGCATTTGAATTGTCGACATTCAGTGCTGATCGCACAAGCGTTTCGGGAGTAAGAGGGTATATAGGCAGTCGAATTCATCACCGAAGGCAATATAGGTATGGGAATAGTAACTATTCCATTTATTAGCCAGGAAAAGTAGCTTTTCCGCCATGCTAACAAACAATATTTAATTTGGGCTTTTATTTATCGATGATGTAAGAAGTATTTAAACATGGTGATTTAGTTAGGTTCAGTTATGAATTTTACAGGCTTATAAATTCAGCATTTAAAGTGGCTTTCTACATTTTCAAATATTACTGCGCTTTCAGTTTGAATTGCTTTGTATTTATACTTGGTCGATCATTGGCATGTGGATCACCTTCGCGAAGTGGTCCCACAGAGTTTTTTTAAGGGGTGGACTTTTGTCTGCATTCAGTAGATTCGGTTTTGGTTTTTCATATCATTAAGTGGGCTGCAGACTTTGTGCAAACCGGTACCTGTATTGTTTCGTGCGTAATGACTGTGCCTGCCCATCTGAGTTTTATCTTGCGTGAAGCGAATTCCTGCATTTAGGAAGTGGTCTTGACTGGCTGGAACCAGTTTTAATGTAGGCGGAAAGATGCATAAGATTCGTAGTTGTTGAAAGTTACTATGGTACGATAGTCATGGAATCTCGAGATTACATTTAAACTGGTTACTTTATTTGTTTAAAAACGTACCCTCATATTCATCTGGTAAACACTGGGATAAAGCTAAACCCTAATCTTGGAACTTGAGGCCCATTTAATTTGTTAGGGATAAACTCCTTCATTCATTCATTCATTTAATCATCTATTTATTCATTTATTACAGATGTTACCCTTTATTTAATAAAACTTTTGGAATAATAAATAATCGTTTTGTTTTCTCTGAATTGATGTTTGGGGCAAACCATTGAGCATCCAGTATTCGAATCCCTGCTTCTTCTGAATAAACCCACAGTTGGAGGTTGTGTGTCTGGTAAAAAGGGGTGGGACTTACTTTGCATCTATTTAAACTGAGGGTCGGTTTTGCCGAGCTTGAGCCTACATTTTTTCTTATTATAAGTCCCAAGATACTACATTTTTTGACGGACTTGCCCTCATACTGTATACTGGCGAGCTTCGTAAGATACATTTTTGCCAGTCATAAACCCCTCTTACTACAATCTTAAAGTTTTTACATTCTTTAATTAACAGTAAATTAAACCACTGAAATGATATCAAAATGTTTTGTTTATGAATTTTTTGTATGTGTGCTACTAACACTGATTTTAAACAGTATGCAAAATTTTCGGACCAGAAACTGGTCCCCAGCACTACTCATCTTGTTGTTCTTTAGGGAGTCGCTTTTTGAAAAAAAAAAAAAGCCCAATGGTCAGCCAATTGACAGACATTTGGCATACTTGTTCCTTGGTTAATTGTGCATCTACTAGATTTTTGATATGACGTTACAAGTCCAAGATGGCTGAAAACATGCTATGCTTGGTTCCTGTTCCATAATATAGTAGACTCAAACCCGCTATAATACTATCACTAAAAATCTCTTCAAAAATAGGCATAATTCTGAATGTATCTGATTAAAGCAGTTATATTTAGTTATATTAATAATTCATATTTTATTATACAAAATAAAGTGTTACCTGTCCATAATTCATAGGTGTCTTGGATTTCTGTATCTTGATGTGTTAATCTAAGTGTAAATGTTGAATATTCCAGGGGACCATCATGAAACATCAAACAAAATCTTTCTTTAGCTCCAGCTTGAAGAATTCTTGGTAGTGTAAGTATATAGCCCCTACAAAAACAAATTTGAACACTTTTATAGTTATCTAAATAAAAAATAAAAAATATGCACTACATTAATGCTTAATTTAAATATTGCCAAATTCCATTGTGCTTTGAACCACCAATAATGGGACCACTATTGAAGAAACCTTACCATTTTACACAAATATTTTTCAAATTATCAAAAATAACTACAGGCAAATAACCTTTTAACTCACCCAAAGCATGGGTCTTTAACTTTTTTTATTTAAAAATATATTTTGGGAATTTCTAACGAGCTATTCGCTAAATTTAAGTGGCAAACTTTTTGCATAAACTATGCTTTCTTAGGAATATTTGGCCAACCGGGAATTAAACATCAGCTTATATAGACTAGCTCATCAGACATTATTATAAAAGTTACTTCATCCATACATTTTCCCACCATTATAATAGATCTTCCGAGCTTTAAAGATCACACATTCATTTGGAGGTTAACCAAATCTAATATATCAATGGCTTCTACTGATGCTCTTATGAATATTTTACAAGAAACCATTAGTATTTACCATTATTTGAACATGGCAAACTTGCATTGGTCTTGTTTCTTTTCCCTTGTTGATCCTCATATAAATTCCTAATGTAGATACATGTAGACGCAACTGTATATATTAAAATTTTACATTTCTCTTAAGAATTCTATGAGATGCATCAATCAATTCAAGAATTATTTTATTTTGAGAAAATCATTCTTCAAATGTAGCACCATTTGACGGTAGGCGACCATCAATTTAATTGGGTCATTGGCGCAACATAAAAAATTACTTTAATGAAACCACAGAGTAAAAATACCCAGAGTGGCGACTTCTTCATTTGCATAAAAAGTAGGTCACGCACTGCATCTTGGGGTTTGTCTGTAATGTCACTAAACATGGTGGCTAAAGAAGACGTTTCGCAGTTGAACAGAAGAAAATACTATTATACTATAGATTATAATAACAGCAGTATATATCATCAACAATTTTATTTTGTAAGAGTACACATTTGGTGAAAGGTGTTTTCATATTTGATTGATAATTAGATTAATTGGCATTATATTGCATATGATATATTCCAATGTAGAGTAGGCCAACTGAGTACTGTAGGCCTAGAAGTAGATCTAGAGGTATACGTCTTTAGACTATCTAACTTATGATAACTAACTTGTCTAAGCTAAATCAAATCAAGGTAATTTCGGGACTAACATGGTTCAGTTTTATTTCGATAATTCAATTGATGGGTCTTTTTTTTTAGCAGTGACTGAGTGAGAGGAAACTGTCCGAGGACCCGAAGAAAACCCACAAGGTTGGACAGGCGACCCTACACCTGTCGCGTACAAGCGGGGAATCGAAACCACGCCACTTGAATTCATGACATGTCATAGTCATAGGTCGTATTAATACTCGGTAATTTAAATTGTAGATCTTTTTTTAGTAGTTGCGCTTTCGCAGGACAAGAAGTAGTTGCGCTTCTATGTAAACCAACTCATTCCTTGCATTCTTTATCGCATGCTGTATCTAGTATTTTCGTAATTTTAGAATTACATGTAGTTTTGATTTTTAAAGGATCAAATATTAAATCGTAAGCTCTACCCATTAAGTCTGTAGTTGCACATGTTCTTTTTACATTCTATATTTTTTGTAAAAACAAATAAAATCTAGAAACACAATAATAGGCCTACGTAACGCTAGTCTACCGAATAAAATAAATTTAGATTCATATGTTATCATTAAAAGAAATTGAAATAGTATCATGTGCAATGAAACTAACTATATTTTCCGAAGAATCTGTTGTATTCTGGCAAAAGGATAATGGACAAGCCATAATTTTTTCTAAGATTGTGTATCGAAAAATAAAATGTGATTCTATGTAGGCCTACAATTACTTGTGGTAAACAATTTAAGTGTTAAGTTTATGGTATTGTAATATACCTTTGTAAATGTCATAACAAAAATATTATTTTGCTCAATTTTCAGTTGCAATAAGCTTTTAATAAAACAGTAAGTCTAATACTGTTATGCTTTTCAAAATCACATTTCCCCTATTACTGGTAGGCCTTATCCGACCAATAAAATATTTACTGAAGCACTATCACTAGTTTTAAACCATTCAGTAATTCAAAATAATTTTAATTTACTCTGTCATTATCTAGTAATAGTATGCTGTATGGTTAACTTCAGTTTTCATGGCAGATAATTCCATAAGTACACAGTATAAACTAAATTTTCTATTTCTAAATAATCAGTTGACAAAAAAAATCACAAAAATAAAAGTAACTCTGAACACAGATCAGACCTAATGTCATGGATATCTAGAGCAAACTTCAGATTTATAATAATTTAATATATTCTTGTGCAGTAGTGTAAAATGGATAATTTCATAGTATTAGGGGGCCTATAAAGGCTGTCAAAACATTGACACCCAGAGCAATATGCAAAGTATTCATTCTAAAGTTGTTCTTGGTTTATACTTGTTTGTAAAAAGAGAAACCAATCAACTCAAATAATGTATATCGAAAAATGTTATAGACCTTTTTCAAATAGAATTTTAATATCGTTAATTATTTTATTTTTCTAAAAATGAAAGCCTACATTAATTAATAGAACAAAAATCATAAAAGCACACAGTGATTCAACGTTGGGGCTCAAATCTGTTTATTGGAAAACGTTATATGCCTATTTGAAATTCGATTTTAATATTCTTAAATTATTTTTCCATATTTTAATGAAAGCTTACTTTATTAACATAACATAAATAAGAAAATCACACAGTAATAAGCTCTAGAAGACAGGTAAATCATGTTGATGTTGAGTAAAATAGGCCTTATCCAAAAAACACACACAACTAACGTATGATTGTATGTGATAATTCTCGGTAGTTTTGTTACCAAAAATACTATAAAACTACGAAATTAAAGAGATTTAGTTCATCGATATAGATATTGTAACGCCGTTGAGCGAACTGTCAGTGTGTTTATTACAGACAATTCCTAAGACGCATTGCGAGTCGCTGTGTTTCTATGGGCTGTAATGCAAGTCGCCACTCTGTGTATTTTTACTCTGTGAATGAAACTAAGGTATTTCTATGATCTGGAAGAAAGATAGGTTGCCAGACAATGAAACACACCTACAGTAGCAGAGTCATCCAAGTGGTCCACAAAGGTGGTCACACATTTACTATTGTAGGTAATTGGAGCATTTATAATGCACTAAAGATCAAGACGGATCAAAAGTAACAACTCTTGAAGTAATTATCACAAATAATCAATATAAGTTGCCATGCAACAAAACATGTACCCACAGCAGTTGACTGGTCCAAACTGTCAACAAAGGTTGTTATATAAGACCTACACAAAGTTTGGACACTATAGCTCAATAAGAAGCATAATTATTGTGTCCCAAAAAGTGCGGACGGGTGGACGGACAAACCCATTTTAATAGTACTCTGCTTTCCTTTAAAGTGAAATGGGGGTTTTAACATCCTGATGTTCTGAACCAACCAGCGTAAAGAAGATTATACTGTGTGCTATGAAAGAAATTTTGATCGGACAGCAACACTTTAGCCTACTCTTCAAGGAATTCCAACTATCATGGGTTCTCATCTTGTTGTTTTTCTTCATCTTGAGGGCGACAAATAATGCTTGTTCAGTTGACAATTATTCATCGATTGATAGACTTCAATTTTTGATATGACATCACAATTCCAAAATGGCTCCAATGACATGATACTCGGTTCCTGGTCCATATAGTGTGTTTGTACTTGTTTAATCTAGTTAATGTTGCAACTTTCACCCTCGTATCAAGTGGGTTCAATTTATTAAATGTCCAGTTGTGCCCTACAGAGGCTGTATACCCCATACTTGATTTTTTTTAGAAAATAAATTTAATCAGCACAGACAGATTAGTTTCATAGACTGCTGGTGAAAATCAATACTTTCTAATTGAAGTCCTGCTTGACCATTGCCATTTAGATTCCCTCCATTTCTTTTAAAGAGATAAAAAGATATTTGTTCAGTTTCAAATGAAAAAAGAAATTGACTTCAATCTTTTAATCAGTTATTATTTTTTTTCTATAGTTGGTCCTTAAACATACATTATGCAAGAGCTAAATTTGATTATTGCAAGTCTTTACTTAGGCTTCAGATGTCACAGAAATTATAAATTAGATCTTTATTTACACAACAAGCACAAAATCAACTCTGTAGACCCACGGAGGACTTGGATTTGGCTTGGATTTAAACATGATTTCATTGATTGATTAAATTTTTAAATGGCGTCGGAAGCGGAGATTGCCCGTTACGTTGACGTCATACTCTCGGAAATTTTAGATCGAGGCTAAATAATAGAGTGTACGAAGCGAGGCCGCTAAATGATAGGGTGTACGAAGTGAGGCCGCTGTTGAGCGAGGCCGCATATCAGTCAATTTGATTGAAAGTTTGATATATACGGCCTTGATATTATGTTTAGTTGTGGTTAAAATGAGAGTTTGGATGTCGGTATTATATGCTCTTTTGTCACTTGCGTTTACAGAAAAATTATGGAAATTGATAAACATCGCAGCTAACATCACCCCAGTTGAATTGCAGCCCCATTGGTCACTGTTTCCTATTTGAAATTTGTCTGCTTTGGGAGTCACTTAGGCCTACCGGTTACAGTACAAGAGTACACACAGGCTAACAAGAAGTCGGCTATAATTATGCCTCATTAATTTGGTCCATTCCTTTCAAACTTTCGCTTCTTATCTATATATTGAAAGTCTTGTTTTTAATTTGTAGTAAAAATAAATGTGATACGAATTGAATTGCAACCCCGTCTCAAACCAAATAGGCTAACGGCACCACAGCCATTGAAAACGTTACTTGATAATCGAGATTATGTAGGTGGAGTTAACGCTTGTCAATCAAACGATCGTCCATTCTCGGAAAAGGTGAAGAGAGAGTTGACTCCTATTTCTAGTCAAAAATTACAATGGTGATAACTTTGTTCAGAATAAAGTAATTTGACTGAAATTTTCAATATATTCTTCTTTCATCATCTATTTTTGAACTGTTATAGCAAGAATGGCCAACTCTCTATTAAAATCTCCCATAATGTATCTTTAATGTGCAATATTTCTCCAACTCTTCTTCAAATTTCAACTGACATGGGGTCTTTCTTATAGACCAATTTGTACATATACCTTCTAATTTTTTGGTACATTCAGAATCATCAAAATCGGGCTCATTTTGGCACTGGAAGCATCAAACAATAAAAATATTGTTGAATTTTGAATGGTCTGTGCTGCACTGTGTATTGGACATTTAGGCATTACTCCTGACATAATTATGGGACCCCACTTGAAACAGCGGTTGTTAGGTACAGGTATTATTACTGAGTACTGAGTCAAGTGTCCCTAGAAATGTTAAGAGAAAACATGTAAGGAGGGATTTCAATCGTGTAGTTGCTTTTGTTACCACTAAAAAATACTATAATGTCAGTCTAACTGGAATGGAGAATTTTTTCCAACTAAATCGATTACTATACTGAATGATCCCTGTCATTGTTTTGAAGACGAACTCAATTAGAATATAGTTATAGTGTATAAATACATCACTACCTTAAATTCACAGTAGCACAAAATAAATTTATCTATTTCCTAGAATACGCTGAGAAATAAGTCAACTGAGGACACTGTACTAGACACCACTTGTTACAGTTATCTGTGTATATCTAAGGGGAAATTGTTCATTACCAACTAATAATTCTGGCGGAAACTTTTCAACATTTATATGATACTGTTGCATACTGAATTAGATTTATGATTAAAGTTATGTATTATAACCATTATAGAAATATAATGTATCAGTCAAAAGAGTTAAGAAACTAAAACCAAAACTGCTGGTGAATTTTACTATCTCACAATGACAATGTTAAAAATATGGATACACATAAGAGATTCATTATGATTTCATCTGTTGTATAATATACAGATCACGTCAACAATTGCAGATTTTAGTAATTGATTCTGAAGAATGATGTCAAGTGTCAGTTGGAAATAAGACGTAGAATAGACAAATGTATACGTGAGAGATAAACCACATTTAATAACTAGCTACACACACATTCCAATCATGGTGGAGACAGGACTCTATACAATGGCCCCCAAGCACTTTAAAGAATGGTCTACATAATTGATGTACTTTTAATGTTTTTTGTCCAGTTTGTTGGATCTGCAATGTGACTTATATTTCTATATCCCTGTCTAAGAATGCAGAACATCTAATGATGTTCTTAACACCTTACCTATCTTCAAAGGACACCGAGCAAGAACAGTAGCATTTTATAATAAAAAATTTAGGTGTTACTCATTCTTTGCTAAGTTAAAACTTTTATCTTAAAAAGGCTACAACCTCTCCGATTGAGCTAAAAATTTAAACAATTATCACTTTCATTAAATTTGATGTGTTGATTTACATTCGATTAATATATTGAAACAAAAATTGCATCATACAGACCATGGACGCTGACTTTTCAAGATAAGACATTGGATCAACCCATTTCAAAGTGGTTTCCCTGATTTAACTCAGACGAAAAAAGAAACAACTGTAAAGCGTCAAAAATTAAATGAAAATTTCAAAAACTTTATGTAACCACAGGTCAGTTCTCTAAGCAATTCCCTGACAGTAACGCTCCCAGGCAGGGGCGTGATGACCCATGATTTTGCATGTGGAACAAGTTCCTTATGGGTCCCAAAAAATAATATTTATATGTGTGTGCGGGGGAGGGAGGGGGCCTCCCAGAGCCACCAGGTAATATTGGGCTGTGTGGAACATGCTAGAGATTTGTAGCATATCTGACCCACAGTATATGTTTGACACTGGTTAAACATTATGATTATGATTATAATGTTGAAAACCACATTAAAACCGCATAATTTTTTGCCATTTGCAAGGAGCACAAGAACTCAAGGAGGCGCAAAAACCCAAAACCATGACGCAAAGCTCGTCATTGCATCGCTCTCACTGAGCCCCTGCTCCCAGGGTCCGAGACTTCCTTAATTCATCCGTTTGATTCAGCATTTACATGACCTTTACAACTAAAATGTATAGCTTTTTTGACCAGACAACATCAATATTTGATCAGATAGAAACCTGTTATAAACCATTGGTTATTGAACAATAACATTTAATCGCTGTTTATACATTCTAATTGTTCTATAGATCTATAGTATAATATAGACTTGAACAGATTGAGCTATATACAGTTAACCACCTGCCTTGCGTAAAATAAATATCAATAGATTTACTGCTAATTACTATACTTGTATAGAGGTAAGGCATTAGAATGAATTCATCAATCCTTTCTGAAAGACAAGCCCTGGGAGACAACTGGTAATCTCTTCCCAGCAAATTGACTCCCAGCAGACATCAAGATCAGTATAATACAACACAAGCACTTTAACTGTTTGATATATAGGAGAATTAAAGATCATTATTTGGAGCAAAAATCAATAGAAGAGAAAACTAACACTTTGCTTCTATCTACACCAAAATTTCCAGAAAACATTTCAAGAAGTCTCCTTTTAAAGTAATAAAAAATGTCTGCCATATGTTATTATGTTAAAATAAACATAAAGGTAGTTAGGAAAATAAATTAACAAGCATCTACATGTACTGGACACAAACAACTTTTACCATGCATGCATATAACAAGG
Organism: Patella vulgata; assembly: GCF_932274485.2. NCBI lineage: Eukaryota > Metazoa > Mollusca > Gastropoda > Patellidae > Patella > Patella vulgata. The sequence continues at coordinate 47,187,299 of NC_065882.2, read as the reverse complement.
CTGATGTTCTAATATATTCCTATGAATATATACAGGTAATCCAATTGCATATAGACAGAATAAATTGATCTGTAATTCTGCAAAATACTGTAATGTACCAACCTTAAATTAAATACCTGAATATTTAACCTAACAAAGGTTCACGATTCAGTATAACTATTTACAGAATCATACAAAACGCAAACTTGATCTGTAACTCTGCTATATTCATCGGTTTCGGTGTACTATATTTCCCAAAGCTAAGTTATAAAAAAAATTCTAGAAAACAAAAATGACAGAGTAGGGGACTAATAATAAATAGCTCTACCATCTTGACCTTACTTTTGTTGTATGAAAAATTTAACAGTGGAACCTTGGTCGTCATTCCCACCAACTTTTTGTCATAGATATTTTCTTTATCTTATTTTTGTCACAGATATCTTTTATCTTATTCTTAAATCTAATATTTCTGCTAAAAATAGTTTTAGTAGGCAGTTATTTTCCTAGAACAGCTTCAAATTTGAATTATTTTAGTCAGTCATATTGTACAAGGGTGGTGACAAAAAGTACAAAAAATATTTTGTTCAACTTCAATATGCGTTTCATATCACATTCTGTCTTTTGAAGTAAACTTTGTGGGAATCCATGTCCTAATTTTCAAAAATATCCAATGACAATATGGTGAAATGATTAAAATTGAAGCCAGTTTTAGATATGGGATTAGTACTAATACCAACTGGCAAGACATAACATCCAGTAAGGGCTACTTTATTGCTTCATGTCAGCAGCACATAATTTTAACAGCAAATTCTTCAAGTGGGTGGAACATAGCAAGGGCAAAAGCTTCAAGTCAGTAGCACATAATTCCTAGCAGCAATTTGCTTCAAGTAGGTGTAACATAACTTCTGGCAAGGACAAATGCTTCAAGTCAGTAGCACATAATTTCTAGCAGCAATTTCTTCAAGTGGGTGGAACATAACTTCTAGCAAGGGTAAAAGTCTGCAGCAAGTTGGTCGTACATGCGGGTATAATTAAATCAGTCATGGAAAACTAATGTCATTGACCCATACATAATCAGGAAATACTCAAAGTACTTCAAGTTCAAATTTATATATATTGGACATGATTGTACTTTACACATATAGCAATTCTATGGTGGCTGATAGTGGCCATGTTAAATCTCGCCCTTTTCATAGCGCGACAACACGACATCACGACAGTATTGACGCAATCATACGACACTTAACTCTGTCGTATCATCGTGTTATTTTTATCGTAACGTCGAGATGTCGACTTATTGTCCTAGTCTCTTTCTACAAGTCACAAAAATACAGCTGTACTCATTACATCAGATACATATACATAGATACATATAAATAAGACTCGTCAAAAGAGATAATAGGAAAACGTTGATTCGTTTTCTAAAAAAAAATGAAACATTTTGCGCCCAAAATTGAATTATATTTGGTATTACATTCAAAAAATCTAGAATCATAATAGCAGGACAAAAGTGAGTCAGCTATGTTAATTCCTTGAATAAGAAGTGGTGTCGGTAGGTATCGAACAAGTATGCATTGCCTCGTGTACGACACCCACCAATACTTATAGATTACTGAAGCGATAGTTTAGAAGCGATTTCAGAAGATTTCCAATTTATTTTATTAGAGTGGGAAGGGGATTATATAAAACCTCAAATCAGACCACATAAAATCACCGCATTGGTGTAGCACGCCATCCCAATAAGTGCAGGGGAGGTTTTTTATGAGGTGAAGAAAGCGATTTGCAGCTGTTATTGACCTTATCACATATTCATCCGTTTGGCATCACTAATGGGATCGGGGCCTAGATGATTAAAAATAGGCCCAGCATTGCCTTCAGCTATGAACACACTCCGAAAGTCCCCTACGCACACCCCTATCAATGATGTTTGACACGACTGGAAATTAATGTGTCTAAAATTGATTAAACAACATAGGGTAGTAAATATTACATTTTGAATCCGTATCAATGATACATTTAGGGTAGTAAATATTACATTTTGAATCCGTATCAATGATACATTTACTCAAAATGTTCCTTCCAATGGATCACCATTTAACTTGAAAACAAGGGAAGCAGCCGATCGAAGAAAAAAAGATTTTAAAAAACAAGTTTCAATATGATAGTAGTGGTTCGGTCATGCATTTACATCTGTGGGTGTCATCCTTTCTTTGAAAGTAATGATTGTGCCAGATTTGAACAAAGTCCATCTAGATTCGCGGCCTGTAGGTAAAGTGTTGACAGATAAAACGTAAAAAAAACCCAGACCTATAAAAATATATTTTCTAAAACTATTTTAATTTTGAAATTATATTATTTTCACATGTGCTAAGTGTTTTAGTGAATAGTTATAGAAAGGGTCTTGTAGATTAAGACTATAGCGCATGTGCACTGTGCAGTTTTAAACTTCCGAGACGACAAGTCGACAAGTCGATGATACGACGGCACGACAAAATCACACGATCTTACGATAAAATCGGGCGATCTTACGACAGAACAAACTGTCGTAAGATCGTCTGATTTTGTCGTATCATCGACCTTATTTTGTCGTGCTGTCGTATCATCGACTTATCGCCACGACAAGTCGATGATACGACGGTACGACAAAACACTAAACTGTCGTATCATTGACTTGTCGACTTGTCGTCTCGGAAGTTTAAAACTGCACATGCGCTATAGTCTTTATCTACAAGACCCTTCTATAAATATTCGCTAAAACACTTAGCACATGTGAAAACAATATAATTTCAAAGTTAAAAGAGTTTAAGAAAATATATTTTTATAGGTCTGGGGTTTTTATTTTTTCTGTTTTTTTTACATTTGATCTGTCAACACTCTACCTACAGGCCGCGAATCTAGATGGAATTTGTTCAAATTTGGCACAATCATTACTTTCAAAGAAAGGATGGCACTCTCGGAGGTAAATGCATGACCGAAGCACTACTGTCACATTGAAACCTGTTTTTTTTTTTTTAAAAAATCTGTTTTCTTCGATCGACTGTTTCCCTTGTTTCAAGTTAAATGATGATCTATTGGAAAGAACGTATTGAGTAAATCTACGCTATCACTAAGACGGATTCAATATGTAATATTTCTCATTACTACCTATGTTGTTTAATCAATGCTATACATGTTATTTTTCAGTCGTATCAAACATCATTGATATCATTTTATTGATTCTGAAATTATTTGTAAAACAAAATAAGAGACGTGGGGGGGGGGGGCGTATGAGGCTTTCATAGTGTGTAATCATCTAGGCCTCGATCCATTGTTTTTGGTGCTTGATATTTTGCGGGGGAGTCGCAGTGTCTAGGCAGGTAAGACGTTGGTTCGGTAACCCGAAAGCTGGGTGTTCGATCCCTTCATTGGACGAGAAAGTTCATCCAGATTTTCCGACGAGGTCTTGTCAGTTGTGCTGGACAGAGGGCCTGGCACGTAAAATATCCCTTGGTAGTTGGAATTCGATATAATGGTAGGCCATAGTGCGCTGTCCTGGCAAAATTTCGCTCATAGTATGGCGTATGCCCGTCTTCAATATGACAGTACTGGTTCGGTCATGTATTTACACCCGAGAGTATCATCCTTTCAGAGGATCGCGTGGCTACGTGGGCAAGACGCTGGCTAGCTAGCCTGGAGGTCGGGTGTTCGATCCCACACTGATCAGAAGTGAATATTCGCTAGGCCTCTGATAAGAATGACATCGATGCGACTTAATGAGTCCCCAATATTAACATTATTCCTCCGACAAATTTAATTCTAAAAATTTTTTTTTTATGTATTAGAAAAATAAATAAAGACATTTGAAGTATTTGTAGGTAAAAAATATTTCCTATGTAGCGTAAATGGGTATTAAAATGAGTAAAAGGCATCATTCTACCCGAAGCAGTTACGTCTTATATAAACAATGCACGCGCCATTGGTCCAATGATTGACACCGCGTGACGTGATTGCATGTGTTGAAAACAGTCATCTTTTACAGAGATATTAGACGACTTTTTTCACAGATTGGTTCGATCCCTGCATTGGCCGACAAAATTCATCAAGATTTACCGGCGTGGTTCCCCCTTGTCAGTGATGCGGGACGGAGGGCCTGACAATGACAGCTGTCTAGTCGTTCGGATGGGACGAAACACCGAGGTCCCGTGTACACATTGGCGTGCACGTAAAAGATCCCTTGGCAGTTGGATTTCGATATAAGAGCGGGCCGTAGCGCCGCTTCCCGGGCAAAATTCCCTCATAGCACACTGTATGGCGTATGCCCGTCGTCTTTAGCCCAGTTTAGGAGAGAACAGTAGGACGTTAAACTCCATCTCATTTCATTTCATGCCATCCTGTCTTTGAAAGTAATGATTATGCCAAATTTGAACATCTAGTTCCGCAGTCTGTAGTTATACCAGAGGGTTGACAGATAACACCTTAAAAAAAACAGATCTATGAAAATATATTTTCTAAACCTTTTTTAATTTTGAAATTATATTGTTTTCACGTGTGATAAGTGTTTTAGCGAATAGTTGTAGAAAGGGTCTTGTAGATTAAGACTATAGCGCATGTGCAGTTTCAAACTTCCGAGACGACAAGTCGACAAGTCGATGATACGACAGTTTGGTTTTGTCGTATCATCGACTTGTCGACTTGTCGTCTCGGAAGTTTGAAACTGCACATGCGCTATAGTCTTAATCTACAAGACCCTTTCTGTAACTACATGTATTCGCTGAAACACTTAGCACACGCGAAAACAATATTATTTCAAAATTAAAAGAGTTTTAGAAATATATTTTTATAGGTCTGGTTTTTTCTTTGTTTTTTTGTACGTTTGATCTGTCAACACTCTACCTATAGGCCGCGAATGTAAACTGACTTTGTTCAAATTTGGCACAATCATTACTTTCAAAGAAAGCATGACACTCTCGAATGTAAATGCATGACCGAATCACTACTGTCATATTGAAATGTGTGTGTTTTTAAATCTTTTTCTTGATCGCTGCTTTCCTTGTTTCATGTTAAATGATGATCCATTGGAAGGAACATATTGAGTAAATGTACGTTATCACTGATACGGATTCAATATGTAATAATAGTTCTCATGTTTAATCAATTTTTGACATATTATTTTCCAGTTGTATCAAACATCATTGATACCATTTTATTGATTCTGGAATTATTTGTAAAACTAAATAAGAGACGTGGGGTGGGGTATGAGGCTTTTAGAGTGTATTCATAGTTGAAGATATTACTTGGCCTTTTTTTACTCATTTAGGCCCCAATCCCATCAGTGATGTCAAACGGATGCAAGCCTATATGCGATAAGGTCAATAACGGCTGCGAATCGTTTACTCCACCTCATAAAAAAACGCTGCATCCATTTGGGTGACGTGGGGGGGGGGGGGGGGTATGAGGCTTTTAGAGTGTGTTCATAGTTGAAGATATTACTGGGCCTATTTTTACTCATCTAGGCCTCAATCCCATTAGTGATGTCAAATGGGGGAGAGAGAGAGAGAGAGAGGGAGAGAGAGAGAGAGAGAGAGAGGGGGGTTTAACGTCCACTCGACACAAATTAGGTCATTTCGGGACTAACATATGGTTTAATTTTATTTCAATAAATCGTTTGCGCGTAGGGGTCTTTAGCAGTGGGAGGAAACCGGAGGACCCGGAGAAAACCCACGAGGTTTGACAGGCGACCCTACACCTTGTCACATACAACCGGGGATTCAAAACCACGCCAGTTGATTCAATGACAGGCTGTGAATCGTTTTCTCCACCTCATTCAAAAAAAAAAAAGACTCCTGCAACTATTGGGGTGACGTGCTGCACTATGATAATGCTGTGATTTTAAAGAATGTGACCCGATTTGGTTTTTTTACAATCCCCTTCCCACCCTGTCTTCTGAAATCATTTTTAAACTATCGCTCCAGTCATCTATAAATATTGGTGGGTGTCGTACACATGGCAATGAATGCTTACTTGTGTGATACCTCCCGACACCACTTTTTCTTCAAGGAATTAACTTAGTTAACTCACTTTGGTCCTGCTATTGTAATTCTAGATTTTTTAAATATAATACCAAATATAATTCACTTGTGGACACAAAATGTTTCATTATTTTGAGAAAACAAATAATTAATCAACGTTTTCCTACTATCTCTTTTATATTTATCAAATCTACTACTTAGGCCTATATATGATGTAATGAGTACAGCTGTATTTTTGTGACTTGTAGAAAGAGACTAGGACAATAAGTCGACATCTCGACGTTACGATAAAAATAACACGATGATACGACAGAATAAAGTGTCGTATGATTGCGTCAATACTGTCGTGATGTCGTGTTGTCGCGTTATGAAAAGGGCGAGATTTAACATGGCCACTATCAGCCACCATACAATTCACATTAAGAGATATCCAGTTTTATCTCAAGACACCATTTCTAATTCTCTCACCATAATTGCAATCTGATTAAAACACAGATCCTATTTTGTTTCTTTTACTTGTCTTTACTACACTAGGATCTGGAAGAGTTGTTATCATTGACATGTTCTGGATGATGTGAGGGTTTAGCCAATGAAACCGTCTGTTACAGCAAGCTTTTGGCATGTGGTGCATGGAACTGTGGGTAATCCACTAAAAACATCAATGCTGATTGGTTAATCAAATGTCTGACATCATAGGGTCAAATGTCGCTCGTATGACCTCTGACGCGACCTATCACTACAACCGGTCAGATCTTCATGTAGTGTAGGCCATCGGAAGTATATAAAAAAAAAACATAACGAAATACAGATCTGTATTTTAATCAGATTGATCATATTGAAGACCAGCAGACTTACAAAAGTTTCAGTTACTCATTATAATCATACAGCTGCTGATGGGCAATTACTCTATTCACAAAATAGACCCTTTCAAAAAAGTGAAAAGTAAATATGGCAATTTAATTACATTTGATGTGATTGTGAACATCTTTCTGTAGAAAAAAATTAATGCTAAACCTGAGAAATACCCAATCTGATTAAAACACAGATCCTATTTCGTTTCGTTTTTTATAGTTAAAAATTTCGTTTTACTTGTCTTCACAACACTAGGATCTGGAAGAGTTGTTATATTAGCCGCGTTCTGGTTAATGTGAGGGATTAGCCAATGAAACAGTCTGTCACGCCCAGTTCTTGGCGTGTAATGCACCGAACTGTGTGTAAACCACTAGAAACGTCAATGGTACTGGTTGATTAATCAATGTCTGACGTCACAGGGTAAAAAGCCGCTCGTATGACCTCTGACGTGACCTCCCACTACAACCGGTCAGATTTCCATGTAGTGTAGGCCATCGAAAGTATAAAAAACGAAACGAAATATAGATATGTATTTTAATCAGATTGAGAAATACCCAATTGTTTGGTTAACAGTTGATAGTTAACTAATTTGACATAAATCAAGGTTTCACGCCTTTAATGTTATTTTTGTTATAACTTGATGCATATTTCTTGTATTGGATATTTTATAATATTGATCTTTAATTGTTATGGTAGTCTGCCCATCCACAAGTTTTGTGATGTGATAAATATCTTATGACAAAAAACAAACCTGACCTTTAGATTGTGTGTTTGAATTGCAAGAATATAAAAAGTTTCAAGATATCCATTTTCTATTACACTGAATTTGTTTTTCTGATATAATCAACATGAAGAGAAATATTTGAGTTCGTCTGCTAAATTTATTAACAGCTTAACAAGATAAATCATTGCTACCACTAATAATCACAGACATTAATCCTAATAATTATTAGCTTCTCCACTATACTGGGTTTTAACCGCAAATTACATAACTTCTTATCTTAGTATTCTAATATAATATGTACTCATGTAGATATATAATGTATATAGTGTTATCTACAGTGTAAAGACACATGCAAGTTACATGTCTATCATACATGTACATAATCAAAGAAGAACGTAAAATTCTTCCTTCCATCTTTCAAAATTCTAGGACTCTCTTTCTTATGAAGCATCACCCATTAATTAAATAAAATGCGACAAAGAGTAACATGTTTTAGAACTTTACTCTACATGTAGGTCTTCCTGGATTAGTAAATAAATAATTTTCAAGATGATATGACATCTCACATGGTGAGGTAATATCTTTTTATTAGAAATGCAAAAATAAAGGAATAGTATTTGTATTATCTTGAGTTTCTCTGAGAATGAATTACATGTACCAATAAAACATAATCTGTAGTCTTTGTTTTATACAACCTCAACTTCTTTATGCTTTGTTTTGGAAATTCAGTTTAGGCCTATAATATAATTATGTGTGCTCCTTAGATTATGTAACTTACTGCATAATTAGGTTATCTAAATAAAGTTATTATTATTATTATTATCTATTATAATTATATTTTATCTGGAAGTCTATTATGTTTCTGATGCTCAGTAAAAAAAACAAACGCATTAAAGACAAACTGCATAAGACAAAATTAAATACCGATAACATTATTATTACTGATTGTCAACCAGTGGTTTGCCATTTCTATGAGAACCTGCTGCTGAAGAACATTGTGTACATTGCTAGAGCTCAATCACTTACTAATTGTATATAAAATATGAGTGGTGTATCATTAATAATATCGGCTTTCTCTAAAATTTGTTGTAAGTTAAAAATGAAGTATCTCATAAGATTGTTTTTGGCAACAAATATATTTTTCACAGTAGTTGTAATATGGTTATCATTAATACCAATAATATACTTTAAAATGGGCTACTTTAAATAAGTTGATTTAGAATGGAGATAAAAATATCATGGGAATGGACAATATAAAATCAAAATGAACTGTTAGCTATTTATAAGAAACAAAAAGTAGAATATGCTGCCTATGCACAACACCTGTCACTTCCACTACTGTCAGCATATTTGCAGATCAGGTCTGTTTATTCTTATAGACTATGAAAGTGTTGCAAACTTTGATTGACGATAAAATAACGGTTTTCAATTTAACTAACAATGAAAAACAATGAAATAATTCAGTTAGCATTGACAATTCAATTAAACTAATAATGCAAAATCATTGAAAAAATTAAAACCTGAGTAGTAAAATAAATACATTTTTTACCGTAATATAATTTTTTTTTTTTTTTTTTTTTTTGTCTATTCTCGAAGTTGATAAATAATTTCAAAATCTTTTATAAACAATGAAAAACAATGAAATAATTCAGTTAGCATTGACAATTCAATTAAACTAATAATGCAAAATCATTGAAAAAATTAAAACCTGAGTAGTAAAATAAATACATTTTTTACCGTAATATAATTTTTTTTTTTTTTTTTTTTTTGTCTATTCTCGAAGTTGATAAATAATTTCAAAATCTTTTATAAATTTTAAAATACTTACGTTTCATTACTGTTCACACTTTCTACTGACTTAAATAATAGGAGGCACAGAAAAATGGCAAGTTCTGCCATTATGGAACTTGTAGTAGACTCGTGTCCTGTGTACTACACAACAAACCTCTTCTACTGTTGAGTGGACGTTCATTTCAGCTGGTTTTCTTCTCTCCCGCCTTGACTCATCACAACCACTTACTGTCATTCGCATAAAGTAGTTCCTACAGCAACTCCGATTTATCAATTATATTTATATCGCTTTTTTTTCTTTTTTTAATTAATAGCAAAGAAAACAGATTACTGACCATAATACTAAAGAAGCATTGCCCACGGGCTGTTTTGGGATACATAAAGTATGTGTTTGTATTAATACGCTGTTTAGTAAAGGGAAAGTTGTTTTGAGTATTATTTAGATAAAACAGGATATTTATCTGGGCTATTGCGCTATAATGGTAATGAGTGGGTTGTGGTGTGACAAATGAAAAATTGTTTCAAAATTCTTCCCACACTCACACACTGGTGTCGGATATTACCACCATTTACACTGCGACACACACATTCTGGCATTTAAGATATCGAGGATGTGCACTTAGGCCTACACCAGTGTCAATCCGGACAACCGCACTTCGAATAACGGTAAACTAAAATGATGGCAACGATAGTTTGGCACATCACGAAACATTCACACAAGATACTGATTCTTTTCGCTCTTTTCTCGGGAATATAGCATTAGTATTACCAATTTATTTGGCAATCTATGCACAGATTTCTATTGCAATATCCTATTACTTTTTATATATTTATATTTAAACATGTTTTCGAAAGAAAATGGATAGATTTGGGTCTCAAATGCCCCATAAACAATTGTCTTGCGGTTGCATTCAATGAGAAAATGATACTCATTTTCAACTTTCTGTTGAGGGCAGTTTGTGCAAAACCGCAGATGTGCAGGTATATTCTTGTATCGCCCTCTCTCTATTTCAAGGGAATGTGTGCTTAGTCTAATTAGGCGGGACATAGCGGTTTTAGTTTTAGGATTTTTAACAGCTTGCAGGTAGGGCACCGTAGCCTTGATATTCTTTTTAAACCTATAAAATGTTCTTAGTTTCTGGGTATCTGAAGAGCATAGATTGGCATAAACTTCATTGAATTTGTCTTCAAGGCATTTAGTAATTTCATTTGATGATGGATTGAAAGATGATATATTAAAAGTATTTAACAAATCAGCAATGGCTGCTGTCCAAGAGAGTTTAGGGTTAATGCACGCTAAAGTACTATCCTCTTTAAAGTAAGAAAAAAGAATTCGGTTATTTATACTGAGTTGTGGGTTGGATAAACGTTTAAAATATGAAAGCATTCTACGATACACATCAACTTGTAGCGGGAATATTTGAGCTTCGGCTAAGCAGCCAATATTTGATGCCTTTGTAGGTTGCGCTAAAATGGATTTACATTTTTTGGTGATTTTATTTAAAGATACATTATGGGAGATAAGATAAAGAGATGTCAGTTCTCGGTATAATAGTTAAAAACTAGATAGTGTAAAGGTAATTTGCTGAAAATTTCAGTCAAATTGATCCACTATGAGCCGAGATTGAAGCCGGTGAAATTTTTGCATAGTCTCGGTTATCATTACTAAAACCATTAATATAAACAGCATAGTCTCGATTATCCACTTTTTCTGATTTAATTATCTTTGGCCGTTAGCGGCATATAGGAATCTAATCCAGCCTACATCGAAGGCTAGCCTTGACATCGAGAGTTTATTATGGTCTGGATAAGTTAATTAATGTCTAATTGATAATTTCAGGCCTAAAGAAAGACTTGTAATAAGCAGGTTTTGCTCTTGCATAATGCATGTTTAAGTCTAATTTATCCCATTTTTTCAGATCCGAATTTTTGCTGTGGACAATTTGAGAACCCCATATATCAGATGAATAAATTGAAATTTGTTTAATAATAGCATGGTACAGTTTAGTCAAAATATCGGTTGGTAGGAAATTATACTTAATGGAAAACCAAGCTTTTCTCGCCTTTTTATTTAGATCAGACATAGCAGCTTTAAATGAGTTGTTATCAGTTATTTAGACACCAAGGTACATATACGATTTTACATATTCTAATACATGGTTGCCAAATTTAAATTGTGTAGTTTTTTTTTTAGTTTGCTCCCATTATTAAAAAACATGACTTTTGATTTTATGGCATTTACTGATATCTTTGAATCATTGGAGAACTGTGTTAAACAAGTAATGCTATTTTGGAGACCATTTGCTGTTGTTGATAGCATTACAAGGTCGTCAGCAAAACGTAAATGGGAAATTGGAGTATTATTTAACGTGGGGGAGTCTATGGGATTTGTGGAGTATTTGAAGTGGTCTTGCAAGTCATTAACATATACATTGAAAAGCGTGGGACTAAGCACACATCCCTGTTTGACCCCTCGCACCGAATGTATTTTGTCGGAAAGACATCCATTATTATTTTTAATTATATATGACGTGTTGCCATACATGGAGGTTATTAGTGACATGCAGAGGTTTGATGATAGATATGCCCCCACCCCATCCAATTCTTAAGAATATTAAGTATAAGAGCTGAGAGAGAGAGATGGGGTTTAACGTCCACTCGACACAAACTATGTCATTTCGGGACTAACATGGTTCAATTTTATTTCCATAATTCGCTTGCGCGTAGGGGTCTTTAGCAGTGGGAGGAAACCGGAGGACCCGGAGAAAACCCACGAAGTTGGACAGGCGACCCTACTCCTTGTCACGTACAACCGGGGATTCGAAACCACGCCAGTTAACCTCAATGACATACTTCATAATACAGCACGCACGTGCTAACCATTCAACCATCCATTCCGTATAAGACGCGGAATAATTTCCCAGAACCAAGTGAATTGCATGGATGGGTTGATCGACTGTTTGCGTGTATTCTGTGGTCTATATTATAGCACAGCCGAAAGGTTTGGTGGTGTACTGTGTTAAGCGATCTTTACAGCTAATTCAAACGCGGATCCACATTTTAAACAATCTTTCGATAGGGCAGCTTTTGTACAACGAAGTTATAATTAAAAGAACCTATTGTATGCCCCCTGAAATGGATCCTAGAAATGGTTCCACTACTGATGTCTTCCGCCTTACCTCAGCCACAGTAGTGGCTCGTCCTACGGAGTTCCTTTGCGCAAGTTTTTTAGTCAAATGACTACAAAAAGGTTATTGCCTATAGCTCCCTTAATTTACACATAAACTGACCCAAAACTGTACTGCACATAGCTGAACATATAATAAACCAATTCCCATTGAAATAAAGGTGAAGCCTTAATACCGCATATAATGATATGAAACCCAACTAGCTGCTACGCGAAATTTCTCGCCTACCGAAGTTATTTCAACTGGCCGGTGTCATGGCGGCTTTCACATTATAAGAAACATGGCTGTGAAAATGTAGAGCGCATTACCACAAAGTAAAACCGTTCGATAACTATTTTAGTGGTTCAGTCTTCACTAGCTATTTGTGATAGAATTACTTATTTCAGTACAAACTGTAATGGTATGTGTTGACAATTGTGCGTTTGAACCTATTTGAACTTGCGTAAGGAGTCTTAGACTGTATCAATAAGTAGCGTTAAACACAGACAGTTTAACGATACATTTAATTGTAGCTAAAATGGATCCATGCCCGTGGAAGTCGCCCCTGTACTCCACTGCTGTGTCTGGGGATCGGTCAGATTGGGGATTTAAGAAAGATTCGAAAAAGACTGGGAAGTGGTTCTACCGATGGCGATGATTCAAAGAAGTTTAATTGTCTTTTATATAGCACTACTCACAGTGTTTGTTTGATCATGGAGAGTGATTTCTCGTGCCATTTAGTATATGTTTATATAATCAACTTTAGCTTTTGGTCAACCTTTCTGCGCACTCCAAGGTGTAAAACAAATATTCCTTGGGATACGTACTATCTTTTCTTGTATCGTATGATGTATATCACAAGATCTACCAATAAAATTGAGATTGCACAGATATGGGATTAATGCTGGGTTAGATATTTTTATTAAGAATGAAAATCAAGATTTAGTTGTTACACCTGTGCATCAGAAATAAACTTATTGCAATTCGAAGAATGCGTGACGGTAAACGCTCAGATGAAAAACTTCTAAAAATTGTTGACAGGAGGACAGAACAGGGGCGAGGTTATCAGGGGTGGATCTAGGAATTTTGAAAAGGGGGGGGGCGCCGCAAAATGAGGGCACTGACCGCAGAGACGCGGCACACCGCTGAGAGGGTGGGGGGGGGGCAAGAAAATTATCCCTCATTTCCTGCATCTGTAGCCAGTTGAACACGCGACTCGAAAATTGTCATTATGATGGGAAAAAAGACGAATCTATTCCCTAGCCACTTCACTATTTTAACAAGATGCTATCATTGATGTCTGTCTATAGTCACTCTATAGGATTAGGCCACCGTCAGCTAAACAACAAGAATTCGTTTGAGAGTGGAAGCATTAATTGGACCAGACTGGTGTGTTTGAGTCGATGGTTTGAGTCATTTGGGATCCCTGCAACGGGTTGGGAACGGACATATTTGGGTCTGAGAACAGGCACTTTCAGCAGTAAAAAAGGGCAATGTCGAAAATTAGGGGATCCGCATCCGCCTCTGGTTATATTGTACCCAGATTCCGTGATCCATAAACATCATTTCCTGAAAGAATCTTAGTCTGAGATTAATAAATGTGTTTATCACTCATATTATGATCCTTTTAATTGGATATATTTCGTGCAACTATCTTCTGGATTTTCTGAAGCTATAAATGTTATAATATACAGATAATCATATACGAGCGTAATAAAGTCTCGTTTACTAATATACTATTCAAAAAAAGTAGGGGATATTTGATTTTGGGGGCATAATACTAAAATATGCAAATGACTACGAAAAAAGTCACTATAGAACCTAACAGAAGAAACATTTCCAGTTACATGTGACGCCCAAACGCACCAATAGTTACCGCATGGAATGCAGGTGATGCTTGGGATCATCATGGGGGTCCAACCCAAGATTTGCACGACTCTGACTTTGAATGTTACAGTCATTGTGGCATTGAATTCCAGGGTGGAAACATCAGTTTAATTGTTTTAGTGACCAGAAAACAAATTTTGATATGCGTCGGCTTACCCAAAATGAAAGGTTACGTGCCCTTGGCATGCTACAGATCGGCACAACACAGGCGGTTGTGGCGCGGACGATGAATGTTTCTCAGTCTGTCATAAGCAGGCTATGGTCCAGATACCGTGATACACAATCTGTACAGGACAGACCACGCTCAGGTCGACCAAGGGCGACAACTCAAGCCCAGGATCGATTTATCCGTACCTTGGCCTTGAGAAATCGTGTCATCACAGCAAATCAGATCAGCGCTCGTCTTCAAACAGACACTGGTGTGAGAGTGAGTGGCCAGACGATTCGGAATCGACTGCATAGGGGTCACCTTCGCGCCCGACGTCCTCGCGTGATCCCTTGTTTGAGAGATCATCACATTCAGGCAAGACGTCGTTGGTGTAGGGATCGTCAACACTGGGATAATCGACGCTGGAGCAATGTGATGTTTTCAGATGAGTCAAGGTTCACTGTTGATTTTTTGGACAGACGTAGGAGGGTGTGGCGTCGTCGAAACGAGCGCTTCCAAGACGTTAACGTCATCAGACATGATCGATTTGGGGGTGGTTCTGTTATGGTGTGGGGAGGCATCACTGTTGCTGGAAGAACGGCTTTACATGTTGTTGCAGGGCGTGTTACAGGCCAGTACTACCGGGACAACATCTTGGCAGTCCATGTTGTGCCGTTCGCACGACGTCATGGCCGCCGTTTCATCTTCCAGGATGACAACGCAAGATGTCACAGGGCCAGGATCGTTACAGGTTACCTCCAACAACAGAACATCACCACATTACCGACCTCTCCCCCATCGAGCATGTCTGGGACATGCTTGGACAGAGGTTACGTCAACGTCAACAACGTCCTGCCAATGTCCAAGAACTTGCTGCTGCGTTGCAACAGGAATGGGACAATCTGGACCAAAATGACCTTAGACGTCTCATTAGGAGTATGCCACGTCGGATCAATGCTTGTTTGGCAAACAGAGGAGGATTTACCCGTTACTGACTTGGTTGTGATGCTGTGGTAACTTTGCTGTTTGACCCCGGGTATCATTTTACCCTTATAATGGTCAGTCTGTGCCTTACTTAGTCTAACGATCATTTGGAATAAATCGATGAATGTGAACTTCATTTCATTTTGTCATTTGTTTCTTCGTCAGTTTCATTAGGTGACTTTAATAACACTTAAAAATCAAATATCCCCTACTTTTTTTGAATAGTATATCTTTTTTTGTAATCAATAAGTCAGTATATTGATAATATGGTATAATCGAAAGTTGGTTGATTTGCAGACATCCGGTTTGAGTTTCGAACTATTCCAGAACAATTCGTATATTGTTTATTCATATTCTTAGGACCAGTCTTTTCATCGTTAATTGCTTCCGTGTTATGCTTAACCCACGCGCGCACGCATACACCCACCCACACAACACTGGGCATACATTTGAATGATTTGCTTTCTTTTACTTTTGCCAATCCTCTTGAATTGATATTTTTAAAAGTAGAGAGAATAGTTTTAACAACCAAAGCAAGTTTATTTATCACAGAACCAGGATACCCAACAATATAAACAGCCACCCTAACGGTAGAGGCGCCCTCTTAATTTTTTTCGGAAAAGGAAGAAGTGAAACAAGGTGTTGGCTTTTTATTTGAATATATAAATAGGCCAACTCAGCGAATATTTGACTTATCATGTTCTGATTCAACATACTTTCAAATTGCTGAAATAAGGAACCAAGTTAAATTATATTTGGATGAAAAATATCGTCTGCCTGTACCAACTTCGCAAAATATATTTTTGACGTATTTTATGGCAGGTGCAAAAACGAATTGACTAATCGAATGCGTTCGAAATCCCGTAAATACAAGTTCCATTAAAATCAAACTAAAAAAATAAGCTCTTTTTGATATAATATGTTTGTCTAGTCAAGGACAATAACTCCAAGAATTATTGTCGGTTTTCATTAACTAGTTGGTTAAGACGCTGGCTCGCTAGCCTGGAGGTCGGGTGTTCGATCCCTGCATTGGCCGATAAAGTTCATCAGGATTTTCCGACATGGTTTCCCCTTGTCAGTGGTGCAGAACGGAGGGCCTGACAAGGACAGCTGTCTAGTCCTTCGGATGAAACGAAAAACCGAGGTCCCGTGTATATATTGGAATGCACGTAAAAGATCCCCTGGCAGTTGGAATTCGATATAAGAGTAGGCGATAGTGCCGCTGCCCGGGCAAAATTTCCCTCATAGCACACTGTATGGCGTATGCCCGTCTTCATTAGCCCAGTATAGGAGCAGAACAGTAGGACGTTAAACCCCATTTCATTTCATTTCTTAAAATTCAAACTCATACAGCCATGAATATTTGGCGACATACCAATACAAGTTTTAAAAAAAAATACTTAAAAAAAGTAGAATAATGTGTCGATTTCACGGGCAGTGTGTGGGCGGACACGACGAACTGGGTCGATGACAAAATAAATCCTCATTAAAAGTAGACGTAGCTGGTAATTTTATTGAAATGGGGTTTAACGTCCTACTTTTCTGCTACACCCGAGCTAATAAGATGGGAATTTATTTGAATCTTCAGTACGAGTAAAGTATGCCCCAGTGTAACGAATATGGAGGTGTTTGGCTTGCTATTTTAATGTATGTTCGACTTTATGAAGCTTTATGTTCTTGCAACATCGGGGAATGCTTACAGAGATATATTGAAACTATTGCATGATGTCCCATGCTGTATATTATTTAGGCACATGGGAAGTGGCGATATATTTTTATTTTGAAAACTGTAATAAGTCTATAAAACAAAACTTTTTCATGTGCTTCGTTGATTTTTATAAGGCGTTCCATTAGGCACTTTTCTTGAAAATGCTAAAGCAAGATATAAATGAAAATATTTTTAAAGTAATATATTATATATGTATGCATCAACAGCGTATGTGATCAAAACTAACTCAGGTCTTGTGCGGACATAAGATCAGCGCTTTTCTGGGAATAAATCAAGGATATAATATGTGCCCAGCCCAACTCTATTCTCACAACATTAACTCAATAATGAAGATGTCAACATTAAAGATGCCCCATTGATAAATCATACTAACATTTCCCACCCACTTTTGTAGATGACCTTTTATTCTCATCAACGTCGACAAGCCTTCAAGTATTTCCGCAATGCTAGGGAATTTCAAAATAACCGCCAGAAATTACACAACAGTTTCAGTGTGACAGAAACGATATAGAACCCGTTCAATGCTATCAAAGTATATTCAACTTCCCTTCACTATGCATTTGGCCTTGGAAACATTGACAACCTCCCGGCCAGTTGTCAAACCCCTTTTCAAGCCCTGACGTGGAAATTCAGTCCACCTAACGGGCCTTTTTTTTTTGGGGGGGGGGGGTATATATCTTCAATATATGTAGATTCAGAATCTAGATGATGCCACCCTGGCACCCTTGGGGAAATCAAAATATTCAAGATGGCCGCCATGAGGCATTTTCTGATAGTGGAGTAAAATATTTGACAGATTCCCTCGGACCTCGGTTTGAAGATGGGTTTTATAAGAATTCGACCCGCTGAATCAAATGAGCTTGGGTATTCCCCCTAAATTTGATGGCTAATTCCGCTGGGGGGGGGGGGCAAGTTCCAAATGGGGAGGGGGCGAATGGTTAGCACGCGCGCTGTATCATAAAGTCTTTCATTGAGTCAACTGACTGTGTTTCTATTACCCGTTTGTACGTGGCAATGAGTAGGGTCGCCTGTCCAACCTCGTGGGTTTTCCCCAGGTCCTCCGGTTTCCTCCCACTGCTAAAGACCCCTACGCGCAAGCGAATTATGGAAATAAAATTGAACCATGTTAGTCCCGAAATGACCTAGTTTGTGTCGAGCGGACGTTAAACCCCATTTCTCTCTCTCTTTCTCTCTTATAATTAAGAATTGGGTGGGGTGGGGGCATATCTATCATCAAACCTCAGCATGTCACTATAATAACCTCCATGTATGGCAACACGTCATATATAATTAAAAATAATAATGGATGTCTTTCCGACAAAATACATTCGGTGCGAGGGGTCAAACAGGGATGTGTGCTTAGTCCCACGCTTTTCAATGTATATGTTAATGACTTGAAATAAAATTGAACCATGTGTTTGTCCCGATATGACCTAGTTTGTGTCGAATTGACGTTAAACTCTCTCTCTCTCTCCAAATGGAGGTTCATTTTGCGGCGAAACTCCCCAGCTGTGCGATATATTAAGCTATAGGTTATTATTGGTGTCAGTTACTTCAGATATAAACATAAAAACATGTTCCGACGAAAACGTATTCCAGGTTGAGCTCTTATTCAAAATGATGGTCATATTAGTAATGTATCAAACTATAGGTTTTCGGATTCGCCGAATTCATATCTGAATGGCCAAATGTGCCATGACCGAACGAAACGCCAATATGGTTCCTAAATTCAACAAAATAACAAAATTTCGTAGACCATGGAAGAGAATAGAACCGGTAATGTAAAAACTTATGTATCACAGGACTAAGAGCACAAATTACAGGCAGTGCCGGATTAATCTTGTGGGGGCTCGGGACATACCAACTGTGTGGGGGCCCCATTGTTGTTTGTTCAAATTGTTCTTACTGACCGCGGATCGCACTAGTATGTACTCCGCCCCCTTGAGAGCCCGGGTGTTTTCTTCCAGGATTTTTTTTTAAAATTAGAATTCATTTCAGTGCATCTGAGACAATTTAGGCAGCGATTTCATTGACGTTTAGAATTCGTTGACAATTTGAGTATTTTAAATAGACTCTTTCTCTTACGATGTTTTCATTTACTTTATTTTAGTGAAATTATTTTAGGTGACATAAAACATTATACTCCGATCAGCAATAAATGTCAGTAAAGAGTTTTAGGAGGAAACTTCTAACAGGAACAGTTAACACACCATAGCACAAGGCCTAAATTTGCAAGGGAAGCCTCTGTGAACGTTATTTACAAAGACTTCCTTCGCGACTTGAGGAGAGTGGAGATGATGCTGTCAATATCGAGATCCCTAGCCCATTTCCCATGTATTTTTTGACGATACGCACGAAACTATCAACAGTTAAGAGAATTCAACCAATTTTCTAACTGAGCATAGGTCAAATCAAGACATAAAATCCCAAACAAAAGACAAGGAGAAAAAAGACGTAAAATTTAGTAAAATTTTTTTGTAATCAATAAGTCAGTATATTGATAATATGGTATAATCGAAAGTTGGTTGATTTGCAGACATCCGGTTTGAGTTTCGAATTATTCCAGAACAATTCGTATATTGTTTATTCATATTCTTAGGACCAGTCTTTTCATCGTTAATTGCTTCCGTGTTATGCTTAACCCACGCGCGCACGCATACACCCACCCACACAACACTGGGCATACATTTGAATGATTTGCTTTCTTTTACTTTTGCCAATCCTCTTGAATTGATATTTTTAAAAGTAGAGAGAATAGTTTTAACAACCAAAGCAAGTTTATTTATCACAGAACCAGGATACCCAACAATATAAACAGCCACCCTAACGGTAGAGGCGCCCTCTTAATTTTTTTCGGAAAAGGAAGAAGTGAAACAAGGTGTTGGCTTTTTATTTGAATATATAAATAGGCCAACTCAGCGAATATTTGACTTATCATGTTCTGATTCAACATACTTTCAAATTGCTGAAATAAGGAACCAAGTTAAATTATATTTGGATGAAAAATATCGTCTGCCTGTACCAACTTCGCAAAATATATTTTTGACGTATTTTATGGCAGGTGCAAAAACGAATTGACTAATCGAATGCGTTCGAAATCCCGTAAATACAAGTTCCATTAAAATCAAACTAAAAAAATAAGCTCTTTTTGATATAATATGTTTGTCTAGTCAAGGACAATAACTCCAAGAATTATTGTCGGTTTTCATTAACTAGTTGGTTAAGACGCTGGCTCGCTAGCCTGGAGGTCGGGTGTTCGATCCCTGCATTGGCCGATAAAGTTCATCAGGATTTTCCGACGTGGTTTCCCCTTGTCAGTGGTGCAGAACGGAGGGCCTGACAAGGACAGCTGTCTAGTCCTTCGGATGAAACGAAAAACCGAGGTCCCGTGTATATATTGGAATGCACGTAAAAGATCCCCTGGCAGTTGGAATTCGATATAAGAGTAGGCGATAGTGCCGCTGCCCGGGCAAAATTTCCCTCATAGCACACTGTATGGCGTATGCCCGTCTTCATTAGCCCAGTATAGGAGCAGAACAGTAGGACGTTAAACCCCATTTCATTTCATTTCTTAAAATTCAAACTCATACAGCCATGAATATTTGGCGACATACCAATACAAGTTTTAAAAAAAAATACTTAAAAAAAGTAGAATAATGTGTCGATTTCACGGGCAGTGTGTGGGCGGACACGACGAACTGGGTCGACGACAAAATAAATCCTCATTAAAAGTAGACGTAGCTGGTAATTTTATTGAAATGGGGTTTAACGTCCTACTTTTCTGCTCCACCCGAGCTAATAAAATGGGAATTTATTTGAATCTTCAGTACGAGTAAAGTATACCCCAGTGTAACGAATATGGAGGTGTTTGGCTTGCTATTTTAATGTATGTTCGACTTTATGAAGCTTTATGTTCTTGCAACATCGGGGAATGCTTACAGAGATATATTGAAACTATTGCATGATGTCCCATGTATATTATTTAGGCACATGGGAAGTGGCGATATATTTTTATTTTGAAAACTGTAATAAGTCTATAAAACAAAACTTTTTCATGTGCTTCGTTGATTTTTATAAGGCGTTCCATTAGGCACTTTTCTTGAAAATGCTAAAGCAAGATATAAATGAAAATATTTTTAAAGTAATATATTATATATGTATGCATCAACAGCGTATGTGATCAAAACTAACTCAGGTCTTGTGCGGACATAAGATCAGCGCTTTTCTGGGAATAAATCAAGGATATAATATGTGCCCAGCCCAACTCTATTCTCACAACATTAACTCAATAATGAAGATGTCAACATTAAAGATGCCCCATTGATAAATCATACTAACATTTCCCACCCACTTTTGTAGATGACCTTTTATTCTCATCAACGTCGACAAGCCTTCAAGTATTTCCGTAATGCTAGGGAATTTCAAAATAACCGCCAGAAATTACACAACAGTTTCAGTGTGACAGAAACGATATAGAACCCGTTCAATGCTATCAAAGTATATTCAACTTCCCTTCACTATGCATTTGGCCTTGGAAACATTGACAACCTCGTGGGTTTTCCCCAGGTCCTCCGGTTTCCTCCCACTGCTAAAGACCCCTACGCGCAAGCGAATTATGGAAATAAAATTGAACAATGTTAGTCCCGAAATGACCTAGTTTGTGTCGAGCGGACGTTAAACCCCATTTCTCTCTCTCTTTCTCTCTTATACTTAAGAATTGGGTGGGGTGGGTGGGGTGGGGTGGGGTCATATCTATCATCAAACCTCAGCATGTCACTATAATAACCTCCATGTATGGTAACACGTCATATATAATTAAAAATAATAATGGATGTCTTTCCGACAAAATACATTCGGTGCGAGGGGTCAAACAGGGATGTGTACTTAGTCCCACGCTTTTCAATGTATATGTTAATGACTTGAAATAAAATTGAACCATGTGTTTGTCCCGATATGACCTAGTTTGTGTCGAATTGACGTTAAACTCTCTCTCTCTCTCCAAATGGAGGTTCATTTTGCGGCGAAACTCCCCAGCTGTGCGAT
The DNA here is from genome assembly GCF_932274485.2 of Patella vulgata. Taxonomy (NCBI): domain Eukaryota; kingdom Metazoa; phylum Mollusca; class Gastropoda; family Patellidae; genus Patella; species Patella vulgata. Next base: position 47,164,987 of record NC_065882.2, on the reverse strand, counting down.
ATATTAAGCTATAGGTTATTATTGGTGTCAGTTACTTCAGATATAAACATAAAAACATGTTCCGACGAAAACGTATTCCAGGTTGAGCTCTTATTCAAAATGATGGTCATATTAGTAATGTATCAAACTATAGGTTTTCGGATTCGCCGAATTCATATCTGAATGGCCAAATGTGCCATGACCGAACGAAACGCCAATATGGTTCCTAAATTCAACAAAATAACAAAATTTCGTAGACCATGGAAGAGAATAGAACCGGTAATGTAAAAACTTATGTATCACAGGACTAAGAGCACAAATTACAGGCAGTGCCGGATTAATCTTGTGGGGGCTCGGGACATACCAACTGTGTGGGGGCCCCATTGTTGTTTGTTCAAATTGTTCTTACTGACCGCGGATCGCACTAGTATGTACTCCGCCCCCTTGAGAGCCCGGGTGTTTTCTTCCAGGATTTTTTTTTTAAATTAGAATTCATTTCAGTGCATCTGAGACAATTTAGACAGCGATTTCATTGACGTTTAGAATTCGTTGACAATTTGAGTATTTTAAATAGACTCTTTCTCTTATGATGTTTTCATTTACTTTATTTTACTGAAATTATTTTAGGTGACATAAAACATTATACTCCGATCAGCAATAAATGTCAGTAAAGAGTTTTAGGAGGAAACTTCTAACAGGAACAGTTAACACACCATAGCACAAGGCCTAAATTTGCAAGGGAAGCCTCTGTGAACGTTATTTACAAAGACTTCCTTCGCGACTTGAGGAGAGTGGAGATGATGCTGTCAATATCGAGATCCCTAGCCCATTTCCCATGTATTTTTTGACGATACGCACGAAACTATCAACAGTTAAGAGAATTCAACCAATTTTCTAACTGAGCATAGGTCAAATCAAGACATAAAATCCCAAACAAAAGACAAGGAGAAAAAAGACGTAAAATTTAGGCAGGAAACATGTTCAGATTATACATTTGTCTGAACTACTATGATTACGTTAATTTCCCGGGACTGGTTGGGCCCCAGCAATCACATCGCGGGATCGGGTCCCCGGAACTGGTTAGGACCTATTGATTGGTAGAACCTCTAAGTTATGTAATTTAGTTAATTTTAGGGCCTAACCGACCTCTATTGCAATTGTAATATACAATCAACTGGTTTATGTGTATTATAAGTCTAGTACACAATCCAATGATCTATTAGTGTTAGTTCTCATTTCTCCCTCTTTAGGGTCCTAAACTTAAGAAGACACTACCCACCTTAACGAGAATGTATATTGTTGTAAATTTTCATGGTTAATGGTAAATAAATATATTAATTTAGCATTTAGTAATAGCCTAATACTTTTAATGATTACTGAGACAATACGATTTGTGACGAATGATTCAAGATTGATGAATACATTTCATTGAAATGAAATGGAGTTTAACGTCCTATCTTTCTGCACCGACTGGGCTGAAGGAGACGGTACATTTGAAATAAAGTAGCATATATTTTTTTGTGCCGCTAATTTCATTTTGTTTGTGACTGATATCATGGCAGGAAAAAAACAAGCCATGAACAGCGAGGCTATGTCCCCCGCCGAAATCCCAAAATAAATAGATGACACATATTAATTAATAGCACATTTATTTTTTTCAAAATAAGTATCAAGCAATCAAACTGATTATCAACTATACACCAAGTTTCATCAGTCTCTATCAGATAGAATCAAAGTTATCTTGTCCTAAAGCATTGGCCAATGAAATTGCTTAGCTCTGCTTAGCTTTAGCTCGAAATGTTAATCATTGAACTCAGTCAAGACATTCACCTAATGAACATCTACATCAAGTTTAAACATTCTACATAAATTAAAAGCAGAGTTGTTATGTTTCAAAGTCTTGACCAATCAAATTGCTTATCGCTCCTTTGTCTAAGCAGAAAATTCTCATCATCGAACTTAAGTCAAGTTAATGATATAATGAATCTATACTCGGCATTTCATCACTCTCACTTAATTAAAACTAAATATTCGTGCCCCAAAGCATCAACCAATCAGATTGCTTATCTCTGCTTACCGTAAGCAGACAATGTTCATCATCGAACCCCATCAAGGAATTCACCTAATTAACGCCTACACCAAGTTTGAACATTCTAGCTCAATTACAAGGAAAGTTATTGTGTTCCAAAGTCTCGGCCAATCAAATTGCTTATCGCTCTGCTTACCCTGAGCAGAAAATGCTCATTATCGAACTTAGTCAAGGTATTGATGTAATGAAAATATACACCAAGTTTCGTCACTCTCACTCAGTTAGAACCAAAGCTATCGTGTCCCAAAGCATAAATCAATCAATTTGCTTATCTCTGCTTACCCTAAGCAGAAAATGCTCATCTTCGAGCTCCATCAAGACATTGACCTAATAAACACCTTTTCCAAGTTTGAACATTCTAGCTCAATTAGAAAGAGAGTTATTGTGTCCCAAAAAGTGTGACTGACATACATACAGACGGACGGACAGGCAGGCGGACGAACCCATTTTAATAGTTCCCTGCTTTCTTCGAAAGGCGGGGACAATTAATTACCTCCGGATTTATTAACGTGGTTTCCTCTTGTCGGTATAATATAGTGTAGGACGGAAACCGTTGGCGTTCAGGTTATAGAACCATTGATATGAGTAGACTAAAAAGCCGCTGTCAGGGCAAATTTCCTAGTTGGTCAAGAAAGTAGGATGTTAAACCAATTTCATTTATTGGTTTTTCTTATAAAAGTTAAGTGACATATCTATTACACATTAATCTTGTCCGTGGGTTTTATACATTGTTTATCCAGAGTAATATTGTCGGTATTATGACACATTGTCAAAATGTCATTTATCCTTAGTTTTGTCATTTATTTATAAAATCATTTAAATTTTAGACATGATGTGTGTGTAGTATATACATATCTATAACATATCTTTCATTGTCAGTTTCTTTCGGTGATTATTTATACCAAGCTGAATACTGAGATTAATCATAAATTAAAATAATTTTGGTTTCTGTACTTTCTAAAATACCCATATATTTGTATATTAATTTCTTGCAGTGACGAGGATTTGGGTTTGTGACAGTTTGGTCTGTTGCCTTCCATTGCCGAATTGATGAGATGACAGATTTATCACTTGTGTTCAACGTAAAACCCTTATTCGTTACTTTTATTCAGGACGTTAAACCCTATTTCATTTTACGTATAAAACGGGTCGATCATTTCCTTACGGCTCAATATTTGGAGGTCAAACTTTCAGTTAAGCTATTCTCGCTATTTTGATGTTTAATTCGTACTCAGTGAAATCTATTTCATCATCGTGGATTGCCTGTAAAATCTGACTTCGAAAATTGATTTGTATCCTCTTTTTTTATAAACTTTTAATGTTCAAAAGAAAATTGCTGTATTCGGATATGAACAATGTACAGGACAAAACTGATACGGTAACAAAATATTTCTACTTGTTTGACGGCCAGTTTGATACCATTGCTAACACACTGCAATCACAGCAAACTGTTCTCAATCCTACAGAGCTTTATTGAATTAATTGAATGTGAATATATTCAGCTAGCTCTTGGACCTATTCAGGGCCTGTCATTTGTCTGAGAATTTGATATATGTGACGGTTCCTAATATTGTGGTCTGGTTGCTAACCATAGTTCTAGTTGAAGCTCTTACCATTCTGAGAATTTCATATCTGTGACGGTTCCTAATATTGTGGTCTGGTTGCTAACCATAGTTGAAGCTCTTACCATTCTTTGCAAAGGATTTTTATTTACTGTTCACACGCAACAAGATGATGGCAAGGGTATCCAGACAACTCGGACCAAAGACCACTCGGACCAATAATAGACCACTTGGACCAGAAAAATTACCACTCGGACCAATCATGTAATGTTATTTATTTATTAATAAAGCATAGTAATCAAGGTAGCAGTCTTCACTTTAAGGTGTGGTAAAATGTTTTTTTCACCAAAAATATACAATTTTTCCAAAACTCTCTGGTTACCAAAACTATTTAAGTGAATTTCTTATAGCCCTGTTCTTGAAATTTTTGATCATTAAAGCGCTACATCTGATCAAACATTGACCTATATAAGAAGTTTAAGAACCAGACAGGGAATCAAGGGGGCTGTCCATTGATGCAATATATCAGACAATATTCAATGTTTTCGAGCAGTATTAGGAGATTTGTTTCTCGGGCAAAAGTACTATTTTTTTTTTTACTTTTTTACATTCCCCCCTTATAATACAGGGTCCAGTACGTCTATGATAAGAAATCAATAACTTTTTCGGTAGGCATTTAGTAACTGAAAATATTTTAATATGTTACATTTTTATGAATACACAGTTACACTTCGATCAGGATACTTTGACTATGTCATTTGGTACCTTGTGTTAAGCACTAATTAATATCTCAGTATTTCAGACTTGAAAAATTCAGTCTATGTTGGGGTAGATTTTGGTTCAAATCTTGCTCTTATCTTCACTTTGAATGACTATGACAGTTTGACATCATTTATTATATTAAAATCAGCACTTCTTCATCTAAACTGTAAAAACATTTGTCCATACAGAAGCTTTTTTAAATTCTTCACTATCTCTTAAGCTGTACAAAGAATCTGAAAATATATAGCATGTTCTGATTTATTGTTATATAACATAATAATTGTCTAACAATTAAATAACCATAGACAAATTTACAATTAAAAGAAAAACAAATAAAAGTAACAAGATGTTACAATGAAGAACTGTCCTTAACTTCTTCCATCTGATGTTTAAAATATAAGTTGTTAAAAAAACAACAACTGAATAACATATTATGTAGTTGTAGAGTGATCATAGTTGTGGGGATGATGTACAGATGGGAAAGGTTGTACAAATTTTCAAGTTTATACTTCAGTATGGCTTACCTTTTAATGTCTGTTTTACTTGTGTTGATAGAGTTTCTTCTGGAAGTTGGATCATGGTCATCATCCAGTCAATCACCTATAGAAATCAATTGATATAAATAATATTCTAAATACAACAAGTTTATCTTCACTAAGTCTATTATTTCTCTATTCTATTTTTCTAAATTATTACTTGCCTGTGTATCAGAAAATTGGAGAATTAAAAAAATACAAATTATTTATGAGCACAGTTCGGATTTTTACTATATTGTTATTAGCAAGGAATAGTGTCTAGTGTACAAAGTCCAATGTACACGTTGATGAACTCATAAAATAACCAGTGACAGTTGGAATTCGAAATAAGAGTAGGACATAGCACCACTCTCTGGGCCAAATTTCACTCAGAACATAATGCATGGCATATGCTCATCTTCATCAGCCCATTTGGTGCAGAAATGTAGGAAGTTCAACCCCATTTCATTTCTAGGAACTAGACTATTTGACATCTTTGTTTTGTCTTTAAAGATACATTCTCAATTAAGTATTTAAAGGGTAGTTATTTCCAATAAAAGTATGGCAAATTTAGTAAATATGGAAAGTAGAGATGTCCAAACTTACTAGATAAATACTGGATTCCCTGAAAAATACCCATGGGGCAAGCACTGGGCAAAAATGTCACTAACTGTCAGCCCATTGGCTTATTGTCTGCCAGCTTGACATAGGGAGTGGTTGTTACTTCTTGATCAAATGGTTAGGCAGTTTTAGGAACATTGAGAGATTTAAATGTACAATAGACTCTGTAACCGAACGGCAGGAAAAGAAGTTGGCAGAACAATTTACTTAGGCTTCAATATGTATGGTAAATGGACAGTAAGTAACAACAAATACATTCTGAAAATGGACTCCCCCCCTCCCTTCCATCAAGTTATGTGACAAACATGGCTTCTAAAAATAGATTTTTTACATCTTGGTGTATTTCCTTGCGAATACGATGTTTTGAGATTTATTTGAAGCAAATTTTTGATAGATTAATTAGTTTGAATATGTTTTTAGTCCAAATATATCATCAAATCACCCAGTTTGTACACAGGAAGGCATCTTTAAAATAAGGATAGGTTTTATGAAAGTATAATATTATGTCAATCATTAATGATAAAATGACTTAACCTTAGGTAGTATTTGAAGCCAGGGTTCAGTTTTAAGATGAGAGATTACTATAGGTAAACATTGTAAACATCTAGATAAAGATATAACATCTATATCTACATCATTATCTATAGTAAGATTATCATCATATAATAACAGATTAGCTTTAATACCAATCATATAACTAGTTGTACAGCTTGTCCACAAAGATATAGCAGCAGAGGCTATACCTATAATAAACTCCACAGCCTACAAAAATAGAAATAATTCTATAGTCTAGTACACATATTCTAGAAAATAAGAACATTTGAATAAAATCTACATTCAAGTTATTTCTGAGATTTTTCAAGCATATAACTCTTTTAAGACCGAATAAACATAAAAATGATGATTTTACACATCAATGGAAACAAAAACACACAGAATTTGACTAATTTCTCCCCTATGCACAAACTCTCTGGATTGATGTTTGAAAATTCCAAGGTATGTAAGTACAATGTGCATCCTCAATAATATACATCATGTATATTATGATGTGTTACTTAGTTTAACAAGTTCAATATACATTTTAAATACACAACCACTGATTATCTTCTAGTCATGTTCATAGTTTATGAATGTTGGTATGCCTGTTTTATATGATAGCCTTTTGTCTGGTTTTATGTAATGAAATTAGTCTGATCTATCTTATTAACAATTCTCACCTGTTTTAATGGTGGTGCTGTATTTTCTAATTTAATAACTCCTATTGCTAAATTTCTAATATGACCAAGCAGTTCCAGTAACCATTGTAATTGATTCATAGGACCAGTTAACTCTGATTTACATAAGTTAACAGAATAGAAACAATGACTGACAATATTGAATATCACAGTTCGATCACTGAAAATATATATATCATACATTATACTCTAATGTAGCAGTTACTGTATTCAATATAATAACTGTCCGGTTCCATCTTTCATCATTTTCAATACTCCATACCTCAAGTCTGTTAATTTGAGATTGTAAATATAGGTATACTTTATTCTTAATAGCATACAAAATTTGTGTTTCTGAAATCCCTTACCTTCTGATAAAATCCATGTGTTGGTTCAAAATATGTAATAGAAAGGATTAGAGGTACCTTTCTTTACTGTCTATTATCATGGCCATAAATGTTACTTTTTCAAAGGCATTCTAATATTTAAGTTATGAGAAGCTTATAGCAGATCTTCATTAATAATTCAAAACCATCAGAAACTTGAGTATAAGCTAATGAAATACTTTGTGTGCTATCCTCAACTGAATTCTTTCAAATTGAGGAAACATGATGACACTAGAGGAAAATACACAGGAGACAATTCTATAGACTACAATTGCTGTTTATTACTGAGTGTTGTATCAACTTGTCTTTATCCAGAAAACAAATGACACATTTTAATTCATCGCACATTTATTTTTTTCAAAAGTATCACGCAATCAAACTGATTATCAACTATCAGATAGAATCAAAGTTATCTTGTCCTAAAGCATTGGCCAATGAAATTGCTTAGCTCTGCTTAGCTTTAGCTCGAAATGTTAATCATTGAACTCAGTCAAGACATTCACCCAATGAACATCTACATCAAGTTTAAACATTCTACCTCAATTAAAAGCAGAGTTGTTATGTTCCAAAGTCTTGACCAATCAAATTGCTTATCTCTTCTTAGCCTAAGCAGAAAATTCTCACCATCGAACTTAGTCAAGGTAATAATATAATGAATCTATACTTGGAGTTTCGTCACTCTCACTTGATTATAACCAAAGTTATCGTACCCCAAAGCATCAACCAATCAGATTGCTTATCTCTGCTTACCGTAAGCAGACAATGTTTATCATCGAACTAGATCAAAGCATTCACCTAATGAATGCCAACACCATGTTTGAACATTCTACCTCAATTAGTAGGAGAGTTACTGTGTTCCAAAGTCTCAGCCCAAAAAATTGCTTATTGCTCTGCTTACCCTGAGCAGAAAGTGCTCATTATCGAACTTTGTCAAGGTATTGATGTGATAAAACTATACACCAAGTGTCCTCACTCTCACTAAATTAGAACTAAAGTTATCGTGTCCCAAAGCATCAACCAATCAAATTGCTTATCTCTACTTACCCAAGGCAGAAAATTCTCATCTTCGAATTCAACCAAGGCATTCACCTAATAAACTTCTACAGACATGTGTGAACATTCTAGCTCAATTAGAATGACAGTTTTTGTGTTCCAAAGTCTCAAACAATCAAATTGGTTATCGCTCTGCTTACCCTGAGCAGAAAATGCTCATTTTCGAACTTAGTCAAGGTATTGATGTAATAAAACTATACACCAAATTTCATCACTCTCACTTAATTAGAACTATTCGTGTCCAAAAGAATCAACCAATCAAATTACTTATCTCTTCTTACCCTACGCAGAAAAGCTCATCTTCAAACACCATCAAGGCATTGACCTAATAAACACCTACACAAACTTTGAACATTCTACCTCAATTAGAAGGAGAGTTATTGTGTTTTAAAGTCTCGGCCAATCAAATTGCTTATCGCTCTGCTTACCCTGAGCAGAAAATGCTTGTTATCGAACTTAGTCAAGGTATTGATGTAATGAAACTATACACCAAGTTTCATCACTCTCACTTAATTAGAACTAAAGTTATCGTGTCCCAAAGCATCAACCAATCAAATTGCTTATCTCTGCTTACCCTAAGTAGAAAATGCTCATCGTCAAACTTAATTAGAACTAAAGTTATCGTGTCCCAAAGCATCAACCAATCAAATTGCTTATCTCTGCTTACCCTAAGCAGAAAATGCTCATCTTCGAACTCCATCAAGGCATTGACCTAATAAACACCTACACCAAGTTAGCTCAATTAGAAGGAGAGTTATTGTGTCCCAAAATATGTGACGGACAGATGGACGGACGGACAAACCCATTTTAATAATCCCCTGCTTTCTTCCAAAGGCGGGGAACAAAAATCATTGGGAAAAATGATATACATGTGTTATGTAATATTACATTCACCAATTATCAACATTTAATATGAAAATAATCATACCATTCTTTATTATTTATTGTAGCATCTAAACAGCTATTTAGAATAGCTATTGGTTGTCTTCCAAATGCTACAAGTTGACAACGAATAAAAACTCCTTTTACAAAAGTCTTCTGGTTGTATAGATCATCTTGAGTCCATGTATCAAACAAATCATCTGGGATACTTAAAAAACATTTAGCCATGTTTGATAATAATGGTACCTGAAATAAAACAATATACTCATTTCAGGAAAGAAGGGTTGCCAGGCACCAAAACATGCCCACAGTAGCCCAGTATTATTATCATTGTTATCATAATTATTATATCAACTTCAACATGGTTTATTTTAGTCTTATTATATACTCTTCAAAAAAAGTAGGGGATATAGAAATGCAAATACCTATGCAGGTTGCGATATGATAAAGAGCCATGGACATTTGACATGCTTTGAGAATATGTTCACAGATGAAGATCTTACCGCCCCAACAGAACCACTGAGCTGCACATGCGACACGCAGTAACGCCATACACGTGTGAGTGGTTCATTGTCAAATTTGACACTTCAAGGAAAGGTTGATGAAAACTGCCACGTGCTGGTTTATCTATCCATGTTTGCTTTCCTATCGGTTCTTGCATAAGATTTACTGTTTAGCGTATCTTTGTATTAGTGTGTTACATTTAATTTGATCGGGAGACGTGTTTGTCGACATCAACGTCAACTGACAACACTGCAAGAATTGGCCGTGGCACTGCAAGAGGAGTGGGTCAGATTGCCCCAAATCCTGATTGGACGGTTGATTAAGGAGCATACCACGATGAATTGCTGAATGTCTGAGGATTGGTGGAGCAATTACTGATTATTAAGACAAAAATCAAAAACGTCCATTTTCACTTTTGACAGTGTATCTCTTTGCGAGTGAAATGGGGCCGTCAGATAAGCCGCCCATATGAACTGTTTATGTTCATGTGTAGACAATTGGCCTGTTATTAACATACACTGGTTACCTCTAATAAAGACAGCAGTGCATTTCCTCAGTTTTGTATTGTTTCTGAATATCCCCTACTTTTTTTGAATAGTATATATTAATAACTACAAATATGAAAGTTGTTTTAGTTAATTACCATTATGTTAACATACTATTGTATATCATGTAAATTGTATTGTAATTCCTATTCCATTTTCTTGGTAGTCTTGTATCTATCATCATAACTTAATTGCTTAAGTTAACTTAATGGCTTCACTTATCCCTATTAAATTAGTTTTTGAATAATATCCCCTTTGATCTTGGGAGGTTGGGTGTTCGATCGTGGCATTGGCTGTGAAAGTTCATCCAGATTTTTTCGGCCTGGTTCTCCCTTGTCAGTGATGCAGGACGGAGGGCCGGACAAGGACAGCTGTCTAGTCTTTCGGATGGGACGAAAAACGGAGGTCCTGTGTACACATTGGCGTGCATGTAAAAGATCCCTTGACAGTTGGAATTCGATATAAGAGCAGGCCGTAGTGCCGCTCTCCAGGCAAAATTTCCCTTATAACACACTGTATGGCGTATGCCCGTCTTCATTAGCCCAGATCGGAGCACAACAGTAGGACGTTAAACCCCATTTCATTTCCTTTGATCTTGTTGTTGTCCTGTATGGTTTCATGAATTGTTGTTATAGTTTTTCTGTATATATTATGTAGTGTGGATGAAATGAACACAATACTGTTTTGTAGATAAAGATGGATTTTATTCATCATTCATGACCAAGCATACAACATGGTTGATACACGCCAACTTTCTAAAACTCATACATGTCACATGATCAATGATATACAACTAGAATGGAGTTATCTCCTATTGTACAGTAATATAAATACTAGACACCACATATTGGCCTCACAATTTTGTATTAAATAAGATAAAATTGAAACAGGTTCTTACAGACCGATAAGTTTGACCTCTACATTATGCAAAACATTAGACTGGTAAATAATAGGCTAAGATATTATTGTGAAAGTAATGGATTAATTAGTCCAAATCAAAGTGGATATAGACAGCTCCACTATATTGTAAGGTTACAACATGACATCATGACTTCATTGTCTAAAAAGAACAATTATCCATGTGCAGTATTCGTGGACCTGACCAAGGCATTTGATTTAGTTTGGCTAGATGGCCTACTTAAAAAAGTACATGAACTAGGGGTAACAGGACGAATATTCCACTGGATCGAGGATTTTCTAAAGAATAGGCAAATACAAGTTAATGTAGAGGTGTATGCAGACAACAGTTCAATCTGACATGCAGTAAATAACTATGGTACAGTAAGAACGAGAATGCAAGAAGCCTTAGACAAATTGTTGAAATGGTCTAATGACTGGGGATTTTGAATATCTGAAAATAGGTTATGCTTTTCGGTAGGGATCATAGGGAAGTGTGGTCTATATGAAACTGGAATTGAATAATATCCAAATTGAATTTAAAGATCAGGCAAAGCTTCTAGGGGGGACCTTTGATCGCAAAATGACTTTTATACCACATATTGAAAATATTGTTAAACGAGGACAGAAAGTTCTGAACATAATGAGATGCCTGACGAGCATATCCTGGGGAGCAAATAAAACCACCCTGCTAATGATATATAAGTCAATGATAAGATCAATATGTGACAATGGCTGTGTTGCTTTTGCGAGTGCAAATAAAACAGCTCTTTCTAAACTAGACAGTTTACAATATCAGGCAATAAAGATAGCAACAAAAGCTTCATTTGGCACAAAACGGGAAAATCTATTGCAAGAAGTAGGTGAAATGTCTTTCGAATTGAGGCGCAACGAACTAACATTGAGATACTGGGCTAAGATACAATATCTTAGGGACAGCTGTCCAACACAAAAGCATCAAGGAAAAAATTCAAAAGAAATGTTAAATCAGAGACGCGACCATTCGATCACAGAACAAATGATCTATTAAAAGACCCAAGATTAGATCACTATCAGATTACTGAAGGTATTTTCGTATCAAGCCCCATGGGCTTTATTAAATCCAAAATATGACATAAGCCTAAGTAATGTTGTTAAGAAAAAAATTCACAACACGCTCAAATGCTATCGAGGGAATACTTGAACGAAAAATGGTCCTCTCATGTAAAAATATACACTGACAGATCTCACGATCCAAAAACAACCCAAATTGCATTAGGTGTAGTCATTCCTGAATTCAATGTTAATATATCAACCAGCGGCTGCCAGGCAGGATACGCCCACATTTTCGAGAGATGGATAGAAAACAAGCTAAAATGGAAGTGATTTTTCCTACAATCAAGGGCCATAATTCAGGAAATTACAATTCGATATGCGCGAATATCGCAAGGAACCTAGATCTTTGTGTTTTAAACTTACATTTCAAGTTTCAACGAAATCGGATAAAAATTGTGACCTCTATTGGGTCGACAACTTGATATACCATATTTTTACGCTATTTGAGAACGAAGGGCGGCCATTTTGTCTGTCAGTTTTGGGCCCATTTTCACGAAATTCGAACTCAACCGTCCTTAGGGTGTAACGGTGATTTATTATCACGGTTTTTTAAATCGGATAAAAATTATGACCTCTATAGGGTCCACAAGCCTAAAAACGCGTTTTTGCGTACAATCAGGGGCCATAATCCATGAAGCTACGGTCAAATATGCGCCAATATCTAAAGGAACCTAGATCTTTGGGTTATAAACTTACATTTCAAGTTTCAACAAAATCGGATAAAAATTGTGACCTCTACAGTGTTCACAAGCCAAAAACGTGATTTTTCCTACAATCAGGGGCCATAATCCATGAAGTTACAGTCTGATACATGCCAATATCGAAAGGAACCGAGATCTTAGGGTGATAAACCTATATTTCAAGTTTTATTGAAATCGGATAAAAATTGTGACCTGTAGACTGTTCACAAACAATTGTGGACGGACTGATGGACGGACGGACAGGGGCGATGACAATATACGTCCACATGAAAATGTGGGCAATTAAAAAGGTTACCAGATGGATGTTCCATCTATACCTCAGAATTAAAGGCAATATCCACAGCTCTTGAGTGGCTTGTGTCATCCGCTGTTCAAAGAGCAGTCATTGTGTCAGACTCCCTTAAAGTCAGAAATCGTTCAGAATATTCGAGCAAGTGTTTGTTCCCTCCGAAACAAAAATAAAACCTTAGAATTTACATCGATACCATCCCATGTTGGCATAGTATGCAATGAGTCTGCGGACAATCTGGCTCGCTAAGGACTCAGCGTCTGTGAAAACGAAGACGGAGATCAATCACCCATCGCGCAAAACTACAGACTTAATTACGACCATAAATATAAACCAGTGAAGTGCAAATGCGGCCACATTCTGACCATTATTCATGTCGTCATTGCGTGCAATAAATTGGAAGAGAAAAGGCTCCCTGTAAGATGTTTAATGGAAGATGCCAAACTTTAATATACCTACAAAATGTACGTCATTTGAACAAATCTGAATAAAAGCACCCTGGCAACATAGCTACCAAATTTCCATATATTGGTTTAGGAGAAGAAGTCGAAGTTGACCGATTGTTAATGCCAGCCAAGCAATAAAGACCCAATGGTCTAAAAATCTAGTCGCTTTTTACTTGTAATCTGAAAACTAAAATAATTGGATCTCAGAAATGGTTTGACAGATTGGTCTCAAATTTTGCACTCAATTTAATTTGAACCGAGAAAATGGTTAGTCAAATTGAACAGAAACAACCACCAGAATGGCAGTATATGTTGAAATATAAAAAATCTTACATGTATAATCTCTGGCAGGTTTTTATAAAATCTACACGTGGCATCATATAATATAGATGTTACAGATTTCGGAGGGTCTTGTACTAACAGAGCTTTATTCATACCATCTAATACAGCCACACCAAAAGGTATATTACCACTTGTATTAAATGGTAACATACAACATTTCTCAACAAATGTCTTCACAACTGATACTGCTAATGATTTTATCATTAATGGTAAAGATGTGTACAGTAAAACCTTACATTCATCCTGAAATCAATAATAATAGGTACATATATATAGTACAACAACTGTCTATATACCCCAGGTTCCCTTTGTAGAGGGAAGGGTCTCTCTTCTGTTGTGAATCATAATTATCAGTTTTAACATAATCATAAGTTTTTAACAGATGCATTATCTGGAGACAAATGGTTGCCAGCAACTGGTAGCAACTGAGAGGAAACGATCAGTTGCCAGTTTGTGTTCATGTACGCGCTTGCAACTGGAAAACAAACAGTTTCAACCAGTTGCTGCTAGTAGAGGCAACTAGTTGTACTCAGAGCTGATGTATGCTCCAACAACATATTGGTGTAGATTTAATCATGATTAAAAAAAAGAAAGAAAAACTATTTTCTTACAAAGGCTACATATATGTATATATAGGCCCTATTGTGAGATCTTCCTCTATGGGATAATTAACGCAAGGTTCTAATCATAGTTAAAATACTATCACATATGGACAAAATTGATATTTTCTAAAATCTGATAACTTGGGTAATCATGAAAAAGTCACATGATCTACTGAAGCATTTGTTTTTCTGTGTTGATGTACGCCGAATGCGTAGATCGACTGCAACCAATCAGTTGCGTTACTTCCAGTTGCCGTGTCAATGTACGCTGTGCTTTAGAGCTAAATCTTCCTAATGCAGATCTTTCGTTTGGCCTCAAATGTTATATAAATCATTAATGAGACATTAATTCACATGCCAAGCACATTTGCAATGCTCTAGAGCATCAGTATTTTTTGCTAGTTAATAATTTAATTAAAAAATGGACAATCAAGACTTTGTTTATTATCGTAACAATAGTATAGCAATGTCAACTGAAACTACACTGTTCTTCTAACGGCAATAACTCTGATCAAAATGAAGTAATTTGACTGAAATTTTCCACATATTCCCTTTTCATTATGTATTTTTTAACTATTATAGTGAGAACTGTCAGCTCTTTATCTAAACATTACATAATGCATCTGTAAGTGTAAATTTAGCATAATTTAAAAGAAAACATAACTATATAGACAAGAACGATGGAAGTACTTTTCAGTGTTTTAATATAATTTGGTCTTCAATTGTATACAGGGATAAAACACACTGAACATTCTCCTCAGCCCATGTCAAATACAGCATCTTTAATTCATGAAGCTTGTTAATAAATTTATTAAATTATTACAAAGAATTCAGGTGAAATAGTTTCTGAAAGACGTCTAAAACTACTTACAGGTAAAGATTCAAACAGTGGTGGAGTCATCCATGAGGATAAAAATGTTGATGCTGTTGGAGCTGATATACACTGTGAAATGGCTAGCTTCAGACATAGATATTTTATTTTTGCTTCTATTAAAAAAAATAAATCTGGTATTAAAAGTTGGCTACTGTATTTTGATCATTTATAATGAGATTAAGATGAATTGTTAAGGCTGTTCATTGTTTTTTGTAAAATGGTGAGGGCGAAATTGAAAGGGTGATATGGTATTAAAGTTAAAACCCAAAAATTCAATTATGGGAATATGCTACACAAAACCATTTACAGGCTAGTAAAAACAAGCCAACAGTGAGGCTGATGTCTCCCGCCAAAATAAAAAAAAAAACCCACCAGATGACACATATTAATTAATTGTACATTTATCTTTTACAAAAGTATTCAGTAATCAAACTGATTATCTATGCTTAGTCTGAGCATAAAATGTTTACTATCAAACTCAGGTCTTAAATTACCTGGCAGTGAGTGAAACTATACACTAAGTTACATCACTCTCCATCAGTTAGAATCAAAGTTATCTTGTCCCAAAGCATCGACCAAAGAAATTGCTCAGCTCTGCTTAGCTTTAATGGGAAATATTAATCATTGAACTCAGTCATTCGCCTAATGAACATCTATACCTCAAATAACAGAAGTGTAATGTTCCAAAGTCTTGACCAATCAAATTGCTTATCGCTACTAAGCCTAAGCAGAAAATTCTCATCATCGAACTTAGTCAATGTATTGATATAATGAATCTATACTCAGTTTCATCGCTCTCATCCAATTAAATCCAAAGATATCATGTTCCAAAGTCTCAACCAATCAAATTGCTCATCTCTGCTTAACCTTAGTAGAAAATGCGCATGAACGAACTATGTCAAGGCATTCACGTAATAGACACCTACACCAATTTTGAAATGAAATGAAATAGGGTTTAACGTCCTACCGTTCTGCTCCGAACTGGGCTAGTGAAGACGGGCATACACCATACAGTGTGCTATGAGGGAAATGTTGCCCAGGCAGTGGCACTATGGCCTACTCTTATACCAAATTCCAACTGCCAAGGGATCTTTTACGTGCATGTCAATGTATACACAGGACCTCAGTTTTCCATTCCATCCAAACAACTAGACAGCTGTCCTTGTCTGGCACTCCGTCCTGCAACACTGACTAGGAGATACCACGTCTGAAAATCCTAATGAACTTTCTCGGCCAATGTTGGGATTGAACACCCGACCTCCAGCGTCTTACACATTTAGCCCCCCACCAATTTTAAACATTCTACCCACCAATTTTGAACATTCTACCTCAATTAGAAGGAGAGTTATTATGTTCCAAAGTCTCGACCAATCAAATTGCTAATCGCTCTGCTTACCCCAAGCAGAAAATGCTCATTATCGAACTTAGTCAAGGTATTGATGTAATGACACAAAACTCTAAGTTTCATCACTCTCACTTAATTAGAACTAAAGTTATCATGTCCTAAAGAATCAACCAATCAAATTACTTATCTCTGCTTACCCTAAGCAGAAAATGCTCAGTTAATTAGCATTAAAGTTATCGTGTCCCAAAGCATCAACCAATCAAACTGAATATCTCAGCTTACCCTAAGCAGAAAATGCTCATCTTCGAACTCCATCAAGGCATTGCCTAATAAACATCTACACCAAGTCTGAACATTCTAGCTCAATTAGAAGGATCATAATACGTACTCTGTGAGTACTAGTTTAATAGATTCAATACAAGGGAGTACATACAGACCAATTAGCATCTCACTGTAATTTGTGGATTACATTGTTAAACAGTTTAAGAAATACCAGATAATTAAAGAATAGGCTACTGACGGTGATTAGTAAGACTGTCTTTGCTGCATTTCTGTCCAGTCTGTACCTCACGATAGACTGCCATTCAATTTTTTAATTCTCTCAAAAGTTTGTTCAATGGCTTGATCAGTAGGTATTTCACGCCAGTACCAACCTGACAGACCGACTACATGATGGTCATCAATGAAGGACCGGAGTCAGGTACACTTTAGGATGTTCATCTTCCAAGTAGTACACCCTTTGCAGGTATATACATGAGCAGTTTTAGTGTACAGGGAGTGACCAGTAGCATCTAATGACCGTTTCTATCTGTCCATAATATATTTTCCCGACCTACAGTGAACGGTTTAGCCGTTATTTGGGTGTAAAGTTCAAATATGTGGCCATCTTGAATTTATGCTAATTAGACTAATTTAGAGACTATTGTTCGTTTAGCTGAATACCCTATTGAATCAAAATCATAAGATAATTTTTGCGGTACAATTTGTTTTACGGCACAATTTGTTTTGGGTGCTTTTATATATTTACTGTTAAGGAACATTTCCTTGTTTTCCTGCTACCATATTTCAATTTTTAACATGTATAGATACAAAGAGCAAATCAATGTTTTGTGGGGGGTGGCAATGGTACCCTAAGAAAAAAATAATATTTCTATTTTATATGTATCTAAATCTAAATGCCACTGTACCATATTCTAATCGCATAATAGGGGAGAGAACTCCAACCCAATTTAGTGGTGGAAGCAGACGTGAAACTTCATCTTGTAAAGAACTCAACGCAATCTTCAACTGTTGGTTTGTTACCGTTTCTGGGCCTGTAAAATATAAGATGAATATATAATAAATTATATGTATAAGCAGCATTAGTTAAAACTAATGTGGCAGCAACAGCCCTTTATTTCTCAAACTGACCATTCAAAAAAAAACAAAAAACAAGCAAACCCTGGTGATGGTAGTATGTGTCAATTTCTTCCTTTAAGATGAACCTTTAGATGCACTAGAATACTATAAGCACCAAGTGCAATTTAAAACTTGCCAAAACACCTTTGAAAAGGTTTCTTGTTACAAGAAGGAAGAAAACAAGTTGGCCTTGATAATATCGCTTGTACACTTGAGTAAACTGAGCTCCTTGTGTAAGTCTAATATTGCACTTCCCTCCCCTTAAACACTAATGTACTTGAAGTAACCATCTCTCAATACACCAAACTTGGAAAATCCATTCCAAAGTTTTTAAAGGCAAAATTTTGTAAATATTCTATTGACAACCAAGAAAAATATATTATTGTAAAAACAAATTAAAGGAGAAATCCCGGACATTATTTCAGAGAATAAAACTGTTCATTTGTGTGGAAGATTTTAGAACCTTTTATCTGTAGCAATGTGATGCATTTTCAGTGAATAAACTTCTTGACTGACCATTCACCTTGCACCTAGATAAACTTGTTTATGTTGTTTTCCACCATTGTCTTAATTACCTCTTGGTAAAGTTTACAAATTCCATTATTGCATAGTAATGTTTCCTGTAAGCTATTCTGTCCATCATTTCCAAAGGGCTCAATATTTTGTTCTGAACCTTTCAGACACAATAAACAGGCCATTTGTCATATTCTGGAGTTTGATTTGCATATTGCATATGTAATGAACACTGGAACTTCTCTTTTAAAGTTTTTTTTTTTAAGGAAAAGAAGGAAGATTCCTTTAAATCCTCTACATTTACATGTAATTTCTGTGTTTTTAAATTTAGGTTAATATTTCTTCAGGAGATGTTGTATACTTCTTCTCAGTTGAACTTTATAATTATGTGTGAAACAAATGACCTCAAAGAATAATATATACTGTACCATATTTTCCAGCTTCAAGAAGAAAATCAACAACAGCTCTAAGTAGACTTGTCTCTTTTAAGTACTTGTAATTTGGAGAAACTGAAAAAGATTAAAAATCAAAAGACAGAAATAATACAGTGCTGATAAAAACAAGATAAAACATCAACCAAATCTCATAATCAGCGGCTACCAGGCAGGATACGCCCACATTTTGCAAGAGATGGATAGAGAACAAGCTAAAAACAAAAATGATCTTTTGTACAATCAGGGGCCATAATCCAGAAAGTTATGGTCTGAAATGTGCAAATATCAAAAGGGACTGAGATTTTTGGAATATAAAGATATGTTTTACGTTTCATCAAAATCGGATAAAAATTGTGACCTCTACAGCAGTGATGGGATTTCGCCTGTATATTCCAGACATGTATGACGCTATTTTCCGAACATCCAAAATTGTCCAACCAGGAATATGCCCAATCAAACATCAAGATATGGTGAATAATATACTCTTCAAAAAAAGTAGGGGATATTCAGAAACAATACAAAACTGTGGAAATGCACTGCTGTTTTTATTAGAGGTAACCAGTGTATGTTAATAACAGGCCAATTGCCTACACATGAACATAAACAGTTCATATGGGCAGCTTATCTGACGGCCCCATTTCACTCGCAAAGAGATACACTGTCAAAAGTGAAAATAGATGTTTTTGATTTTTGTCTTAATAATGAGTAATTGCTCCACCAATCCTTAGACATTCAGCAATTCATCATGGCATGCTCCTAATCAACCGTCCAATCACGATTTGGAGCAATCTGACCCACTCTTGCAGTGCCAAAGCCAATTCTTGCAGTGTTGTCGGTTGACGTTGACGTCAACGAACACGTCTCCCGATCATGTCCCAGACTCATGGCTGGCCAAGGCATATGGACAATATGGTGAAGCTGGAGGTAGTCATTCACGACACGAGCATGGTGGGCACGAGCATTATCATCTTGAAAGATGAAATGTTGACCTGAACGTTGAGCAAAGGGCAGAACTATCGGTGTCAGGATGTGGTCACGGTAGTACACACCAGTCAACTTTCCTTGAACAATATGCAGGTCCATACTGCCGGTCATGGTGATTCCTCCCAACGCCATAACAAACCCACGCCCGAATCTGTCATGCTGTCTGACGTTAACGTTAGCATGACGCTCATTTACAAGCCTCCAAACGCGAGCACTCCTATTAGTGAAATCCAGAGTAAATCTGGACTCATCTGAGAACATCACACGTGCCCATCGACGATTACCCCAATTTCTACGCTGTCTATGCCTGTTTGCCATGTGCTGGCGAGTTAATGGGGGCACAACACACGGTCATTGCGCATGCAAATGGGCTGCATGTAGCCGATTTCTAATCATTTGGGGTGTAACTCGAATTTCTATAACTTGGTACAAGTTTACAGAAAGCTGATTGGCCGTTTGTTCTCGATTACGCAGGACCTGTGTATGAATGTATCGATCCTGGGCTTGTGTAGTGACTCTAGGACGACCTGAATGAGGTCTTTCATCAACATTGTATGTTTGTTGGTACCGGTTCCACAGTCTGCTGATCACAGCAGACTGTGACACATTAAGCATGTTGGCGACTGCTCGCTGTGTAGAACCCATTTGAAGCATGCCAATAGCACGTAGACGTTCAACATGTTGAAGACGTCTCATTGCAAATTAAACATAACACACTAAAGCAAAGATACGCTAAACAGTAAATCGTATGCAAGACCCGATAGGAAAGCAAACATGGATAGGATAAACCAGCACACGGCAGTTTTCATCAACCCTTCCTTGAAGTGTCAAATTTGACAATGAACTCCTCCCACGTGTATAACGCTATTGTGTGTCGTACGGGCAGCTCAGTGGTTCTGTTGGGGCGATAAGTTCTTCACCTGTGAACATACTCTCAAAGCATGTTAAGTGTCCATGACTATTTATCATATCACAACCTGCATAGGTATTTGCATTTCAATATCCCCTACTTTTTTTTGAAGAGTTTATTCAAAATTACAAAATTAATATAGTGTACTGAGTGTATAATTACCAATCAACCCAATTATCGTTAATAATAGGCTTGATTGATTAGGTAATTAAGAGATCAACGTATTTATCGTGTTATATCGTCTATACACCTACCTTGATTAACTGCTTAATCTGCCATGATTGACTGACTTAATCTTTTATCGGACAATTCATCAATCTAATCTTAAACAGAAGTCATTGGTTCCCCTTTGTCGGACTATTCATCAATCCAATAAGAGTGATTATAATTTTAATCTACATGTTTACCTCGTGGTTGAATATTTTGTTGACATTTTATAAAGATAAAACGATTCTTATTCAGGAAGTTCTGCATTCATTTGCTGCTGTATAAACGAAGACACATAATTTTGCAGGAATATTAGGCCTACTATTGTGAATTTGATGCTGAAGCAGGATCGGCAAGCTATCATTCAATGTATTACGAAAAAGAGTTATTTTGTAGGAATGTTACTGACATAAATTTGAATACCGTACGGGCATTAAATATGAAAAATAGCGAGGTTCACCAATTTCTATTACGTACGGGATTTGAATATTTTGTTGACACATGATTTTTAATTGTGGTATGAATCCGTCTGCTTAAATAATGATAAGAGTTATGCCCCTTTATTTTCGGTAAAATGTCTGACAAGAAATTTTTTTAAATCCATAACCTTTGCATTACATACTTATAAACAATTTGCGTATAAAGAGCGGCCATTTTCCAGAAATTCCAATTCAACCTTCATTATGGTGGAATGGTGATATATCTAAAAAGTTTTTAAAATCGGAAAAAAAATTGTGATCTCTAGAGAATCCACAAGCTAAAAATGCCATAATCCAGAAATTTACATTCGATTAAGTGTGATTATCAAAAGGAACCAGATCTTTATGATAAAAACATATATTTAAAGTTTCATCCAAATCGCATAAAAACTGTGGCCTCTAGAGAGTCCACAACCTTGATATACCATATATTTACACTATTTGCGTACAAGGGACGGCCATTATATCTATCAGTCTATGTCCGATTTTCACGAAATTCGAACTCAACCATCATTAGTTTATATTTTTTTTTTAAAATTGGATAAAAATTGTAAGTTACGATCTGATATGTGTGAATATCAAAAGGAATCAAGATCTTTGGGTTATAAACATGCATTTCAAGTTTCATCAAAATCGGATCAAAATTGTGACCTCTCGGAGGTCCACAACCTTGATATACCAGATGTTTACACTATTTGCATACAAGGGGTGGCCATTTTGTCCGACAGTTTTGGTCCGATTTTCATGAAATTCGAACTCAACCATCATTAGGGAGTAACGGTGATATATTATAATGTTTTTTTTTAAATCGGATAAAAATTGTGACCTCTAGTGGGACCACAAGCTAAAAACATGATTTTTCATACAATCAGGGGCCATAATTCAGGAAGTTACGATCTGATATGCGCGAATATCGACAGGAACCAAGATCTTTGGGATATAAACATGCATTTCAAGTTTCATCAAATTTTGTCCAGCAGTTTTGGTTCGATTTTCACAAAATTGGAACTCAGCCATCATTAGGGAATAACGGTGATATACTATAACGTTTTTTTAAATCGGATAAAAATTGTGACATCTAAAGGGACCACAAGCAAAAACTCGATTTTATGTACAGTCAAGGGCCATAAGTCAGGAAGTTACGATCCGATATGCACGAATATCGAAAGGAAACAAGATATTTGGGTCATAAACATGCATTTAAAGTTTCATCAAAATCGGATCAAAATTGTGACCTCTAGAGTGTCCACAAGCTAAAAACATGATTTTTCGTACAATCAGGGGCCATAATCCATGAAGTTACAGTCCGATACATGCCAATATCGAAAGGAACCGAGATCTTTGGGAGATAGACATATATTTCAAGTTTCGTCAAAATCAGATAAAAATTGTGACCTGTAGAGTGTCCACAAAGAAAATGTGAATGGACACAAGGACACATGGATGGATGGACAGACAGGGGCGACGACAATATATGTCCACATGAAAATGTGGGCGCATAAAAAATAAGAAAGGATACTACATGTATTTTCATGTTCTGAGCACGATTAATAGAATATCACCACAGAATCAAATTCAAGAAGGTTTTCTGCATAAAACATCAGCAAAAAAAATACAAAGAACGGAACCAAGTTTCGATTGATTTTGCTGATGCAATTATGTTTCCTTTTCATATAACTACAATTGTTGGTCTGACATTTATTAGCAGGGGATTGGCCGATTATGCTCAAAACACAGTTGTGCTTTAAACACTGATATGAGAAATTAAAGCAGAATTATTATTAATATTACCACTGGCTCTAGTTTCTGCTACAGCACATGCTGATAAATAAAGATGTCCCAACATCCATGCAGCATTAGTCTGTAAACCAATATCTTTTGAAGAAGTGACAATCTGAGAAGTTAGTTTCAGGATATCATTGGTGCTACTATCAATTCCTGATAATCCTGTTGATGTCTGTATCTGTTCAATTCGAAAACATATATATGTTCACATTCTACATGTACATGAACAGTTATACAAATATATGAATGTATTAGAAATTTACTTCTTGAAATGGTGTGGCAATGTCTATTAAAAACACTAACTTCTGAAATCTAAATGAGTAAGGCGCTGGCTAGCTAACCTGGAGGTCTTGGGTTCGCTCCTGGTGTTGGTAAAGAAAGTTCCTCAGGATTTTTAGGCGTGGTTCCCCTTGTCAGTGGCACAGGACAAAGGGCCTGGCAAGTAACAGCTTCCGATGAAAAAAACGAGGTCCCATGTACACTTGACGTGCATGTAAAAGAGCCTTCGACAGTTGGAATTCCAAATAAGAGAAAACCTTATCACCGCTGCCTTGGCAAAATTTCCCTGTTGGTACACTGTATGGCATATGCCAGTCTAAATTAGCCCAGATGGAGCAGAAAAGTAGGGCATTAAACCCCATTTCATTCATTTAGTTTCTTTGCGCATTATTTTATACAAAGTAGGATATGCTCATTCTTTCTAGAGCACTTAATTGTTTGAAAAGTTCACATATCTATTACTATGATGTAACTTTATTAATGAGCCATTATATTCACCATGATTTTTTTTAAATAGAGAGAAAGAAATGAAGTTTAATTTTCCCAACACACAACAGATCAGTTTGGGACAAACTGGATTTGTTAACAGACCTATTATGCTGTAAATTGCACTCAGCTACCCCATATGTTTTTTCAAATGTAAATAACTTGAACATTGTCCCATTAAGCTCAAAAGTCAAGCAATTTTTTTTTAAATTTCATGTGGCCCCTTTTTATACATGAAATATAATAGAAGGGTTTCCATCCACTTTTCTTTTGTCTCTTTATACTCACAGGAATCAAAGTCCTCTCTGAACCGATAATTGCCAATAACCCATTCAAAATGGCCACCTTCTCCATAGGGCACGTCTCCTTTTTTTTACAAATAAAGTAAATAATATATATCAAAAATTTAAACAAACAAAATAGTGCATGAAATGTGTAGTCCGTAGGCTATATGATAATAATTGCAAGAAGACATATCTAATCCTTCAGACAGATTAGATAGATATATTATTATCAAGTTGTATTTCTCCCCGTACCATTTTCAAGGACTAATCACTAGATACAATGCTGCAAGCTGTTAATAAGAAAGTAAAAACACAGGGATATCATCATGAATTAATGAGAATAACTGCTTCAGGTAATTTTGACATCTTCAACTGTTTAACAGATGAACACTCGATTATACGCAAAGAACCCATACCTTCCAGCTACAACAATAAGCAATAACAAACTTGTTTATTTTCTTCATATCTAGGCTCTTCTGACGTTCTAAGTACAAACAATTCGTAGGAAAGAAGGGGTAATAAAATATGTTGCCTGTGAAGAAAGGTCAATCCATATATTCAATTATCATTTGAAGTCATTACATCTTCGTCTTTATCGCCTTTAACAAAAGCAATAACAATTTTGTTTATTTCTGGGCATGGAGGTGGTTTTCCTCAGTTCAAGAAGGTGCAGAGTGCAGAAAAGATCCACTGCACTTGCTGCTAGTCTGCAATGCCGACGATAACGAGATCAAATATATACATGTGTTTTTAATTCTGCTTTCATACTATCATTCTGAGAAGATGCCCCATCAACATAATACACTATAATTATGTTCCACAAAATGTGCTATTTTATGATTAAAGGGTTGATAGCAATAACATTTATTATGATTTTTCCACCAGTACAAGAGTAATGATGCTCTTATTTGCACTTTTATGGAACATACAATGTACTAATACAGGTAATATACAGGTAACATCAAATCAATAGCATTTGCGTTTTCCATGACATTTTGGTTTGCCTTGTAAGGCGAAAGGCTGGTAAAGAAGATTTGCCATAGGTCATTTTTCTTGTCCATCCCCACACAGTAAGACTTGGCTTTTCTGATTGGCATATTGTTGCCCGATACAATATATGTAGCCTGCAGTAGAGCTTTCATAGAGAATGCTCAACATTTCAGCTGCACTGAGGTGAGCAGTGTACTTCGTGTCTATTGAAAGTAGGTCCTGGCTTTCTTCCCGGAAGACTCAAATGTAGAGATTTTCAACTTTCTCAAAGAACACAGCTTCCAGACCAACAATCAAATAGAACAATTAGGTGTGATTTTATTGAAAAAAAGAAAGAAAGACATTTCTTTGTCCGAAAAGTCAACCATCTTGAAAATGGTAGCATCTTGGAAATTTCAAATGGCTAATGGGCTTTTTCCTCAGAGTGGCCTCTTAGTTATATTTTCCCCTGATAAATGCAATTATCTGTTGCACTAATAAGTCGTTATTATGAAATTCCTGTAAATGAAATGTAGTTTTATGGCACGTCAGCACCAACTGGGCTATACTGCACCAAACATATGGTGATTTATTTGAGACAAATAAAATAACCATCACAAAATAAATATTCATATACATAATTAAAAACAAATATCACAGATATGTTAATCAAATAAAACCAAATATCACATAGCTCTATGTATATAAATATTAGAATTTTAAAATGGAAACATGATTATATATATAATTTAAAATTTATTATAAAAATTTGTCTCCATTAAAAATGTTAGCATTTTATTATATAGCTTCGATTGACCAAATAACTGACGTACTGACTGTCAATGGTAATATTTGGATCTAATGTATTTGAGATGACCTATTAAAAAGTGACACAAAACAACTTCATCCCTCCTGTTGGTTCTATAGGAGTTGGGACCAATCTCCAAGGAGAGGCTTAACGTGATGAAGTTTATTTGTGCCTGCAAGATCTCAAGACTGCTGCCAGCAGCCATATATAAATGTATTTATTGATGATTTAAAATCATGATATGGTAATAAAAAATAAGATATGGGAAGATTTAAAGCAGACTTGGCAGCCAAATCTGTGTGTGTGAAATAGCTTTATTTAACGTCCGCTTCCACCGAGGTGATATCGCAGACATGCTTGATCATTCCCTTTTAAATCAGTATGACTGGGGAGCAAGCAAAGGACAAAATATGACTTTACGATATGGAAAAAAGCAAAAGAAAAATCAAATGAAAATGAAATCCAGACATTATTAGCTTTACAGATGCAATATACATTGAGTTCTTTGGAACATTTTACAAACCTAATTGCTAAGTTGGTTCATCATACCTATTAGGAAATTAAATAGTTGCTTTTGTACCCACAATAGCACTAAAGGGAAAGTAACACTCAAAAAATGTTCTATCCTTAAATTACTGGACATTTTGGTTTGAAAGACTTGGGACCAAGAAAATGTAATAACTGTAGCCTCTATCAGGCTCACAAGCCAATTGTTGACAGACAGACGCACCGACAGGGTGGTGGCCAGCATCATGCACCCACCCTCATATAAGAGCATATAACAATTAGGAAGACAATCATAAGAGAACATAAATGAAATACCTCTGATGTCAGAGCTTTTGACCATGTACTAGAAAGTTCTTGTCGTAATTTGCCTATGGAAGGATGTCCTATTTTATCTAAACTATAACACAGCATTCCAAGTGCTAAACTCACACCTGTTACCTGCAAAAAATCACATAACACAAAAACACATTAACCACTAATTAATCTCAACAATTTCAACAAGGCAAAAATATATATTACAACATTCATGATGTCAGACTCAAGTCAGAAAAAAACAAATATACTTCTTATTAAAAAAATATAATGTTAAAAGATAATCTTCACAGTATTATAGCATCAGTCGGTTTTTGTTGAATATTACTGTACCAGGCACACTTCTGCAGCAACAAAATAATTGATATGTGATCAATGAATCTGTGATCTGAATTTAATTGAAACTTTAC
Organism: Patella vulgata; assembly: GCF_932274485.2. Taxonomy (NCBI): domain Eukaryota; kingdom Metazoa; phylum Mollusca; class Gastropoda; family Patellidae; genus Patella; species Patella vulgata. The sequence continues at coordinate 47,137,519 of NC_065882.2, read as the reverse complement.
CGAATTAATAAACAAGAAGATATATAATAAAGTTAGACAAAATAAATTTGACTAAAATAATCACACCAATTGTTTACACAAGCATAAGTGACACTGTTGTTGAATAAATAAATTAAACAATCTAACAGTGAGGCTGTTGTTCCTTGCCCAATACCAAAATAAATATACTCTTCAAAAAAATGTAGGGCATATTCAGAAACAATACAAAACTGCGGAAATGCACTGCTGTTTTTATTAGAGGTAACCAGTGTATGTTAATAACAGGCCAATTGTCTACACATGAACATAAACAGTTCATATGGGCGGATTATCTGACGGCTCCATTTCACTCGCAAAGAGATACACTGTCAAAAGTGAAAATGGACGTTTTTGATTTTTGTTTTAATAATGAGTAATTACTCCACCAATCCTCAGACATTCAGCAACTCGTCGTGGCATGCTCCTAATCAACCATCCCATCACGATTTGGGTCAATCTGACCTGCTCCTCTCGCAGTGCCACGACCAATTCTTGCAGTGTTGTCGGTTGACAGTGACAGTGACAGACACGTCTCCCGATCAAATTAAACATAACACACTAACGCACAGATAAACAGTAAATCTTATGCAAGAACCAATAGGAAAGCAAACATGGATAGGATAAACCAGCACGCGGCAGTTTTCATCAACCCTTCCTTGAAGTCCTCCCATGTGTATGGTGCTATTGCATGTCGCATGTGCAGCTCAGTGGTTCTGTTGGGGCGATAAGTTCTTCATCTGTGAACATACTCTCAAAGCATGTCAAGTGTCCATGACTATTTATCATATCACAACCTGCATAGTTATTTGCATTTCAATATCCCCTACTTTTTTTGAAGAGTATATATGACAAATATTAATTAATAGCATTTTTATCTTTTTATAAATTATTTAACAACAAATTGCTTATATATAATTAGTTTTAGCTGAAAATGCTCCCAATCGAACTTAGTCAATACATTCACCTAATGAAGATTTATAGCAAGTGTAAATATCCCACCACCTCAATTAAAAGCAGACTGTTGAAAATTCTCATTGTCAAACTTAATCATGGTATTAGACCGGAGGCTCAGTGCGTTCATCAAATGGGCACAAAACCAGACCCAACTTTTCTAGAATAAAATTTTCAGTACAATACGATGCCAAGTGGTAATCAGTCCGCCGTTTTTGAGATATTCTGGGTCAAAGGTCAAATGAGGTCATTTACACTGAAAGTGAATACGCAGTCATTCTTGTATCATGCTGAAAATGATCGAAACTAATCACTCTTTCAATAAAAATGTATACTTGGTAAATTCACCTTCGTTTATTGTGACCCTAGAGGTCAAATTTTATGTTTTTGCCATAGGAAGATTTAATATAGTACACATCAGCGTAAAATATAACCAGCCGCTGCCAGACCAGATACGCCCAGATTTTGCAAGAGTTGGACATAGAACAAGCTAAACAAAAAGCGATTTTCGTACAATCAGAGGTCATAATTCAGGAAGTTACAATCCGATATGCGCAAATATTGAAAGGAACCAAGATCTTTGGGTTAAAAACTTACATTTCATGTTTCATCAAAATCAGAAGAAAATTGTCACCTCTAGAGGGTCCACAATCTTGATATACCATATTTTGACGCTATTTGAGTACGAGGGGCGGCCATTTTGTCTGTCAGTTTTGGTCTGATTTTCACGAAATTTGAACTCAACCATCCCCTTAGGGTGTAAAGGTGATATATTCAAACGTTTTTTTAAATCGGATAATAATTGTGACCTCTAGAGGGACCTCAAGCTAAAAACAAGATTTTTTGTAAAATCAGGGGCCATAATTCAGGAAGCTACAATCCGATATGCGGGAATATCGACAGGAACCGAGATATGTGGGTTAAAAACTTATATTTCAAGTTTCATCAAAATCAGAAGAAAATTGTGACCTCTAGAGTGTCCGCAACATTCATATACCTTATTTTTACGCTATTTGAGTACGAGAGGCAGCCATTTTGTCTGTCTAGTTTTGGTCCGATTTTTATGAGAGAGAGAGAGAGAGAGAGAGAGAGAGATGGGGTTTAATGTCTACTCGACACAAACTAGGTCATTTTGGGACTAACATATGGTTTAATTTTATTTCAATAATTCGCTTGCGCGTAGGGGTCTTGAGCAGTGGGAGGAAACCGGAGGACCCGGGGAAAACCCATGAGGTTGGACAGGCGACCCTACTCCTTGTCACGTACAACCGGGATTCGAAACCATGCCAGTTGACTCAATGACAGGCTTTATGATACAGCACGCCGATTTTTACGAAATTCGAATTCAACTATCCTTAGGGTGTAACAGTGATATATTAAACGGTTTTTGAAATCGGATAAAAATTATAACCTCAGGGGCCATAATTCAGGAAGTTACGGTCCAATATGTGCGAATATCGAAAGAACCTAGATCTTTGCGTTATAAACTTACATTTCAAGTTTCATCAAAATCAGAAGAAAATTGTGACCTCTAGAGAGTCCACAACCATAATATATCATATTTTTACGCTATTAGAGTACGAGGGGCGTCCATTTTGTCTGTCAGTTTTGGTCCTATTTTTACAAAATTAGGGTGTAACAGTGATATATTCAAAAGTTTTTTTAAATCGGATAAAAATTATAACCTCTATAGGGTCCACAAGCTGATATCACGATTTTTCGTACAATCAGGGGCCATAATTCAGGAAGTTATGGTCTGATATGTGCGAATATCAAAAGGAACCGAGATCTTTGGGTTATTACCTTACATTTCAAGTTTCATCAAAATCAGAAGAAAATTGTGACCTCTTGTGAGTCCACAACCTTGATATATCATATTTTTACGCTATCGGAGTACGAGGGCGGCCATTTTGTCTGTCAGTTTTGTTCCTATTTTTACAAAATTAGGGTGTAACAGTGATATATTCAAAAGTTTTTTTAAATCAGATAAAAATTATGACCTCTATAGGGTCCACAAGCTGAAATCACGATTTTTCGTACAATCAGGGGCCATAATTCAGGAAGTTATGGTCCGATATGTGCGAATATCGAAAGGAACCGAGATCTTTGGGTTATTACCTTACATTTCAAGTTTCATCAAAATCGGAAGAAAATTGTGACCTCTTGTGAGTCCACAACCTTGATATATCATATTTTTACGCTATTTGAGTACGAGGGGCGGCCATTTTGTCTGTCAGTTTTGTTCCTATTTTTACAAAATTAGGGTGTAACAGTGATATATTCAAAAGTTTTTTTAAATCAGATAAAAATTATGACCTCTATAGGGTCCACAAGCTGAAATCACAATTTTTCGTACAATCAGGGGCCAACCACCCTTAGGCTGTAAAGGTGATATATTCAAACGTTTTTTTAAATCGGATAAAAATTGTAACCTCTATGGTGTCTACAAACTAAAAACGTGATTTTTCGTACAATCAGGGGCCATAATTCCGGAAGTTATGGTTTGATATGCGTGAATATCGAAAGGAACTGAGATCTGCGGATTATAAACATACATTTCAAGTTTAAACCAAATCGGATAAAAATGGTGACCTCTACAGTGTTCACAAGCTAAAAATGCTCATTATCGAACTTAGTCAAGGTATTGATGTAATAAAACTATACACCAAATTTCATCACTCTCACTTAATTTGAACTAAAGTTATGATGTCCCAAAGCATCAACCAATCAAATTACTTATCTCTGCTTACCCTAAGCAGAATATGCCCATCTTCAAATTCCATCAAGGCATTGACCTAATAAACACCTACACCAAGTTTGAACATTCTAGCTAAATTAGTAGAGTTATTATGTCCCAAAAAGTGTGACGGACAGACAGACAGACAGACAGACGGTCAGACGTCCGAACCAGCAGACAGACAGACGGACAAACCTATTTTAATAGTCCCCTGCTTTCTTCGAAAGGCGGGGGATAATTAATAATAGAAACATTTGAAATTTATCTTTAGAGGTTCTTAGCACGGTACTTTTACTTTGGCAGACAGACAGACAAACCTATTTTAATAGTCCCCTGCTTTCTTCGAAGGCGGGGGATAATTAATAATAGAAACATTTGAAATTTATCTTTAGAGGTTCTTAGCACGGTACTTTTACTTTTACCAAAACACTTTGAAACCTTCAAAAATCTCTCGGATTTAGTTTGTACGCCGATTGCTAGATTCGTAATGAAATGAAACTAGTTGCTCGAAAAACAGTTGAATAGTTTCATTGTTGAACTCCAGCCTGCAGGTCGCATGGATTTCCGGGATCCTAAACGACGGACACAGGTAAAAGTGTTTGGGAAACAGCAACCCAAAGGCACGAAATAATGAAGTGAAGCGAGCAATTTGGGTCGTAGACCTGATAGCAAAGGAATTTTTCGATGCATCAGAGCTGCTACAGTGATTATACCAGGACTTGCAGTAGCAACCGCAGGTCGTCTGATGAACCGATGGCTTCACAATCAGATTTCCCTGTTTCGTTCTCTGAGAATAGAGATCCCTATAGTAAACAATCTAATTAAAATATAGATCTATATTTCATTTCGTTTTTTATACTTTCGATGGCCTACACAACATGTAGATCTAACAAGTTATAGTGGGAGTTCACGTTCTATGACGTCAGGTACCAAGCAAGCGACATTTGACCCGATTACGTCAGTCATTCGATTAACCAATTAGCGAACGCTTTGTTTTGATTTCTATTGCCGCTTATGTCTACCCACAGATTCAACAGACCATTTGATTTGCTAACCCCTCATTTCAAGCAGAACACGAGGTAATTAACAACGCTTCCAGATCTAAGTGTAGTAAAGACAAGTAAAATTAAAATTTTGAACTATAAAAACGAAATGAAATTGGATCTGTGTTTTAATCAGATTGTATAGTAAATTGTGTGTACTGTTTATTATGAACTTGTTAATTGTGTGAATCACAGCCATGGTCAGGGATTTTAGATGCCTGTTGATTATGTCCATGTTCCCAGACCAATTCCACACACGTTTCCTTCGCATCATGAAGCCTGCCAAGCTTTTCCCCGGTAACATTTACCAATATGACATTTATATTCCCTGAGCTATAATGTACACTGCATGAAAACTCATAAAATATTTGCACACTTTTGATCAGGTCATCAGATACAGGTTTTCCCAGATTGGGATTCCCGGAAATCCACGTGGCCTGCAGTCTGGAGTCCAACCATGAAACTATTCAATTGTTTTTTGGACAATTACTTTCATTATGTATAGCAATCGTTGTGGAACTAAATCGGGGAGATTTTGTTTTGACCATTCTTACATATTTTTGAAACAGATTTCGAAGTGTTTTGGTCCTGTTATGCAAGACCTCTTTCAACATTCCAAAGTAAATGTACGGTGCTAAGACACCCTAAAGATAAATTCCAAATGTTCCTTTTATTAATAAGAACAGGTTTCTCTATAGTTTTTTTTATATTTTAAGCTGATGTGTATTGTGTTAAATCTCCCTAGTACAAAAACAAAAAAAATTGACCATTTGACCGTCATGGTCACAAAGAACAAAGGGGAATTCAGCAAGTTAACGTTTTTATTGAAAGAGCGATTAGTTTCAATCATTTTAAGCATGTTTTCATGATACAAGAATGGCTGCATATTCATTTCCACAGAAAAATATAAATAGTAGTTTTATAACTTTATAATTAAGTTGGGTAACACTGGATAATAAAGTTTCAGTTTTTATCCCCAAGAAAAATATAAATAGCAGTTTTATAACTTTGGTTTATGACACTAAAAATAGATTGACCAATTTTTCCATGTGCTTGTGGCATACTATCGTTGTGGTGGTATAATTTCGAAGTTCTTGGTGCATTTCGGGTAATAAAGTAGACCATGGTAATTTAAAATTATATAATTACATTATTGATTTTCTTTCAAATGTTTATAGCTATGTTTGAGCAAGTGCTTTTCAATCACTGATGCTGTTATATTTTCTAACAATAATTTGTTAACTGAAGCATAATAATAACTAATGGAAAACCAAGGGAAAAACTAACCAATTTCATTAATTTCAAAAATGAATTATGTAAGATTTAGATAAAAAGCAGGTCGTTCTTATATAATGGGTCAAAAATAGATAATGAGAAATGAATATAATGAAAATGTTAGTCAAATTACTTTATTCTGAGCAAAATTATGAGTGTTTGTGGAATTTTGACAAAATAGTCTTGATTGCCAAGATCCATTGCTATGTTAGTAAGTTTTGATTATCTTTGTTATCGTTAAATTACTATATAGCAAAGACGGTCAAATACATTTAATGCCTAAGCCATCCAAAGGCCTAGAGAGTTGATTATGGGCTTTTCATATGCATATACGTCTGAATAATTTAATGTAACACTGTACCAAAATATAATCACATCACCTAGTATAATAGTACACCATATGATGATGTATCATAGTACACCATATGATGATGTATCATAACAGTGCACCATATGATGTTGTGTCATAACAGTACACCATATCATGTTGTATCACAAAGCACCACTATCACATCACACAGCCTCAAAACCACCTTAAGAAGTAGTTTTATTGCATAATGTAGGATTCTTACTACACTCATGAAGTATTTAACATTATAACCACATCATGTGGCATTGTTATCCCAATATAATATGAAAACCAATCTGGTTAAAACACAGATCCTATTTAGTTTCGTTTTTATAGTTCAAAATTTCGTTTTACTTGTCTTTACTACACTTGGATCTGGAAGAGTTGTTATTTAACTCGTGTTCTGAATGGTGTCAGGGATAAGCCAATGTAACGGTCTGTTACGACGAGCTTTAGCACCACAACGTAATATGAAAAATACATTATGTAGCACCACATTATAATGAGACATGCTACTTATAAAACTAACCTGTTTGTATTCTTGGTTTTTACAGTATAATAATTCTACTGTCAAGTTAATCTGATCTGTAGGTATAATATTAGTATCATAAGCTGAACCAGATATACAGGCTAGTGCTACACATATCGCCTGTAAGGGTGAAAGGGTGTATAAATGTAAAACAAGATGTTGTCATGCAAGATAATCCCACATTTTGCAAGAGATGGGCAGAGAACAAACTAAAAAAGCGATTTTCGTACAATAAGGGGCCATAATCCAAGATGTTACGGTCCAAAATGCGTCAATATCAAGAGGAACCAAGATCTTTGGGATGTAAACATACATTTTAAGTTTCATAAAAATCTGATAAAAATTGTTATCTCTGAGAGACCACAACCTTGGTATAACATGCTTTTACACCATTTGCATAAAGGGGGGCGGCCATATTGACAGGAAGTTTTGGTTTGATTTTCAGAAATTCAAACTCTACCATCCTTATGGTGTAGAAATTGTGACCTGTAGAGGTTCCACAAGCTTAAAACACGATTTTTTGTACAATCAGGGTCATAATCCATGAAGTTAAGGTCTGATATTCAAGAATATCGAAAGGAACTGAGATCTTTGGGATATAAATATATATTTTAAGTTTCATCAAAATCTGATAAAATATGTGAATTTTAGAGGGTCCACAACCTCGATATTACATTCTTTTACACTATTTGCGCACAAGGAGTGGTCATTTTGTCAGGCAGTTTCGGTCCGATTTTCACTAAATTCGAACTCAACCATCCTTATGGTGTAATGGTGACATATTTGAACAGTTTTTAAAATCTGATAAAAACTATGACCTCTAGAGGGTCCACAAGCTAAAAACTAGATTTTTCGCACATTCAGTGGTCATTATCCATGAAGTTACTGTCAGATCTTTGGGATATAACCATATAAAGAAGGTCACGTGGTCCACGTGGATAATTTTAAAAAGTCATCATAGACTCGATTGTCTACCTAGTGAAATTTAGTGAGTATTGCCACTGGTTGATGGAATCTAGAGTAGTGAACTTTGATCCCAATTATTTAATTGTGACAAATTGGAATCAGACCAGTTATTTGATAATCTCACTTACCAACATGGACGTAACAGACTTTAAACATATACTTTGTCATAGTTTGATGTTATTTTTGAAATATTTTCCATGTTACAGGTGCCTGTGATTAGAAGTAAAAACTGTCTGTTTAACCTGTTTTATTGACTAAAGTATAACTATGATGACATAATTGATATACCTGATAACTTTTATCATCTGTATCAGTTGATTTACATAAAGTCATCAATTTCTCTTGTATATTTATAACGTGAACTCTTGAATCTGTCTTTCCATCTTGACATAATCCACTTATACACAATCCCAGTCCTAACAATGCTCCATTTCTAGAAATATACCAGATTATTGTCTATTATAATGATATAGTCCATTTAGACGATTATTTTTAAACCAGTTAAAAATTGCCAGGGTTTTTAAGACATGATCGTGTTGCCTTCACACATACTATAAGCCAAACCAGTTTAACTATTCTGACCTCTTCAGTCAGAGTTTAATGTTAACTACGCATGGGTAGCTTCATATTCTGTATTTGGTTCTTGCACACATCTGCAAACTTTTTGTTCCCATTTTCCTGATAGATAGATAGAAAATATAAATACTAGAATATGAGAAAACAGGGATTTATGTAAAATGCTAACGGATGTCAAAACAGAGATTTATCGATTCTGAAAAGAAAACTTTGCATGTACGCATTATATTCTCATGTCTCAAATGGTACTACTTTGAAACAGATATGGATTGTGTCCCCTCCCCACACAGAAATGAGAAAAAGTGTTTTCTCATCGATCCAATTCATCCCTCAATTATTATAAATAGTATTGCCGCTTTCGATAACACTGGCACTGCATGACACCACCATTTTCCCACAAATGTAACTTGCTGCAAGTTTTTAAGCCAATCCGTTCGGACGGCCAGGATGAACCAGTTTAAAATAAAAAGCCTTCTCAAAGACAGGTCGCAAGCTGGGTTTTTTAAACTGGTTTATTTGCCCCACCTTTGCATTCAGATGACAAAGTTAAACTGGTTTAACCATCGCCGAGGTTCTTAAAGCAGACTACACTCTTTTTCCAGTATTTCTTAAAAGGGTGTCCCTTTCAATTAGACAAATAGATAATATTATACATTTCTGTTTATTAGGGCTATGGGCCTTTATACATTTTGTTCCTGTAATAAGAGCTATAAACAAATAAAATCTTACTCAGAATAATAAAATGATAATAAAAGGACCTGCAAGTTTTTTTGTTTTTAACTGCTGAACCAGTATTTTGATTCCTCTAAATTGACCTAAATTTTTAGGATTTGTACCTGTTTTCTAGCTCAGAATCCAAACAACAATCTTCCAGTAATGACAAGGCTTTCCATACTTCTGTCATACCCTATACAGAAAATATAAATTCATTTTTTTATACAAAATATTTTTTTTTTTCCATTCTTCATATAGAACTTATGGCTGTAAAGTGAAACAGAACTAATCAACTATTTTGATGACAGAGTGTCTCTTCTTTCTACAAGAGCAGACACAAATTCTCAGTTATTTGGAATTTTGGATAACAATTTTAACTTAGTGTGGAGTTAAATTATTTAATTTCTTTATTCAATTGGCTTTAAACTACATAAAATGTCAGGATAGATATATTTCATCATAAATCAATTTTGTATTCATACTTATCAAAAGCATTTTGTTGTGATTTATCAAATGTATGGACTGAATCATCATCTTGTTTATCACATTATGTTTTCTATGGTACCAGAACAACAAATGTCTAATTTTCTCCAAGGACAACATATTTCAAAATTCCACTTTTGCATGAACATGCCAAGAACATTCATTGAACACATGATCATGAAAAAAGCTACTGTCCAAAAGCACATTGATTATGGTTATACCTTAGGGTTTATCAGTTAGATGAAATGATGACTAGAGTAGTTATATTACCATAATGTTGTTATGTCAACAATCTACAGACAATGGTCAATAACCGCCAGCTTACTAAAACTATATGCAATAATTATTAATAGGCCAACATCACACAGATCATGAAATATGAAGAAATAAGCTGGAAAATAGACAAAAATATGCTTCAGGCTGTTTCACCTTTGTACCACAAATGTCTGAAAAATGTTCTTCGAAAAGACGACTTAGTAACATGCCCGAAGCTAGGCCATGGTAAAATTGGGCAACTGGTGAATCTTTATCAACACTAGGTCGTCCAGGAAGACTGTTAATAAATCTAGTGATGAGGTCATATATTCTGTCTGTATCACAGGTCATCATGACAGGAATTAATTGTGTTAATGCCATACATGCTGATGTTCTTGCTAATAGACTGGCTGGCTTTTTCTCCTTTACATCTCTCTGAAAATATAGAATGTTCAAATATCTAAAATATATACTTAGAAATGTACACTTGAACATAATTGGCTTTCTATCAAATTTGGTTAAAATCCATTAATTAGTTTAAGGGAATGTCTAAATTTGGTCCTTTTAAGCCAGAAAACTTCATTAGAACAAACTTAAATACACAATATCCAAGTAATTTATATACAAAATTTGATTGAATTCATCAAGCTGACAAGAAGAGTTGCAGCGAGTTGAAGAAAGTTGAACATGTGCAACTGACTTTAACTACTTGCTTTGAGTAAGAAGAGCTCAGGTTGACCTTTTTCAGTTGCATTTATTCCACCCACACCAGAAATCTTGTGATATAAAGATACAGAAAGATACAGGAAACAAGTTCATGGTAAGATAAATTTATCTTATCATTGAGCATGTGATGCACTTAATATCAGATAGATTGTGGCTTCTCTAGGTAAACAGTGGAGAAACAGGAGAATAAGGTAACACTATTACGTCATGATAGCAAGCTATGCAGATGTTTGACAAGAAAATGAAAATCATTTAAAGATATATTACACAGATGACCATATGTTATCAAATTATAAATACTATGTGTAAATAAATACCTGTTGACACATGCCCAGTATATCTCCTTTACTTTTATACTCGACATCCATTAAGCACATAATCGTATCTAGGACAATCATCAACCAACATGAATGACTCATGTGCTGTGATACTTTCTTTGCTTTTTCCAAATCATCATCTTGCAGCCCACTGACAACTCGACTGACAGCTACTGCTAGACCTGATAAAGCGAGGATTGAATTACCCTGCACACTTGGGCTTTCTCTTTAAAAAAAAAAGAGCAGACAACTAGAGTAAGAGAGTTGTCTATTCAAATACTATATAAAAAGGATGTTTTAAATTAATTGGTCAAATTTACAGGTTTCAGTGGATACTTGCTTGGGACAGAGAAGCCTGATTGTCAAATTCTAAAGACTTTGTACTGAAGTTGAGTTCAGTACAGTAACTGCAATCACCAACAAGAATTTGTTGATAGAAAATAGAGACCGGTTCACCATTTTGGGACTGACATATGGTACAATTTTATTACAATAATTCGCTTGCGTGTAGGGGTCTTTAGCAGCTGGTTACCCTACTCCTTGCCACATACAAACTTGGGATCTAAACCACGGCATTTGACCCAATGACAGACTATATGTTCTTAACATGTAAATAATGTATTTGTATGTACCTAGATGTCTTTTTAATAATATCCGTCAGTATATCACGAACCCTGAAAAACAAAAATAAAACACTAATTGCCCATTTCAAAATTTGCTAGCTACTGGTTTACATAAATGAAACCAGTTTGACCACAAATGGGTATGCTGAATTCGAACAAAATCTGTTAATTATTGCAACCTGTATAGTATTTACAGACAAAAAATTAACAAAAAAGTGGGAGTGGTACCACAATCCTGTGGGTCGGGACATGCACTAAAATAAATAGTTGCTATCCTTACAGTGGCTCGGCCTCTGGGGGTTGGACCTGGACCAATATAAATAAGTACAAACTTATGATGGATCATTCCGAATTAGATCCAAACCTGTTAATAATTGCAACCTGTATATCGTTTACAGACAAAATATTGACAAAAAGTAGGGTATGCACCAAAAGTGAAATGAAGTGAAATGGGGTTTAACGTCCTACTGTTCTGCTCCGAACTAGGCTAATGAAGACGGGCATACGCCATACAGTGTGCTGTGAGAGAAATTCTGCCCAGACAGCGGCCATACTGCCTACTCTTACATCGAATTCCAACTGTCAAGGGGTCTTTTACGTACACAGGACCTCAGGTTTTTGTCCCATCTGAATGACTAGACAATTGTCCTTGACAGGCCCTCCCTCCTGCATCACTGACAATGGGGAACCACACCGGAAAATCTGGATGAACTTTCTCAGCCAATGCAGTGATCGAACACCCGACCACCAGGCTAGTGAGCCATTGTCTTACCCTCTTAGCCACCGTGACCCGTGTATGTACCAAAATCAGTAGTTGCCGTCCTTAGGGTATAAGGAATAAATACAGTGATGGGATTTCAAAATTTTTCTTGTCGGGACATATTTTCCAAAAAATAAAGGGACATAACTCTTATCGTTATTTAAGCAGGCGTTTTCAGACCACAATTAAAAATCATGTATCAATATTCAAATTCATACGTAATAAAAAATAGATGCACCTGGTTATTTTTCATATTTAATTCCCGTATGGTATTCAAATTTATGTCAGTAATATTCCTACAAAATTGTGTGTTGTCGTAATACGATAGAATGAAAGCGTGCTGACCCGTACCTGCTTCAAATTCCTCCAAAATTATCATATTTTGGGGGATATAAGTTGATACATTTTTCAGCGGGGCCGAAATTTATTTGGCAGTAATCGTCGCTCTACCACAATGAGCGAGTGACATCTGCTAAAAAATCGCAATCGACCCTAGCACGCGTTATCGTCTAAAAGAATTAACTACTTACATTATTCCAATCGAAATATTCGTCACAATTTCTTAGCGTGTTTATTTATTTATATAAAAACATAAACCCCATTCAAAATATGATCATAAATCCGAGAATATGCCATCAAAATAGAATCTTCAGACGTGTTAGATTCGGCACGTTTACACCTCCTAATTTCACGTGTCTCGCTAGATTTCAATTTTCATTTCAGTTATTGTACTCTTAATTTCACGTGTCTCACGAGATTTCTACTTCGTTTCAGTTATTGTACTTATAACCGCCACGTGTGATCAACAAACAGTCTAGTATTTATCTGATATGCGAGTGTGTGAAATAGCTTTATTTAACTTCCGCTTCCACCTAAGAAATATCACAGACAAGTTATCGAATACATTAAGAATTGTGGCCTGTAGGCAACACACAGACACACGAAGAAAAGACAGGTTGCCAGGCAACGAAACATATGCCCACAGCAGCTAAATCGTCTGGGCAGTCAACAAAAGTTGTCGCATATTTTTACTTTTTTTGGTAATGAAACATTTATAATACACTAAAATCTGAGTAAGAGTAACAACTCATTAAGTAATTATCAGAAAATCATTAGAAAATGTTTGGTTTTTATAAAGTTCTGCGGCTTCTGCCTCATGCTAACGTTTAGTATATGAAACATTTAATATCATGGATTTATTCATGTTATTAAAATTCATTGAAAATCAATATATTTGTTCGTCTCAACACCTTAAACTCTGTGTATCAATCTGAAGTCAATCGGATGATAACTTTAGCATCTAGAGCGTCACAAGATTTTTCAAAGTGATCAAGGGCCGTAACTTTGGCAGTAATTATCAGAAATCGTTGAAAATCAATAGCATTCTTCGTCTCATGACCTCAAACACTGCGTATAAATTTAAAGTCACTCGGATATTAACTTTGGTGTCTAGAGTGTCCACAAGATTTTTTGAAGTGATCAAGGGCCATAACTCTGGCAGTAATTATAGGCAATCGCTGAAAATCAATAGGCTTCTTCGTCTCATGATACACTGTGTATAAATTTAACGTCAATCGGATATTAACTTTAGCCTCTAGAGTGTCCACAAGATTTTTTTCTTTTCAAAGTGATCAAGTTCCATAACTCTGGCAGTAATTATTGGAAAGCGCTGAAAATCAATAGGCTTCTTCGTTTCATGACCTTAAACACTGCGTATAAACTTTATTAATTTTAGCCTATAGAGCGACGACAATATACAACCACAATTTAATGTGGGCGTATAAAAATTTGTGTGTCTGTAGGCAAAACACAGACACACACAAAAATTGGGCGTGACTCTGTCTCAGGGGGTTGGGCATGTATCAAAAATAATAGGGATCATCCTTAGGGTATAAGGAATAAGTATGAAGTTTTTTAAGACGATCAATTAAGAATTGCAGCCTGTAGGCGACACACAAAAAGAAAATGGGCGTGGCTCTGCCCCTGGGATTGGGCATGCACCACAAACAATAGGGGTGTACCTTAGTGTATAAGGAATAAGTATGTTTCAAGATGATATGTTAAGAAATGCAGCCTGTAGACGACAAACAAAAAAACACAAGAAATGGGCGTGGCTCTGCCCCTGGAAATCGAGCATGCATCAAAAACAATAGGGATCATTCTTAGCGTATAAGGAATGGGTATGTAAAGCTTCAAGACGGTCAGGTAAGAATTTGCGGTATGTAGGCGACACGAAATGAAATGAAATGAAATGGGGTTTAACGTCCTACTGTTCTGCTCCGAACTGGGCTAATGAAGACGGGGTAGGCGACACACACACACACACTCACCCACACAGACAGGGGTGATGGCTATATACGTCCACATTATGAATGTGGACTGTAAAAATTAGATATAAATAAAATGAACTGGTACATTTACAACAAACTACATGTCATCTGGTGATTGATTAGAACTTTATTTAGTTTCTTCTGACTTTATTCAACTAATTCCTAATATACTAATTGATTCATTTTCAAATAATTAATGAATTATGGGATTTTGATGGTTTATCTCGACTTGTGGGGGATATTATCGTCACTATCTATTAATTAATCTAAAATACCATCAATGGACTTGTAAAATGTACATCATTTTTAATATGCTATATAACTAAGTTAGGGTGAAAGAGCTAAAACTATACATTAATTTCTCAAATGCCCACCTACGTCACAGACTAAGTTCATTCATTAACTTGTTGAATGAAAAGTAATATTTGCATATCTATTTTTAGAAAACTAACCAGAGCCAGTTTGTAGATATTTTCTCATTGGCCTCCTCTTCTTCCATATTCCCTTGACGCACCTGCAGTTCAATTTCAACCTTGCGACTCTAAAAAAAAAAAGAGGTTTCAATAGACAATAATAAGAAGATCTAAATATGAATTCTGGTATACAAGAAATTGTTGAAAATTCAAAAATCTTTTATTGCAGTTGATAATGAAAAAAACTTTAATATGTTTACTATCAGACAGATTTCTTATGTAAGGGACAGGTAAAAAAATCTTAGTGTTTCTCTTATTTATGATCAAATGAACAATAACAACACATTTTCCAACAAGTATACAGGCTGATAATGATGAAATAAGACTGGTTTTTATTTTTCCTGATTTCATAATAGATGAATAGAGTTCATTTATTTATAGAAATTATCTTTTTTCCCCTTTTCCTCAGCTTTTGTTTGGAAATTTTCTTGATTTCATTTCTAGAATTGAAAACGGGTCATTTCATGTCAAGTGGGTCAATTCAGAAATCTTGGAAATTGCCCCCCTCGAAAAAATCTGAAAAAAATACATGTACCTGGTAAAAAGTAGGAAAGGGCAAAATATGAATCAATCATTTACTTGAGTTTCAGATATCTTATTTTTACCTTTCTAGTGAAGATATGCAGCTCAAATCTGGCAGTCTTAAAGAACTTTTTGTGTAGATTATGAATCAGATTACAGGTGAGTGTTTGCCCTGTTTTGGTGAATATTAATGATTTTGAGGCAGAACATTCAGGAGGAATTAAACAGACTTGAATTAGGAAAATCACCTAAGAAAATTATGTCACAACCAACAGATCTTTTTTCAGCAAATCACTGCAACATGTTGGGATTTCGTTGTAAAGATTAAGATCATTGGAATGTTCAAACAAATGTTATAAGCAAGAAATGGCATAGATTTAACAGTCAATGGTGAGTGAAATACTAGTCAATGATAGCATGTGTTAGCATGTTCTTCTAAATGGTAACTAAAAGAGCATATGTATATGGTCATACATCTTCAAGTATCAGCCACCAATAAAGTATAAAGCCCATAAATATCAGCCTTGTACACAAGTTACAACGTTAATGGAAATAAAATTAATAATTATGACAAAGATGATGAGAGGATTCTATAACTCTCAGTTAAACATCAATAATACATGTTTCAATAATAATTTATTGCTGGTAATAAAATACAACTTATCCTTTACCTCTATGACCGCCGAATATAATCGATCTACAAATGAAGTCCAAGCTTGTGGTAATAACATGCATCTATGCCATTCCGACGGTTGAATTGTAACCTACAATAATGAAAGAAACATATAACTAATATTTGTTTGATTTATTATAAGTCCTATGAGATTTCGAAAGTATACAATTATATGACCTAAAAACAAGAGGCCGATTTTATTATATATCATATATAACCACAATTATTTCTTGTATATCTCTGGGGAATATTTTATATATACCACAAATATACTTGTTTTCATTATTTTTTATTAAGGCTATGGAGATTATTCAAGACAAATAAAGTTAATTTACATCCCATGCCGACTGCTAAAAACTTCACTGGTACACTATTTTTTGTACTTGTCTCTTGGTCTATATGTCTAAATATAACCTTACATGGTATTAGAATGTAGCCACAGATTTGCAGTCAATGCTGCCAATCAGTAGACTGTGTTTTTAAGAGTAACAAAAACTTTCCAAAATTCTGATTGATGTCCAGTCAAATGACGCGACTTGACAATAAAGCAATGGCAAAAATAGTTTTACAGGTATTTAAGCAGTCTATAAAGACTATGGTGGAAGCATTAACCATACAATAAAAAATGTGAACTAGCATGAACTACAGAAAAAAACCATGAACTAGCATTAACCAATGTAACCAGAAATGTGAACTAGCATAAACACAGAACAAAAAGTTATTAACTGACTTGTTAATGTGTAATATAATGTGGTACAATATTGACTACACTGTGCAATATGATCGACCAGGATTGATAATTTAGGGAGCTTGGTGAATACACCAGATGGAAATAGTGTATTTTTTTTTTATTTTTTTTTTTTAAATGTACCCTTTTTAAAATGCGTTCCAAGACAAAAACATGCTTTGCAAGGATTATACAACACTATCAACAGTGGATAATAGAATCCATATTATACTATTCAAAAAAAGTAGGGGATATTTGATTTTTAAGTGTTATTAAAGTCACCTAATGAAACTGACGAAGAAACAAATGACAAAATGAAATGAAGTTCACATTCATCGATTTATTCCAAATGATCGTTAGACTAAGTAAGGCACAGACTGACCATTATAAGGGTAAAATGATAGCCGGGGTCAAACAGCAAAGTTACCACAGCATCACAACCAAGTCAGTAACGGGTAAATCCTCCTCTTTTGCCAAACAAGCATTGATCCGACGTGGCATACTCCTAATGAGACGTCTAAGGTCATTTTGGTCCAGATTGTCCCATTCCTGTTGCAACGCAGCAGCAAGTTCTTGGACATTGGCAGGACGTTGTTGACGTTGACGTAACCTCTGTCCAAGCATGTCCCAGACATGCTCGATGGGGGAGAGGTCGGGACTCAGTGCTGGCCAAGGTAATGTGGTGATGTTCTGTTGTTGGAGGTAACCTGTAACGATCCTGGCCCTGTGACATCTTGCGTTGTCATCCTGGAAGATGAAACGGCGGCCATGACGTCGTGCGAACGGCACAACATGGACTGCCAAGGTGTTGTCCCGGTAGTACTGGCCTGTAACACGCCCTGCAACAACATGTAAAGCCGTTCTTCCAGCAACAGTGATGCCTCCCCACACCATAACAGAACCACCCCCAAATCGATCATGTCTGATGACGTTAACGTCTTGGAAGCGCTCGTTTCGACGACGCCACACCCTCCTACGTCTGTCCAAAAAATCAACAGTGAACCTTGACTCATCTGAAAACATCACATTGCTCCAGCGTCGATTATCCCAGTGTTGACGATCCCTACACCAACGACGTCTTGCCTGAATGTGATGATCTCTCAAACAAGGGATCACGCGATGACGTCGGGCGCGAAGGTGACCCCTATGCAGTCGATTCCGAATCGTCTGGCCACTCACTCTCACACCAGTGTCTGTTTGAAGACGAGCGCTGATCTGATTTGCTGTGATGACACGATTTCTCAAGGCCAAGGTACGGATAAATCGATCCTGGGCTTGAGTTGTCGCCCTTGGTCGACCTGAGCGTGGTCTGTCCTGTACAGATTGTGTATCATGGTATCTGGACCATAGCCTGCTTATGACAGACTGAGAAACATTCATCGTCCGCGCCACAACCGCCTGTGTTGTGCCGATCTGTAGCATGCCAAGGGCACGTAACCTTTCATTTTGGGTAAGCCGACGCATATCAAAATTTGTTTTCTGGTCACTAAAACAATTAAACTGATGTTTCCACCCTGGAATTCAATGCCACAATGACTGTAACATTCAAAGTCAGAGTCGTGCAAATCTTGGGTTGGACCCCCATGATGATCCCAAGCATCACCTGCATTCCATGCGGTAGCTATTGGTGCGTTTGGGCATCACATGTAACTGGAAATGTTTCTTCTGTTAGGTTCTATAGTGACTTTTTTCGTAGTCATTTGCATATTTTAGTATTATGCCCCCAAAATCAAATATCCCCTACTTTTTTTGAATAGTATATTTCATAAAATTTTAATCATCAATACAATATCTGACAGGAAGTAATTATAAAGTGAGACATAAATACCTCATGTAAAAGTGTTTCAAACATTTGTTGATAATTTTTGCCATGACTGATGACATAGTGTCTACGTGGACGACCATCTCGACCTACTTCTATAGATGGATCATAACAGAATAACAACCCAGCTGAAAAACACAAGTATTATCTAAAGTTTCAATCAGATTAAATACAGTATCTAAAACTTTAAACTTTTAAACAATTTGTAGTACACTACTCACCATATTATGACTATTTGTATTTGAAAAAAAAAAAGGTGTGACAAATTTCAACCAGAATTCCATATTTAGGGCAGGAGGGGTGGGGGTATGTATTACTTCCATAAATATACCTGCTAAACTTGGACGTAATCCTGGTTGTCGGGTCTTCTCGTATTGTGTTAATATAAATGCTGGTATAGAACTAATAGCTTTGCCTTGGTTAGATACAACTGTTTGTCTACGAGTTGAAGAATGATATATACCACGAGGTAAATCATCTACTTCTCTACCTATTATTCCAGATAAAAACACTCCAAAATCTGAAATATAGGAAACTTTTAACATGTAAATTGTTTCGATAGGAATCTTTACCTACTAAACGTAAGTCAGTGTTTAAAAAATTCTGTCATGTTCACTATGATCTTGTCCTTAAGTATAAAAAGTTCAGCTCTTATTATTGGCCAAAAAGTAGGTGTGCAAATTTTTATGGACCTTTGTTAGTGATTTTTCTGAGAAAACTATTGACAGCCAATCCTAACATGTCTAAGTTCATTTTATTTTCAATATTTGTTATCAATTTATATAACATCTATTATTAAGTTACCTTCTAAAATGTCTGGATTTAGACTTTTTAAGATATTCAAATAACAAACAGAAGGTACAGGTATATGAAAATATGGTTCTGTGTCTTGTTCATGGTCTTTGGCTTTTTTCTCTATATCTTTTCTAATTTCTTTTGTTACCTGTAAATATAAATATAAATGAAATGGGTTTTAATTTCTTTCTTATCTGCACCAACCGGGCTAGTGAAGATGGCCATATGCCCTGCAATATGCACTGCAGGTATGGTCTACCCTTATTTTCCAACAAGGGATCTTTACTTTGTTATGAATGGCATATATGGAACCTCAGCTCATTGCAACACTGACAAAGTGAAGCCAGGCTGCCAAACCCATTGGAACTTTCTTGGCCAAAACTAGGATGAAGCCCAGACCTGTTTAATTTGCCAGTGTCATCTTCACTGAGACACTGTGACTCCCAAATACATCTAGTGTTTGTGATATAATTATCACTAACGTTCTAGGGAAAAGAACAAAATAGGGTCATAGAGTGCAAAAAGTTGAGACACTCTCCTTTCTAGAACACCTGATAGCAGTTTCCAGTTGAATACTTCAATTCCACAGGAACATTATGCTTCATATTATGGTGACTATACACCTGTATTTCATTTTGCATTAAGCAGACCAATGTTCTTCTGAAATCGGTTCACATACAATATCATATCATGTTTTATTAACGCAGTCGGTCGCCAAAGTCACACTTTGTTATAAAAAAAATGAGAGTGACAATTAAAATTTCATGTTGGGCAATAAATAAAGTTTAGGGTACTTGCAATTCTTTTTGAGAGATTGAAAAGAAATCTTAAAATTCTAATCGTATTTATCGTTGATCGACCATTACATTGAATGTCAATCACAATCACGTTACGACAGACTATAATTCAATCAACTTGCTGATGATGCAGATCGTGTCAATGAGTAATACTAAAAAATTGTCTTGATTTAATGATTAGTTAATTGATAATTGCCAATGATATATATATAGAGAGAGAGACATGGGGTTTAACGGCCACTCGTCACAGACTGGGTTATTTCAGGACTAACATATGGTTTAATTTTTTTTCAATAATTCGCTTGCACGTAGGGGTCTTTAGCAGTGGGAGGAAACCGGAGGACCTGGAGAAAACCCATGTACAACCGGGGATTCGAAACCACGCCACTTGACTCAATGACAGACCTTATGATACAGCGTGCACGTGCTAACCATTCGGCCATCCAATCCCCCCAATGATATATAGAAAGTATATCTCAAGTTATTATTTACTGTTTACTCCTAATAATTAATCCAATCGGGGATTATTTGATGTTTCATTTTATCTTAAACCAGCGTTTTTTTGTACAATCAGGGGCCATAATCCAAGAAGTTATGGTCTGAAATGCACAAATATCGAAAGGGATTGAGATATTTGTGATATAATGTAACATTTTAAGTTTCATCAAAATCGACTAAAAATTGTGACTTCTAGAGGGTCCACAACCTTGGTATTACATACTTTTACACTATTTGCATACACAGCGCAGCCATTTTGTCAAGCAGTTTTGTTCGATTTTCACGAAATTAGAACTCAACCGTCATTAGGGTGTAACAGTGATACATTTAAATGTTTTTTAAAATCGGATAATAATTATGACCTCTTAGAGGGTCCACAAGCTAAAAATGTGATTTTTCATACAATTCAGGAAGTCAGGTCTGATATGCGCAAATATCAAAAGGAATCAAGTTCTTTTGATTATAATCATACATTTCAAGTTTCATCAAAATCAGACAAAAATTATGACTTCTAAGAGTGTCCACAACCTTGGTATTACATACTTTTACACTATTTGCGTACAAGGAGCGGCCATTTTGTCTAGCACTTTGGGTCAGATTCTTTTTTTTTTTACGAAATTTGAACTCGACCTTCATTGATGTGTAAAGGCGATATATTTAAACGTTTTTTAAAACTGAATATAAATTGTGACTTATAGTGGGTCCACAAGCTAAAAATGCAATTTTTCGATCAATAAGGGGCCATAATCTATGAAGTTACGTTCGAATGTGCAATTATCGAAAGGAACCAAGATCTTTGTGATATAAACATAAATTCAAAGTTTCATCAAAATTGTGGACTCTAGATGGTCCACAACCTTGATATACCATATTTTTTACACTATTTAATGTAAATAATGAAAATATATTGTTCAAAAATACTAAAAGTATTTCATTTCAAAACAGGGCTAATGTATTATATATAAAGAAGGATATTGTAAGTTGTTGTGTTTTGTGTACTGGTAATTGTTTTATAATAGTCCACCTAAGAAAAAACATTGTTCTTTCTTTTCATACATTTTTGGCAGATAAAAATATAGCAGTTGGCGGCAAAAAAATATATGAATATTTTTTTATATAAAAATTGAAAGCCAGTGTGAACCCTGTATGAGAAAATATGATTTCATGTTAATGGTTTTAATGGAATCCCTTAACTATCATAAATCATACCCCAACTTACATTATACGGTAAATGATCTAAATAAAAGTTGTCTAAACTGTAGGAAGCTAAAGCTTGATAAGATGAACCCACAATAATTGGGTTGGTATCTTGACAATACACCCACAACTTCTCCAAGATATTCTTCATGAATTGCTAAATTTTATACAACAGAAACAAGGAAGCAGAATGAAAAACAAAAAAAGAATTATGTAGATATGTCAATGCCGGAACTTGCCAATTTTATAAGTTTGTTTGAAATTAGCTTTAGATTGAAGAAAAATAAATCAATCTTTAAAAGAGAATTTATTTAATTTGTAAGTTGTTTTCTTTAGAAATGAAGAAATGTAATGTTCACATTAAAGGAGGAGTCTCAGATATATTTGATGGAATGAACTTTTTAATTCTGTGTGAAAGACCTATAGAAACTATTAATCTTGTCCTTTTCAAATACTATATACTTGACAAAGTTATAGTGCTACATTATCGTTGCAATTACAAAGTCAATCATACAATTGAACAATGAAATTCTTCAACAAATCATTTCCGAAACTTTGGAATAAGATAAGCAGGCTATTTGTTCATGTATTGGTATTTGATATTCTTCCTTAAGTCCACTTTCATTTATGGTGTCTAACAATATCTAAGACTGCTCCCTGAACTCTATATGGGGTATATATTCATATGAAGTATATGTTCATCATATGAAGTATAATTATGTTCATCATATGAAGTATAATTATGTTCATCATATGAAGTATAATTATGTTCATATGATGGTCATCATATACATAAGCTTATGTAAGATATTAAATAATGGAATAAACTATCATACATCATACTCTGGTGTATTCACATATAAACTGGGTACAAGTCCAAACAAATCACACATTTTTTCTATTATGGCTGGCCTGTAACAGATAAAAGTTAGATTTTATATAAATTATAAAACAAAGTTCACAAAACCCCACAAAATCTTAATCAATTGTTTGATTGACAGTTCATGGGTTGTTTAACATAAAATGTACAATTCACATTTATCTTAATGGATGATCCTTGAATGATGATTTCACATGTTTTGCATCTAGGGTCATAGCATTTCGTTACTGCTGGTACCGATGCGACTAAATCATATTTCGAAGATGTTATTAATCTAGCTAAGTTGGAAGGTTGCTTTAGACTATTGATGACACTTGTCTTTCTCAATATTTTTTCCACCTCAGGGCTATTTTTAAGGATATGGGTGTAATTGTCAATAATGGATTTCCCATTTTCCTGAGATGGATTAAATGTAGCAACTAAAGCAACATTCCTTTTATTTGAGATCGTATGGAGTGTTAATACACTTTGATCGAGTGTTAATACTCTTTGGTTTGCATTATCTATTAATATATCTGGATATTTTTGTTTTAAGAGGAATCCTCTTCAGACATTTATTACCTAATATTATATATAATCCATTGTCATGGAAATCTATAGTTCTAAGAATGTATACATTATTAATATCTGAAGACGCCTATAGAGGGCAGACAGCTAGATTATATGATTTAATGTATGTCAGAATGAAGTAAAGTGGAGAATTTTTTACCTGGGACCATTTTTTATTTATTTATGCATTTATCTAATGAAGGGTTTATAAAGGTTTGTAATACCCTTATAGCTGCATACTATTACGTTTATAGCCAGATTATAGAATTGGTCTATTGGCATTTATTTCAACTGTTTACTTCTATAAACTGAAATCGTACCAGGAAGACAAAGTAACAAGCTTCCTGGTATGTATTATTTATCTAAAAACCTTTTATTATATTTTACTCGTCATCCGTAATCCATTATTCTACTTGCGCGTAAAAATGCATGGCTTGTGTATAATTATTTATACGGTACACATTATACCCACTGAAGATGCTTATTAAAGTTCCGACAGATAGCTTATAATTTGATATATATCCATATATCAGAACAAAGAAGCAAAAGTGGTTAATCTTTTAACTGTACAAACTTTTTTTTTAAAAATGTATTTTAGTACATAAAATACAAAAAGGTACAACTCTCAGTAAATACATGTATATAAATAAAAAAATTTTAAGAAAGACATTGACAACTAATTTCGTGGTTAGTGCTTTCTGTTTGAATATCATCAGGCCAATATTGTTAATAATTATAACAAATATGTAAAACAATTACATAATGTCAAATATATTTAAAGGTTAGACATATTTATCATCAATCTGCTCAAGATACAGATCTGAATTGATTTTTTTTTTTATACTTTCAATGGCCTCCACTCTATACAGATCAGACTGGCACACCAGGGAGATGATTTCGGAGCCCATACATTGGAACTGAATGACATGTATTATATTCAACTGGTTTTTGTTTTTGTTTTCTGTTGCTCTATAGATTTTTTCCGATGATTGCATGCATACCTCAAATATAGCTGGACTAAAACATACCATTACATTGGTTAATCTTCCACATCAAAGACAACGAAATTTATTTAAAATTATAATTTTGTTGAAAAAACCCATGAAATTTGCACTATTAAATTTGTTTGAAAAAGATTGAAATGTGGTTTAATGCCTCATTTACACAATACTATAACCATTTTACAAGCTTATAAATAATTTATTATGGTTCAATCTGTAATGCTAGATCTATATGGAGAGAGAAATTTGCCTGGAGATTAGTGTTTCCACCTGCCCTTCTTTGAAAGCTCATCAAAATACAAGTCTCTAACCTGGTGTCTGTTGATAATTTAACGGCTAATAGAGACCACGCTGACTTAATATCTATAACCTAAAAAATAAAAATATGGACTGCTAAGTAATCTAGCCTTTTCGTAAAAAAATGAAAAAACGGCAATGATCAAAGCGTGATTATTAAAGCTGATCAACGGCTAATTCCAAAGTTATTGTAGTATATGTGAAAAGAAATCATAAGGTTCTTTGATATCAAATGCAATTTCACCTAAAGGACATAAAAGGCATACAGTATTTATTTGTTAAACCTTGTCTCTTGTTAATTTTCTTATTATTAAATTTGTTAAGAAATGAACTATGCTAGATGACGACAGTAATGAAAGATGTCTCAATGTTTTTATACACATGTTCAAAGTGTATATTTCTTAACATGCATCTTCGAATTGGTATCATTATGACTGCATTATGATATTTTTATGAATCCCAACAAATATATTTAGTTTGAATCAATAAATGAGCTGTATTTACGGCACGTTTCAACACAGACATTGATCTTTTTTGCATTGAAAGAGGTAGAGTTAGCACTCACCCCTCCCTCAGAGTGTGTGTTTTATATGTGTTTTTTTATGGTAAAGAGACACCAGTTAATTTTCAAGAAAATAGAAACTTCTACAACTGTACAATGTGTAATAACAGTGGTATTTTCCTTACCTCAGCTTCACACATCATATACAAAGCTTCTAGAGCTAAAGCTGCAGCTGGTGCCATATGAATATCAGAACATTTATTTAGTATATCTGACACAGGTGATAACAAGTCTTCCCCATGTACCTCAGGCCTAAAGAAAATGATATACATGTACTTATATTGAGCAGCCCCAGATATCAACAATCATCTGTGTCATACTCAAAAATACAACAAACGCTTACTACTTAGTTTTTAAGAATAAAACTTAGATTTTAGTAAACATTTACATTCTAGTGAACTTAAATTTGAGTAAACACTTCCACTTAAGTAAACATAGATTTGAGTAAACACTTCCACTTAAGTGAACTTAGATTTAAGTAAACACTTACACTTATGTGAACTTAGGTATTGGAAAACACTTATACTTATGTGAAAGACTGAATTTGAATCCTGGACCCAGGTCTTAATGAATGGATCTTGAAATTAAAGTGAATCCACACCCAAACCCTTTAGCCATCGGTGCTAACATACATATCGATTTATTTAATTGCTGTGATTAAACAGAATTTTGATAGGCTAATAATAGATTCCAAAGAGATATTCTGGAATGTCATGTACACACGACTTGTTGCTCTTTTTCTGATTCAATGAACTAGACAAAATTATCTAATCAGTTCTTCAAGGTATCCTCCACAACCAGTTGCCAAATCAATATTCGTCACAATAACTACATCTATATATCATAAGACGAATGTTGTCTTACCTCATTTGCTATTCTTAAATAAAACAAGCCGAAATACCAAAATAAATAGATGACACATATTAATTAATCAAACATTTATTTTTTTCAAGCAATCAAACTGATTATCAACTATACACTAAGTTTCATCACTCTCTATCAGATAGAATCAAAGTTATCTTGTCCCAAAGCATCGACGAATGAAATCGCTTAGCTCAGCTTGGCTTTAGCTCAAAATGTTGAACAATAAACTCAGTCAAGACATTCACCTAATGAACATCTACATCAATTAAAAGCAGAGTTGTTACGTTCCAAAGTCTTGACCAATCAAATTGCTTATCTCTCCTTAGCCTAAGCAGAAAATTCACATCATCGAACTTAGTCAAGGTAATGATATAATGAATCTATACTCAACTCTCACTTAATTATAACCAAAGTTATCGTGCCCCAAAGCATCAACAGATCAGATTGCTTAGCTCTGCTTACAGTAAGTAGACAATGTTTATCATCGAACTCAATCAAAGCATTCACCTAAAGAATTCCTACACCAAGTTTGAACATTCTGCCTCAATTAGAAAAAGAGTTATTGTGTTTCAAAGCCTTGACCAATAAAATTGCTTATCTCTCTGCTTACCCTGAACAGAAAATGCTCATTATCGAACTTAGTCACGGTAATGATGTGATAAAACTATACACCAAGTGTCCTTTCACTTAATTAGAACTAAAGTTATTGTGTCCCAATGATCAACCAATCAAATTGCTTATCTCTGCTTACCCTAAGCAGAAAACTCTCATCTCTGAACTCCATCAAGCCTTTGACCTAATAAACACCTATGCCAAGTGTGAACATTTTAGCTCAATTAGAATGAGAGTTACTGTGTTCCAAAGTCTCGACCAATCAAATTGCTTATCGCTCTGCTTACCCTTAGCAGAAAATGCTCGTTATCGAACTTAGTCAAGGTATTGATGTAATGAAACTATCACCAAATTTCATCAATCTCGCTTAATAAGTTATCATGTCCCAAAGCACCAACCAATCAAATTGCTTATCTCTGCTTACCCTAAGCAGAAAATGCTCATCTTCGAATTCCATCAAGGCATTGACCTAAAAAAAAAACTACACCAAGTTTGAACATATTAGCTCAATTAGAAGGAGAGCTATTGTGTCCCAAAATGTGTGACAGACAGACAGATGAACCCATTTTAAAAGTCCCCGGTCTATATATCTATTTAAGAATGTAGAATTTACCGTAATTGACAGACATGCCGTATAGCAGATGCTTGAGCGATTATGACATCATCTGAATGTAAACAAGTGTTTGACTTGTCTGTGAGTAACTTCATTAAATGTGGGAAGCATCTGTCTTGAAGTTGCCAAAGTTGTGTCAATAATCGTATAGCCACTGCACGTAACTTAGTTGAGTTGCCAATCATCAGAATGGTCTTCAATATAGGTCCAATACACACCTAAATGTACAGAATAATTAGAGACAAATTAAACTTAAATACAACAAAATATCGTACATAATTCTTACATTCATTCATGATTCCTGTAGTGGTACTGAACAATTCCAAAGCTGTTTTAGGTGGTAAAGATTTCAACTAATCTAGCCTAGCTGCGGTCTGGAAATTAGAAAACTCTTGTCAGGGATACTCTACCACTACAAATGTCTGACAATTACATAGCTCTGTCATGGGTAACCCACCACTAGAAATGTCTGTTAGAGTGTTTTTGTAACACCTGAAGAT
Source organism: Patella vulgata (assembly GCF_932274485.2). Lineage (NCBI taxonomy): Eukaryota > Metazoa > Mollusca > Gastropoda > Patellidae > Patella > Patella vulgata. The sequence continues at coordinate 47,109,485 of NC_065882.2, read as the reverse complement.
GTACGGTACACTGCTGTGCGATTCTCATGTGGTACACTTTTGAGCTAATCTAGCCTAGTTGGGGTTCATGGCATTTTGGGCCTGGAATACCACACCCACCACCGGAAACCCGGCAGACTTACATTCTGATGATACCAGATATACATGCATTGATAACATATAGGAAAAAATTGGTACACTTTTCAGCTAGGTTGGCTTACATTCTGATGATACCAGATATACATGCATTGATACCATATAGGACTAGGTTAACCCCCTGGGCTCCCGCTCTAATAGTAACCAATGGCTATACGTACCGAAAAGTAATGTCGTCCATCTTATGTGCCCTTTAATGGATTGTCTTGAGAACTATTCATATATATTCCTTATGCCCAAAGGATGACTATTATTATTTTTGGTGCATGCCCCTTCCCCAGGGGCACAGCAGCACCAGAGTTGTAGAGGGTTCACAAACTATTGTGGACGGATGGACAGGGGCGACGACAATATACGTCCACATGAATATGTGGGCGTATAATTAGAACAATACAATGTATATGCAAAAAGTCACTTTAAATAGACAGGTTTGATGAGTATAGGTCAATTAGAATTAAGTTATCTTAAAATCAACGTGAAAAGTCAACAATTTTGATAATAGCCAATAAAACTTCATCACCACACAGATTTCAAGTGCCAATTAGAAATATAAGCCATCAAATACAGAAGATGGACTTTTTCAGAATTTTAACCTCTGTCCCACATGGCCAAAATTGAAGGTGAAAATGGGTATATGTTGTACATTTTCAGTGTGCATTGAATTTAAGACTGAATATTTGGAAAAGTATATATCCCATCAACTTAGAATCTTTTGTTAATTGATATAAGACAAAATGACATTAACTATGCTAATTTTGGAGTTTGTGTATACAATAGTGACTTTGTCAGAGACTGTGGAAATCCTGAAAATAAAAGTGAATAGTTCATTTGTTCCACATTTTGCTACCTGGTGGCGTGAACAATATGCACTGGACAATGAGTGTGATGATAAATTCATAATCTACACTAAATGTTGTCTTAGATTACAAAGTTAGAGAGTCCTATTCCTATTAGAAATGTGAGTTTAAAGCATCCGAAAACCTGAAAAAAAATTACTGTATTTATGATTCGTTTCCGTACCCTAGTTTCAAATGACCATATCTCAGTGAGTTTCGAACCTAAGAGGTAAAATTTTGGATTTCTTAGTTTAAGGCCATATACTATAACATATATTTTTTATAATATTTTGGGAGGGGGTCATGATCCCACCATTGGTCCAGTTGATATGGAATGACCCACACTGCCAGTCTTCATAAGCCAAGTCTGTGCAGAAAAGTTGGTCGCTAAACCCCACTTCATTTCTTATCTTACATCTCTTTATCATAGGTGATGCTTCAATTATCAACTGAATTTTTATAGACATGAAAAAGCCATTAAACAATATACATGTTCTGGTTCTATTAGTAAAGTGCACAGGGATCAACATATATATACATGTACCACAAAAGTGATTAACTAATTCTTTCTTCCAGGCACTGACAATGTCATTGTACTTTTTTTTACAGTGAACATTAAAAAAAAATAACAAAAAAAAAAACTGCCAATCACATTAGCTGACATTAAAGAATGCCATATCTAAACTGTACTTAAATGTACTAATCTCTATCTGCGTCAGATTCATATCCTGCATGTACTCCCTCTCATGTGATATATAAACATATTTCAAAATGAGTTTTGGTTATTATTTGATCCCGTCAAAAAGTTATAAAATCAAAAGACCATTTAGTCCCGAAAGGATAGAAACAAATAATCTGAAGTAAAACAGAACATTTTTAATCAAAATAAAACACGTTGAAAAGTTCTAAGCCTATCTGTGAATGTTTTCTTGAATGGTTGCTGTTGATGGCCTTCCAGCTTAAAATTCTGCAGCCCATTTGCTTACTGTGGAAAAAGAAGGGGCATTATCCCCTAAAGTGGAGACCATGTCGGCATGGACCTGTGTTGGGGTTAGTCCTTTCAGTTGCAGGTAATTGATGACTGCCCTGTAGCCAGTTTTGTCCATTTCTGGAGATGATTTTGATGGGTAGGTTCAAAAGATGGTCTGGTACGAAGACAGTAATAAAACTACAGTTGCCGTTCTTAAGTCTCTGATTCATTCAATGATTGTACTTGTTGGTGGCAAAAATTTGTTTCAACTCAATTGATCTATCCTTTTCAGACTTAGAACTTTTTAGTCAGCCCTTGTATTAACTAAATAAAACAAATTTTGGAGAAGAAACCTTTTGACAATTCATATACCCCACTTCAAAGACAATTAAATCCATAACTGTGTTTTTATTATTAAAGGTCTTGATCATATTTCATAAAACAGGTCATTTCCTATAAGTACCTTGTGTCTAGCCATGGCTGGTATGTGGTCCAATATTATCAATCTCATCTCTGCATCCTTCTCTTTACCGATCTGATACAGCAACAATGGTAAAAAGTTGGCAGACTGAAATATAGACAATGTATCGTATAGCAATTTAACCACAGAATAATACCGCATAAAACTATAAATAAATCAGATATTATCCGAATTAAAATAATATAAAATCTAATATAAACAGGGTAGGTGTTTTTATTAAGTGTCATATAACGGTAGTATAAATAATGAACATATAATAAGTGTATTACAAGTACCTGAGTATTATCTTTCTTGGCAATTTCCACCAACAGTGTAAGACTTAACTGTATGCATGTCTGATCGCTGGATGTCACTATCAGTGCACATACCATATTTGATAGTGTTAAAGGTACAGATTTAAGGTTAGTTAAATAATCTTTCACATTCTGAAGCCAATCAACAGCAGCTTTTACATCTTTAGTAAAATCATGTGCAAGATTAACATACATATTATAAACTCTACTGTCACCATTTAAATACTGACAAGGTACCTGGAAATATAGAAATTCATCCAAAAAGTTGACTACTCAAATGTTCGTACAAAACCGAATTAATTACAGGACATGAATTAAGGTATTTTGTATTACTAGATATAGTATATAATTACTTCCTTAAAAAGTGCAGGACTGAGAACATGGCAAGGAGAAGCATCTAATCGATCGGATGGGGCAAACAAACCAAGGTCCAGTGTACACCTTGGGCGTGCACGTAAAATAACCCTTGACAGTTGGAATTCAATTGCTGACAAGGAAAAAGTCTCCTCTCAACCCACCCGAACAAAACAAAGCTAACCGATAGGGGTTGGTACAAAAGTCTGAATTTTGTGTAATTCCATAATTTATTTTTTACTGAATTTTGGCTTTGTTGATTTTAAAGGGACAATAAAACTCTTGCTGGCTTGACAGCTCCAGAAAATAAAAAATAGCCTTATTCTAAGTACTAGATGTGTAAGTGTCTTACCTGTTGTGTAAATTATCTATTAAATCCTATTTTACTTGTCCAGAGCGTTCAAAAATATTTTTAAATCCAAGTCACATTTGAAAAGCTTTACGTCAGGCTTTTCAAATCATTTAGTTGAATTTTTCCAGTTTTTTTAAATTAGGTGTGTTAAGATGAAATTTGTATCATCAATTGGAATATTGTAAAATAGTACAATTTGTTGACCAGAATAAAGATTGGGACATATTATTCAGTTACAACAAGAGTGGTATTGAGCCTTTAAACCAATTAAAATTCCATAAAATTATTCATTGTAACATTTGATGTGGTCGGCAGGGGGCGTGTATTACGTCGGTAATACTCTCAAAAGCGGATGTTGATTATTATTATCATTAGAATTTTAATGTTGGAAGATAAACAGACTATCAAAGTGTACAACCACTATCAAATCTCACTTGAAATGAGTATGTGCATCATAGGTTTAATAATACAAATAAACAGACACTTTGTTTAAATTTGTGAGGTTCAAATCAACTATATTCAGTCTAAAATATGAATTATGAAACCAACAATTTCTTAACATTATCTTAAACATTGACAGAAACAATCTGCATAATTGTCAAGAAAACCTGAATCTATCACATAACTTCCAATAATCTTGTTTGATATTAAACAGATAATAGTCATTTTTTCATTTATAGTTTAAATCGACACAACAACATGTATAATATACAACAAAGTTATTATCAGAAAACCTTTTCTGTTCAACATATTTCATATTATGAAAAGACCTCCCAAAATTATGGTAATTGTTTTTAAATTTCATTTCCAAATTTGAATGTGATGGGAAATGTGCATTTATGACATTAAACCAATTTATATAGGCAAAAATAAGAATCAATCATCAGCATCCCACACATTTGGACATGTTTTGGAAGATACATAAAATGTTCTTCATCAATCTCAGTCAATGCATTCTCCTAATATTAAACACCCAAACCAAGTTTGAGCATTCCAGCTTATAATTGGACGAAGCAGAATCATTGTGTTCTAATAACAGACAGGCCTTCAGATACACAGACTAACAAACTCATTTTAATAGTCCCCTTTAAAACATAAATTGTTTATGCCAGAAAGCTATGGGGTAGACTCTTTGGTTCACTTACACCAGAAGTCCCCGAACTATGTCAATGTTTGTTAACACATGTATATATACATAATAGAGTTAACGATTGACTTGAGACAGTTTCTGAACATCTAAATAAGATGAGAATATATTATATTTTGATAGAGATAAATGGAATGATTTATGACTGATAATGTCTACTTGTCTGATGAGCAACCATCAAGTATATATATGGCTATAGTCACTGCCATCAGTGATATCTACCTATATATGGCATTAGAAATCATCGTAACATTTGGGGTTTATGGATGTCCAGCTATTACAGTCAGAGAAATAATGTGATCTATAAACCAAGTAATAACCACAGCCACAGATTAGGTACAATACTTGTATCCATAAAATCTTAGTATACTGCAATGTATCCATGAAAGTATGAATGAATAACATGGGGTTGAACGTCCAAATGAAGAAAGGAATTCATGAAAGAGAACTAATGAATTCTACAATCTATATTTTGCCTAGTTTTATAATATCTGAAATAAGGAAATTAGTAAAAATCAATATGAAGCAATACCTCATGACCTTCTGGGATATTTTGTACTGGTAGTTCCACAATCAATGTTAAAACATTTGATGCCAAGTTTTGAATATGATTTGAGTTGCTTTGTTCTGTAGGTGATGACAATAGCTGTAATACTGGTAGTACTAACATTCCTCTAACAATATAACAAATATCTTTCTCTATGATTGTTTTACCTGAAGAAAGAAAAATATACATAAACCAGAAATTTAATTCATACAATTATGAACGAGCAGTTATCAAGCAGATCAATCTCGTCTTTATCACAAAGTCAGACAGCCATTCCAATCAAAAGTACACCAACAGATTGATATAGGTGACACCAATATACCAGGTTCAAACTTTAATGCACCTCCTAAGAACTCAGCATTCCTCTTGAATAAGAAAAGTTCAAGGATTATCAGTGGTAACTTCAGTATTTTCAATAAAATATATCAAACCCCCTGTTACACTTTGCCAACATGAACAACATCAAAAAGAATAGGTAAAATATTATCTTTCGGAAGAAATCTGCTTGTCACCCATTTTGAATACATAGTGGGTTGTTGAAACTTGATACAAAATTCATCTCATATTTTTGGGCATCCCCAATATTTCAACCAACTGTATATTGTGTGCTGTAAGAGTCCAATTTGATGTTATTAAGAAATTGTGGTACATCTGACAAATTATCATAGTGTTATTACATATTAGAGAATATATTGCATATTTGGTATATATCCATACAACATAAATTAAACTGAGTGACTTTCTTTATGCATCTTCAATCTATAAGGGATAATGACTTTGTAATCTCCTATAACCTAGATAGCAGAAGAATTTACAATCATGATTACTATTCATGTGCCTTTTACACATGCATGTTTTAATAACTATTTATTGAAATTACACATGATTCAGCATTTCTCTTAAAGGGATCCAGGACCTTTAAGATCTTAGTGAACCAACATTGCTTCATTTGGATATTTGTAATTTCCTTCACAAAAGACCATGGTCTTAGAAATAAAAAGAGAGAGAGAAATAGGGTTTCACGTCCACTCGACACAAACTAAGTCATTTCGGGACTAACATATGGTTCAATTTTATTTCAATAATTCACTTGCGCGTAGGAGTCTTTAGCAGTGGGAGGAAACCGGAGGAACCAGAGAAAACCCACGAGGTTGGACAGGCGACCCTACTCCTTGTCACGTACAACCGGGGATTCGAAACCACCCCAGTTGACTCAATGACAGGCTTTATGATATAGTGCGCACGTGCTAACCATTCAGCCATCCACCCCCCCTCCCTAGAAATAAAAGCCTTAAAAACTTGCATTATGATATAAATACCAAGTGATCAAGGAGCCTTGAAGTTTTAACCAAAAGATTTGGTTTGACAACCTAACAGAAGCACCTATATAGTGATTACACATAGGAAATAAAATTCTATTTTATATTTAGTTTTGTTTTTTGGTGACACTTAAAGTAAGAGAATAATGGGTTTAACTTTCACTAACATATGGTACAATTTAAATTCACTTGCGTGTAGGAGGTCATTAGCAATGAGAGGAAACCAGAAAAACTGGAGAAAACCTCAAGTGTGGGATAAAACCATGCCACACAACTCAATGATAGACCTTATGATCTAAGCCACATGCATTACAGCATTCGGCCAAACGCCCCACCTCCTGCCAACATATAATAGATATTCTGACCAGGATGATTTGCCTATGATCCATGACTGCCACCATACATCTATTGATATAAAGTTTCACTCACATAATAAGAATCTACGGTACTTAAAATCATGGAGGTTGGAGAATTAACATTTCTTGACAAATCAAAAATATGATTTACTATTTACTACTAAACAAGTTTGTAGCGGAAATGAAAGAAATGTAAATGGTTGACAACAGAAAGAAAGGAGTCAATAGTTGAATCGTTCAATGGCTGATCCACTTCCATGATGGCTACAACATACATCAAAGTGACATCTGCTAATTACTAGAATACATTGAAGAGATTTACTGGAAGTTGATGTCAAACATTTGTAGTGTAATTGTTACAATGTTATAACTTTTTCTTTCGAGCTTAATTTTTTTGGTCAACATTCTTATGATCCTTGTTTCATTTCCGTACTTTGAACAGACTATACTTAATTCTTTACTTCCCAGTCTATCTCATTTCTAGCCACTTCTACATTTCCTCTAAGGTTACAGTTCAATAGTAAGTAATGTCACTGGACAGAATGTATTTGAAAATGTGTGTCTTACAGCTCTTAATAACCATCAATAAGTGTCTGATCATCTAACATGGCAAAGCCATAAAAACACTTCTAGAAAACGAAAGCATTCAGTATACTTGGTTTTGATCTGAATTTAACTTTGAACTTCTAACACCTATATAATGCCATGGGCTCACCAAAACAAATTACATTATCTTATTATAGAGATTTTTAAGACCAAACTATTCTGATGGTGATCCTTACATCTGAAATACTGGTATCGATTGTATTAGATGTTGTTGTTCTGCAATTAGAATAGATGTAAATATTGTTGAATGAGCAGAATATAAGCAGAACATTAAAAAAAATGATTTGTAACAAGTTTCGTTATTGGTGTGATGGGTTTGTTTATTGCTCCTAAGTTGCTTTCAAATAAATGAAATGATATGGTGTTTAACATCAAATAACTGGACACTTTTCAATGCACCACTGACAATGTGTGCTTTTAAGTAAATGAAATGAAATGAGGTCTAATGTACTTCTTTTCTGCACTAATCAGATAGTCATATGTGTTGCAGTGTGCTAGTATAAGGGTGCTTTCAAGAAACTTGCATGTCTAATACAAAGAATTGAAATGCAGTGAAGTGCAGTAATATATTTTGGATATCTTTTATAATTGTTTCTGTAAAAATCAATTTAAACAGCAACTAGTTGTCGTCATCATCCATAATGAACTCTATCCTACATTAAGTTCCCAGGCTTTATAAACACATAAACTGATTTGCAATAGAGAATTATGAAAGTTATTGTCTTGATCAACCAGCTGAACACTACTACTAAAATCTGTCCTGGAACATGTTTAGAAGCTTTTTTAAGTAAAAATGTAAGAAATGAAATAACCTGTTTTTATGTCATAGCAAGCAGACAACTGGAACACAATAGAATCAACCATACTGCTCAGGGCTCACACTGGCTTTTGATTTTTTTCCGCCAAAATGGATGATAATTTTTATATAAAAAAAAATGTTCATGATGCTTACAATATACCCGTCGTTAACTTTTAGAGCACTTTGGCGACAGTAATATGACATAAATGGCAAATTTTTTTCTCACTCAAGAATCGTCACTTTTCAACTCTTTCTTACGTTTTCAACCAGTTGTGATATTATAATTTGAAATAATGATATTGAATAGGCATGCCTGTATTTTTCCATGATAGATATGAAGCCACTGTAAACGAATTCAGCTATCAAAATATTTAATTCTCTTTGCAAGGAACTGTCCGCCATTTTGTTTACATGTTATCATTTTTTTAAGACGACACGAAACATCAAATAATCACCGCTTGGATTAATCATTAGGAGTAAATTGTGACTTGACACAATTATCAATCAACTAATCATTAATCCAAGACAACTGATAGTATTACTCATTGACGCGATCCGGATTATCGGCCAGTTGATTAATTTATAGTATCCCGCGATCAACCTCAATAATGATTAATCCAGGATAAATACGATTAGAATTTTAAGATTTTTCCACCAGTTCTCAAAAAGAATCGCCAGTACCGCAAAACATTATCGCCAAAATCAAATTTTAATCGCCAATTTCATATTTTTATCGCAAATTGTGACTTTGGCGACCAACAGCATGAGCCCTGATACTGCTAAATAAAATGAATGATTAGTCGTAACAAAATCATTGTATCCCCAAGGTCTTATTTTATGTAATTTGAATAAACCAAATTGTATTGTGGATTTATATTTGAAAGAAAATATTGTTTCAAGTAAAAGGTGTACAAAATAACAAAAGATCATGGATATGTCAAACTGTTTCTGTTGGTAATGTGGAAATGATTGTATAGCTTGCACAAACACTCTCTATTAAAAAGATTGAATGCCATGAAATTAATCTTTTTAATTATCTAAAGTGAAATCAAAGGCATTTACATGTAACAACATAATGATAACAGGCAATACAAAATTCAACCTACATATAAAAATTGGGAGCAAATGCTTTGCTAAATTAACCTTGTAATTATATATTTAATCCTGTTTTTAAGATATCAATGATCAATAACCATCATTGTGTACATTATATGATGGTATTAGGAAGTCTGTAGGTTAAAGAGTTAAACCTACATTCTGATAATTCAATTATTAATTGTAATAGAATACAATAACTTTAATCTATCTTGACCTGACCAGCAATTGTCCCCAAGTAATTAGACCTCAAATCATGTATAATTTCCATCACCTTCATATCATTCATTAATCTATCTTATATCTTATTAAGATAGAATAATGATTCTTAGTCTGTGGAAAGATCCTAGATGTATTAACAACATAATAATTTAATTAGATTTAACCTGCATGTAGATGTGATTAAATGAATACTTACATATAAGTAGAACATTGGCTGTTATATCAGGTCCAATTAACATAAGTAAGTCGGCTAATATAATTAAACAGTTTTCCTTGAAGGGAATCTATAAAATATAAGAGAAAATTAATATGCTAGTAATTAAAATCCGTATTTCTTGAAGTATCATTTGAAATTCTTTAAACCAATGAATGGCTGTACTGAAATGGGTAGACTGACAAAACAAGAGATAATTGTAGTAAAGGAAAGTTTTAGATTCAAGTACGTCTAACAGATTACATTCATTAAGGGGGGCAAATTGAAAATAATCCATTAAAAACTACACAGCCAATGCTTCACACCAAATTTAAAATAAATCAGTTGAAAACTTTGCGTCTATTGAGGACACAAAGTTTTAGAAAAATCGGGTAACTCCTCTCTTAACCCTGGTTTGCCCCACCATATGTGTAAAAAATCTTTTAAAATCTTTAGACTCTATCATGTTAACAACTTTACGGAAAAGGGGTGATAACTTCACACCAGATTTTTAAAAATATAGCCACGCAAATCCTGGAAACATGCCTACACAGCAGTTACATCTAAAAAAAAAAAAAAGACTACAATAGACAGTAGCTTATAAGAAAGGATTACTGAGATGCTGAATCTCCAGGATGGAATGTCGTGGGAAATCGATAGAATTCATCTTCTTACGACCCCAATGCTTCAAACCAAAGTTGAAAAAATATCTGTTAAAAAATGTAGCATCTATCACGTTAATGAGAAGATTTTTGACGGCGTGACAACCGCTGCAATGACGACATATTACACCAACACTGAATGTGAATGTATGAAAATGCTTTGATACTTTGTGGGAATATTCATTAGGATGTTCTTTGAATAATTTAAAACTTTTAAAATAGAATTGCTCATTCGTTCACAATGGCATTGAAACTGCAGTTGTTGCTCTCTACTTCACTCGGTAACAGATCTCCTGTATTTGCATCATATCCAGAACTTGCATTGAAAGGTTACTGATCAGCCATAGAAAAGATATTTACTTCAAAATCTCTTATGTCAAATCAGTGGATTGCAACATTGTTCTGTAAGTTGAGCTTTAACAATTTCCAGTCTTTGGGACCACAACTCTATTGATACAAAGAATTCACTGCACTAACAGCTGTCCAGAAAAAACTTTAAGATCATTAGATACTTTTGGATTATGGGCTAAAAAAATTAGAAAACCTTACTGATTTGTGCTTTTCCAAAAGGTTCAATATTTCTTGTAACAGACTTGTAATGTTGAGATTTTTCTTCAGGCAGGGATGTAAGAGTGATATGCAGAATGGCAGTAATGGTCCAACCACATTATCTGTTTTAAAGCTTGGTCTACTGCTCATTACATGTAATAATTGTGTTAGGAATTGTAGACATCGTCCCAAATCTTCTGTTGATTTTGTCTGTAGGGTAAAAGAAGCTTTTTTGTTGGTAAATTAAACATTTCATGTTATATACTTTTAAAGGTGAATATATGTTTTCAGGTATAAAACAACTTTCATTGATACACCCAGAATACACAGAATGCAGTATTAGGTAAAAGATATGTGTTTAAAAATAGCATTGTCAAGCCTTCTTTCAAGATGAGAGGCAATAATTCTGCAATAACTGTTTAAGTTTTGCTCTGAATTTCGATTCAGTTTCAAATTCAACCAACTAAATAGGCCTTTTCCCATACCTTGGCAGAAAAAAAAATGTCAAAAACTTTATAACCAGTAAGGAATTTACAAGGTTCAGGCAACAATGGCAATGGCTTGGTAAAAAAAAAATTGAGTAACTCCACAGAATTCCTTCTTAGCACTAGCCAAACGATGGCATTAAGCTTGGAAAAAAACATGGACTGGATTGACAACAATACATGCTTATTATGGGAAACATGTTTTTTTTTTTTACACAATCACTGAGTATTTATTTATGTTCGAGCTTAATCAGATCATCTGTTAATCTACAAAAAGTATTCTAATGTGTCCTCTTGTTAATGTAGATTGTATGTTGTTGTCACACTCTCTGACTCTTGTAATCAATCCAGAGGAAAGTTTGTTTTTTCATTTCAAAGTCACACACCAATTATTTTCAGAGTAATTGACCTTTATTAAAAGCTTGAAATAGGATGTTCAAACTGTCTGGGATTGATTGATTAGTAATAAAAATGAACACTATCAAAAGGGTCCAGCATTATTTATTTTCAGGGTTGTCATCGAAACAATATAATCACTCTACAGGTAAGAACTGTTATAGATTTTCCTTTTTAAAGTTTCAGAGAATCTGGAAAATTTCTTCTGAGCACAGCAAATTGAAGCATTTATTTGGCGACAAATTTTGTAAACAGATCAAACAACCAGGCTGCGGATGGACATGTATTTCATTGCCATGCAACCTATCTTTTATCTGACCAGGTAAAACTATATTATTGACATAACACAGAATAATTAATGAATTACTACAAACTGTCAACTGTCAGAACCTGCTTTGTTCCAACACTGGATCAGTAACTGTACTCAACTGTCAGGGAGCCACTCTGGCTCGGTGAGTAAGGCACTTACTAATTAACCAGGTGGTTCCAAATCGTTCTCAGTGTTTGCTGCTGAGAAAATTCTTCAGGATTTTCCAGTCTGGTTTCTTTCCCTTTGACAGTTGTACAAGATGACAGGCCTAGGAAAGATCAGCGTTTGGTCAATCGGATGGAAATTAAAACTAAGTTCCTGTGTACACATTGCTACACAGAAAAGAACTCAAATTCGAAACAGAGAAGGCGGAAATGCACATGGCCATGCATTATTTCCCTTAATGAACACTACATGGTGTATGGCCATCTTCATTTGCCCAACTGATGCAGAACAGTAGGAAATCAAATTTCTCATCATGTCGTTTTACAATTAGGGTGGTGTGATTCATATTTGCGCCTGCATTAATATTTATATGTTTTTAATTATAAATTTATCTTTCTCAGTAGTTTTATTATACATCCCAAACAATGCCTATATATACTCAGCCAAATTAAAAACTTGACACTGATGAATTTCAACAAATTTTTTTTTCTGGTAAGTCAAATAAATTTTAAAGTGTTTCTAATGATAGTAAGTAGTAAGAAGCCTTTAATTTCATAAAATTGTAAAGTCACATGGATCACGTGACTTTTGAGCATATAAAGATGAAAAACATGTGCAAACACAAACTCGTGAGGTCAATCGATACAAGTTTGCTTAAACTGAACACGCACACGTAACTTGAACTGGAAAAACAAATTAAAATTGTTATTTTCATCTTTGTTAGAAAATGCCGCGCCTTTCTAATGTAGAACGTCTACGTGCTATAGGTAGGCTGGTCAGTCTGTGGTCACTGTTGCAAGAGCCTTTAATTGTTCACGCCAGACAATAATTAATCTTAGAATGAGAGTGCTTCAAACTGGAACTATTGCCGACCGCCCAAGGGCGGGAGCGCCATGTGTGATGTCACTCCAGGAAGATCAAGCAATACGATTACGTCATCTTAGAAACAGATTTGTCCCTGCAACCTCCACAAGTAGAGAGATGTTTGGTGGAAGGGTAACTGCACAAACTGTTCGAAATCGCTTGCAGGCTGCTGGTCTCCAAGCTCAGAGGCCCTATAATGGACCAATATTGACAACTCTTCATCGCCGTAACGGACTTGTGTGGGCCACAAGACACATAAGATTTACTCAAAGACAGTGGAATTCGGTTGTCTTTAGTGACGAATCTCGATTCACTTTGAGATTTGCTGATGGAAGGGCCCGAGTGTACCGCAGACGAGGTGAACGTTACGCTCAAGTATGCGTCAGAGAAGTTGACCGATTTGTTGGCGGCAGCGTCATGGTTTGGGGTTCTTTTTGTACACATGGATGTTCTCTACTTGTTGTTGTCCAAGGGAACTTAAATGCTGTCCAGTACAGGGATCAGATTTTGCAGCCTGTTCTTCCATTTATGCAGAGACATAGGCCTGGACTAACGTTTCAACAAGACAATGCTCGACCCCATACAGCAATTGCTACCCAGAATTTTTTAAGAAATGCCGGTGTCCAAGTCCTGGATTGGCCGTCGCTTAGCCCCTACCTTAATTCCATTGAACACATCTGGGACGAACTGGGTCGATGTGTTCGTCAGCAAGTGAATCCACCACTGACGTTGCAGGACCTTCAACATGCTCTTGCTGAGCAGTGGCGACGTCTTCCTGGGGTAGTGTTTACTAATGTTCTGAGATCCACGAGAAGACGTTGTGTGGCAGAACGAGATGCTAGAGGAGGCCACAACCGTTACTAAACACTTTATTCCGATTGTTCTCTAAATCTGTGAATTTCATTTTGGGGGGTACTGTGACATCACGAACGTTATCAATGTCAAGGAATTTCGGCGAGACGTATTCTTGCTTTCTGTTGATGTCAAGGTCGTCTGTGCACAACTTAACACTAAAATAGTTGCCTTAAACCAAATATTAAAAATCTAGTCCCAAAAATCCCGAGTGTCAAGTTTTTAATTTGGCTGAGTATACTTAAGCTCTCAAGTGTAATTAATTTTTCTAAAATGCAAATGGACTAGGTGGATATCCCAGTCCAAGATTTTCACTGACAATTGAAAAGCAAAAATCCCAAAAGAAATCCCTGTAAGTGATTGGTATGAAAAATGAAAGCCCTGGTATTCTAATGTATTGGATCGTTACAATGAATTACAGAGTGCTGGAACTCCAACGGGTGCTGTTACATTTCGTAAAAAAAATTGTCTGTGCTGTAACATCCCTTACGGCCAAGAATCAAATTGAGAAAATACTAAGCATATCATTAAAAACAAAGTTAGGCCAACCACACCACTTGAACTAGATGCTGCTGTCACCATGATCAATGTTAATTATCATTCTAATCATACTAGTGGAACCTGATGTCCATGTCACCATAGCCCATATTATTTATTATGCTACCATATTAGCTGAACCAAAAGTATATAAGGTAAAATAATGAAATGTGTGTTAATGATTGGTCTGCACACTCCATCCAATTGACATACAAAAATTCAAAAATTAATATCTCACCAATAAGAATCTAGGAGGTAGTTCTGATGAAGTGGCTGCGTAGGTCGTTATATAACGTCCTGGACAACTGCCACTCACTGTTTGTAGGGCGTAATATAACGCCTTGGAGGTATTTTCCCCAACCTATTCTTAGAACATTGTTCGTCACTTGGGGTATCCCTTGGAAATTCCCCCATGATCGCAGCATGTGTAGGACGTTATATTACGTCCTAGACAACTGCCACTCACTGTGTGTAGGGCATAATATAATTCCTTGGAGGTATTTTCCCCAACCTATTCTTAGAACATAGTACATAGTTCTTCGTCACTTAATTAATTACACAATAGGGGGTAGTTAACGTTTTAAAAACGTCACGCTTAACAGGTTAATGCTTGTAACTATAGACAGTGTAAATTATGTACAGTTTACGATGAAGCCCACACTTTTAATAGCTCCGTTACTGGTAAATGCTACCATATTTATTGATTTGCAATTACTACAAATTACAGACAGTATGTTGGAGAAACAAGTTGATAATGTAAAACAAGGTTTAGTAATCATAGATCTATAGGAAATTGTGAAAATGCACACAAACTGTTCATCAACATTTTAAGCAAAATCCATGTAAGGATTTTGGATATAGAGTACAAGCAATTTAAAAAAAATTTCCAGCTCAGGCCACCTCACTAACGGCAAGATTTATCCTGTTGTAACACAAAAGAGGAAACTTGGATAACTAAATTACAAATCATTTTCCCACATCGTCTCAATGATAGATTTAAAAACATTGATTATAATAACCGTGATGAAAATACTTTGATTACAAGAAATTGTTATAAGAAACTTGATCATAATTTTCAAAATAAAAAACATTCTATAAAAAAAATGTTTGAGGCTGTCTCGCTCCTCCAATTTTAGATTAAATCAAAATATGGCTGAACCGTTCTAATCTATTCAATGTCGGAGAAATCGGATGCCATCAAGAGTTGATTATGGCCTGAATCTAATTAATAATTTAGAAAACATTTCAGGCCTAAACAAAGACCTGCAACAGGTAAATTTAGCTCTTGCATAATGTGTGTTTAATGAACGTTTTCTTTCTCAATATTACGATGTTATAATCGATTTGATAAATAGTAAATTTTCACCTACGCATTCAATACAACCTCATAAAGTACGAAATAAAATACCTGGTGTGTTATGTAAAATCCTTTTTACAGATAGGCATATACAAAACATTGGATTGAATAGAATCTTTAGAGACCGATCAATAATTAAATCCATACCAGATACTATTCCTAAAATTTCACCCACAGTCGTATACAAAGTTTTACCTCCAATTCATAATAAAATATTTAACTATCATGAAACTATGGAAAGCTTAATGTACAAGAATTTATTGACAATTACAATAATACAACATGTCAATGTGCCAACCCTCCTTTTAAAGATAAGTTTCGTGACCACATACTGACAGGAAACTTCGATATTGTTGAAGATAAAAATCTTAAAAACTTTTTCTGCTTATTCCTTTGTAGGTAATTGGGGGCCTTTACAAGACAGTTACGCATACATATCAGATTATAATTTTTGTCGTTTGAAGGTTCACAAGGTTCTACAAATTGAAACAAGGGCCTCAACTCTGAAAGTTGTTTATAGAAATTGTTGAAATTTGATGGCTTTTTCGTTTTACTAATTTAAATAATGTATATAAATTTCATACGGATGACCACTTTTGTCATTCAAATGTTCACAAGGTTCACAAAGTAAAACAAGGGGCATAACTCTAGAAATTGTTGATGGAAATTGCTGAAATTTAATAGACCTCTGTTTCACAAATTTAAATGATTTCATACATATCGGATGATAACTTTCATCAATTGAGCATTAACAAGGTTGAACAAAGTGAAACAAGGGCCATAACTCTAGAAGTAATTATTGTAACTTGCTGAAATTCAATAGGCTTCGTGGTTTTACTAAATTAAATAATGCATAAAAATTTCACAAAGATCGGATGAACTTTCGGCGTTGGAGCGTTCACAAGGTTCAATAAAGTGAAAGGAGACATAATAAACGGAAATTGCTGAAATTCAATAGGATTCTTCTTTTTAAAAACTTAAATGGCACATATAAAATTCATACAGATCTGCAGTTAACTTTAGTGGTCAGAGTGTTTACAAAGTGCAATGAAGTGAAACAAGGGCCATAACTCTAAAAGTAATGAACGGAAATTGCTGAAATTCAGTAGTATTCTTCCCTACAAAGATTGGGTGAAAACTTTTGGCGTTAGAGCCTTCACAAGGTTCAATAAAGTGAAAGAAGAGCCATAACTCTAGATGGAATAAATGGAAATGGCTGAAATTCAAAAGGCTTCTTCGTTTCACCAATTTAAATAATGCATATCAATTTCAGAAAGATCGGATGATAACTTTTAGTTCACAAGGTTCAACAAAGTGAAACAAGGGCCATAGTTCTAGACGTAATAAACAGAAATTATTGAAATTAAATAGGATTCTTCATCTCACTAATGTAAACCACATATATTAATTTTAAAATAATCAGATAATAACTTTTGGTGTTGAGCATTCACAAGAATTTGTAGACGACGGACAGGGGCGATGGGAATATACGTCTACATTTCCATGTGGACGTATAAAAAGTTACATAAAAACCTAATCTCAAAACAGGAAATGTGGACGTATAAAAAGTTACATAATAACCTAAAATCTCAAATCAGGAAATGTGTAGTAGCTTGGTCTGATAATTTCGTGCACCTCTAGAATCTTTTGGAGAATGGAAAAACACGGTTTGGTTTCTGATGTCTTGTCAAAGAAAATCAAGTATATAAAACAAAACCCAAGACATCCCCCATCCACGGTTCTAAACAACAATACATCTGCAGCTGAATGCCTTGCTACTCTTCAAGAAAGATTTGTTTTATCGCCTATCGATAAGGCTAGCAACAATATTGCTTTTACCTGTAAAAAATACTATCTTAGGAATATTCTTACTGAAGTTGGAATTTGGTCCAACACCAACAAGCCAACAGTGAGGCTGATGTCCCCCGCCGAAATCCCCAAATAAATAGATGACACATATTAATTAATCGCACATCTATTTTTTTTCAAAAGTATCGAGCAATCAAACTGATTATCAACTATACACTAAGTTTCATCACTCTCTATCAGATAGAATCAAAGTTATCTTGTCTCAAAGCATCGACCAAGGAAATGGCTTATCTCTGCTTAGCTTGATATGTTAATCATTGAACTCAGTCAAGACGAACATCTACATCAAGTTTAAACATTCTACCTCTATTAGAAGCAGAGTTGTTATGTTCCAAAGTCTTGACCAATCAAAATGCTTGTTGCTCCTTACCCTGAGCAGAAAATGCTCAATCTCGACCTAAGTCAAGGTATTGATGTAATGAAACTATACACCAAGTTTCATCGCTCTCACTTAATTGGAACTAAAGTTATCGTGCCCCAAAGCATCAACCAATCAAATTGTTTATCTCTACTTACCCTAAGCAGAAAATGCTCATCTTCACACTCCATCAAGGCATTGAACTAATAAACACCTACACAAAGTTTGAACATTTTAGCTCAATTAGAAGGAGGGTTATTGTGGTCCAAAGTCTCGGCCAATCAAATTGCTTATCGCTCTGCTTACCCTGAGCAGAAAATGCTCATTATCGAACTTAGTCAAGGTATTGATGTAATGAAACTATACACCAAGTTTCATCACCCTCACTTAATTAGAACTAAAGTTATCGTGTCCCAAAGCATCAACCAATCAAATTGCTTATCTCTGCTTACCCTAAGCAGAAAATGCTCATCTTCGAACTCCATCAAGGCATTGACTTAATAAACACCTACACCAAGTTTGAACTTTCTAGGTCAATTAGAAGGAGAGTTATTGTGTCCCAAAAAGTGTGACGGACAGACAGACAGACGGACGAACCCATTTTAATAGTCCCCTGCTTTCTTCGAAAGGCGGGGGACAAAAAAAAGAATTATTAATATCGAAATCAGGTAAAAACAAACAAGTTTGAACATTCTAGCTCAATTAGGAAGAGAGTTATCGTGCCCCAAAGTATCAACCAATCAAATTGCTTATCTCTGCTTACCCTAAGCGGAAAATGCTCATCTTCGAACTCCATCAAGGCATTGACCTAATAAACACATACACCAAGTTTGAACATTCTAGCTCAATTAAAAGTTATCGTGTCCCAAAGCATCAACCAATCAAATTGCTTATCTCTGCTTACCCTAAGCGGAAAATGCTCATCTTCGAACTCCATCAAGGCATTGACCTAATCAACACTTACACCAAGTTTGAACATTCTAGCCCAATTAGGAAGAGAGTTATCGTGTCCCAAAGCATCAACCAATCAAATTGCTTATCTCTGCTTACCCTAAGCAGAAAATGCTCATCTTCGAACTCCATCAAGGCATTGACCTAATAAACACATACACCAAGTTTGAACATTCTAGCTCAATTAGGAAGAGAGTTATTGTGTCCCAAAAAGTGTGACGGACAGACAGACGGACGGACGGACGGACGGACAGACAGACGGACGAACCCATTTTAATAGTCCCCTGCTTTCTTCGAAAGGCGGGGGACAAAAATTACACTTATAAATGCATTACGGATGTAACTAAACTAGATATTTTACATAATCAATATACAGGAGTAGTGATATGAAAGATAATGTTAAAATAGATGCACTACCTTATATTTATTCTATAACTAAATTCCCTAAAAACCCAGTAAAATTCTGGCACATAATGTCATCCAGCAACTGCCAAAAAAAAACATTGGCTAAAACAATAACCGAAGGACTTAAATTATGCCAAACCCAACATGCAATATTTGGTGCAGAACACTTCGCAGTTACACTGGCATTAATAGTTTTTTTCATAATTGATAAAAATAAACCCATCGTAGAAACTTTAGATAATATCAATCAAAAACTTAACGCTAAATCATTGACAATGCCATATTTGAGGTTGGGGATCAGATAATACAGAAAATAATTTCTTTACCAATGGGAACTGACCCCGCCCCATTTATAGCAAATGCATATTTATATAAATATGAATTCTGCTTTCAGGATCATAAACGAAAAATAGATTACAAAGTAGCTAAAAGTCTAAACTATACCTTCCGATACATTGATGACATAATACCTATCAATGATAACGGAACTTTCAACAAATAAAAAAGTAAAATATATCCCCCAGAACTAATGTTAAATAAAGAAAATTCTGGCACTATAAATGCATCTGTTCGAGACCTGGATATTAATATAATTAACAGTAAATTTAATGTCGGTATTTTCGACAAAACAGACAAATATATATAGCCTTTAAGTAGTAAAATACACATCAATTTATGTTAACATACCAGATGGCACGCTATATAATGTCTTCTATTCACAGACATTACGATTTTTAACAATATTTAACAATAAAGAACAATAAAATCTCTTTTTTTTTAAGTGCAGAATACAATTACGCATTTTAAAAGAAATTTCGAAACTTCTATTTCTTCAACAAACCAAGTTTGACATTTCCTATAAGTATATAACCGACAAAATATTGGACAATTATCTAACTTAATAATTATTTTAAATTTTCTGCAGTTTCCTAATCCCTTATTTTATGACATTATATAATACACTTTCACAGAACGATTTCTTTAACATACCTGTTTTCCATTTCTTATAGGTGTATTACATATATTTTGTGCAATTACACAGCTGAATAATTCCAATCAGATCCTAAATTGATAATTTATCAACCTTTTGGCGTTAACTTACCTGGATTACTGGATTATCACCCGGGAGCCACGGTGGCTAGGTGGTTAAGACGCTGGCTCGCTAGCCTGGAGGTCAGGTGTTCGATCTCTGCATTGGCCGAGAAAGTTCATCTGGATTTTTTGATGTGGTTTCCCCTTGTCAGTGGTGCAGAACGGAGGGCCTGACAAGGACAGCTGTCTAGTATTCGGATGAGAAGAAAAACTGAGGTCCCGTGTATACAATGGAATGCACGTAAAAGATCCCTTGGCAGTTGGAATTCGATGTAAGAGTAGGCGATAGTGCCGCTGCCTGGGCAAAATTTCCCTCATAGCACACTGTATGGCGTATGCCTGTCTTCATTAGCCCAGGTTAGGAGCAGAACAGTAGGACGTTAAACCCCATTTCATTTCATTTTTGGATTATCACCCTTTTTATTGTGGTTTTTATTACATTTCAACCATTGACGTCACTTTGCAACCTACCGCCTTTCATGTCACATCATTCAGTCAACAGACAGCTGTCTTTTGAGACAGTTTACACTTTTTCAGTTTGCTTCTTTGTATTCAGTAATGTTGTTTTTTCCTCTGTTTTTGTGGTAAATGGAACATATGCCCTAACTTTATAGTCAAAATACCTCAATTCTATTGCATACTTAAAATGTTTCTCACTTATAATTAACATAGATCATTTAGTTTTAGACTACCTGTTTTTTTATACATTTCACCAATATGGCTACTTGTGAAAAGTTTCGCCCCCCCCCCCCCCTGTGAAAAAATTGCTGACCATAAAAACAATAGATATACATTGTCCGTCAATTTTACAGCACCCCCTGAGAACACTGATTGTCGTTCTTTTTACTCCAATTAGTTTTTCTCACCAATAATTTTTCAAAAGTTTCAAAAAGTGGCCCCCCTGCACTCTCCCTTCCGGAAATTCCTGTAGCCGCCACTGGAAAAATGATGCCCAGGTTAAGTGAGTGGTCTTACATTAAAGTGGTCTGAAAAATAAGGTTCATCTTAGCGATTGGTCTGGAAGAAAATAGAAATTTTTTAGTGATTATTCTCAAAGACAGTTGTCAGACAAATGAGGTTCATTTCAGTAATCTGTCTATTGGAAAGTGGGATGGTCAGATAAATGAGGTCCATGTCAGTTATGGGTCTGGAGCGAAGTAGTTCATTAAACTAATGAGATCTTATGTTCTTTAATAATCATATTACATAATCCTTTAAACGGTTTAAGTAGAACTTTAAATAAATTTGATAAAATAATTTTATTTCCAAAATAGATCATGTCTTGGTGATAGCAGAATCATATAAATGTCAGCATAAATTTAAATATCTCAGTAACATCATGCAATTAATCACAAGAAAATTTTGAGTGATCTTCTGATAATCTTCTTTCAAAATAATCAATAACTACTGATTTGAAAGTCTGCAAGTCTGTATGTTGAATTAAGTTCAAACTGTATTGATGTATATACTGAAGCAGTTCTATTTACTCACTTACATTGAGAATTTAAATTTGTAGACAGATATGTCGATTGGAAGAAGTGATTTTGTTACTTAGAAACAAAACAATATATCAATTGGAACTGGAATGACAGTTTTGAGAGAAAATAATATGTTCTGTTCAAATTCAATTTACGGGATTCATTTTCTGAAGGAAGTGATGTTTGCTGGCATCAGTCTACCATTTCTGGCTTACTTCCATTTTTCTAGAGCTGAGATTATATGGATCTTTATAACTCCTCAAATACTTTATCATGAAAAATCAATCTTCACTTGCAACAATTTACACATTAAGCATTCCACAATTTGGCTTTTACTCAAACTGGAAGTGACATTTTTTTAAAAAAATCATTTAAACTTAGAAGCATGATAACTTTACTTTGCTATTTCAGAGTGCTTTTTGTATGATCACCAAAATTTAGTCACAAATATTTCTTTTAATTTTAATATTTGTCTCTCCATATTAAAAGGAATGTTTATATTAGAAATCAAGTTATTTAACTGGACAATCTGCTTTTACCAAACACATTCTAAGCTGGCATTCAATGGAGTCTTATCACTATACAGATCTACTAATAAAAGTAATAAGCATACAGGACATTATGAATCATAAACCTACTAGCAGTTTTGTCATCCACACTGTCCAAAAAAAAAGACAACAGCATCAGTGTGTTATTCATGTTAAAAAGACAATAAATCAGCAAATTGATTACTGGTACATACAATTGGGTGAGCAAACACATTCTTAGCTGGCATTCAATGGAGTCTATCACTATACAGATCTACTAATAACAAGTAATATGCATACAGGACATTATGAATCATAAACCTACTAGCAGTTTTGTCATCCACACTGTCCAAAAAAAGACAACAGCATCACAGTGTGTTATTCATGTCAAATGGACAATAAATCAGCAAATTGATTACATACAATTCGACGAGGAGCAAAAAAAGTTGAAAACATCTAATTTGCCTTGCCCCTGAATTGTCATGTAACTTTATTTGCATAGAAATTGACAAGTATCACCGAATCAACAAGGCTACTCTAATCTTATTGTAATCCAGTGAAAATGCCTGAATTTACCAATCAAGGTGCACTGCTTAAATGATCATAACTATCTTAAAACATGACCTTATTTTTTTGTAAATTTTCTTTGTTTGTAGTTTGGATATCAACAATGCAGTGATATAATATCTATGGGAATAAATATCAAATTCTAATATTAACAGAAAAATGGGTTCCACAGCTAACCGAAATCTAAAGTTTAACAGTTTCTGCTTATCAGATTCGGAGGTATCGGTAGTCTTCTAAGTAACATTTACTGCTATTTAATCGAAATTCAGAGGAGATAACATTTGAAAAGTCACATAACAAAATAGTTATGGCTAAGAATAACACTTCTTGGCATATATATTACAAGAGTAGATATTGGTGAATCAAGTTTGTTGCTATTTAAAACCTATGGCTGCAAAGATGTCAAAATTCAAGTGATTTCATACATGTTTGAAACGTTTAGATCAGGGCTTCCACTTTAAAATTTTCACTGTCGGTTATTTTTGATAACGCATGAAACTTTGCAAATTAAATTCATATTTCATGTTTTTTATTCATGGTAGGGTATTGTGAATTCACGTGTCTATACCACATTGTCAGCATGGTGTACACAAAAAAAAAAAAAAATTGGGACTTAAATCTGAAATATTAGTAAGGCTTAGGATATTTATTTATTAATGAAATATTCCCTGTTGGCTAATCGAAATAGCTGAACTGGTCGTAGAGAAATCATGCCAGTAACTTACATATATTACCACATCTCTATAGAAAACACACTGACCTGAATAATTTTAAGTTGTAATACAATAACTTCGAAAGGAAGATAAATATATAATTTCCCATGGCATATTTACATTGTGCGTGTACGTAATAGCAGTAAAGCAGCTTTGTTCTAGAAAATTCTTATGACACGTGGGTGATCAAATAGTGAATCATGAACAATGGACCGCTTCATGCCTTTAATAAGATTCCCACATATCAATTAACTTCTATTGCCCTACTAAGACATTCATCATTAATTATCAACAAGACACTCAGTATAATCTGTTGAAAATTATGTATACAACTCTACAACACCAATCATGAGATTATGTGGCTTCTATACGTGTGCATTATTCTGTACTGGCCGTACAATTTTATAGTTACATAGTGGAAGTCGATCGTAGCCATGTTTAATAATTCGGTTTTAAAAAATAAGGGCTATTTTGCCGGTGTGCAAAATGACTGATGGGTCAGATCTAGTTACGGCCATTTTCCATAGCCCTAGGTCTTCACCGGCATATACAGCTGACTTGGAACCCATGGTTTAGATGCCTTTGTCTCCATTGTTATCCTACCCATCTCTAGTAGGCTCTACTTTACAGCTCTAATATAGTCAACATGTATTTGTCACTTGCCTGAAGTCCAGGTAAAATGTCCATCAACAATTTTATAACATCAGCACAAGCTGGTCCATCTTGACAAGCATTAAGTAATATTTCCTCTAACCCATTCCTCGCGGGTTGGTATGCCTGTGTCTGCTGTGGTTCCAGAAAAACATACTGAATGAATGGTTTTAAAATTCTTGTAGTCAAACATTTCACTCTGAAAAAGAAAAGTGAATAAGTTTTGTTCAAAATGGGAAACAATTCTCCTGACTTTTCTGGTAATGCCCTAATATGCCCTATATCAAAATTTTCCATGGTCACATTGCACAAAAATCAGATGATAATTGTGACTTTAGGCTGGAGAATGAGATGATAAACATGAAAGGAAGTTAATTTATGAGATATTGAAAGAGAAAATTCCCATACTTGTTCATTAACTTCATTTTCAAAATAATAATATGTCTACAAGGCTGAATCAAAGAGTCTGACTCAGAGACATGAATATTTATAACCTTTGAATGAAATAATTAATAAACAGATTAATCAAATTAAGTAATTAATTCTTTTTATCATAATCATTCCAACTTATACTATCCAATATACAAAGACAAAGATGTTAGTGAGCCAGTCACCTATAGCTACTCGCTGAGCCACTGTGGCTCTTTTACTATTAACAGAACATTTCATCCATTTCTTAGCCTGCCCACAGAATTTCCATGATTGCATTTCATATAATAAAAGCAGACAATGCCATGTCTGTAGGAATCTGACTTAGTAATACTACTTAAAGATACATTATGGGAGATTTGATTACGAGATTTGATTACGAGTTGGCAGTTCTCACTATAATAGTTAAAAACTAGATAATGTAAAGGCAATTTGCTGAAAAATTTAATTCAAATTGATCCACTATGAACCGAGAACTAAGCGATTGAAATTTCCGCCTAGCCTCGATTGTCATTACTAAAGTCAGTACGATAAACAGCATAGTCTCGATTATCCGTTTAATCCTTACATCGCGAAGGAAAGTTATGCAGTAAATCGGCTCATAATCCCCTAAAGATCGCAGAATAGCGATGCCATCTAGAGTTGATTATGGTCTGGATAGGTTAATTAATGTCTAATGAATAATTTAGATAACATTTCAGGCCTAAAGAAAGTCCTGCAATAGACAGATTTAGCTCTTGCATAATGTAGGTTTAAGTCTATGTTATCTCTGTGAACAACTACCATTGCCCACTTCAAATATAAATGTCCTAAAATAAGAAAGTAATTTTCTAGTGATAATAGTCTTAGCAATAGTAGAGTAATTTAACTTTTTAAATATGTCAAGAGCAGGACATGTTTTTTACTTCATTTGAACAATATTTTATTAATTTATCTCCTTATACTATAGGTAATTCACACTTCATGTACAAAAAAAAAAACACGGAAGCAGATTAATAAATAAAATATACAGGTTAATTACGGCAATTAGTAAATTTAGTGATTTGTGTCACTTTAAAAATCACATGTTGGTACTATATTTTGAAGACATTAGATGCACAGAAACTGAGACAGTATGTGTTTATATGGGGATCATCATAAGAAATATACCATGGTTTATATCTTAATTACTTATAATTTACAAAAATAACTTATATTAAAATTCCATTATTATTTTACAACGGTTATTCAAGTCAAATCTCTGTTTTCTGAAAATAGGGATTTAAATATATTTTGTAAAATGTGGATGAACAATCAGCAAACTTTTTATAAGAGACTTTGCATGGTACATCAGAGTTAATTCTTTAATCCAGAATGTGGAATATGTAATATAAGCTTATTTATAATGAAGAAAATGGTTCAATTTCAAGTGAAATTCATACTGAAGTTAAAATCACATCACAGATTAATGTGTGTTAAAAAGTTCCATTTATATTATGGACAAAAACCAAATCTTTGTAAACAGTTGAACAATTGCTTAACATGTTATTTTAGAAATCTACATTCATCATACACGTAGAAATGTTTTTAATGTAAATATCATCACAACTACCATCTAAAAGTGAAGGTGGCATTGCAAATTAATTTAAATAATTTACTTAAGATTTAACAACTCTGCAGCAATCAGTTTTACAGATTTTAACGACATTTTAGATTTTTATCAATTATCTTCTAATGGTACATGTCCATTTGGAACATCAATTTAACACTTTTATGTTGGAGATGCTCCCGTTAAAGCACCTGAGCTTAACCCATTTTTTTATTCTTCACTATTGTTCACGACAACACATTAAGCAGAATTCAAAAACACTCACAACAAGATTAGATTTCTTATCAGGAATTTCTGTGTTCGTAACGACAACAAAATCAATAATTGACGTAGGAATTTACATCCCATTTCAAAATGTTTTAAGTCCAAGAAAATCTTTTACAAGCAAGATCATATTAAATTCATGGAAAACTTGAAGATAAAGAAATATGCTTCATTTGATAAAAACATGTTACAATTTTCTCCTATATCTATTGATTAATGGTGTTAATAAGGAAAGACTTTTATTGGTTAATGTATTAATAGTATTCCCAACCAATATAAGCGAGTCTGTCTTAATCTGAAAAAAAATAAACCATATGACAATATCAATTTGGTGTACTAAGCTACACCCCGATAACAAAACATTACTTCAGTGACTCCTGAAATAGTCTTAAGCCAGATGAAGTTCTATCATGTTATTAATCAGAAAACATAAAGGTGGTCATTATGAGCACAGTGGCATATCAGCCAGAGTTCCTAATGATTCTCGATACCATTATTAAAGCCAATAATCTCTATTACTTGTCTCACCTACTATAATTTACTGCTATTTTATACCCTTGTTTACTATTCAAATGACATATTTAATTTCAAATCAGTAACCGTATGTTAATTATATCCTCTTGTAACAGGATGTTCAAAAATGTCTACAATATTCCAAGATTAGATTCTTTCATTGGAGGAATCCAAGATTGAGTCTCAAACATAACTTTAATAGGTCATGTCTGTTTTTGTTTACTTCCGCAATTCAATACATAGAGAGAAATATTACTTTATGAAATTCTAGTGTCCAGCCATTTCATTCTAAACCAAACCATGTAAAGAGTTGTTTGTGTGAGATACAATGATCTCAATTTAATATGTGTGTATTAAACTGCACATAAGATGGGCTTGGGAACTTTTTGATACATGTAGCCAATTTCCCTCATAGCACACTGTATGGTGTATGCCCGTCTTCATTAGCCCAGGTTAGGCGCAGAACAGTAGGACGTTAAATCCCATTTCATTTCATTTCTGATTGAAATTAATTCAGTTAACTTCACTCAAAATCGTAAAAATGACTTTGCCAATTATCGAAAACACTCTTAATCCCCTCAGACGCCAGTGACGTCACATTGACCGAATGCATATGTGTGTATTTATTAACGCCTGACTGATTAATTAATCTCCCTAATTAAATAAAACAATTGACTACGGAATAATTTGTTTTGTAATTCATTTTAATTTAAGATCCAATTTAAAATTTGTTTCATAATGTACGGTCGCTCTTGTTTCTCACGACAGCAATTTTAATACCCTCTAACATCGTGTGCAGTCCAATCGATTTGAGATACATTTTCGTCAAAAGAGTATTTTGATTCTAATTTCCCCGAGTAAAAGAGTACAGGAGTAAAAAGATGTGGTCATGCAAAATGTATCATAAAAGTCAACCATGATTGAAAAGCGATTTGTAAATGACGATCCGTTATCATCGTACGGCGGATTTGACTTCCGTTATCATCATAACTCTGAAATAGACCATAAAAATAAAATATGAAAAAATATCTCAATATACGTTAGAATTAACAGAACAGATAAATTTTGTTGGTAACCATCTAAATGGAATAACAGACAGATTGAGAAGGGTCATATCTGTCATTAATTAATCAATCCGACTAAAGTTATACAGAGTTGGGGTCATAAATTAATTTACATCTCGGTGTTAGCAGTGATTGTTAGTGGGATTAAGAATGCTGATTAGGTAATTATCTTTTTTACGCCGTCCAGATCAAAGACATCACTCTAGATGGAATGTGTGTGTAGTACCCACGAATGAACTATTGGTAGAATCGTACACACATATATTAATTGTATAAAATAATTAAGTTTTACTCATCAGTTGTTTATAATTATTATTTACCCAATAATTATTGCTCACTGGTGTTTTTGTATAGAAATGGTTATTATTATTATATATATAGCTAATGATGAATATATCGACAATTGACTGGCACCATTTGTATTTCTGTACTTATAGAGAATAGTTTGGAATATCAAGTATTACGGGGTTATCTAAATTACCAGTAAATGCGCTAATTGCTTAGGTCGTCTTCAGTTGTCATAGGGCCTATTTAAACAATGGCACCTTAAATGGATCTACGGCATGATACGGCATTTTAAATTCACTCTGAAACATTCCAATCACAAATGTCTAATCTATAACAACGCAAGACGATAATTCGGTGATTAAGATTATGCCAGTCACATGTTAATTGGACCGACATGTACACACTTGTCAACTGGTGGTGTGTATTGTATAGATAATGTATATAGTATGTGTAGTGCATGTGACGTCACCAGCCAATCAACCGGATTAAGGTTGTAATTGAAAATTTGTAAACCATTCTTGGCTTTCGGATACTTAAACCTCAACAGCTGAATTAATTTTAATCAGATTAGTTTGAACTTGCCGTAAAATGGATATGGTAACCATTGGCTATAAGTACATTCAATTAAGATTTTTAATCTTATGTGGTCTTTAAGCTATAAGTTAGAATAAAAAAATTCTAGACTGTGACAAATAGCTCCTTACTGAAAGTACAGCCGATATGTGGAGAGAGAGAGAGAGAGAGAGAAATGGGAGTTTAACATCCACTCGACACAAACTAGGTCATTTCGGGACTAACACATGGTTCAATTTTATTTCAGTAATTCGCTTGCACATAGGGGTCTTTAGCTGGGGGAGACATGTTAAATGTTAAATAAGACATGGATTGTGTTATTGCTGTGGAACGAATTAATGCAATGTTGACAATTAACTACACCCGTCCACGAACATCTGATACAACTGTTGATTATGGAATTTTGCTCTTGTCATTTGATGAATTGGACTTAACTACTGGCTTGGGTTGATTGTGTTTCACTTTTTAATGCAATTGATAAAGGGTTGAAAAGCGTTTAAAATAATGTTTTTATTGTTGAAAGATCACTGACAGGGTTTAAAGAATGTTACAATATTAGGGCACCTACTTGAAATATATTACAAGGCATACATTTTTAAGGATAAATATCCAAATCTGAAATATGATATAATACATCCTCTAAATTAATATTTTTCGACTAAGAGCTGAAATTAACTGCTACTGCATGACAACATTTCAACATGTTTTTACACATCATCTTCGATCAGTACTATATTTTTAAAAATTTAGTTATTTTCAGCATATATGACATACTAAATTATAACAGGTGAACTCTATTTAAAGATACATTATGGGAGATTAGATAAAGAGCTGACAGTTCTCGCTATAATAGTTAAAAACTAGATAATGTAAAGGTAATTTGTTGAAAATTTCAATCAAATTGGTCCACTATGAACCGAGATATCAGCTTTGTAAATTTCCGCCTAGCCTCGTTCATCATTACTAAAGTTAGTACGTTAAAAAGCATAGTCTCGATTATCCATTGTTTTGATTTAATTATCAATGAGCGTTTGAAGCATATAGGATTCTAATTCAGTCGATATCGAAGGCTAGCCTTGACATCGAGAGTTGATTATGGTCTGGATAAGTTAATTAATGTCTAATTAATAATTTAGATAAGATTTCAGGCCTAAAGAAAGACCTTCGATAGGCAGATTTAGCTCTTGCATAATGCATGTTTAAAGTTATATATAAACAACTGTACAGGTGATACTGAAATATGCATCTAACATGTCATTAACAATAAAATTATATTAAAGTAGCTATAACTCAATATCATCTAAAATCTTCGACTTTGAAAACACAACTTATTTGTCAATTTAAATCAACATTGATGTTGTCATCGTACCGTGAAAGTAGGCATCGGATATTCAATATTGAAGACAATATAAACATTTTACCATTGGTACATGAATCGTGTACCATAATGTGGTTCAGCCCAATTTTTAAAGAACGAGGCTAGACATATTCCACAAGTTATGTCAAATAGAGAGCATGTGCAATAAATACGATTGGTGTAGACTGGAATAACCAGACGATAGAGATTGCCATTTGATTGAGACTTCTGCCGTATTTCTAGATACTCATATTACATTATTATATTATTGTGTCAATTTCTAGGGCCCAAATGTTAGCGATTTAGTTCCTTTAACAATAATACATGATCAACTGCATCAACTGCAGTTCTCGCCATAATAGTTAAAAACTAGATAGTGTAAAGGTAATTTGCTGAAAATTTCAGTCAAATTGATCCACTATGAGCCGAGAAAGAAGCGGGTGAAATTTTTGCATAGTCTCGGTCATCATTACTAAAATCATTAATATAAACAGCATAGTCTCGATTATCCACTTTTTTTGATTTAATTATCAATGGCCGTTAGCGGTATATAGGAATCTAATCCAGCCAACATCGAAGGCTTGCCTTGACATTGAGAGTTTATTATGGTCTGGATAAGTTAACTAATGTCTAATTGATAATTTAGATAACATTTCAGGACTAAAGAAAGACTTGTAATAAGCAGATTTTGCTCTTGCATAATGCATGTTTAAGTAAAACCTTTCATGAGCAAAGGAGTATTAACTGGCTATTTACATTTGGTTTTCAACAATTAAAACAATTTACTGTTACATTTTCTTGTCTATAAAACATTTTATGTATACTTATCTACATACTCACCTATATTTGTCTATTTTCTCACCTATGTTTGTCTATATTCTCACATATTTGTGCTTATTGTGTGCTTGCAAACTAAAGTAATACCGTAATGACCTCGCCAAAACCTAAAGAAACCTGCTCTTTGGTGCAAAAACAGTTAGGGGAGGAATTGTATATAGAAACAGCTGGATTTGCCAGTGGACTCTTACCTTTCAAAAAAACATACCATAACTAATATGATGTATATGATGAGACCAACTAGGGCTGGTCAAAGTGGACGTTCTAAAAATAATGCATCTCTAGTTTTGGAATATGACTGTGCTTTCAGAACACTGGATATCATTAAAAAACATATCAAAAAGAATATACTAACTCTCTAGACAAGATTCCAAAATCTCATCCAAACATGCCAGGCAAGGAAAAATGAAAAATATAAAGAGAATGTTAAACTATTTAACACTGAATATTCTCAACTGTTTGATATCTATTGTGACGATACAGAGGTTAGAAAGCGCTTCGAAAGTTTTCATGGTGTGAAAATGACCTCAGTCGAATTTGATATCTTGGAAGATTAACGAGGTGAAAGGAAAATGGTAAGTGAAAACTTCATTGATGAACAGTGGATGAAAACTATGGAGACACTGAGGCATTAGAGAAGCGTGCTAGAAAGCAGAAGAAGAAGTAACTTCTCTACTTCGAAATTATGGGAAGTTTGGTCAGTAATAACGTTCAAACAGACTTGTGACTGGTAAAAGCATCGAAATGGTTAGTGAAAGAGATAATGGACTCAGACCAAGAAAGTGTACCTATGATGCTGGTTCAAAACAGGGTATAGGATCATTTTCAGTGGAACCCCAGTCAGAAGTCTGTTTGAAAGAGTTGACTTTGTTATTACCGACCAACTTCCCATAATTTCGAATATATACTCTACAAAAAAAGTAAGGGATATTGAAATGCAAATACCTATGCAGGATGTGATATGATAAATAGTCATCAACACTTGACATGCTTTGAGAGTATGTTCACAGATGAAGAACTTATCACCCCAACAGAACCACTGAACTACACATGCGACACGCAATAGCGCCATACAGGTGGGAGGGGTTCATTGTCAAATTTGACACTTCAAGGAAGGGTGGGTTGATGAAAACTGCAGCGTGCTGGTTTATCTATCCATGTTAGCATTCCTATTGGTTTTTCATAAGATTTACTGTTTAGCGTATCTTTGCTTTAGTGTGTTATGTTTATTTTTATCAGTAGACGTGTTCGTTGACGTCAACGTCAACCGACAACACTGCAAGAATTGGCCGTGGCACTGCAAGGATATTAACTTTGGCCTCTAGAGCGTCCACAAGATTTTTTAAAGTGATCAAGGGCCATAACTCTGGCAGTAATTATCGGAAATCGCTGAAAATCAATAGGCTTCTTCGTCTCAAGTCAATCAGATATTAACTTTAGCCTCTAGAGCGTCCACAAGCAATTGTGGACGCCGGACGGACGGGGGCAACGACAATATACAACCACATTTCAATGTGGGCGTATAAAAAGTGGGTGTGACAATGAATCAGGGGGTCGGGGAGGGCACCAAAATAAATAGTTGCTGTCTTTACGGTATAAAGAATAAATATGCAAAGTTCCAAGATGATCCACTCAGAATTGCAGCCTGTAGACGATAAACACAAAAATTGGGTGGGGCTCTGCCCCTGGGGGTTGGATATGGAACAATATAAATAGGTACCACCCTGTTATTGAAATGATTGGTATGCTCAATTTGAACAAAATCTGTTAATTATTGCAACCTGTAGAGTATTTACCGATAAAAACTAAAAAAAAAGTGGGTGTGGTACCAGAACCTGTGGGGGTTGGGACATGCACCAAAATAAATAGTTGCTATCCTTGCAGTATAAGGAATAAATATGCAAGGTTCCAAGATGATTCATTTAGAATTCCAGTCTGTAGACAAAAAATACAAAAATTGGGCGTGTCTCTGCCCCTGGGGGTTGGACATGGACCAATGTATATAGGTACAACTTTATGCTGGAACATTCCAAATTGGATCCAAATCTGTTAATAATTGCAACCTGTATATCATTTACAGACAAAATATCAACAAAAAGTGGGTGTGGCACGGCCTAAAGGGCAGGGGATGGGGGGGTGCAGGATGGGGTCGTACACCAACATCAGAAGTTCCAATCCTTAGGGTAAAGGAATAAGTATACCAAGTTCAAAGATAATTGTTTCAGAATTGTGGTCTTTGGGTGCTAAAGGCATAAATTGGGCGTGGCCCTGCCCCTTGCAATTGCAAAGGTTCAAAAGGATCTGTTAAGAATTACGACCAGTAGGCGAAACACAAGACACACAAATATTGGGCATGGCTCTGTCCCAGGTCAGTCTTAGGGTATAAGAAATAGGTATAAAAAAGTTTTCAAGACGATTGATTAAGCATTGCTGGCTGTAAGTGACACACAGACACACAAAAAGAAAAAGGGTGTGGCTCTGCCCCCTGGGGGATGGGCATTCACCACAAACAATAGGGTCGTTCCTTAGGATAGAAGGAATAAATATGCAAAATTTCAAGATGATACTTTAAGAAATGCAGTCTGTAGATGACAAACAAATAAATACAAGAAATGGGCGTGGCTCTGCCCTGGGGGGCTGGGCATGCACCAAAAACAATAGGGATCATCCTTAGGGTATAAGGCATAAGTATGTAAAGTTTCAAGATGATATGTTATGCTTTCTTGGGGAAAAAAGAGAGAGAGAAATGGGGTTTAACGTCGACTCGACACAAACTAGGTCATTTCAGGGTTAACATAAGGTTTAATTTTATTTCAATAATTCGCTTGCGCGTAGAGGTCTTTAGCAGTGGGAGGAAACCGGAGGACCTAGAGAAAACCCACGAGGTTGGACCAGTGGCGGCGCCAGCCGTCGGTGATTGGAGGGGCAAAGCTGGGGCAAAGTCCAAGGTTAAGGGGGCAAAGGCACGAGCTTCAACTAGGGGTAGGGGGCCTCCCCCAGAAAATTTTGAAAAACAGGTTGCCGGAAATGCAGCCTGGCAGTATTTCAGGCACTGATCGATGAGGTAAAGTGTCAAACGAACGGACTTGCGAATCACGACGAAGCGTCAAAGTAGGGAAACTCCCCCAGGAAGTTTTGAAAAATAGACTGTCGGAAATGCTGTCTTACAGTATTCTGTCAGGCACCGATCGTCGAGATAAATAGATCTGCCCAGATACCGTTCGTCGTCTGATCACTAGTTTATCCGACTAGAGAACAAAATGTCAAACGAACGGACTTGCGAACCTCAACGAATTCCCCTTGTGAGCGCCAAAGTAGCGAGTCCATTGGGGACCTCGACAAGAAAATTTTGAAAAATAGACTGTCGGAAATGCTCTACAACATGCAAGTTTATGACTGAGTGGGGATGTGGGATTTATTCACCGTAGAAGGTATTGATTACCGAAACGTATCGCAAATACTTTTTTTTTATTTTCTAAAATTATTGGGGGGGCAAACAGAGGGCAGACCAGATTAACGGGGGGACAAATGCCCCCCCCCCCCTGGGGCCGCCACAGGGTTGGACAGACAATCCTACTCCTTGTCACGTACAACCGCGGAATCGAAACCCCGCCAGTTGACTCCATGACAGACCTTATGATACAGCGTACACACACTAACTATTCGCCATCCACCCCCCCCACCACACTTGCTTGTGAAAACCTTGGTAATTAACTTCATGATCAAATTATACAAGCATGCTGTTTATACACAGCAAGTTGAGATTGCCACTAAACAAACAAGTTCTACCCTTGATTAAATGTATTCCAACCCTTGACATGAATAGTGCATTATCTACAACACCACAATTTGCATCAATTATTGGAAAATCAGCAATGTACTGGCTATGTTTAAAATTTGAAAAAAATAGTGCATGTATTGTTTAGAACCCAGAAAAATTGATCAGTTCATCCATTATTCTAATAATTTTATTCGTTTTAATATTTTAGTTGAAAAAAATATTGCAAGATCAATATATGAATAAAACTATGAAAATTTAAATTTGATCATATCCTGATATAGTGGAACTAATCTATAATTACAAAATACAAACACAGATTGGCTTGTCATGCTTCCTAAACCTACAGAAAAGTTGTTCCGCCTTAATCTACATTCATTGCCAAAGAATTCCAGAGCAAGTTTTAATAAATCTATATAGTTCTGAAACTGAGTGTGTGAATTGAAATATAACTCCACAAAACATAAACAAAATTTAGAATCCTAATGACTTGAAATACAATTGCAATCTGAACATAAATGGAAAGATAGAGACAAATTCAGTAGGGTTTTTCCAAAATCTAGTGTGTAGAGCCTTTACATTGTGCAATACTAGTACAGTCATGATCTGCTATATGCCACATGAAATATGAATGTAAGCATATTGAAGTAAACCAGCGGCTGCCAGACAGGATACACCCACATTTTTCAAGAGATTTATAGAGAACTATTTGCCTAGAGGGGCGGCCATTTTGTCTGGCAATTTTCATTCGATTTTCATGAAATTCGAACTCAACCAAGATTACGGTGTAACGGTAATATATTTGAACGTTTTTGTTAATCAGATAATAATTGTGACCTCTAGAGGGACCTCAAGCTAAAAACATGTTTTTTGAACAATCAGGGGACATAATTCAGGAAGTTACAATCTGATATGCGCAAATATCGACAGGAACCAAGATCTTTGGGTTATAAACATGTATTCCAAGTTACATCAAAATCGGATCAAAATTGTGAGCTCTAGAGGGTCCACAACCTTGATATACCATATTTTTACACTGTTTGCGTTCAAGGGGCGACCATTTTGTCCAGCAGTTTTGATCCTATTTTCACGAAATTTGAACTTAAAGGAGCTAAGTTGCTAATATTTGGGACCTAGAAATTGACACAAATGGGTCGCAACGCATACAATAATGTAATATGAATGTATATAAATTGATTTACATTCAATCGTTTCTGTTTTTACTGTAATTTCTAATCAGTTAGGTTCGGCGAAATACACCAGTATTCTCAATCAAATTTCAATCTCTAGCATCTGGTTATTCCAGTCTATGCCGTTAGTATTTATTGGGCATGCTCTCCAAATAAGAATATAGCGTCACCGTTTGACATGACTTGTGGAATATGCCTAGCCTCGTTTTTCGAATCCCTTATTACAAATAGCTCTGAAACGCATTATGGTACACAATTCGTGTACTAATTGTAAAATGTTTATTTTGTCTTAAATATTGGATATCAGAAGGCCATCTTTTCCCGGTAAGATCAAAACATCAATGTTGGTTTAAATTGACAAATAATTTGTGTTTTCAATGTCGAAGATTTTGGATGATAATGAGTTAGAGACTTAGCTACTTTAAGTTGTAACGGTGATATATTCAAACGTTTTTTTAAATCGGAATAAAATTGTGACCTCCATAGGGTCCACTAGCTAAAAAACGTGATTTTTCGTACAATCAGGGGATATAATTCTGAATTTGCACGAATATCGAAAGGACCCATGATCTTTGGGTTATAAACTTATATTTCAAAATTTCAACAAAATCAGATAAAAATTGTCACAAAATTCGAACTCAACCAAAATTACGGTGTAACGGTGATAGATTCGAACAGTTGAAAATTGAAAAAACATTTTTCATATGGTGAAATTGCCAAAATCCGTCTTTTCTCAAATAACAACTTTGGCAAGTCCTCACACCTTTACTCACACGTAGCAAAAAGACCAAACTTACATAGTTTGTAGATGACCTAGTTCTGTTACCACAAAATTAATTTCAGACGATTCTGGGGAATGAGATCTGTATACAGACTGGATATCAAAGCTTATCTAAATTCCCCATTTTTTGTCACCTAAAGTTTGACGCCCTATAGCTACTTCTTTCATGGGGTGAGTTTAAAAAATTTATGCACAAGTGTACAAGCAACGTCCCAACATCTGATACAAAAAATAAAAATGACCGGAATCAACTTGACAAAAACTAGGTAAAGGAAACAATAACCCATGAAATTAACCTGTAATTTGGAGATAATTAACCGTAGTAGATAAAAAACAACTTAAAAATTTTTTTTTCTTTTCATTCATATGGTGTTAACTACCAGCCCTAAAATACATTAGTATCTGTTTTATAAAAATGTCTTGAAAAAGTACTTTAAAAGGCCTGTAATTGTTCATGGTCCATCTGGCGCCGACGAGAATTGGCTAACGCAGTTGTCCACGAGCTTCCATTGGAGTATCGATGTGCTCAATGAAATGATCTTAACAAAACATATCCATTACTCTCTTCTAGACATTATTTTAAATAAAATAATCCGAACAAAAATGAAAAATTCACCAATAAGTGAGATTTGAACCACCAACCGCATGATTGCCCTGACCCACTCGCTCACCGAGTTGCTTGTCCCAGGGCCCCAAGGTCCATGTCGCGGACACTGTTCAGGGGGATTACCTAGGGCCTCTCTTATTCTAAATCCGGCCCTGAAGGTGTAGCTGATGGCGCTCGAGAACCGTAGCTACCATGCTAAACTCTTCAGCGTAGCCCACTTTGACGCAAAGCTGCGCTGCCATTAAAATTGAAATCAGTGGATGTGTCCCAAAATGAATAGTGGAAACATGCGCTGAAATTGAACATTTTGTAGCCATTTTCGATGACCTGTTGGAAAATAAAACCTTAAAGAGACAATACAACAAATATGTTAAAGGGACAATATGACAATACAAAATATACAATAAATGCAAATATACACTTATATACAGTACGACATGGTACAAATGATGGCTATGGATATGATGAAAAGTATAAAAGTCAAAAATTTAATTTCTACTTGCGACTATGAAAGAAGAAGTTACAGTGTATCGCCTACTCTTATATCGAATTCCAACAGCCAAGGGGTCTTTTATGTGCATTCCAATGTTTACACAGGACCTTGGTTTTCCGTCTCATTCGAAGGACTAGACAGCTGTCCTTGTCAGACCCTCCGTCCCGCATCACTGACAAGGAGAAACCACGGAAAATCGGGATGAACTTTCTCGGCCAATGCAGGGATCGAACACCTGACCTCCAGGCTAGCGAGCCAGCACCTTACCCACCTAGCCACCGTGGATCTTTTTCTGTACTACAGTGACAATGTGAATATGATACCCTAAAAAAGGTCCACAAAAAATTAGTACAGACTAATTTTTGTTTTCAAATTAGTGCTGGGGTGGAAGTTGACCCCTCGCTTTATCAGACAGGGTCAAAATTAGAAGGGTGCTATTGCACCATAGAATGCAATCTGTGCTTACAGCGAGAATTTCAAATTTTCTAAGAAAGTCAAAACATAATTATTTCTATGTCTTTTGCTCAATAGGTTATCAAATCACTATTATACGATCATAGGCATTATTTCCCACCCTTAAAAATCTATGACACAGGAAATAACAACACAATTACCTCCCCTGTTTTGCTATTGGACACAGATCACTAAAGATTTCCCCATTGACTCCAATGTTAATTCTCGTATCTTAGACCAGCTCTAACTTTTTCCCAAATTTTCGTTGGGTAGAACGCTTTCTACCACAGATGGAGCAACATGTGGCAACCACTTGCCCAAAAGCACGTATGAGGTTCTTCATGAAAAACTTGAGATACACAAGCTGGAAGTAGAGACAAGTAAACATGCAATTTCAGGCCCTACATTTCAACGTAACCAACCTCTCAACTCTTGTATCCTTCCGCATTAAAATTATGAATATTCACCAAAACCTGGCAGAAAATGTATTTTCAAACCCTTTTTCCTCAATTCTACACCAAAAAGTCAACAAAAATCGCCATGCAAAAGGGGGAAAAAGGAAAAGGGAGAGGAAGACTAAAAATAGCTTTGGCCCTTGTTTCGTGGGTGATGGCGTAAGAATATTTGGTGATCTGTGTCCTATATAGGGGTGAAACTTCAGGTATCACCAAAAGGCCTTTTTATTTCCTTCCCATGTGTTCTGGCAACATGCCGGTGAAAGAAAATCAAAATCAAAGAATAACTGTAAAAATGATGGCCCTTTAAGTACACATGCTGCTTTATGTACACTGGTGCATCTCAGGTCCATAGGCCTTTTGTGCTAAAATTTAAAAATCTTTCTTATTAAAGGCAGTATCTGAGTTCTGTGAAAAAATTAGACAAGTTACAAAGAAACTACATAGAAAACACTCATAATTTGGAATTTTTTTCAAAAATATAATTTTTTACTGCCATGTGATAAAAAATGTACAAAATTTACATGTAGCATCTCTCAAAATACCAATAATTTTCCACTTTTTTAAATATCCGGACGGACAAGAAATATATTTTTAGAATCTGTGGACAATATGCAAACAGAAAAAATGCAAACCAGTTGCAATGATTGTAATATTAGAGATCTATACTGAAACATGTATGCCTACCCCCTGAACATGCCACTGATTGAATTAATCTAATCTATGGTTGCAGAACTTACATTACCAAAGGAATCTGTCTAACAGCTATGTTTTACCATCCCTGGCTAACATATGCACATATATAAACTAAAATAGGTGCAATAAATATGAATTATGGTTAAAAATAGGCCTTGATGAATGAAAAAAATGCCATATTTGGTCTATGATCACCCCTCTCTAACAGAAGGGTCACAGAATACACAATTTTCACAAATTTGGGAATATTTCAATGTTTCCAACATCTCAAACCTCAGAGGCATGTTACAAATTTGTATTGCAATCCTTGTGCTGAAGCAAGATGTCTGGAACTTTACATTAATTTCCTGAAAAAATGAAGTCAAAAAAGTAGTCATGACAGACTTGACAACATAAAAAGAGGCCTGAAAAGGAGAAAAATTAACATTTTATTGTTTTATAGGCAACATAAATGCAGCAAACACCACAAATGCTGGATTTTGATAAGAAAATATTGAACATTAAACTGACATTTACACATCTACACCAGTTTTATATCTGGGTCTGGTCTCATTGGCCTGAAATGCCTCAGGGTTCTACGTTTGACTCTGAACAAATAAGGGTTAGAAATCCTTGAAATGCACAAAAAAAATATTTTTGGGTGAAAAATAACATTCTTAGCTGTAATTCAACCACAAATTCCAATTAAGATCATTTACATGTCAACACAGGTGCATTTAAATCCCTCAAAACACATTAATAGAAAAGGGTGGGGTGGGGCATTTATTGCCTCTCTAAACAGAATGATGGAGTAAAAAATGTCTAGAAAGGCTGGGATATTGCTTCCTACATGAAGGAAATGCAAGAATTTAATGTTTCAAAGAAGAAAAAAATGCTTATACTGGGTAAAATAGTGGCAAAATTGAGCCAACCCCTGTTTTGAACATTTTGTACAAACCCATCTGCTGTACATTATTAACTCAGTGTTACCAATTTTCAATTTTCTGTAGGAAAGCTGGAGCTATTTCTAAACTTGACAAACATGTAGATCCCATCTAAGTTATATTAGCAAAGAAAATATGGGCATTTTTTAGACATTTTGACTCATTTTAGTAGTCATGAAAATATTAATTTCTACATCCAAATGGGGGGAATCTCAAGATTTTTTGTGAATATTCCTGATTTTTAGACAAAATTTGGTGAAATTTCAATACTGTTCACTTTATCTGTGCTTTCTGAGACTGAATAAGCCAACATTGGGCATTAGAATATTTTACTTACTGTTAAAAATTCAATAAAAATTGAAAATTGAGAAATTTGCAGTAAAATCACAATTTTTCTTCAAAACTTTGATTTTTTTTTTTTTAATTAACTTTTTTTAGTTTTTCTGTAGCCAAACTATTTTATTCATATTTTCTGAGAATTTAATCTTCATATTTTCAAAACTAAGGCATATCAGTGACAGCCTTATCACACACAGACAGGACACAGATCACTAAAGATTTCCCCATTGACTCCAATGTTAATTCTCGTATCTTAGACCGGCTCTAACTTTTTCCCAAATTTTCGTTGGGTAGAACGCTTTCTACCACAGATGGAGCAACATGTGGCAACCACTTGCCCAAAAGCACGTATGAGGTTCTTCATGAAAAACTTGAGATACACAAGCTGGAAGTAGAGACAAGTAAACATGCAATTTCAGGCCCTACATTTCAACGTAACCAACCTCTCAACTCTTGTATCCTTCCACATCAAAATTATGAATATTCACCAAAACCTGGCAGAAAATGTATTTTCAAACCCTTTTCCTCAATTCTACACCAAAAAGTCAACAAAAATCGCCATGCAAAAGGGGGAAAAAGGAAAAGGGAGAAAAAGACTAAAAATAGCTTTGGCCCTTGTTTCGTGGGTGACGGCGTAGGAATATTTGGTGATCTGTGTCCTATTGACAACATGGGGCAGCCATTTTCCAATGTTGGAATTTTTGCCAATTTCTCAGCTGGCAATAGCGAATTATAGGATTAATAGGATTATTCTTTAACAAGGTAGGACTGTTTATGGATAGGGGGCCTACCATCTATTTTAAGGCTTTATTTTAATACATTTCAAAAATATAACTTGAAAATTTGTAATTGCAACTTCAAAAAGGGTGATAAATATGTGAAAACCCAAATTTTACCCATAAAATGACTATATCCAGTACAGTCCTTTATAGCGACATCAGGTTGTAACCACTTCAGCATATCACCTCTTACCCCTAGGGGGTGTCATACCATAAGTTTGATCAAAAACTTACGACCCCCTCCATCTAAGTACATTTTGCGATTTTGGCCTGGTCTTCTCGCGGATACACTCTTAATAATTGTGATCTCTTGAGGGTCCACCCGCTAAAAACGTGATTTTTCGTACAATCAGGAGCCATAATCCATGAAGTTAAGGTCCGATACATGCCAATATCAAAAGAAACCGAGATCTTAGGGAGATAAACCTATATTTCATGTTTCATTGAAATCGGATAAAAATTGTGACCTGTGGACGGACGGATGGACAGGGCGACGACAATATACGTCAACATGAAAATGTGGCGTATAAAAATTATCTATACAAGTAACCATATCGGTATGGTCAATGTTATAGTGACAAACATTTTAAGTGTTCAAAAGAATTGAGGTATACTGACTATAAAGCTAGGGCATATGTTCCATTTACCAGAAAAAAAAACAGAGGAAAAAACGAACAATACTGAATACAAAGAAGCAAACAGAGAAAGTGCAAACCGTCTTGAAGAGAGCCGTCTGCTGACTAAATGACGTGACGTAAAAGGCGGTAGGTTGCCAAATGACAGCAAGAGTTAAAATGTAATAAAAACCACAATAACAAGCCAACAGTGAGGCCGATGTCCACCGCCGAAATCCCAAAAGAAACAGATGACACATTTAATCTCACATTTATTTTTTTCAAAAGTATCAAGTAATCAAACTGATTATCAAGTATACACTAAGTTTCATCACTCTCTATCAGATAGAATCAAAGTTATCTTGTCCCAAAGCATCGACCAATGAAATTACTTAGCTCAACTTAGCTTTAGCTCGAAATATTAATCATTGAACTCAGTACAGACATTCACCTAATGAACATCTACATCAAGTTTAAACATTCTACTTCAATTAGAAAGAAAGTTATATTGTGTTCCAACCCTGAACGGAAAATGCTCATTATCAACTTAGTCAAGGTATTGATGTGATAAAACTATAAACCAAGTGTCCACACTCTCACTTAATTAGAACTA
This sequence comes from Patella vulgata, assembly GCF_932274485.2. Taxonomy (NCBI): domain Eukaryota; kingdom Metazoa; phylum Mollusca; class Gastropoda; family Patellidae; genus Patella; species Patella vulgata. The sequence goes on along the minus strand of NC_065882.2, from coordinate 47,066,358 downwards.
AAGTTATTGTGTCCCAAGTGTGAACATTCTAGCTGAATTAGAATGAGAGTTATTGTGTTCCAAAGTCTTGACCAATCAAATTGCTTATTGCTCTGCATACCACAAGCAGAAAGTGCTCATTATCGAACTTAGTCAAGATATTGATGTAATAAAACTATACACCAAATTTCACCACTCTCACTTAATTAGAACTAAAGTTATCATGTCCCAAAGCATCAACCAATCAAATTGCACTTATCTCTGTTTACCCCCAGCAGAAAATACTCATCTTCGAACTCCATCAAGGCATTCACCTAATAAACACCTACACAAAGTTTGAACATTCTACCTCAATTAGAAGGAGAGTTATTGTGTTACAAAGTCTCGGCCAATCAAATTGCTTATCACTCTGCTTAATGTGAGCAGAAAACGCTCATTATCGAAATTAGTCAAGGTTTGGATGTAATGAAACTATACACCATTTATTAAATGTCCTCACTCTCACTTAATTAGAACTAAAGTTATCATGTCCCAAAGCATTAAGCAATACATAAATCCGACACGTACATTCACAATTCACTCATACTGAACAGTACATTGTGGACCAATTCACGCCACACGGCTAATTGTTTACATCACATAGTTTGTTGGTCTTTTTATGTTGAAAAAAACAGCAAGCACAAAAATATCAAAGCAGACGAAATACATGTCACTTGCAAGCTGTCAAAAAAACAAAACGAGATGTAAACAATTAGCCATGTGGCATGAATTTGGCCACAGTGGCACATTGTTCAGTATAAGTGAATTTACGTGACGGCTTTCTGTACTAATCATTAAAAAAACATAAATTTCGTGTTTATAATATCCTGATAAACAGCCCATTTGATCAGGATGATGCATGAAGAAAATACAACAGTTCAATAAAGTGAAACAAACCATAATTCTGGACGTAATAAATGGAAATTGCTGAAATTCAAATGAAAATGTAGGTTAAAAATTTGGTTAAAAAAAGCCTACAAGGTCCTGAAGGTGGAAAAGATAGGTTGCCAGGCAACGAAACATACGCCCACAGCAGCTAAGTCATGCGAGCAGTCAACAAGAGTTGTCGCATATTTTTCTATTGTCGATAATGAAACATTTATTATACACTAAAATCTGATTAAGAGTAACAACTCATTAAATAATTATCCGAAAATCATTAGAAATTGTTTCTGCCCCATGCTAACGTTTAGTAATTATCGGAAATCATTGAAGATCACTGGGCTTTTTCGTTTCATAACCTTAAACACTGAAAATCACTGGTCTCTTTCGTCTCACAACCTTAAACACTGTGTATAAATTTAAAGTCAATCGGATATTAACTTTAGCCTCTAGAGCATCCAAGGGCCATAACTCTGGCAGTAATTATCGAAAATCGTCAAAAATCAATATGCTTCTTCGTCTCATGACCTTAAACATTGTGCATAAATCTAAAGTCAATCGGATATTAACTTTAGCCTTTAGAGCATCCACAAAGATTTTTCAAAGTGATCAAGGGCAATAACTCTGGCTGTAATTATCGGAAATCGTTGAAAATCAATAGGCTTCTTCATCTCATGACCTTAAACATTGTGTATAAATCTAAAGTCAATCGGATATTAACTTTAACCTCTAGAACGTCCACAAGAAATTTTAAAGTGATCAAGGGCCAAACCTCTGGCAGTAATTATCGGATATCGTTGAAAATCAATAGGCTTCTTCATCTCATGACCTTAAACACCTTAAGGTGTATAAATTAAAGTCAATCGGATATTAACTTTAACCTTTAGAGCGTCCACAAGATTTTTCAAAGTGATCAAGGGTCATAACTCTGGCAGTAATTATCAGAAATCGCTAATCAATAGGCTTCTTCGTCTTATGACCTTAAACACGGAGTATAAATTTAAATTCAATCGGATATTGACTATAGCCACTTGAGCGTCCACAAGCAATTGTGGACACCTGACGGACGGGGGCGACGACAATGTACGACCACATTTCAATATGGCCGGATAAAATGAAAATTGTTTAAGCTGTTTGAAATACACATAAATTCAAACATAAGCGTTGCATGTGGCCTGATGGATTAATAAGCATGCATGTGACTTTTTTTCATCACATTAACAAGGAATTTTATCTTTCACTAGATTCTGGCTATAATTGAAAATTTAAACAATAGTTGGTTAGGAAGTACAGGATGAACAATATTGGAATAATTAAAGGGATTAGTCTTTTCATAAAAGGTTCTAAATACTCTTAGTTATATTGACAGATTTCATTTTAAGCTCAGGCCAAATATCATGAGAATTCATACGAGACATAATCGAAGCTTCCTAACAGACTGCTAAATTAAATTCCATAAGATTCCAGTTTTGTTCTCACACTACAGATAGTAAAAGAAGGTCAACACAATTATTTGAAATCTCCTCAAAAGAAAATTCAATGGCATCAATGAAGGTTAAAATCTATATGACTTATGGCCAAACCTTTGACATTAGGAGTGATCAGGAAATCATTGAAGGATAAATAAAAGGGTAAAATAAGAGAGTAATGTTGGCAAGAACAGTTACCCAGCACTACATTATCTGGTTTAATCGATCACAGTCGGCATACAATACGTGTACAGTAATACCTGTACAAAATCATTCTATATATGACTTTACTTTAACAAAATAAAGTTAATTATGGCATAACTTCTCTACTTTTATAGGATCTTTCAATGAGTTTATATGGGAGCTCCAAGATTTTTTTTTCAATAGGGTTTCTCCTTTGAGTCATCAATTTTACACTTTATTATTGCCCCTGTCATCAAAACTTTGAAACACTCTACAGGTAAGAGGTTTTGAGTTTTTCATTGCAAACTTGCAGGTATTGATCAACTAAACGCAAAGAGGAATCCTTTCAAAATTATGTCACCCATCAATTTTATGTGTAGTTATTGTCCCTGATCTCAAAACATAACCTCCTCAATTCAGATATTCCTTATCTCGTAGCACTATGTTGTAGAATCAAACACAATCCTTAACGGTTGTCGGCAATGAAAGATATACCCACCCTCAGTTTCCCATTTGTAATAAAACCTGATTTGATCACTTATTGTTTGTAATACATATTATATATCCTTGGAAAGCATATCAAACACTATTTACAACAGCAGCCTGCTTATTCAGAGTAATCATTTGCATCCTGTCATTGTAAGCTATATATTTTATTTTCCCAACACCTTTTTATAAAGTAAATTTAAATGTACCTATGGATGGATAGTTTTCTGTTGGGTTCTCCCATTTTTCTATTAATTTCTTACAAACATGTCATAAAATTCTCATTGACCCTTTCTATACTGAACTTCACAAGATCATCTTTTACTGCATGTATACATAATTTCATATTATTCATTCTCAAGTGTTATCTTACGCTGATACAGACAATTAGATATTCTCAATATTATATCATACATAGCACAGATAGCCTTTCAGTAAAAATTGGCTTAGTTAGCTTTAGGGAAATATTGTTGGAAATGTTACAGGTCATTTCAATTCACTTAATTACCTTGCTAATTAATTGTTATGGTACTTGTTGCTATTACGTTATGTTTATCGTAATAAATGTCACCAATTACATAAATTGTGCATAGGCTATTAAATAAACGTCATACATAACAATATTCACTTAAATTAACTAAACACTGACGTTAAAAAAGCAGATAAACATACCCGTTTTCAAACTATAGGTGCTTTTTAGATTATAAGTCCTGCTATCTATGCAGGTCACCTGTTTCATCCTGGCTTTGTATGTCACAAAGAAGTAGGCTTGATTGTCTAACCTTGTGGGTTTTCTACTGTTTTCTGTCACTTCTGGGATATAGGAAGAGTTATTGAAATATACCATGTTGGTCCCAAAATGACTGGATTAGTGGTAAAAGTCATTATAAAAGGACAATTGGATAATCTTCTGATAAATACACTGTTCCTGGAGTGCAAAGAGAATAACTTTGGAATCCCTTAAGATTTATTCTCTGAAAGCACCTCAATGCCCAAACTTTATGATTGATTTTTCCACTTAATCGATAAATCAATGTTGATACCATTACATAGCCCCAACATTGTAATGTTCAGCAAAATTAGTTGTGTTCCTTGCAAAAAAACTATCAATGACAAATTATCAATAGAAGGATGTAGATCTATAAATTTTATTAAAATTGTCCCCTGCATAAAATTCGTTTAGAGGTGTTGCGTTAACAAAAGGTCAAACGTACTACCTTTTCAATAATCACCTCAAACTGCCTGTTTCTTGTACTGTACCAATTTAGCTTAAATAAAATCTAAAATTCATCACAACCAAATTGTACAAAATAAAGATGTTTGGTTTACACTATTGTGTCCATTTAATTATCTGCGAGGATGAAGGCATAGGGTCAAACATTCTGATCAGAAGAAACACCAAGGTCCCCAATAACAACAAACGTTGATTGTCCCCCGACAGCATAATTGATACAAGTAGATATATTACATCATTCCATTACACCATGTCCCACGGTACATGGTTGGGAATCATTGTAACATAATCAAATCAATATTTTCAAAAATACTTTTCTGCACCAACCAGACTTATAAAGACAGACAAATGTCATGCAGTGTAATAAGAGGGTAATTTTGCCCAGACAGTGGTGCTACGGCCTACTCTTTCATTTAATTCTAACTTTCAAGGGTTCTGTTACATGCATATCAACATATACACAGGACCTAAATGCTGTTCCTTGCCAGGTCCTTCATCTTGCACCACTGCTAAGGGGAAATCATGCTGGAAAATCCTGAGGAACTTTCTCGACCAACAACGTGATACAACCCGAGACCTCCTTGCGAGTGGGCCAGCACCTTTCTAGATGAGCACCGCAGAACGTTATTTTCAAAGAGAGCAAGACCGTCATACTTATGGTTAAATGGTGAATTAGTTTACAATTATATTATATAAGCTATAAGGCACAAAAGGGGTCATTTGGAGAAAATCTTCAATATAATCTTTTTCAAAATCAGTTGAAAAATTTAAATAGTTATGAAGCGCAGAGAGTAATGATGTCACAGAATAAGCTCTGTGAGTTATGAGACCCGATGGTTTAAAAAGTCAATTAAATGCACAGCTGAGAAGAAAATATATGGTATTATATATGATTCATCTTCAAGGCGATGACAACCCTGACTTTATCTATACCTTACATGCAGTCTGAGTTGAAGAGAATGTACATTCCTTCAAATTCAGTGAATCAGCAATTAAACTGAATGATGGATACCGATACTTTTCTTACTGAATAATTTTCATTTATTTGTAATGCTGGTAATTTTACTGTGGACAGTTATGGCAACTGTAAAAAAATGTGAACTAGTCTTTTCATAGGGTGCTCTAGACTGCTAGAAATGAGCTCTGATAAAAGTTGAGCTTACTTCAGTGAATATACAACCTACAATGAATTTGTAACAGCTTGGATGCACATGCATTGTCAGTAGCAGCTTGTATATCCCTATAAATAGTCAGGCACATGATATTCTCTATACACTATACATCTTATCACATAATAAAGACATGAAATTATGAATATAACTATAGAAAATTACATAGGCGTACAGGCTCGATGACAGTTAGGGGGGCAGAACCCGAAATGCCCGAAAAAATTTCGGGTGTACAGACAGCGGCGCCGATCTTCCTCGAGAGGCGAAGAAGCAGAGCTCACCTTGTACTGTACTCCCCCCCCCCCCCAAGAAAATGTTTGAATATTTGACGGCTGCAAACATAATTTCCTGCTATTTCAGCCCGTGAACAAAGCAACTTCAAAGTGGTCTAATATAGCCTAATTAAGATGGCTGACTCGAATTCCAATCAAAAGATCAATCGTTTACAGTCCACTAAGACGGGACCGTTTGCAGAAAATTTTGAAAATTTAACAGCCGCATACGCGTTTTCCTGCTATTCCAGCCTGTGACTACAACAACTTCAATTTGGTCCAATATAGCCTACCTGGCTGATCCGAATTCCAAACAACCAATCAATCGTCGCGGGGTATGGCGGGCCTCACCCTCTCGGAGAAAATTTTGAAAATCTAACCACCGCAAATGCGTTTTCTGCTATTCTAGCCCGTGTAAGCAACTCCAAATGTATCCAATGGTTTTGTAACCGAAATCCCATTCTGAATTCCAACCATCCAATCAGACCGTTGCAGCTGCATTCACAAATAATAATCGTTGCTCGAAAAATGTCGCACAAAGTAGAGTGGCTCCAGACAAAATGTTTTAATCCATAGTCAACTCAGTACAAATTTGTGGTAATCAATTAAAAGAAAAGTAAAAGTAGTGTTTTATTAGGGCTCAATGACAGTTAGGGAAGAAAAACTAGAAATGCCCGAAAAAATTTCAGGTTTACAGACAGCGGCGCCGGTTTTCTTCGAGAGGTGAAGAAGCAGAACTGACCTTGTATGGACTCCCGAAGAAAATTTTGGAATATTTGACGTCCGCAAACGCGTTTTCCTGCTATTCCGGCCCGTAAAATTAGTGTTTTATTTATTTTGCCAAGTAGATGAAATACAAAATTTTTTTTCACTTTACCCTTCTGCCCGAAAAGTCAGATTGCCCGAAAGTTAGGGGGGCAGCTGCCCCCCCTGCCCCCCTGGCTCGTACGCCTATGTTTATTAACTATACTGTTCTTCGAAGAAAACGCTAGCTGTATTTTGCTTCTACAAGGTTCTTAAAACCCTTCTGGATTTGCCACACCTGAGATCTTATGAATTCACTTTTTACGCTAGACGTCTATGAAGTTTTATATAAAATAGTTTCAATAATATAAGCCTGTCAATTAAGTAGTAACCATTCAGTAGACTGGTTTAGCATGACTAATTTCAAATCAAGGGCATGTAACTGATTTCACTGAAAATCACTGTCCAGGAATCTGGTAGGATTTTTCAATGGATTAAACTTATTAGTGATGATAAATAGGGGAATCTAAGGTAAGGCTTTTCATATATACGAATACCTATAAATGTGGAGATTATTGTTTATATTGTGAGCCACCTTACCTTTCATACACAGGGAGTCAAAATAATTACAACTGCCAAAAAACTATTCTTTAATATTCAGCTGATCAATCATTTCAGAATTGTTATCATGGGGGAAAAGGAAACACTACAGGATAGGCTAACAGATGACTTATAATTAATCATGAAGATCTGATGTATTAGAACATGTGCTGCTAATAACAAAAACATGGTCAAGCAATTGATCAGAGTGTAAAATGAATCATTTTGCCTTTAGGTTATGCTTTAATTAACATAACTGCAGACTTTTTGGAGTAAATAGAGGTCCTTGTAAAATATGTCCTGAGGAAGTTTTGATGTGATCTTTCACCATTATTGTATTGATCACAAATAAACACAGAATTCACACATACCGTTACGGTACATATTGTGACAATTTGTTCCACACTACATATATCACTTTTCACAGGCATACAGACCGATTATCCTTTGGGGGAATGGCGGGGCTGCGTCATTTTGGCTCGAAATATACAGCAGCAGTGCCCCAAATTTGAACCTACATAACTTAGCGCCTATTCAACAATCAGTGAAAGTCGCTAGGAACTAAAATGTTTACATTGACTGATTTCATAGTGTATTATTCATCATCACACCTAATTAATAATTATCATATATATGTATATATAGTCTTTAAAAATAACAAACTGAAGATTGGTCTTCATATAAATTCATTACCAACCGGTTTCACAATATAGTGATCATCAGGGTAACTTATACATTGTGTTGTTAATGGTATAGCGTTAACAATGGCAAGGCGTCATACGCAGTAAATGTGACGTCAACATAATTTCATGTTAGTTACAGTTTAATTTAGGGGTATATCCTTCAATAAAGAATCGTTCTTTGATTTTCCTCAGCTCTTCATTCTCTTCATGGGGATTGCAATTCTTTGCGCATTCATCTATAATATGGGGTTTTAATTTGTTGTTTATGTACTCGGACTCTTGCTCTCAATACATCCCCCGTTTGACCAATATAGTCTTCGCCACAACCAGCGCATGTTATTACATATATTAGGTTTCTAGAGGCGCAAGACATATTTTCCATTATTATGAATTTTGAGTTATTCCTCTTGTGAAATTAACCATGTAATGCCACAACAATCTGAATTGAAATTGGTCATTGTACAAAATAGTAACCTGGCTGTGATGAGGGATTTTTATTGAGGGGTCATACATCATCGGACCTAATAAGAGCAAACTGCAAATTGCATGCAATTCCTAATAAAATTCTGCATCGGTCAAAACAATGACTCATTTGATGGTAAAAGCCTCAGTCACAGTCGCAAGATTAAAATTATAAAATAACCGTAGTAAAATCTCAAAAAGTAACTGCAAGTAACGCCTTGCAGAGCAATTTATCTGGTACTTCAGTTTGAGTTTGAGAACTAGACATCCTTAATCAAAATCAGAATTGTGTGATTTTCTGAGTGAGCTCAACGTTTATCAGAGCCCATTTTTAGCAGTCTAAAGCACCCTATAAAAAGACTAGTTTACATTTTTTGACAGTGCCACAACCTAAAATTACCAGCATTACAAATAAATGAAAATTGTTCGGTTGAGAATTGGATCACCCCACCCAATGGTCAGTATAAGTCCCGGATTTCCTTTTATATCCACTAAATTTTTAATTTTTTCATCATTTGGCCACTGTCCAAAAATGGGGGGTGGGGGCTGCAGACTGATTGAGAAAAGGAACAAATACTATATAATAGACTGGTGTATTGAGAAAATTTCATACAGATATCTTGAGTGATATCTGATATATGCTTCGGAAACAAAACAGTGACGAACAGACATTTCAATATCCTTCCCTTGAACTTTGTTGGACAACAAGAAGCTCCACATACAGAGGGCATAGATGTCTATTGCAGATAAACATTTTCTTGCAGTTTGAAAACTGCAGTAGCATATCTAAAGAGTGTTAACAAGCGTAGCGAAATTATGGTAGAGGACCTAAATTCAAATTATCAGAAATCAATAGAATTCTTTTCTGTATTAAATTGAAAACAAACTAGATGGCAGATAAATATCTTTTTTTCTTAAAAGATTCAGTAAAACCTAATTATTAATACTGTAAATCAGATCCATCAATCACCTTAGTATTATGGGTCACTCATCTTCATGACTTTTTAAAAAAAACCTATTAAATATTCTATATTTTTTATAAATTATGCTCAATAATATGGGCAACTCACTATCCAGGATAACTGTATAATAAACAAAATCCCCCATGTGATATCACATGTTCTGCATAGAGTAAGCATACTCTGTTTCCTGTAACTACTTATGTACAACTAGCTCATTGCAATGGTTTGGGCATGATTACAGAAGCAGTACGCTATTGAATGGAAGATAACTTTAGTGCCAAATACTACCTTTTGAGTTACCAGTCAAGTGGCTTAAGTACAGAAATACATAAAAAAATGAGTTAGCTATGTAAATTAATTAAATGGGAAGTGGTATCAGGTCTTCATCTAACAAATTGGAACTCATAGATTTGAATAAATTTGCTGCTAACATGATTTAGTGATTAGTAATTCAGGTGCAACTATGTGATAATAGGAATCAATCAGTTACTTTGTGTGGTTCATTTTAGATGAGACATAATTGTTGTTACGTCCACCATATAGTAAAATTTTATTAACCAGACCATTGTGCAAATTTTAATCGGCAAATTACCTGCGAAGACTTTAAATTACATATTGGCAAATCCAGGTGCCCCCCCCCACCCGCCAATTCATTTTTGTTTCTTTGAAATGTGTGAATTTAAGCTTTTTGTTGGTTGGGGTGATGTAGCTAATGAAATAGAATGATATATTCAGGTCCAAATGTGCACCACAAATCAGCATTGAGACACACAAATTTTCAAAGTTTTCTCCGAGCCTTCCCCCTCCACCACCCAAACCAAATATCCTGTGTCCGCCACTGAAATTACACCTGTAAGTGGAACGGGTGGGTGGATGGGGGGTTGTGAGAGAGAGACTCGACTAAAGTAGTATATTCTAATTTGCAAGTGTTAATAGTGCTGTGCACTCATTAGGACACTTGGCCACTGATATGTGACTAGAAGTAATTCTAAATGTCCAAAGACATGCACTGCATATATAATTTACCAACACAAATCACCAGTACAAACATTTCATTGTTTTATGATAAAGCAAGTATCAAGTTTTAATTGTAATACATTTAATTCACCTTCAATTATGTCTCACCATACCTAAAGGCTATGAGTAACTTTTTCAGGAAACTGTGGCATCCACTTCAGATAATGCCTTCTATTTGTGGTATTTCTGTGACAGCCAACATCAGACGAACATTTCTAGAAGCAATGTAATGATCATCTAACTGAATCTTTTTATACACCATATTACAAAGTCATATTTTTAATCACCCATGATATTGCTGACTTTCCTTTAATTTTGTTTAACCTCTTACCCTAATGATGGCTGTACGATTACAAGAGTATGTCCGTTTACTCAGTACAATTAGTAATACAAGGTAATATATTGAGATATTTCTGAAATTGTATTTGTCAATGAACAAATTATTAGTATTTTTTTTTTTTACTGAAAATTCAATCTTTTTTACTTGGATGAGAAAATATATCATGTGTACAGCCAATCTCCTGAGCAATATAACTGAATTATCTGATGAATGTCCCCAAACATAATTCAATATTCTGTTCAATGTGAACATCAAAAGAACATAATTCTCTGTGAGATACATATAGGTCATGAAGGAGGAGTTATTTTAATAATAACTCAATGCTAAACATTTCTATATGTTTTCATTTAAGTAATTCTTCCTCAATTAATTCGTGCAAGATGTAAAAAGGAAATTAGATTACAGCAAATGCCATCAAAGGCACTAATTTACAAAAATTAAGTGGCTTGGTTTCATTATGTAATTGAGTTTTCTTTGTATAACTCATCAGAACTAAAACACAGCAGTCGACTTGTACAAAAACTGTACTGTAACATAACAATTATGACTAGAGTGTTATTAATCTAAGAGTTTTATTCAATCGTGTTCAGATAATGGCGATGAAAAAATGAATCAGATGAGCAAACAAGTAATTCATTTTATCTAATGGCTTTTGCCCTTGTGAACCAATGAGATCAGCAGAAAGACATCTTGTGCATAATAAAATCTGAAGAATCTGATGATAATTGCTAACAGTACTGGTGTAAGTCATTATTATGAGCGAACACCGATCATCTACTTCTATCATCTGTTTTAATGCCCTTATGTTGGCATGATATTTGTCAGCTAAGATATGACCAAATCGAGTTCCAATTCAAACAGAAACAAATCACATATTTTACTGAGGAAATGAATACGCCCACCTACAACAAAGTCAACAGCACCAATCATAAAGGTTGTAATTAACTGAAGGCTAATGCAACAATAAATTTGATCAAAAGTTGAAAATTGCCAAGTTTCATTATCTATTCTCTACCTGCACCATGATACACAAAAATTTAAGCTTTCAATAAATTATTAAAGAGGATAATAACAGTGATAGATAGATAGATAGATAGATAGATAGATAGATAGATAGATTTTATTACATAAAACACCCATTTCGGGCAGCATGTAAATAATACATATTATGCATGAAAAAATACATAAAAAGTAAATAAAAAATGCCTAAAAATGAATGGAAAACGTATAAAAAGTGGATGAGTAGAGATGAGATGTACATTAACATACAATGGGGGAGTATGTACAAAATACAAACCAAAGTTCTGAATATCGCATAGTAACTCGCTTATTTGAAAAGCATGTTGAACAAAGATGCACACTGTTTTTGCCAGAGCAAATGACGGGTTAAACATGTATTTTTTTTAAATAAAATGGATAATTTTGGATCTCAAATGCCCCATCAACAATTGTCTTGTGAAGTTCCTTATAGCGGTTGCACTCAATGAGAAAATGATATTCATTTTCAACTTGCTGTTGAGGGCAGTTTGTGCAAAACCGCAGATGTGCAGGTATACTCTTGTATATCATCCTCTTTCTATTTCGAGGGATGTGTGCTTAGTCTAAGTGCGACAGGGTTCCTTTTCGGTAATAAGATAAGGTTTCAGTCACAAATAAGCACAGCATGACAATGGATTTCAATAAACAAGATGAACTCAATGAATTCATGATTTATGCATCCACTATTTGTTGAATTTTAAGAATGAACATAAAAAAAAAACATTTTTGAAGCACTTAAAACATATTACTCACATCATTAACATGCTGAATGTTATTATAAATCTGAATAGAATTTATTTTAACAGTAGTACAAACAATTAATGACTAACAAATTAAAATACCCAACTAACAGCATTCTATGTGAAGGTCAAATACAAACTGAAATTGTTATAAAATTTTAGTGTAATTGATACGAATTGGTTGTTAAGACACTAGGTAATCTACAATGGTCTTAATGTTCAATTAGTTCCTTTCTCTACCCCAATGCTTCACATAAAATTAGAAAAAAAAACCCCAAAACAGTTAAAAACTGTAGCCTCTATCGGGTTAACAAGGTTTTGAACAAATGGGAGGTAACTCAAAGCATCTATCCCTTCATCATAAAAGATCCCTTCATCATAAAAGATCCCACTTAATTTTATACTATGTCTATTAATAGGTTGAAAATATATACCCTACCCACAGCAGCCAAGTCATTCCAGAAGCCCATAACGGTTGTCAAAACATTACTACAACCTTTGAAATTGTTAAATTGTCAAGTAATTATCAGAAATCAATGAAAATTAATAGGTTTATTTGTCTCAAATTAATTGGGTGAGAACATTAATAAGTGGCACTCTAACCCCTAGAATGTCCACAATATTTTTCAAAATCATCAAGGACAAGTGGTTATCTGAAATTATTTTAAATCAATAAACTCCCCCATATCATGAACATAACCACTCCAGATTACCCTTGAGCAAATCACAAGTCCACAAGTTTTTCCAAAGTGATCAAGGACAATAATATTGGAAATCTTTTGAATTGAATATACCGCTTCATCTTACTGTGGACGGTTGGTCCTTACTCACATTTTCTACTTTATCACAGCTATATCCATCACTTTATCTTATGTTTTGTTCTAATAAATGCACATTATCATATTTACAAATGACACTTCCGGTTCCCAGTCACAAAAAATGGAAGAGGCTTCGATAGTCGTCGGAATTAATCAGAATTCTAAACAAACTTTCTTTCGTAGGCCAATCGGGTGCCATATAGTTTTCTCCTTGGTGTCACTGTCAGTTCCGCATGTGCAATTTTTTTTTTTTTTTTTTGTGCATGCAGACAGTATATAACGGTGGTCATTTTGCATGTTTATGGTCAGGATTTTCACATGGCTAAGTATGTCTTGTTTAGAGAGCTAACTAGGCCGTTTCTAAATTCCACAATCTTTGAGGGCACTGAAAGGTTATCATTTCAGAAGACTTGTGTTTTATTTTTTTAAATTAAAGACATGATCCATGTCACCCATTACTGTGGCTAATGTAGCCATATTGATATCATTCAGAGTAAAGTAATATGTATTAAACATGCATTTATATGCAAGAGCTAAATCTACTTATTGCAGGTCTTCCTTGGGGCCTTAAATGTTATCTATAAATTAATAGAGATTAATTAACTTATAAAGACCATAATCAACTTCGATGCCATCGTTAGCCTGTGATATTTAGTGGATTAGAATATGTTTTATGATTGATGATTTAACACAAAGATAGGTTGCCAGGCAACGAAACATACAGCCACAGATCATACGAGCGGTCGACAAGGGATGACGCACATTTATTCTTTGTAGGTAATTGGGGGGATTTACAAGACAATTTCATACAGATGACATTATAATTTTCGTCGTTTAAGGTATCACAAGGTTCTAAAAATTAAAACAAGGGCCGCAACTCTGGAAGTAATCTACAGAAATTGTATAAATTCAACAGGATTTTTCGTTTTACTAATTCAAATAATGCACATAAATTTCATACAGATCGGATGATAACTTTCGTCGTTCGAACGTTCACAAGGTTCAACAAAGTAAAACAAGGGCGATAACTCTAGAAGTAATTTATGGAAATTGCTGAAATTCAATAGGTTTCTTCATTTCACTAATTTAAATGTTGCATATGAATTTCATACAGATTGGGTTATAACTTTTCTCTTTCGAGTGTTCACAAGGGCCATAACTCTAGATGTAATTAACGGAAATTTGCTGAAACTTGTTCATTTTACTAATTTAAACGATGCATATAAATTTTATACAAAGCGTTCACAAGATAAAACAAAGCGAAACAAGGGCCATAACTCCAGATGTAATTAACGGAAATTTGCTGAAACTCAATAGGCTTGTTCGTTTTATTAAATTAAACCATACATATAAATTTCATACAGATTGGATGATAACTTTTGTCATCACAGCATTCACAAGGTACAACAAAGTGAAACAAGGGCCATAACTCTCGGCGTAACAAACGGAAATTGCTGAAATACAATAGGCTTCTTTGTTTCACTAATTTAAATGATGCATATAAATGCATACAGATCGGATGATAACTGTTGTCATAAGAGCGTTCAGAAGATGCAACAAATTGAAACAAGGGCCATAACTCTAGATGCAACTAACGAAAATTGCTGAAAATTCAATAGGCTTCTTTGTTTTACTATTTTAAATGATGCATATAAATTTCATACTGATCGGTTAATAATTTTTGTCATTAGCGTGTTCACAAGGTGCAACAAAGTGAAACAAGGGCCATAACTCCAGAAGAAATCAACGGAAGTTATTGAAATTAAATAGGCTTCTTCATCTCACTAATGCAAACAACATATATCAATTTCAAACAAACAGATGATAAATTTTGTCTGTAAAGTATTCACTAGAAATTGTGGACGGACCGACGGGGGTGACGGCAATATATGACCACATTTCCATGTGGGTGTATAAAAAGTAAATAAAACATGTCATGTATTTCATTTTCCTTAATCTCTCTTAGCAGACAAATGCAGCCATCCAGCATACGAAACTCTATTTTTTTTCTAATTAATCAACCAGAGGTCTTTATAAAATATCAGTCAAATTCAAATTCTCTTGTCTTTTTATAGCATATATGCTAGGCCCTTCCTGAACACTTGGATTTTTATTTTGGACTAAGAGCCAAAAAGCCAATGGTTTTAGTAGATTTCCTTTCCTCATTTCCTTGGCCTTTCCCTGACTGATAACTTCCATCATATAGAAATGCTCCATTAGATATGGGTTTTGAATTAAATACTTGAGAAGTACAGAAGGGGATCGTGGTAGAAAGGGAACGAACGTGCTCTGGGCCATAAGGGCAAAAGACTTACAATTACTGCCTGGCAAGGTGAAGATTGTTTCCCAACACCCTGTCCTACCTTTTACATTGCTCCCGAACTTATCTCCTTTTACAATTTTGGAGAGTTTACCTCGGGATAGTGCCATGCATTAAGATCTCTCCTGTTACATTACTAATATTATATTAACAATATGTACAAATTTGTAAAAAAAACTAGAGTTTCCATAATAAACAGTGGTGATAGCAATCTACAACCGCATTTCAATTGGGCACTGGGCTAATGAAAACTTATTCCCTTTTTGCCTGCACCTTATAATATATATGTAGATTAGAATTACTGTCTCTACCTGACATATAAATTTTTGTATAAGTAATGTGTTAGTGTAGAATTACTGTAGAACCTCTATCTGACATATAAATTTTTGTATAAGTAATGTGTTATTTTTATTACTTTGGAATAAACCTCATTATACTATCAAGTTCAACAACCTCAACAGAGCTCACATATTTCCAATAAATCCTACTACAAATTCTGATCTACTTGTTCCATGATTTATCATTATCCAACAAATATCATGCCTATTGTCTGCCTCATTAATCAGATTTATCTCCTGATTATGCACAACTGAAACCAAATGGAAAAGTAGAAATTTTGTTACAGAAAATATCAGCAAGAAATACAGGCCAACTTTATTATGATCCACTATTTATGTTCAAAAAGAATTTAAGTCATAAAATAGAACAGATAAACATTTTATGGGCAGAGTTTTTAACAAGTGGTTGCCATGCAAGATACGCCTGCATTTTGCAAGAATCGACAGAGAACAAGCTAAAAAAAAGCATACAATAAACGGCAATATAATCCAAGATGTTACGGTCCAATATCAAAAGCAACTGAGATCTTTGGGATAAAAACATACATTTTAAACATACATTATGCAAAAGCTAAATCTGCCTATTGCAGGTCTTTCTTTAGGCCTGAAATGTTATCTAAATTATTAATTAGATATTAATTAACTTATCCAGACCATAATGAACTCTTAATGTGATTGCTAGCCTGTGATATTTACTGGATTAGGATCCAATTTGCTGCTCAACTTTCATTCATGATTTAATCATGAAATGGATATGTTTTTTATCGTACCGACTTTAGTAATGATCATTGAGGCTAGGCCGAAAATTCAATCGCTAAATTCTTGGTTAAGAGTGGATGAATTTGACTGAAATTTTCAGCAAATTCCCTTTATATTATCTAGTTTTTAACTATTATAGTGAGAACTGCCAGCTCTTTAACTAATCTCCCATAATGTATCTTTAAGTTTCATTAAAATCGGATAAAAATTGTGACCTCTAGAGTGTCCACAAGCTAATGACACGATTTTCCATGCAATCAGGGGCCATAATCCATGAAATTATAATCCGATACATGCCAATGTCGAAAGGAACCAAGATCTTTGGGATATAAACCTATGGTATAATACAAGTTTTGGCTAAATCAGATAAAAATTGTCAAGCGTCATTATGGTGTAACAGTGGTATATTCAAACAAAGGAACCAAGATCTTTGGGATATAAACCTATAGTATAATAAAGTTTTGGCAAAATCAGATAAAAATTGTCAAGCGTCATTATGGTGTAACAGTGGTATATTCAAACAATTGTTAAAATCTGATAAAAATTGTGACCATTACAGTCCACAAGCTAAATATGTCATTTTTCCTACATTCAGGGGCCATAATCCAGAAAGTTACATCCGATATGCCTGAATATCGAAAGGAACCAAGATCTTTTGGATATAAACATACATGTATATCTTTAAAAGTTTCGTCAAAATCAAATAGCATTGTGACCTCTGTGGGAGTGAAAATGTGGATGTATAAAAATTATGTTATGGACAAACTTCTGATGGGTCAGAAAGAGCTATTTAATGTGACTTATGTTCCATGGATGCAGATGCTGCAAAATCATCAACCACAAAAATGAAGAACAATTTAACTTTTTAGGAACAATCTGCAGTCCCTTTTGCCCAAACAGTTATGTTTCTATGATTCTCAAAGGAATATAAACTGATCATGTACAGAATGAGGCAATATAAATAAAATGAAATAGGGTTTAATGTCCTACTGTTCTGATCCGAACTGGGCTAATGAAGACGGGCATATGCCAAACAGTGTGCTATGAGGGAAATTTTGCCCGGACAGCAGCACTACGGCCTACTCTTATATCGAATTCCAACTGTCAAGGGATCTTTTACATGCACGCCAATGTGTACACGGGACCTTGTTTTTTTTGTCCCATCCAAACGACTAGACAGCTGTCCTTGACAGGCCCTCCGTCCTGCATCACTGATAGGGGGGAACCACGCTGGAAAATCTGGATGAACTTTCTACACCAATGCAGGGATCGAACATCTGATCTCCAGGCTAGCAAGCCAGGGTGTTACCCACTTAGCCACCGTGACCCCCTGAGGCAATGTAGAAATGAAATGAAATGAAATGGGGTTTAACGTCCTACTGTTCTGCTCCTATACTGGGCTAATGAAGACGGGCATACGCCATACAGTGTGCTATGAGGGAAATTTTGCCCGGGCAGCGGCACTATCGCCTACTCTTATATTGAATTCCAACTGCCACTGCCAAGGGATCTTTTACGTGCATTCCAATGTATACACGGGACATCGGTTTTTCATCTCAACTGAAGGACTAGACAGCTGTCCTTGTCAGGCCCTCCGTTCTGCACCACTGACAAGGGGAAACCACGTCAGAAAATCCAGATGAACTTTCTCGGCCAATGCAGGGATCGAACACATGACCTCCAGGCTAGCGAGCCAGCGTCTTAACCACCTAGCCACCGTGGCTCCCGAGGCAATGTAGAATGTGGGCAAATTTATATATTCATCTGTTACAGTGGAAGAGTGGGATTGGGAAGGCCTCAGCCCCCCTCCTCTCAAATAATTTGTGAATATCAGACCTAAGTTTAACAAGCCAACAGTGAGGCTGATGTCCCCCGCCGAAATAGGAAAATAATTAGAGGACACATATAAATTTATCACAAATTATCTTTTACAAAGTATTGAACAATCAAACAGTATATCTTTACTTATAGTCTAACAATCAAAGTAGGAGAGTTATTGTTTTCCAAAGTCTCGACCAATCAAATTGCGTATCGCTCTGCTTACCCTGAGCAGAAAATGCTCATTATCAAACTTAGTCAAGGTATTACTGTAATGAAACTATACACCAAGTTTCATCAATCTCACTTAATTAGAACTAAAGTTATCGTGTCCCAAAGCATCAACCAATCAAATTGCTTATCTCTGCTTACCCTAAGCGGAAAATGCTCATCTTCGAACTCCATCAAGGCATTGACCTAATCAACACATACACCAAGTTTGAACATTCTAGCTCAATTAGGAAGAGAGTTATCGTGCCCCAAAGTATCAACCAATCAAATTGCTTATCTCTGCTTACCCTAAGCGGAAAATGCTCATCTTCGAACTCCATCAAGGCATTGACCTAATAAACACATACACCAAGTTTGAACATTCTAGCTCAATTAGGAAGAGAGTTATTGTGTCCAGACAGAC
This sequence comes from Patella vulgata, assembly GCF_932274485.2. Classification (NCBI taxonomy): domain Eukaryota; kingdom Metazoa; phylum Mollusca; class Gastropoda; family Patellidae; genus Patella; species Patella vulgata. The sequence continues at coordinate 47,047,372 of NC_065882.2, read as the reverse complement.
AGACGGACGAACCCATTTTAATAGTCCCCTGCTTTCTTCGAAAGGCGGGGGACAAAAATTTTACTGGAGGCAAGCCCGCCCCCTACAAAAAAATAATTTGGTTTGCTGCGCTGGCACCCTTTCACCTCTCCCTTCAAAATCAATTTCATTCCAAGGCCCTGTTAAACCAAACTTATCGAGCATCACTAACAAAAACATCAAAAAATGAATTATATTGCAAACAAATTAATTCAAATGAAATTCGTCTTGTAACTACAAAACAGTTTTATTGTAGAGACAAACATTATTATGTCTGGCAACTGATCATCTTATTCATTTCTTTATGTTTCCATTTATTCTTCTTTTGTATTGTTATTGCCATCAAACATTCATTCTTAGCTTTTTCATTGCTGTGGAGTTCAGACTATCTAAATTAGGGTATTTGTGGGAAGGCATTAGATAGCATTAGAGGAAACAACAACTAAATCATGGATTTACATTGTTACTACGCATTTGTGACTACAATTGATGGAAAACAATAAATTAGAAATAAATGTGTCAAAATTCAAACCATTGCTAGTGAATAAATTTTTAATTGATATATAATTTCAGTCTACGAGCAAGAAACAATAAAGACAAAAATAGAACCGGTGGCTTTTTTATGGACCGCCGCCGATGTTGATGACCACAGTAAGCTCAGGAGATTCACATCACAGAAAAACAAACAGAATCCCAGAGGACAAACCTTGGACCACATTCGGCACACAAAAATGCATCTACTTCAAACTTTGAGAATAGAACTCTGCCCTAAATGGCCGCCATATCCAAACATTAGTATACTGTTTTGTAATGCGGTTCTACTCCGTTTCACATCCCTCATCCACACAAAGACTAAATAAAAATTTTAAATTTTATTAAATGGAAGCAGAATAAATACTTAACAAAATTCTCAAAGTATATTTAGTGTTTTTGACTAAAATTGTCGATTTAGGATTTTTAATGTCAGTCAACTAGCTTAGTGTCTCTGTTCTCAAGCGGAGCTAACTGTAGACAGGCAGCCTAAGCTTAGTATGCTTGGACAGGAGGACCACACAATATACTGACTCAAAATGAAAACAAACTCAAAAGACAATGCACGAATAAGGGAACATTTCACTAACATATCATCTCAATGTTAGTACACTGAAGAAAATGGTTATAAATACACACAAACATTTGTCCGATTTATCAAAAATTGTGACATTAAATTTTTTATCATTTATATATATAGGAGGCAGTTAATGTGCAAGTATTTTCTTTATTTTGTACTAATTTAGAAGAATAGATTTCATGTTTATTGAAAGTTCCACTATCACCGATATATGTTATGTCATCAATGTATCAGAAGGTATAATTTAAGCATTTAGCTTATCTATATAAATGGGTATCAGCCATAAATGGGGCAGGATCAGTTCCAATACAGGCCAATAATGTGCTGTATAAGATGTTGAGATTCTAGGATCTAGAAATCAGGTTCTTGTTAAGATACTGGGAAGGGATAATTATATTTGGGTATCTTGGTACCGGTATATCAAGATGTTTGATTTGAAGTAACTTCCGATAGCTGCTGTGTATTGTTAAATTATGTTTGAATATTTAGATGTTGAAAAAAAGCCTGGAATCTCAAGATAATTAAAACAAAAAAAATGAAGTTTGTAACCCTTATGCATGATAGCTTTTGTTAATCAGTAACTGAAAATAATATTTGTGATAGAAACAGAATTGAATGAAATAAATAATTACTGTTTCTTTCTTTTATCTATGTTCGCAATCTGTGTGGGATAAACTATTTCAATTCAAATCATGCATGGTCTTCTTCATATCATGCATCCGTGACATTACACAAACCATATGTTTCTAATTTGAAATACTTTTAAGAGATATATTTGATTTATTATTTATTTTTAATTAACTGATTGTAATTACCTGTTATCGGTGTGATAATACAGACTGTAAACCTGTTGGTGAAGAATATTCCAACATTCAGGACGATATGTCAGCACTATGATAAAAGGATGGGCTGGATTTCTGAAATAAAATTACAAACAGTCATGATTAGATTTCACTTCCCTACCCTATCTTTAATTGACAAGTGAAGGTTATGGTATTTATTAAATGACCTGCTTTATACTATTATTCAAGATGAGATCACATTTGCCAAGCTTTTCATTTTCATCATGATCTAATGGTTACAGCTGCTCAACTTAGATCAATTCTTATCAAAATACTGTCATCGACTGAAATTTGATCAAATGGATGTTCATTTTTGTATTTCCATCCTAAATTTATATAGGAAATAAGAGCAGTCATTCAGAACCACCTGTCATTGTACAGGATTTCTTTTTGTAAATGGAAGGATCCTTTGAAGTCCCAACATGCCAAAATATAAAGGCTATTAAAATATAAAATTATATACAATTAAAAATATTTGATTAAAAACCAGTTGCTCCAAACATTGTTCTAATCAAACACATCTAATTTAACTCATAACCATTTAAAGTTGACATTGGATTGTATTAATTTTACACCTCAATCTATGTAAACTCCAATATATATTGGAGAATAAAACTGCTTAATTTTGTGTTAAAAGCCCTTAAAAACCTCTACCTTAACTCAACTAAAGATAGGTTGCCAGGCAACGAAACATACGCCCAGAGCAGCTAATTCGTCCGGGCAGTCAACAAGTGTTGTCGCATATTTTACTTTTTTCGGTAATGAAACATTTATAATACACTAAAACTTTTTCAAAGTGATCAAGGGCCATAACTTTGGCAGTAATTAATCGGAAATCTTTGAAAATCAATGGGATTCTTCGTCTCATGACCTCAAACATTGTGTATAAATTTAAAGTCAATTAGATATCAACTTCAGCCTCTAGAGCATCCACAAGATTTTTTTAAGTGATCAAGGGCCATAACTCTGGCAGTAATTATCGAAAATCACTGAAAAGGAATAGACTTCTTCATCTCATGACCTTAAACACTGTGTATAAATTTAAAGTCAATTGGATAATAACTTTAGCCTCTAGAGCATCCACAAGATTTTTCAAAGTGATCAAGGGCCATAACTCTGGCAGTAATTATCGTAAGTTGCTGGAAAATCAATTGGCTTTTTCGTCTCATGACCTTAAGCACTGTGTATAAATCAAAAGTCAATCGGATATTAACTTTGGCCTCCAGAGCGTCCACAAAATTTTTTTTAAGGGATCAAGGGCCATAACTCTTGCAGTAATTATCAAAAATCGCTGAAAATGAATGGACTTATTCGTCTCATGACCTTAAACACTGTGTATAAATTTAAAGTCAATCGGATATTAACCTTAGCCTCTAGAGCGTCCACAAGATTTTTTGAAGTGATCAAGGGCCATAACTCTGGCAGTAATTATCGGAAATCGCTGAAAATGAATAGGCTTCTTCGCCTCATGACCTTAAACACTGTGTATAAATTTATAGTCAATTGGATATTAACTTTAGCCTCTAGAGCGTCCACAAGATTTTTTGAAGTGATCAAGGGCCATAACTCTGGCAGTAATTATCGGAAATCGTTGAAAATCAATAGGCTTCTTCGTCTCATGGCCTTAAACACTGTATATAAATATAAATCAATCGGATATTAACTTTAGCCTCTAGAGCGCCCACAAGCAATTGTGGACGCCGGACCGCCGGACGGACGGACGGACGGACGAACGAACGGGAGCAACGACAATATACGACCACATTTCAATGTGGGCGTATAAAAATACATGATACTTTTTTAAACAACTTAAACCCGCCAGTTTTCATCTGGAAATGGAGACTCCTAAGCTGTACTATACGTTTTTTGGATAAAACCAGATTTTATTTTATAGCAAGCTAACAGTGAGGCTGATATCCCCTACCGAAATACTGAAAAAAATAGATGACACATATTAATTAATTGCACGTTTATCTTTTTTAAAACTATCGAGCCATCAAACTGATTATCAACTAAAACTAAGCTTATTGCTCTGCTTACCCTCAGGAGAAATTGTTCATAATCGAAGTTAGTCAAGGTATTGATGTAATGAAACTATACACCAAGTTTCATCACTCTCATTTAATTAGAACTGAAGTTATCGTGTTCCAAAGCATCAACCAATCAAATTCTTTATCGCTGCTTACCCTAAACAGAAATTGTTTATCTTCGAACTCCATCAAGGCATCGACCTAATAAACACCTACACCAAGTTTCAAAATTCTAGCTCAGTTAGAAGGAGAGTTATTGTGTCCCAAAGTCTCGACCAATCAAATTGCGTATAGCACTGCTTACCCTCAGCAGAAAATGTTCATTATCAAACTTAGTCACGATATTGATGTAATGAAACTACACACCAAGTTTGATCACTCTCACTTAATTAAACCTAAAGTTATCGTGTCCCAAAGCATCAACCAATCAAATTGCTTATCTCTGCTTACCCTACGCAGAAAATGCTCATCTTTGAACTCAATCAAGGCATCAACCTAATAAACACTTACACCAAGTTTGAAAATTCTAGCGCAATTAGAAGGAGAGTTATTGTGTCCCCAAAAAGTGCTGACGGACAGACAGACGGACAAACCCATTTTAATAGTCCCCTGCTTTCTTCGAAAGGTGGGGGACAAAAATAATGTGTAGGTGAAATTTACTGTTCGTTATGAAGTACAGAACATGCATCACACACTGTTTAAACCTCTTATGGAATGCTAATAGATTATCAGGTCATCCAATAAAAAAACTGACATGCCCACATTTTGCAAGAGATGGATAGAGAACAAGATATAAAAAAAAAGAGAAGATTTTGTGTACAATCAGGGGCCATAATCCAGGAAGTTATGATCTGAAATGCACGAATATCAAAATGGACTGAGATATTCAGGATATAAAGATTTATTTTATGATCAGTAGCTGAATACCGCGTTTTATCAGTGAAATAAAAGTGTTATTCCACTGGCTAGCAGTAGTCCATGTTGTTTTTGCCTAAAATGATTGTAAAATCATAAAATAAATAGAACATTTGTCGTTTTGTCGTGAATAACATATTTTATTTCATCTCTAAGCAAGAAAACGTTTATATTTTCACTCATGCTACGCATTCATGAAAATATCAGTTTTCTTGCTTCTCGATGAAATAAAATATGTTATTCACTCTAAAACGACAAATATCCTCTATATATTTTAAGTTTCTTAAAAATCTGATGAAAATTGTGACTTCAAGATAGTCCACAAGCTAAAAACGTGATTTTTCGTACAATCAGGGGCCATAATCCAGGAAGATACAGCCTGATATGCGCAAATATCGACAGGAACCAAGATCTGTGGATTATAATCATACAAGTTTCATCAAAATCAGATAAAAATTGTGACTTCTAGAGGGTCCACAACCTTGGTATTGCATACTTTTACATAGGGTTAATGCAATTTGTAGGGTTTTTTTTCTATCACATAACTTTGAAATGTTTTTATTCATTCGTCCATGATAGACACATGGCACAGTGACCACATGACAAACTAAACTGAAATGGCTATAAAATTAAATTCCATACAACTAAGCCATATAGCTTTCAATAATATTAACGACAATATTTTTTAAAAAATTAAGCCTCTGTCAGGATGTGTATAAAATAAAAATTCATATGGTAAACTCTATTTAAAACTAAAACTAGCATCTCTGGTTTATTGACCTAATTCAACTGATGTCACATGTCATTGGGGATTCGGTATTAGAGATTCATAATATATTATGACTGTTTCTCGGTGTTCTATCCGAGGATTATATTCAACTAAGATTTAAATTTAACTAACAACCGGTTAGTGAAACCATTAAATTATGATTCATATAATTTTAATATCTACTCGTACACCTAGAATTCATATGGAGCATCGAAGAGGCGCGATATATACACAATCCATGCCAAGATCGTCTTCCTTTGATTGCCACATGCCTTATTTCCTCAAAGGTAACTTACTGGACTTGTTATGCATAATCAGAAAGCTTGTTTTGTTTTTTTTTACCCGATTATCAAAATTACCGTTACTTGTGCTAATTACTTGGATTATGAACTACATGGCCAATTCTCAATCACTAAGATAGATGACTGTTGTTGTAGCCGACAAGTAAGTTGATTGACTACCTAATTAACAAGTAATAATTAACCCGTTGTAATTTAGCCAAAAGTAGATTGATTTATGGCCGGTTCAATGTTTTACCAATTGACTTGATTAAACTTCAAGCGGCTAAAGCCGACAAAAAACAGCCAATTAAGATCCTGCTTTTACACTATTTGCGTACAAGGAACAGCCATTTTGTCCGGCAGTTTGGGTCCGATTTTTACGAAATTTTAACTCAACCTTCATTGATGTGTAATGGTGATATATTTAAACATTTTTTAAAAATTGAATACAAATTGTGACTTCTAGCAGGTCCACAAGCTAACAATGTGATTTTTCGAACAATTAGCGGCCATAATCCAGGAAGTTACATTCGGATATGCGTGATTATCGACAGGAAACAAGATCTTTGTGATCAAAATTGTGGCCTCTAGAGGATCCAAAACCTGGATATACCATATATTTACACTATTTGCGTACGAGAGGTGGCCATTTTGTCCGGCAGTTTTGGTTTGATTTTCACGAAATTCGAACTCAGCCATCATAAATTAAAAGAATCCAATAAAACACAAACTTTATCTCTATAGCTCTGCTATATAGAGCAGTGTACTAAATTTCCACTAAATATCTCAAATGTTAATGTAAAACACATCTGGAAAACCAAACTGACAGATGGTTGGAAACCCATGTCCAGGATATGAATTTCATATTGATAATGAAATGAAATAGGGTTTAATGTCCAACTATCTGCTACGACTGAGGGAAATGTTGCCTGGACAGCTGCTATGCCCTACTCTTATACTGAATTCCAACTGCCAAGGGATCTTATTACGTGCACGTCAAGGTATACACAGGACCTTGTTTTTTCTCCCATCCAAACGACTATACATTGTCCCTTGCCAGGCCCTCTGTCCTGAAACCACTGATAAAGTGGAACCACATTGGAAAATCTTGATGAACTCTCTCAGCCAACATGGGACCTCCAGATTAGTGAACCAACGTTGTATTTATATATATATATATATACTATTCAAAAAAAGTAGGGGATATTTGATTTTGGGGGCATAATACTAAAATATGCAAATGACTACAAAAAAAGTCACTATAGAACCTAACAGAAGAAATATTTCCAGTTACATGTGACGCCCAAACGCACCAATAGCTACCGCATGGAATGCAGGTGATGCTTGGGATCATCATGGGGGTCCAACCCAAGATTTGCACGACTCTGACTTTGAATGTTACAGTCATTGTGGCATTGAATTCCAGGGTGGAAACATCAGTTTAATTGTTTTAGTGACCAGAAAACAAATTTTGATATGCGTCGGCTTACCCAAAATGAAAGGTTACGTGCCCTTGGCATGCTACAGATCGGCACAACACAGGCGGTTGTGGCGCGGACGATGAATGTTTCTCAGTCTGTCATAAGCAGGCTATGGTCCAGATACCGTGATACACAATCTGTACAGGACAGACCACGCTCAGGTCGACCAAGGGCGACAACTCAAGCCCAGGATCGATTTATCCGTACCTTGGCCTTGAGAAATCGTGTCATCACAGCAAATCAGATCAGCGCTCGTCTTCAAACAGACACTGGTGTGAGAGTGAGTGGCCAGACGATTCGGAATCGACTGCATAGGGGTCACCTTCGCGCCCGACGTCCTCGCGTGATCCCTTGTTTGAGAGATCATCACATTCAGGCAAGACGTCGTTGGTGTAGGGATCGTCAACACTGGGATAATCGACGCTGGAGCAATGTGATGTTTTCAGATGAGTCAAGGTTCACTGTTGATTTTTTGGACAGACGTAGGAGGGTGTGGCGTCGTCGAAACGAGCGCTTCCAAGACGTTAACGTCATCAGACATGATCGATTTGGGGGTGGTTCTGTTATGGTGTGGGGAGGCATCACTGTTGCTGGAAGAACGGCTTTACATGTTGTTGCAGGGCGTGTTACAGGCCAGTACTACTGGGACAACATCTTGGCAGTCCATGTTGTGCCGTTCGCACGACGTCATGGCCGCCGTTTCATCTTCCAGGATGACAACGCAAGATGTCACAGGACCAGGATCGTTACAGGTTACCTCCAACAACAGAACATCACCACATTACCTTGGCCAGCACTGAGTCCCGACCTCTCCCCCATCGAGCATGTCTGGGATATGCTTGGACAGAGGTTACGTCAACGTCAACAACGTCCTGCCAATGTCCAAGAACTTGCTGCTGCGTTGCAACAGGAATGGGACAATCTGGACCAAAATGACCTTAGACGTCTCATTAGGAGTATGCCACGTCGGATCAATGCTTGTTTGGCAAACAGAGGAGGATTTACCCGTTACTGACTTGGTTGTGATGCTGTGGTAACTTTGCTGTTTGACCCCGGCTATCATTTTACCCTTATAATGGTCAGTCTGTGCCTTACTTAGTCTAACGATCATTTGGAATAAATCGATGAATGTGAACTTCATTTCATTTTGTCATTTGTTTCTTCGTCAGTTTCATTAGGTGACTTTAATAACACTTAAAAATCAAATATCCCCTACTTTTTTTGAATAGTATATATATATATAGTGTGGTCAAAAATGCTTCACAATGAATAAAAGAAAATGAGAGAACTTTATGTGTTCAATAAATAAGAAATAAACATACTTTTATGACACAAATTTATTTATATTGGCACCATTTTGTCTGTCAAGATTTAACAGATTAGACCACAAAAAGTTTATTGCGTAATAGCTACAGTCCTATATAAATCTGCCAACAAGTAATGAAAGGAACAAAGTTCTTGTTCATCTATATCATATTTTCTACAGTTATTGACAGAAAAGCAATTTGTTTCTAGGAGACATCCAGTATCGACAGCATCTTCTGCGATCTGAAGCATTGTTAATAATAATTTTCAATAAGTTTAACTTACTTTTATGCTCTATAATTTTTGTCTATAAAACTTGAAGAAAAAATGTTTTTTATATATTGACCAGTCGATTGTATCTGTATACCAAGAATATTGATGTGATTGTGTAACTATTGTCATTAATTTCTTAAATCTATTGTTCACATATAAACAGTATTGAAGACTTCACACTGTTGAAGACTTCATTAAATATATCTGTTAACATACATTTTCTTATCATTGTTTGATAGATCGACATGCAAGTGTTGCAGGTTTTCTTTAAATCTATTATTTGTTATCTTAGAATCAACATCAACTTTATGTTGTAAGCATGAGGCCCTTGCTTATATAGCTATTGATTTCCAATTAACATTAATAATTTAGTAGAAAATAAAAAAAAGAACCATTGAATTTATAAGCAGATGACAAGCATAGAATTGAGTGCCAATAATTGAGAGTATTTATGTCACTTAAATTTTCATATGTAATGAAACTGAAAAAATTTATTTATGAAATAAATGATGTAAATTGTATGTTACTTGAAAATGTTTATTTAGCCTTTGTTTGTATGAAATGAATTAGAACTGCTTAATTTGTCAGTACACTATTTTTTCAGTATCGCAGCCTTTTAGGACATACATCTATTCTCAAAGTAGATAGTTCTCTGTGTGCAGAATGGTGGATATAGTGCTTAGTCAATTATTAAACCAGCGGCTGTCAGGCAGGATACGCCCACATTTTGCAAGAGATGGATAGAGAACAAGCTAAAAAACAAACAGGATTTTTTGTACAATCAGGGGCAATAATCCAGAAAGTTATGGTCTTAAATGCGCAAATATCAAAAGGGACTGAGATCTTTGCGTTATAAAGATATGATTTAAGTTTCATCAGAATCGGACAAAAATTGTGACCTCTAAGAGGGTCGACAACCATCGTATTGCATACTTTTACACAATTTGCGTACAAAGAGCGGCCATTTTGTTGGGCAGTTTCATTTCGATTTTCCCGAATTCAACCTTCATTATGGTGGAATGGTGAAATATTTAAAATCAAAAAAAAAAATTGTGACCTCTAGAGAATCCGCAAGCTAAAAATGCCATTTTTCGAACAAGCAGGGGCCATAATCCAGGAAATTAAGTTCAGGTATCTGCGATTATCAAAAGGATCCTTGATCTTAGTGTGTAATGGTGATATATTCACATATTTTTTTTTAAATCAGATAAAAATTGTGACCTCTACAAGGACCACAAGCTAAAAACAATCAAGGGCCATAATTCAGGAAGTTACTATCTGATATGCCGAATATCGAAAGAAACCAAGATCTTTGGGTTATCAACTTACATTTCAAGTTTCATCAAAATCAAAAGAAAATTGTGACCTCTAGAGGGTCCACAACATTGATATACCATGTTTTATACACTATTTGAGAACGAGGGGCGTCCATTTTGTCTGTCAGTTTTGGTCCGATATTTACGAAATTCGAACTCAACTATCCTTAGGGTGTAATGGTCATATATCCAAACGATTTTTTTTTAATCGGATAAAAATTGTCGACAAGCTAAAAACGCGATAATTCAGGACGTTACGGTCCGATATGCACGAATTTCGAAGAAAACCGAGATCTTTGGGTTATAAACTTACATTTCAAGTTCCAACAACATTGGATAAAGATTGTGACCTCTATAGGGTCCACAACCTTGATATACCATATTTTTACTCTATTTGAGAACGAAGGGCGGCCATTTTGTCTGTCAGTTTTGGGCCGATTTTCACAAAATTTGAACTCAGCCGTCCTTAGGGTGTAACGGTGATATTAAAATATGTTTTTTTAAATCGGATAAAAATGATGACCTCTATAGGGTCCACATGCTAAAAAAGCGATTTTTCGTACAATCAGGGGCCATAATTCAGGAAGTTATGGTCCGATATGCGCGAATATCGAAAGGAATCGAGATCTGTGGGTTATAAACATACATTTCAAGTTTAACCCTTTAATTGCGTCTACCCGGTAGTACCGGGTATTATAAAATGTCATTAAAATATGCGTACCCAGTATTACCGTGTACTCAGTAAAGCCCTCGCTAAAATTAGTACCGTAACTGCAAGTGCCATCTATTGTATTTTCTATACACTAGAACATATTTCCATGTGTTTCAAAGCGGCAAACCATAAAATGGCGGAGTGCATAGTAACAATGTAGACGATGCACTCTCGACGAAATCGTGAATGACGTCTTGCAGACCAACACGTGGACAATTTCGAGGTGGGTGATACACATAATTCGTTTTCAGTTACTTGATAATGATAGTAGTGATGACAGTAATTGGTATTATGAAGTTTACGCGACGTTCCGCCTATGGCTATGTCTCCCGTGCATGATGAACAAGTCCAATATGAACACGATAGCCCTGTGTCTGCAGTAGATTCTGACAATAATAATTATGTTGATAATAATGCTGACCTGCTGGATCGTAAAGGACGTAGGCAATTCCTTAGTCCCGAACGTGTAGATCTATTGACTGACTATATTGATAATGATATGGGAAAGTGAAAGTGAAAACAAGGTATTGCAATCCGCAGGTGGTCATGGCAGCGGGAGACGCGATGCGCATGTTCATGGTGGCATTGCTCATGGCTGCTATTGATATTTTTGTTCATTTTATATATCTTTATCAAAATCCAGTGAAAAAAACAATATCTCATAAGTATTTCATGGGGAAAAATTTGTTTTCGTGTTAGCTTTAGTGAGAAATGAGAAAGCCAAAATGGCCACCATGACGTCACGTGACTACATTACTATGCAAATTTCCAAAATTCTATTTTTTCCTCTTAGCCCAACCTCATGCCCATCCTGACAGACAAAACGATTTTTCATAAAAGCTTCCATAAGTACTGTTTGGCATTCAGTTCCAACCTCCCTTTTTTCCTCAAAAAAGAGTCTAGCACAGGCAGTGGATTTACGTCTAGCATTGAAAGGGTTAAACCTAATCGGATAAAAATTGTGACCTCTATAGTGTTTACAGGCTAAAAACGTGATTTTTGGTACAATCAAGGGCCATAATCCATGAAGTTACAGTCCGATACATGCCAATATCGAAAGGAACCAAGATCTTGGGGTGATAAACCTATATTTCAAGTTTCATTGAAATCGGATAAAAATTGTGACCTATAGAGTGTTCACAAACAATTGTGGACGGACGGACGGACGGACAGGGGCGACGACAATATACGTCCACATAAAAATGTGGGCGTATAAAAACTAATTTTCAATTTGATGTGATTTGACTATAGCTATAGAGTGCTTGTTCAAAGTAGATTGTTTATAATAGTTAGGAAAAATCTGATCACTCATGGTTGATACACAAGAGTTTCAACTGTAAAGTTGTACTAATTTTTTTCAGTGGTTTTCAGGGAGTTTAACATATTTTTGATGGAAAATGCCTTACTCTAATTAAGTCAGTGCTTGGATTTTTGATAACAAGGACAGGGGTATATACCGGGTAACCTCCATGAAAATAAGAAACAAAAAAACAACATCTTATATCTTTGTGATTATCAACATTCATGAATTAATCATTCAAAGTAACGGAATAAAAAAGAAATTACAAATGAGTAGAGAAAAACTAAAGCACAAATACAGCATAAAAATCAAATACATTTATTACACAGAATACCATCTACTTATACGGAACTATAACACATTATTATACATTTATAGCCTAACAATATTTTGTCTCTTGGTAATATGAACTTATGATTGTGTTGATCAAGTTAACAAGATTCTCCAGAGACCAGTGTTCATGTTGCGGATATCTGACGCCAATCTCTAGCCATTATTGTATTTATTGTGTAATTTAATTCAATGAATTAAATTACATTTTGTGATTCAAGAAAATAAAAAAAAAAATACCAAATAAGATGTACATTGTTTGTACAAATATAATTTACTTTCATTAAATTATATTTGTGATAAAAAAAGACAAAAAATATCAAGTAAGATATTCATTAATGTTGTTAGTACAAATATCTTTTTCTTTCTTTTGATTACATTTGTGATCAAAGAGAAAAAGATTCAGTTATATTTAAATGTCTGTCAATGAGCTATTATCCAAATCTGGTTAATCCAAAACTAGTATGGGGAAGTGGGGAGGTATTCTGTTCCAAAGATTGAAGGTTTCTAGTTAGATGTTGTCCGATGCAAACTAATAGACTATAAACAGCATATATTTCAAATAACTGGACTCTTAAATTTGATCTCAGAAATATCACCTTCACTAAAATCACTGTTAATGTCAGACATTTTACAGGTGTAATCTCCTCCTGATTTTTTACCTTTACTTGTGCCTATGTTTCATTGTAAAAAAAAAAAAGTTATTATGACCTTCATGTGATGTTGCCGATTTTCTAGCCTACAATCATGCCAAAAATTACAATTCAGCCACAGTATGTCTCTCCAGCACTTCCAGTCAAATAAGTAGTGGATTTTCTTTGAGTCTCAGTATATCAACATTTCTTACATTCATCATTAAGACAGTAATATAATTCCTAAAACTTTAATTCACTTTAATTGCATGTAATGAAACCAATAATTATGGGAAAATCTATAGACGATAATCTTATCTAATATTTATTTTCACACTACAAATACTGAATTTCAATTAAAGTAATGTTTCTTTCATCTGAATTAGAACTGATCATGAAACATGTTGGCCTAAGCATGTCTGGTTGAAAACACTTGGCATAGTAAATTGGCTCCATACATTCTGTATAAATTTTCATGAATACATATAGATAAACATCGTAATTATTTTAGAAAAAAGCATTAGCTAATATGACTATTTGATCTGCATGAGTTGATAAAACAACATTTAGAAGTATATTGTCTGTGAGATTTGTATCTTGTAAGTCAATATTGTCCAAAAATATTCATTTTTGTTCATTCAAAACGGGACATTTTAATACATGGCAAATACTTATCCTTAAAGTTGCATTATGGCCAAGATTTCAAATTGTTTTAAACATCAGTGATATTTAAAAATTTAATGATAAAATGTACAAGTATCATTGTTACGATAATGAACGATCTACACAAAATCTCTTAACAGTCATCCCTTCGCTCAGTAGTAATTTGAATTAAATTTTTAATATATCCATTATCTATTTTCGGACTATTATAGTAAAAACGTTCAGCTCTTTATCTAAATCTCACATAATGCATCTCTAAACAATAGCATGCTGAAAATGAAATTTTAAATTTGAATAAGTCTGAAGCAATACATGTCCCCTACAGGCCTGTAAACATATTACATGGCATACATTCATAAAGAGGTTGATACTGCAAATACAGGTCTGTGAATTATATAATCCAAATACATATGGATGGAATACATTCTGTAAAACTGGATTTTTACTGAAAAAGTCTGCAAAGGGAACAGTGTATTAATTTCCATTCAAATAAATCAATATTTAAGGTCAACAAAGAGCTATAATTCAATAAAAAAAAAACGAGAGCATAGCTAGCGCTGCAATATATACATCCACATTCCTGCTTTGATTCATATGGTACTTTTTAAAATAAAGAAAGCTAGGCGTTGGGTTTGTTTTGCCAAATGTACAGACTAAATTTAACAAAACGTGGGTGTGACAGCACCCCTGGGGGTCGGGACATGCACTAAAATAAATATTTGCTATTTTTACGGTTTAAGTTGCTATTCTTATGCAGAATTTGGGCGTGGGTCTGCCTCTGGGGGTTTGACAAGGACCAATATAAATATGTACAACCCTATGATAGATCATACTGAAATGGATCCAAATATGTTAACAATTGCTAACTATAGATTATTTACAGACAAAATATTAACAAAAAGTGGGTGTGGCACCGCCCAGTGCTCTCTCTGGGTTTCATTTTTTTTTTCTGCCAATTTTTCATATTTTTTTTCGCCCAAAAAAAGGAAAAAATATCAATTAGATTTTTTTAGTAATTTTTATTTACATAAGTACATACAATATAATATCATATTACAATTTACAAAATTCTTCTCTGCTTTGCAGAAGCCCCCTTTTTGGAAGCTTTTGTCAACATCTGGGGTAACCACTTTTCCAGTACTTTAGTAACATTAAATTACACAGTGTATTTGTTTTTAATGAATTTCTGTATATTTGTTTTTTTATAATATTCTGTCAACTAAACCCTCTTTCGCAGTTGTCACAGCAATTGTGAGCAAGCGCTTACTGATATCACAAGGATTTGAAAATGTCCATTCATCCTTACAAGATCTACCTTTTCCAAATGCACTTAAGATTTTATGTTTTTCAAAATTTTTCTCTGACACAGACTTTTGAGGTACATGCATGCCGAATATATACACATTTATAAATTGTAACAACAAACCCGGCTTCACTTATTAACGATACAGGCAACAGGAGTAAAAAAAGATCAAATAGAAGTCATAATCCAACAATCCATAACAAATCGAACGAGTATTGTTCACGAGTAGTGTGCGCCATTTTGAATATATAGAAAGCACCAAAAAGCCACCGATTCGTGTTTTAAGACAAATAATTAAATCTTAATTAAATAAAGATACAAAAGATATCTCTATTATTGGTACCTAGATAACTGACTCAGCCAAGCGCAATAGGCTGTAAGTGTAACATGTATGCACGGGGTGGAAATCAAAGCTTTGTGGCAAGAAACATTTATCGCCACAGTTAAAAAAGAATCGCCATACAGGAAAAAGTTATCGTAAAAAATGTTATCGCCAAAGACGATCCATTAAAAATTGTGGCCTGTAGGCAACACACAGACACACAAAGCGAAATTGATGTGGCTCAGCCCCTTGGGGTTGGGCATTCACCAAAACAATGAACGGAATCCAACAAATCTAAAACTTGATCTGTAACTTTTCTATATACAGCATTTTACCGAATTTCAATCAAATATCTCAAAAGTTTAATAAATCAAAAACATTTCTAAACCTAACATAACCTATATGACTTCCATCCCCAAATAACATACAGTCTATTGAAAATCTTTATCCACACTGCTAATAATAGACATTTCTATTGAATCTCAACAATTCAAAATAATCAAATATATATTTATAAGTTATTTTCAAATAATTTTATCTAACAACCATTACAAATAGTCACTCCTCTATCGTACACATTTAATTCATCTTCAATAGAAGACCAATAATACTCAGACAATTCAATTACTATCTTTATTTAAAGCATCATTATCCTTGCTTCAGATTACTGATAAAGATATTAGTTAGAGAATCACTTGACAACATTATACATTACAATGTAATATTATGTTTAGATTATTTTCACAACTACTGTTAAATCAGGGAGTATATGACAAATGTACAAATGCCCAAATGGGCAGTAATGTAAACCCTCAAGACTTTGGGCTCTATATAGAGAAGGATTTGTACTTCATCTACTTTAATCTATATATTCATATACTTCTTTTCATCCTACTCTCACCCTTCGGATGAGATTAAAATTATATGCAATTTGGGCATTTCATGTTAAAATTTCAGTTTTAAAAATAGAATAAACTATACAAAAGCTTATTTCAATAAATAGTTTAACATGAATATAGGATAACCATAATTTAATTTCAAAATATAAATTCATATTTCCTTTCAAAATATAAATTCATATTTCCTTTCAAAATATAATTTCAAATTTCCTTTCAAAAATATAATTTCAAATTTCATTCATAATATAATAAAATCACAATACATTTTTTTGCCCTTTACTGGACACAAAATATTGTTGTGGGCCAAGTGTGACAAATCCATCTGCAGTGGAAGTCTCCATTAGTAAAACTGCTGGAAACCATACAACCCTGTCCTGTCTACAATCTGTAGTACAACGTATGTTGAAATTTTGTTTAACACCATTGCAATAACTCTAAAATTTAGAAATAAAAATTTGATTAAGCTGTGACAAAATGGATCATATCAACAAACCAAGAAACATCCCTTTGAGACCATTAAATTGTTAAGACTACAGTAATAAAAGGAAATTTGAACTAGAAAAAACAAAATTGGATCTGTGTTTTAATTAATCAACATTTACTGATTTAACTTTATCTATTAAAGATGCATTATGTAAGATTTATATAAAGAGCTGGCCGTTACTGCTTTAATAGTTTAAAAATAGATACGTTAATGAAAAATGAATATTTTGAAAATTTCACTTTAATTACTTTATTCTGAGCAAAGTTAAGAATGAATGACAAGAAATAGGCTAAATAATTCTCAATTGTCAAGTACCATTGTCAGAGATAATAAATGAAGTCCCGATTTTTAGCCCTTCAATCCGCAGTCTCTGTGAGTGGCATCCATATTAATGTTTAATGACGATATGATAGATGTATAATCCACTCAATATCTTAGCAATCCAATGTTTAAGAGAGTGGATTATAGGCTTGTCATGCAAATAAATGTCTAAATAACAATCTATATAACATTTGACGCCAGAAACAAGACCTGCAAATTGGCAGAATAAGCTCTAACATAGTGCATCTTTAAAACTTGGTAAAGTTGCTAAATATGCATTTTGACACTGATGAGTTAAACTAAAATCTGATGTCAAATTATGTCAATTATGGACAAATTGCACAGTGCTAAAACTAGTGACTTACCTCTACTGCAGACAACCTCTTTCCTTTTCACTGTCCTGAGACTTGACTTGAGGTTTTGAGTTCTTCATCAAGACTTACAGAAACCTGGTCTATAATTCTTAATTTGAGGACGAATATTCTAGACTCGGACTCCTTGTGTATTATAAAGTTTGTTCGATTGATCTATTTTCCTAATACAGGAAGCCAAGTCTGGCCAAAATGATACCTTCATTACTGGCCTCTTGGTTGGAGGAACAAATTGGCTGGTATCACCTACTCCTGTATTTCCAGAGAAAACACATGTGAGTGGATAAACTCAACAATGCATTGCGTAATGCAGTAATAAAATTGACTTCTTTCTCCCTTATAATAATGCCAAAGTCCAGCGGTTTCTGTACCTTGTGATCTAGCCAATTTTACCCACCAAACATCCTGATCTACAGGCCGCAGAATAAGGTGTTTACAATTATCTGAATTCACATACTTTGGCATAATTTTATTTCAATCAGCCTTCTTTGAGGGGAAACATGAATTAAATCTGAGATTTTGCTGAATTATCAAAATTACCCTCATTTTGAAAATATTTTTGAATTTCTAGGTTAGATCAGCTGTTGGCAGGCAAGATACGCCCACATTTTGTAAGAGATGGATAGAGAACAAGCTAAAAACAAACATGATTTTTCATACAATCTGAAATGTGAAAGTATCAAAAAGGACTGAGATCTTTGGGATATAAAATCAGATAAAAATTGTGACCTCTAGAGGGTCCACAACCTTCCTATTACATACTTTTACACAATTTGCGTACAAAGAGCGGCCATTTTGTCGGGCAGCTTCATTTCGATTTTCACGAAATTTTCGAATTCAACCTTCATTATGGTGGAATGGTAGTATATTTAAACGTTTGGATATACGTGATTATCAAAAGTAACCAAGATCTTTGTGATATAAACATCAATTTAAAGTTTCATCAAAATCGGATAAAAATTGTGTCCTCTATAGCAGGTCCATCCACAACGTTGATATACCATATTTTTACACTATTTGTGTACAAGGGGCAGCCATTTTGTCTGTCAGTTTTAGTCCGATTTTCTTGAAATTCGAACTCATCCATCATTATAGTGTGTAACGGTGATATATTTACACGTTTTTTTAAATAGGATAAAAATTGTGACCTCTACAAGGACCACAAGCTAAAAATGCGATTTTTCGTACAATCAAGGGCCATAATTCAGGAAGTTACGATCCGATATGTGCGAATATCGAAAGGAACCAAAATCTTTGGGAGATAGACTTATATTTTAAGTTTCGTCAAAATCGGATAAAAATTCTGATCTGCAGAGTGTCCACAAACAAATTGTGGATGGACGTCCGGATAGAGGCGACGGCATAATACGTCCACATGAAAAAGTGGGCGTATCAAAATATAACTTGTATATAATTTGTATATAAATTCATTCATGATTAGTACATAATGATTTATTTCATTTAGATCAGCAAAAAATCAAAATTGTTATGTCCCCTTTAGTTAACTCGGTGACTAAAAATATACAGTAAGCACACATGTGCATGGGATAGAATGTGTAAATAGAATGGATTAGGTTAGAGGTGATAAGTTGGTAGATCACTACTGGCATGCAGGTTGTCGAACTTGTAATATCATTTTATACAGATTATTTTCAATATAGTTTAATTGGTATAATAAATTTTCATATAGAGCAATCAAGTTTTCACCTTTAAATTAAATCTTCATCATGCCGACAGTCTAGCTGCAGTAATATATAATTATATGTGGTTTTTGTTACTGGTTTATATAATTATACATACTGCTACCCCTGCAGATACATTCACTTTAACTGATTGTTCTTTGATCACAGACTTATTTTTGTCTATTTCTTTGGTGTGTGATTTACTGTAGTGCAATATTCCTACATTTAATATTAGTAGGTCTTCAATACCCCTCTCGAAGGATTTTGTATAGAATATCATATGAATAATTATCAAAACCATTGATTTAAGAAGATAAGCACACTTACTATTACAAGATACTTCAAATTAGACCATAATTATTACATATTCTTAACTAATTATGCCACAAAGTTTTTGAAGATCTAGACATCATTAATCGGTTAACAGCTTCAGGCAAAAATAACAAGCTTATTTTTCATCTCAGCTTTAAAATCCAGTTATTGACAGATTCATAAATCTAATGATTCTTATACTTTACAACCTCTAAAACTGTAAACTCTTTGAGCATGTTTAAAATGTTAGTTATATTCACTAACCCGCTTTAACTTAAATTGTAGACAGATATTAACAAAGAAAAGTGTCTTTTCAGAAACCTAGCAGTTCTTGCAAAGACAATTATATACTATCAACTTTTTAGCAAACCATAGGGAGAACTATTTATCAAACATACATTATGCAAGAGCTAATTCTGATTATTGCAAGTCTTTACTTAGGCTTCAGATGTCATTGAAATTATAAATTAGATCTTTATTTACACAACAAGCACAAAATCAACTCTGTAGACCCACGGATGGCTTGGATTCAGCTTGGATTTAAACAGGATTTCATTGATTGATTAAATTTTTAAATGGCGTCGTAAGCGGTGATTAACCCGTTACGTTGACGTCATACTCCTGGAAATCTTAGATCAAGGCTAAATGATAGAGTGTACGAAGCCAGGCGCTGTTGAGCGAGGCCGCATGTCAGTCAATTTGATTGAAAGTTCGATATATAATGCCTTGATATTATGTTTAGTTGTGGTTCAAATGAGAGTTTGGATGTCGGTATTATACGCTCTTTTGTCACTTGTGTTTACAGAAAAATTATGGAAATTGATAAACATCGCAGCTAACATCACTCCAGTTGAATTGCAGCCCCATTGGATCACTGTTTCCTATTAGTCTGCTTCGGGAGTTACGTAGGCCTACCAGTTACAGTACAAGAGTATACACAGGATAATAAGAAGTCGGCTATAACTATGCCTCATTGATTTGGTCCATTCTTTTCAAACTTTCGCTTCTTATCTATATATTAAAAGTCTTATTTTTAATTTGTAGTAAAAATAAATGTGATACGAATTGAATTGCAACCCCGTCTCAAACCGAATAGACTAACGGTACCACAGCCATTGAAAACTTTACTTGATAATCAAGATTATGTAGGTGGAGTTAACGCCTGTCAATCAAAAGATTGGCCATTCTCGGAGACGGTGAAGAGAGAGTTGACTCCTATTTCTAGT
This sequence comes from Patella vulgata, assembly GCF_932274485.2. NCBI lineage: Eukaryota > Metazoa > Mollusca > Gastropoda > Patellidae > Patella > Patella vulgata. Next base: position 47,026,474 of record NC_065882.2, on the reverse strand, counting down.
CAAAAATTACAATGGTGATAACTTTGTTCAGAATAAAGTAATTTGACTGAAATTTTCAATATATTCTTCTTTTATCATCTATTTTTGAACTGTTATAGCAAGAATGTCAACCCTCTATTAAAATCTCCCATAATGTATCTTTAATACAGATTTTTAATACAGATTTCAAAAATAAGCTGACAGTAAAAAATACACACACACTCTAATGCAATACAAATGTATCCCCAGTGTCAACAGAAGTGTTTACTTATAACAACAGATTTATAGTCCTCAAGAGGAACTGTGTCAGTTAATAAAAATAAAATAAAACCAAGTATGAACAATCCAAACCATAAGACAGAATTCGAAGTCCTAAAAAACTTTATAGGCAAAATAGTGTATTCAAGCAAAATAGTGTAATCAGCAAATGGACTGCTCCTCGTGTACAAATTACACGACAAACAGTGGTAACAGGTGTCCGGAAGAGTAAGCTTACCCTGCCTGGCGCCACACCCGCCATAGCTGCATCCAAACTATTAGGTGAAATGTTGGTAAAATAGCGTGATTGGCCAATGAACTATCGGTATGCAAAATGCACGCGATGAACTGTGTTAACGATGTAGTAGATATTATCAGGGAGATAGTAATAGTATACGTGTCAATTAAATATATCTAGAATAATAGCCGAGAGAGACACGTTATATTTACCAATCAAATCAATATGACGGCCATAAAACTTTTTAAAGGTTTTAATAAGTTTAGTGCGCAAGTATCCTTGTAGTTGAAGCTTAGATGACAAATGCCTCGATCTACTTAAAAAATCAGAATAAAAGGAACAAGCTCTCGCGTAACGAATTAGCTGAGACACAAACACTCCATAAGCTGGTGATATTGGAATGTTACTACTAATAAATGGAAAGTTACAAAACCCATCAGAAAGTTGGATTTGGCTATCAATATATTAATATTTTTTCTTTCTTTCTATCTATTCTTTTCTAAAAAAAAAAGGTCTCTGCAAATTCACTTGAACCATTCTTTATTACCAATGTTTGAAATTTATGGAATCTAAATTTCCACCTGCCCCACTCTATCGAAACAAACAACTCTCATTTAAACAAATCTAATCACTACAGACATACACATGTTTTCTGAATTTAGTTGAAATCTATCATGTAGTTAATAAGTCATGGGGAATTAGTCTCCTGCCCCACCACTGTGCAACTGATCAACTTCTTTTGAATGAATACATATGTGGGTATACAAAAATCAAAATAGGATTTCTTAGTGAAAGTGAATGATACATCTTGACTGATATTGTTAATAATAATAGTATGTTTTTAATGGGGTTCTTTGAAAAAGATCAGAACATTTCTTGTAGAGCTTTTTTGGCTGTACACATAATGTGTAACAAAATAACAAAAATGCATATACACAGACCTGAAATTCAAGATCTGGATGAACAAAAATGGTCATTATAGACATAGAAGTGTCTGGTAGGGAAACATCTGGTATATAAATGAGCAGTTTTTCTTCGTAATCTTTGGAGAATTATAAAGTCTGTCAGTATCCTTCCACTATTGAGCAGATATTCTTGAAGTTCAAAGGATGTGTCTGGCAGGCAAAGGGAAAGTATCCTCCAAGTTCAAAGGAGGTATTTTGAAGGTAGTTTGGATGAATAATGTAGGAATGTAACTGGAAGGGAAGATGTATCCCTAAATATCTTACAGATACCAGTGAAGTACTCCAGTACATCAGCGGCAGTATCTTGCAAGTTTTAACAAAATATTCTGGTAGTATAATCATAGTATTCTAGATTAGTGGATGTATCCTTTAAGTTTAAAAGGATGTGCATGTAGTTTTCTGGGTTAGTGGAAGCAGATTTTTTTATACTAGTTATATACTGGTACAATGGAATGAATAGGGCACTATCCTCATATAACTTTTGTTATGAAACACCCTGGACTCCTGACCATTGTTCTTAATTGTTTGTTTTTTGTGGGCTATAGCCGATTGATGTTTAATCTAGTCGATTGGTAAAACAATGAACCGGCCACTATGGTATCATAAATCAATCTACTTTTGACTAAATTACAACGGGTTAATTATTACTTGTTAATTAGGTAGTCAATCAACTTGCTTGTCGGCTACAACAACATTCCTACCTTAGTGAGAATTGGCCATATGGTTCATAATCCGAGTAATAAGCACATGTAACGGTAATTTTGATAATTCGGTAAAAAAACAAAACTAGCTTGGTGATTATTAATAATAGGTGCAGTAAGCTGCCATTGTGATAAGCCACATGGCGAATGAAAGACGGTCTAGGTATAGTTTGCTAATTGCACGTCTTCGGACCCCCGTATGAAATCCAGGTGCCGGAAGGTATTCAAATAATAACTGGATCATACATTGATGGATTCACTGACCAGTTGTAAAGCAAATGTAATTCTTCATTAAATATAAAACACCAAATACACTGAGAAAAAGTCATTAATAATATATTTTACCAACAAAATCTCCAATGCCGAATCTCCAATGACACGTGACATCGGTTGGAATTAGGTCAATAAACCAGTTTTAATATAGTGTTTACTGAAAAAATTTAATATTTTAAGCACATGCTGACAGAGGCTTAATAATTTTAAAAATATTGTTATTATTGTTGACGGCTATATGGCATAGTCGTACGGAATTTTATTTTAAAGCAATTATGTTTGTCATGTGATCATTGTGCTGTTTGTCTATCATCGACAAATGATTGAAAACTTTTGCAAGTTACGTAATAGACAAAAAAATACAAATTGTGTTATGAAGAAATGCCATGGTGCCATATCGGTTTAATTTGGCTATGGCATTTTCTGATACTGACAGAAGTAGAAAAATGCTAATATATTTGATCGACTGATGCAACATGTACGTTTCATCAAATAAACGAAGACAGTAATTAATTCAAGAATATTAATTACTGACGTGAACATCAAGCCAGTATCTACAACTTGATTGTATTGCTATGAATATTACTTGTTGTTTTGGTTCTCTGGTGTATAATTTAATATTAATCTAAACAAATTAAATGGTTTGTTCAAAATTTTTAGTATATTTCAATACAAATAATCAAAACCATCAGACTTTCATCTGCGAGAGTATGAAAATTTAACTGTCAATCATGCAGTTGGTGGTTCGAATCTCACTTTTAGGTGAATTTCTCATTTTTGTTTGGATTTTATTTAAAATAATGTCTATTTGAGAGTAATAGATATGTTTTGTTAAGATCATTTCACTGAGCACGTCATTAATCCAATGGAAGCTCGTGGGTAACTGAGGAAGCCAATTCCCGTTGACGCCAGGTGAACCATGAACGATTACATTTTTTTTAAAGTATTTTTTCAAGATACTTTGATAAAACAGATACTAATGTATTTTAGGGCTGGTAGTAAACATCATATGTATGAAAAGAAAAAAAAAAAGGTTAGGTTTTTTACCTACTACCGTTAATTATCTAAAATAGCGGAATTGCAGGTTTACTTCATGGATTATTTCCATTACCCAGTTTTTGTCAAGTCGATTCCAATCATTTTTATTTTTTGTATCAAAGGTTGGGAGGTTGCTTGTTCACTGAGCATAAATTTTCTGAACCCACCCCATGAAAGAAGTATCTATAGGGCGTTAAACTTTGGGTAACGAAAAATGGGGAATAGTGATAGGCTGATATCCAGTCCGTATACAAATCTTGTTAGCCGAAATCTGAAATTAATTTTGTGGTAACAGTACTAGGTCATCTACAAACTATGTGAGTTTGGTCTTTTTGCTACATATAGTAAAGGTGTGAGGACTTGCTAAAGTTGGTATTAGAGAAAAGACAGATTTTGGCAATTTTAGCATATGAAAAATGTTTTTTCAATTTTCTCAAGTCAGGAATTGAAAGATTTATCTGATATGTTGCACATTTATGTGTTTTGGGACTATCCCAACTTATAAACAAAATTTGGTAAAAATCTATGATTGAAGACGAGCACCTTTTGCATGGTGCTCTCAAAGACGCGCTCTTAATATCTAGAGAAAGGCTTAGAAGATTTTTGTCCAAGTTTGAATTGATATTAATTGAATGTGTTTCGTTGTTACTGTACAATCAGATCACATTACCAGTAAACAGAAATGATTGAGATTCGATAGGCTTATTCATTTCCTTAATCTGAAATACATACAAATTTCAACCAGACGGAATGATATTTGTGTCTTTTTCCACATCAGAAAAGCAACAAAAACACTGCTGTTTGTGAAAATGTCATTTGATAAAATGACGGTCATTTATTAAATAACAAAATTAGGATGATATAAGTGAAATTCCAAAATTAATGGAAAATAGCAAAACATTATGGGAAATAATACTGAATGAGTGTTGGGCTTAACAAAATGATCATCAAATGGCCAAACACGTCTCCTATGGGGAGATGTCGTGCCCAACACAAGGGAGAAAGTAGTGACCCCACAGGCAACCAACAGTGAACCCAACAAACCAACTGGATAACATACCCTGGGCAGCCTACACTGACGCCAGGTTGAGTTGATTAGAACTCGGGTGTGAGGCTAACATCCAAGCTTAAAAAACAATCCAATAATCCAAAGGTCAACCCGCATAACAGACCATGATCAGGGGAAGTTAGATAGAACTTAGAACTCAAGAGGATAAAGAAGGTAATCTAAAACATGGATTTGGTCTTCAGAGAGACCGGCCATAAATGCTGTTGTAGCAGCTTCGCTACGAAAGGAGTGAACCTTGAATTAATCTGGATTTAAGCCAAGGAAAGTCACCAGTTTGTGTAAGCTAGCATTGACCAAATTGTAACATACGGTTGAGCCATCTGCAAATTGAAATAATGGCCCAGTGGAGTGTGGTATAGCTTGTAAATGTGACCAAAAATTGCAGGGGGCACAACAATTAAGAAATAATCGGGTTGGTGAAGATGTGGTTTTATGTTTATAATGATGCATCGCTATCTCAATGGCGGAGACTGAGGAAGCATGAAATGTAAACTAAATGTTTTCAACACAAAGAATATTCTGCATGTGTAAAGATGATTTAAACATTAATTCCCCGAGGCGAAAACTCTGCAAAAGCGAGTGAGAAAATGGCTCGTAAAAGAATGTGATGCACCTGGTGTGGAATGACCAGTGGAAGGGCATGCAAGAGGCATTTTAATAATGGTAGTGTAATTGGTAAAGGAATTAATGGTGTCTGTATAGCCCAAGGATTTCTGGACAAATGCTAGAGCAGAGGCACAGGAACTTATAGTTGATGGGGAGTAACCCAAATCAAACAAGTGGGCACGGAAATTAGTACTTACAATGGTTGGAATGAGAAAGAATGGGGCCAAGTGTTGGTCTGTGCAAAAGTCTAAAAGTCTGGTCCAGGCACGGCGATAAAATGAATGGGCGGCTGTTGATAAACTAGCATCCATGAAGTAGGCAGCAGTGTCACTTAAAGTTTGATCAAGTCTGGAGGGATTGACTTTGGTGCTGGATCCAGCCACAGAGCCGCTATTCTGGCTTGCTGAAATTGAAAGCGATATAAGTGATCAGCAACTAGGTTTGATTTCCCAGCAATATGTTTAGCACGGAGTAAGATATTATTTAAAATTTAAACAAGGACAATGCGGCATATTAAGGTAATTAAATGAGGGCATTTAGAAGTCATTTTGTTGAGAACATAGACCACACATGCATTGTCCGTCAGGAGAAGGATTTTGCGGTTGCACAGTAAATGGCCCCAATGTTCAATCGCAAGAGTGATTAGGAAGAGCTCCATAACATTAATGTTAAGGGACTGCATAAGTTCTGGCCAGGCACCCACAAACCACTGTGAACTGAAAACCGCAGCATAGCCTAAAGTAGTAGCTGCATCGGAAAAAAGCCTAAGGTGATCAGATGCAAACCAAGCATCATTTAAGAACATACAGCGACCATTGAAAGGTTCCATGAAAATGGACCAGATCTTAAGGTCAGCTCTAGTCGAATTCGTTAAACAAATTTTATGAAAAGATTTAGTTACATTGCAGGTCAGGTCATATAGACGACGAAGGTATGTACGACCAGGGACGACAACTAAGGTGGCAAAGTTAAGCAAATCAAGGAGGGATTGTAGTTCAGGAAGAGATACTTTCTTCTGGGAAAGTGACCACGAAAGGGCGGAGTGGATTTTGGACACCTTGCCCACAGGTAAGCGGTAGAGCATGTTATTAGAATCCACCTCAATGCCATATATAGTTATAACTGTTGTGGGAGTTACTGTTTTGGAATCTTTTATAGGTATACCAAGGAATAAGGCGAGGTTCAGGAAGGTCGTGAGTGAGTGTTGGCACTTCATAGAATTTTCAGGACCAATAAAGAAAAAGTCCTCGATCATGTGGCTAACTGAGCATTGGCACTTATTTTCTAAGATCCAATGAAGAGCTGTACTGAAACGCTCAAATGTTTTGCAGCTTGTGCTGAAACCAAAGAGTAGACACATGTCTGTGAAATAATAGCGCTGCTCACTCAGACGAACAGAAAACCCTAGCAACTCATAGTCTGTAGGATGGATGGGAATCAACCGGAAAGCACTTTCGATGTCAGCTTTGGCCATGAGAGGCCCTGTACCAAAATGTTTGACCAAACTAACAACATTGTCAATAGAGTCATAGGAAACAGCAGTAAAAATAGGGTCAATACCAGAATTTATGGAGTGGTGCCTAGGAAAGGAGAGGTCATGGATCAGACGGAAAGAGTCTTTTTCATGTTTAGGAACAATCCCAAGAGGGGAGCAAGTTAAATTTGGGAATGGGGGACTAAGAAAAGGACCCATGACACGGCCAGCAGGTAGGTCATTGTTAATTTTATTAACTAAAACATCCATGTGCTGTGAAGATGGGTGATTATTGGCGTTAAGAGGCAATTCTTGAACCTGCCAATGGTATATGAAAATCGAAAGAGAAAACCTGTGATTAAATAATCGACTTCCGTTGGATCATAATCTTATCTAAATGATATTCACACAATTCTACAAAGAGGCCAAGGGCAATAACTTTTGACATTATTTTCAGGAATAGCTGAAATTCAGTGTGCTTTTTCGTCTTAACTAATGTAAACAACACATTTATTGAATAGTGCTCATGAGACAATAGATGGATCGCAGGGACAGCAATAGAATATTACATTTCAATGTAGGTGTATAAAAAACACATGTAAATATATATTGTTATAACAATTTAGTTGTCAAGACAGTACGAATATGCAGATATTGGGGGTTATGGTAAGTATCAAATTAATAATTTATTATCCAATATTATATTCGTGTGAATTATGGATACCATTTGAAGGCATATCTTTGCAAAAGGTTTGCCAGTACAGAACAATTGAATTATGTTAATGCAACTCCATTTTTCATCATTACCATATACGTCCACACTTTGTATTTTTCAAAAATGTTTAAGTGACAATAATTTCTCTTCACAAATATTTTCTCTTTCGGACCATTTATTTCTTATTTCTGTAGGTGGTTTGACAGAGTGTGTCTATTTTTATTGTACAATCAAATATCTCCTGAGTTCCATTGTTGGAAGTGGTAGTTGGATTCAGTTTGTTGAACAACTGATCCATACCTCATACCTTATACATACCTAGTCCTTCTCTTTGATCTAGGGTCCTCCCAAAGACTTTGGATAGGTGATTAAATAAAAGATGATGAAAATAATGTCTGCCTGCTGTGTAGTTCAACAGATGATAACAGATTCTCAATGTGCGACATTTACTAAGCAATATTTGTAATGGTATAGTTATAGTGCAAATTTAAATTATTTATAATTAAAATATAATTTATTAAGCTAATTTGTATTGCTTCTTCAGTGCTGCATGTTCTGTGTATGATTGGCATATTCATAGAAACAAAGGTTGACATGATTTTAGCAGGTACATTTAAGCTGTTTATAATTTTCAACAGAAGACATCCCAGCAGGATTGAAAATAAAATGTAAAAAAATGTGATTTTATCCACAAGGTTTGATAACAAATGCAATAACTGTTAAGTCAATCAAACATTTTCAAAAAGGTTACAATCGAAAACTCACACCCAGAGAGATATTACAAGGTTTTAATGATAACGACAATACATTTGTAAATAATTGAGGCAAGACTATGACTTTCGATCATGTTCATCCCTATGACTAGTTAAAAAGACACATAATATTTTTCAAAAACCTTTAAAACTCTGATGTACAGTGAATACAGGTTTAGGTGGAAGGAGCAATAACTTTATGCACAATTCAAGACTAGGTCATGCAAAATCACAATAAAGGTATCACAATTGTTTAACCATTCAAGATATTTTAACTGTTCAAGTCAGGTTCTGTCATTGTCAATAATCATTAACTGTCAATTTCATCACCAAATAATACTGCAACAAGTAAACAAATAAATAGCACCAATCGACCTAAAAAAAACACCTACTCCAAGTTTGAACATTCTAGTTCAATTAGAAAGAGAGTTATTGTGTCCCAAAAAGTATGACAAACAGACAGGAGGACGGACGGACAGACAAACGAACGAACCTATTTTAATAGTCCCCTGCTTTCTTTGAAAGGGGATGGGCAACAAGCAAACTTTCTCTTTATGAGCTTAATTTGTGCCCGACTTTTCCAATTGATTGGTGCACTCATTGATTGATGCCGGCAAGATATATTCATTCTAAAGAAGAAGAAGAATTTTTAAGTTTACTGGTACCAGAATTTGCCTCTTAAATGTGACCCTGTCTATCCCATATACCTCTCAAATTTCCATCAAGTGGTATAAGAGAAAAAAAATTAAAAACAACTTAATTTTTACCCTTGCCCCACAGACCACATGGTCAGATGTGGGCATAAACACTTTAAACTGATGGCCTAAAACTGTATCGTGGATATTTTTTACAACAGGTTTAAAAAAAACATTTGGTCATTGGATTATAGAAGGAAAAAAATAATTGTTAACACTTTATGTCACACACCGTTTTGAACTTAATCTGCATTAGTGACAACAAAGTTGATTGTGAAGGGAATAATTTACGGCAGTTATCTTTAAGCTGCGTAGTTTGTAAATTGGACAAATCAATAACCATTCTGAACATGTCTATACCTCATTATGTACATGTATATTTAAAGTTAAGCAGGTTTAACTTCCTAGAAAGCCTTTTGTTCCGTTCAATAATAAAATTCAACGAAGGCTACATAACCTGTAAAGATGCATATTTGATTATCAGAGAATATCCCCCTCCCCCTCCCAAGGGTCTTACTGAAAAATTATGCAACATGTGGAATGATTATTTTTATGGAGAGGAAGATAATTAACTGAAAATTCACTAATTAACAAGTTACGATATAATTGGATAGATATTACCTTACGCATTAAACAATCAATAACCTTTTGAACAATAACCATGTTCAATTTTTCAAAATAATATGCAAATAACTCTATCAATAATATTGAACAATACTGCATTAATGAAGAACAGCTAACAAATTTTAAACAAAAATCTACAAAAATGACTGATTTTGTGTGAGTTTTTAGTAGCATAAAAAAATGCTCCAATTTTAAATGCTAATCAATAAAAAGTCACAGGGGATGAAAATGTTTAAATAATAAAAAAAAACTTCCAATCTATATCTTCCAAAATATTTTTATGTAGACATTGATTTCATGTTTAGTTTGAAAATAAAAAGTAGAAAAAATCAATAATCGAATAAAAAAGAAAACTTTACACTGAGCCAATGAAAATAATTTAAAAAATTTTTTTTATAAAGAAACAGTATTTTAAAAAAGTTACATTGTTTGATAGTATAATAAAGTTTAAAATAACTCAAGTTAAGTAGATATATATATATATATATATATATAACACTATAAGCGTTTATATGTAGCAAGAGGTACAAGTGGCAATAGTGTATTGATTCTTGTTACCAATCTAAATGAAGACATGTGATTAGCTTCTATCGCTCTCTCACTACTCAACTGTTTTAAAAGTTGCGAAAGGAGAAACACGGTAGGTTGTCAACAAGTGAGATGCATTGACTGTGACAAGGGCACATGCGCTTAAAGTAGTTTTCTATGAATACATGTTATATGTGTTAATGAAGTAAGATACAGGGGCAATACAGATTTTAAATAAATTGTGAATTTTGTTGGTTATGTGTGAATACAAACGGTGGATATACTCTCAAGGTAAATATTATGTTTTAATTCTAAATCTCACTTTAAATTGATTTACGATTAAGATTTTTTTGCTACTTTAGTGGCTGTGCCAAAATTGTACATCGGTTGCACTAACAAGTTACAAAACAGAGTAACGGTTCATAGACAACATATCAGGGAACCAAATTTAAGGAAGATCCCTTTAAATGAGCACCTTGATATCTGCAGTAAAGGCGAGTTCAAAATATACCTGTTCTTTAAGATGCCATATTCAGATCCCATGAAAATGAGATTGAAGGAACAATATTTTATTGACAAATTTAAACCTAAATTAAACATTCCAAAATAATTACAATATTATGCTATAAACATCTACTTTATTATTATTATATTATTGTATTATTATTCTTCCATGACGTCATGTCACTGTATGTCTTGACAAGGTCAGGTGAAACATGTAGACAATTAAACAATAGTACTTTCTTTAAGCATTCATATTCTATATTAACACTACTATGGTTTCAGCTTCATACATTTAAAAAGTTCTAGACAGTAATTTTAAAGTAAACAACACAATTTATAGCAAATGAAATAGTACTGATATCACAGAAATAGTGTGTGGGGAGAGGGTATTATCTGATTTGTATAGACAGTGAATTCTTCATCAATTTATGAGAATGGTTCTGATCTAATGTTATGCCACACTTTTTATCATTAACATAGATTCTTTAAATAATTTTAAAGTATATGTAAATATGCAAACAGGCCCATAGCTAGCGTTGCTCGTTGGCTTTGTATTGTGTCCAATGGAAAGGGCACCAAAGGTGCCCATTGGGGGAACCGATTCCAGGGGAGGCAGCAGTCACTCTTTTGCTCCCCCGCCCCCACTAGCTACAGGCCTGGCAAAGTTGTAAAAGAGCCTTTAGGTAAAAGGTAAATTCTTAAAACAATGGATATGAGAGAAAGAGAGAGAGAGAGAGAGAGTCTGAATTGATGACAAACCTTATGATCTCTAAACTTTAGACCACTCAATCACCAAACCCCCTAGTGACACAAAGAAGTATTTTACTCATGTGAAAGTAACCATATCAGAGCACAATCTTGTATAATCTAAAAGTAATCTCTCAAGATCAAACTTTATCTACAATAGAAGAAACAATTCACAGACTCATATTTCCTACTTTCAGACATGAACCTAAAAAGGTCCTTATTAGCCCCACAAATTATTAATTCTATTTCATCTTGTAGCATCTAGATAATTAGATCCACTTTATACAATACAATACTAATTTTATTTTCTAAATTAGATTTATATTTAGCAGGGATTCATGTATAATATTTTTAATTTCAAACTGACAGGGGACAAGTAAACAGAACTGTTATTTTCTTTCCTGCAGCCATAAGTAACAAATGGGTACAATTATTTTTTTTAATGGTGTTATACTCAATAACACTGATGATTTGAAAGTCTAAATTTTTTAGGGGATTGTTCTTGTGATTGTAATTTAATGTTAAATTTTTTTATTAAAAATAGTACATTGGTACCTGCTCACGTATCAAGTGGAATATTTCCTTGGGTAAATACTAGAGTCTTATGAAGAATTATATAAATCATCAGAAATAATCCTCCAGACGATCCTATCAAATGATCAGTTTATTGTGTGTTGAGCTACAACTAAAGTTGGAATGGTCAATTTCAAGCTTTACCAAACACAGCTTAATCTAGACACACATCGTATATTCCATAAACTATCTCAAGCTACACAATACATTTTTTTTCACTTGACCGACATTAACTATATCAATCATATTGCAGATATTTAATATAATTAATACATCACAATTAATTAACATTGGTAAGCCCATCTACTATAATTACACAAGATTTTTGCAATAGAAAGTAGGTAGACCTAATAGAGTGGGAGCCCAGGGGGTTAACCTAGCTGAAAAGTGTACCAATTTTCTCCTATATGATATCAATGCGTGTATGTCAGGTATTATCAGAATGTAAGTCTGCCAAGTTTCTGGTGGTGGGTGTGGTATTCCACGCCCAAAATGCAATGCCCCCCAACTAGGCTAGATTAGCTCAAAAGTGTACCACATGAAAATTGTACCGCAGTGTACCGTACATCTTCAGGTATTACAAAAACACTCTGACAGACATTTCTAGTGGTGGGTTACCCCCGACAGAGCTATGTAATTACCAGACATTTGTAGTGGTGGAGTTTCCTTGACAAGAGTTATCTAATTTCCAGACCTCAGCTAGGCTAGATTAGCTGAAATCTGTACCACCTAAAACAGCTTTGGAGTTGTTCAGTACCACGACGGGAATCATGAATGAACACTGCCAGACAATTTGTGCGGTGAATAAGCCCTAACAGACACGCCCAAAAATGCCACGCCCCCATCTAGGATAGATTAGCTGGCACTGTTCCCGTGGTCCAAAAAATTAAAAATTGTGCCAGGATGCATAGAATACTAATACCTAGCACGTATGGAAGAGGCGATAAACTGGAATACCACACCCACCACCAGAAACCCGGCAGACTTACATTCTGATGATACCAGATATACATGCATTGATACCATATAGGAGAAAATTGGTACACTTTTCAGCTAGGTTGACCCACTGGGCTCCTGGTCTATAATCTTAATAACTGATGTGAGGTAAACCAAGTAAGGTCATTTTTCATCACCTGTCTTATCATTTATCTCTTTGCTACTCCTGTACTTCCAATAATCATTAATTTACAACCACCAAAATGAAAATTCAACATAAAAGAAAATTTTAGGTTAACATCCACACAACATAACTATGGTCATTTCACATTATCAAAGGTGTACTTTTATTTTAAAAATTTGTACAGGTGTGGGGTTCTGTAGTAGCCGAAGGAAACTGGGAACCCAAAAAATAAATCCTACTCCTTGTCATGTTCAAATGAGGGACCAAACTCATGACAGACAGTGCATGTGTTAAGACCATTTGGCTACAATGCAACCTACTTTACCATTAGAAATCAGCCACCTATTTGCCAGCAAGACTCAATCAAGACTATATTGATATTTGGCTTTTTTTTAACCTTTATAAGATTAGAATAAGGAAGATTTTGGATAAGTATCTTACGGAAGCACTATGACAACATCAAACTAATCCAGGTGCTCTAGGTGACAGTAATCTTACATACCTGTCAATCTATTTCTTAATAATTAACATAGTCTATTTCAATCTATGGATAAATAATATTCATCCCCCATTGACATTCTTCTACTGAAGTGATATTTCTAAGGCCAACTCAATGAAGCATTCATCATCAATTTATACAAGAAAAAAATATATGGTACACATTGCTTATAAAACAGATTAAAGTCAAAGTCCTTAACACTTTGGTTACAGCATTACTTTTTCTCCTAGAAAAGTTAGTTTTATTGAAGACATGTACAGAACCTAATCCAAAAAAAATCTAGTTTATGATATGAGAAAATATCACGATATTGATTTTGGGAAAACAAACTTAATCCGTACAAGGCATTGTGAAATGCAACTGATTAAAAGTTATCTAACAATAAAATAAAGAATAAAATGATTGACAGTGAAAGACAATTCAGCTATTGATTCAAAATATAAAAAAATGTATCAAATAGGCCATCAAATATATGAAAAGTAACATGAATCCTCCCAGGTTGCCAACCAGTTAATTATTCCTGTGTGAAATCAGGTGTACATTTAAAGATCAAGTTGTTCATGTTTTTACAAAATTCAATGCATAATAGAGTTTCTATGAAAATCAAAGTAGGTTCTTGTCTCATTAGGTTAAAATCTATAATGCTAAACGCTGATTGGTCATTTATAGCTGTTAGTAGGCTACTGTTTCAAAATAATAATCTCATTTTCCAATCAAATTAAAATCTACAAATATTTAGCTATTCAATAAGTTATTTATTTGGCTGACTGATGCTCATTTTTTTTTACTGGACATGTAATGGACAGTTCTCAGACAATCTACATTGAAAGGATTTTTGTCTGAAATGTTCATGTCACTAGAAAAGCATTTTATGGTCCTTACAGATACATGTTATTGATGTCTACAAAAAAAAAATTCTGATAAGAAGCTACTACTTTTAAGAACCCTTGTTAAAATAACGTGACAAAGAGATAGAAAATAGTTTTTAAACACATTTATTTCGCATTAACCAGCTTATGTAACATAAGCTCAGGCAATTTTTGCCTCTTGAGGACAAAAGCCCATGAATCCTGAACTGGAAACAACATCTGACTGATACCACCAATTAATTTACATCTACTGCTCTCTCTATAATTACTATTGATGCAAACTGTAATATCATGATGAAATATATTAAAATAAGAAAGAAACAAAAATAAAAACATTTATTTCAATTATATATTGATGGTTATGCCGTCTAGGGTCCTTAACCAAATTCAACTCAGGAATCATGTATTCACCAGCCAATACGGACATTAAACACCACACTCTCTAGAGAAATAGCGTAACTAAAATCTAAAAAAGCTGCCATCTAGGTTCTGTATTCCTTTCCTTAAAAAGCACAGAGATTCTTAATTTTGTTTTAATACTGAGACAGCTCCCGACATCAAGGTGCCTTGAGAGCATAATAAGCCATTTATTTTGTTTACTGCAAATTTTTTTTACCCTCTCAAGACCATGAATAGACAATAAATCAGGTCTTCTGTTTTGTTCTGGAATGCTGTTTTGCAAAGAAATACTTTTTTTCCCTCAAGTAACATATTGTCATTGTCTATAATTATAACCATGCAATTTAATTTTTTAAGTAATTTTCTCTCAGTTACTTCCCTTCAAGAATTTTTTAATTTATTTATGCACAGTATATTTACATCATAAAAAATATGTGATGTGCAGATTACAATAATCTACAGGGTATTTCTATGTAAGCTTATCTGTAGCACCATAGGTCTTTTGTCTGACGTGGAGAGCGTCTATAGGAAACCGGTCGCCACATCCTACGTATGACCCATGCATCTTTTCTTACTACATATTTCTGTAGCCTTGTGATCGTCTAGGATTTGTCTCTAGCTGTCTTTACTTCTGCTTCACGTTGTGTATTTACTTCTTCCAGTTTCTTAAGAAGTTTGTCTTACCAGGAATAACAATGCATAGTTCGCTTCTACATTTTATATATAGCATATAACTGAATACAGGTATACAAGCATAGCACAAATTACAATACTATATAGCTAAAACCACTTCTCCACCCTATCCAGCCTCTCGGCTGTCTAGGAACTCAGATGTACCCTCGAGCTCTGGAATCTAATGCAAGTCTGACTTACAGGGTTCCCCGGTTTCTTTTAAAGGTAAATGAATATCATGCACAATAACGCATGATCATGGCCCTGAACTTGTGTAATTAACAAAATGATTGGTTACTTTAAATCAAATGATGCAATTAGAATGATTCCACTCACGTGTAATTCTGGTGGTAAATAATTGACATATGTTTTCGATAAAGAGCTCTTTTTTATATGTCAACTGTCAATTACAGACTAAGTTGATTTAGTGCACACTATATATGTGAATATGTTTGAAATTACTAACTTGCCAAAGATATTAATTAATGAAATATAAAGGCATCTTATTTCAAGAGCAAAAATTCTAGCAATATTATTACATATCTCCTCCCTTATCGATAAATATTTATCTAATTCATCTGGATTTGCAGGTATTCTACTGATATTAATAATAACCTATTATCATCTGAGACGAAACCCATGTATATTTACCACCAAAAAAGAAAAGAAAACCAGAACTGCCTAAAAGCTGTACTGACGTGTTTCGGTACGTGAGGTCACATTAGGTCACACCTTGTCACATCAACAATAAAGTTACACCATGAACTATTGGGTAAACATCCAATACCTGTCATTTTAAACTTTTAATAAAACCAGAAGTTATACTTCAAGACCGAAGTTTTCAGTAGACGTCAGGGTCATGATATATATAAAGGTCAAGGGTCGTCACACGATAGTAGGCAAGGTCAAAAGTTGAAGAAAATTCAAAATGCAACCAGAAGTAAACAAAATTGCAATTGTTGCCATTTGGAAAAGGTTCAAAACAAAAAAAATGTTTGTCGAAAATTAGAATCAAAATGGTGGCTGAATATCGATTTGAAGGTTTTTTTTGTAAAAGCCAATATCCAGTCAAATGGTTGAAAATGTTATGGAACAAGGTCTCTGAAATTGAAAGACCATATCTGGGGCTAACACCACAATATGTAATTTTTAGACTATTTTTAAACGCCCACATTTTCATGTGGGCGTATATTGTTGTCGCCACTGTCCGTCCGTCCACAATTGTTTTTGGACACTCTACAAGTCACAATTTTTATCCAATTGCAACAAAACTTGAAATATAGGTTTATCTCCCTAAGATCTTGGTTCCTTTCGATATTGGCATGTATCGGACCATAACTTCACGGATTATGGCCCCTGACTGTACGAAAAATCCTGTTTTAAGCTTGTGGACCCTATAGAGGTCACAATTTTTATCTGATCTTGTTGAAATTAATAACCCAAAGATCTTGGTTCCTTTCGATATATTCGCGCATATCGGACTGTAACATCCTGAATTGTGGCCCCTGATTGTATGAAAAATCACATTTTTTAGCTTGTATACCCTATTTTTGTGACCAGTTGATAAAGGGCGAATGCTCGGAACACGTCCTCGAAATATATACTTTAATTAGCTAACACAGTCTTGTTGCCAGGGATATTCTACTATGATTTACTTATACACAATTTGCGTACAAAGAGTGGCCATTTTGTCTTGCAGTTTCATTTTGATTTTCCCAAAATTCGAATTGAACCTTCATTATGGTGGAATGGTGATATATCTAAACGGTTTTTAAAATTGGAAAAAAAATTGTGACCTCTAGAGAATCCACAAGCTAAAAATGCAGGGGCCATAATCCAGGAAGTTCCGTTCGGATATGTGTGATTATCAAAAGGAACCAAGAACTTTATGATAAAAAGATATATTTAAAGTTTCATCCAAATTAAGATAAAAACTGTGGCCTCTAGAGGATCCACAACCTTGATATACCATATTTTTTACACTATTTGCATACAAGGGGCAGCCATTATGACCTCAATTAGAATCTATGTTACTGTGTCCTAAAGCATTGACCAATTTAGGTAGTTGATCACTTCTAGGAGTTTTAAGTATATTCTCTTGGTTAGAGGCTTCACATGAATGTATCGACCACAAAAGTTAGGGACTGCTTTTATTTCCATACAGATTCCTTGGTTTACTGGTATTTTTCTTTTTCTTTTGGATAAAGTTCAGTATTCTAAGTAAAATTCAGATATGTATGTATATAGTTTTCTTCTTGTTTCTGTAATCGTTGGTTTCATCTGCAGTGTATAATATAATTTTGTTTTTTTCTTGGGGATTATTACATTATTTTGGGAAGAATATTTCCTACACTGTACCTGGGATTCTTCCACTTATTTAGTAATAAACTAGGGGTTAATTGGTTTCAGACATGGAATTATTGCACCTTAGACAAATATGATTAACTGGTCATCAAAAACCTTTTCAAAGTCAAATTTTAGGATTAATCATATACATATTTATTTGATAGCGTTTGTTACTAACTACATCACATGATATATTCACCTTCAACCTAACAATAGTCAAGATGGCCAATAGTCAATTAATTATTTGAATTCCCACAGCTGGTATTGGCATCACATATATGTCTTGATATATTAATTCAATTCAAACAAACACATATTTACAATAACTTGAGAAATTACTTTAATAATACAAAAGTAAGCAACAATAATAAAATCAATATCCTTCTTTTTTTCTCATTCTTTTATTAATGGCTTTTAGTGCTAAAATTAAAATAAACTATATCAATAATTACTATTTATGAAAGCTTTTTTTTTCATTCATTAATTTGAACAAGTATATAAATCAACAAACAATTCACTACTCTCCTAAAACCATCCCACTAAATTTAGGCAGACCACCAATTTACTTCCATCATAGCAGGACCCACCATGTAGTTGGCTCTATTTATAATCTCTCACTCTCTCTCTCCTTTTTCATGACCATTTATGTTTACTTTTTGGTCTAGAATCAAAGGAGTGCAGGGTTTGAGTTGACATTCTCTGACAGATTTTGGTGAATATTTAAGTTTTAGATGTGGAAGTATAACAGGGTTGTTATGTTGATATATGTACAGTGGATAGCTACATGTATACTACTTCAAATTTGTGTATTTCAATGATGAACCTCATATGAGCTTTGAACCAAGACATTGGCAGATATTGCTCTATTTGTGGAGAAGAACGTTCAGAGAAATATTTGGGAACAAGTTGGAGACGGGTAAAGCGACTGAAATGAACATTTAAGTCAAGGGTGAAATTAATGGTGCCTGCCTCAAAATTTGAGTATTGTAGGTGACATTTCAGGCAAAAATTCTAGAATACAGATCACAACTTTATGGAATACAATTACTAATTATTACTAAGCGCCCTTTAAGCAGTAATTGTATTCCATAGAATTGTAACTGTATATTCCAGTTCAATTACTAAATGCCAATGAAACAATTTTCTAGAATGGTAATCACATATAAATATACTGGCTGGTTGTAGGCCTACTCACAAACATAATTGTAAATCTATGTGCAAATGCAAGTTTGCAAGGTTACAGAACATTTTTTGGGTGGTTGTGGCACGTACTATCAATTGGCAATTCAATGTTTGAACATACTGAGCAAAGACACACTGAGGATAATTATAATCTTGTTCTGCTACAAAAATTAAAATTTAATATAAGCCTTTGCATACCCTTTCTGGCATGGCAAGTAGGTCAGATTATTAAGACTAAGAAAGCGCATTATAAATTTGAGAGATAAGGCAGTAATGGAAGAATTTACTAAAGCAAAACATCTTTAACAGGGTTGGGGACTGTACAGTGCAGTGGATGCTTTGGGCTGTGTTCATAACTTTTCTTCTAGTTTATTGTTGTGTGTCCTGTGTGCTGCACTTAAATATTTGAGTCAACCGAACACAGAAAATTGGTTAATGTATTACGCCCATTGGCATAATTTCACACACTAACACAATTTCCTCTCAAGTTTGTTTGTTCTTAGAACTAAAACTGATTATTGCATTTTATTTACTATTAAATGTTCAACAATGTGCACATTCCACAACATATTTGTTTCTCTAGGGACTATTTCTACTTCCCGGATTTGATTAAGAACAATTGTTATTGTGAAAGAATTGTTTTGTTTGTAGGCAGGAGACAATGCATGTTTAAAAAAGGGTGGGTAGAATATGTAAATGAACAGCGAAAAAGGATGATGAAAGAGGATGATAATATTACATTAGCAACTACAGTAGAAGGAAGAAAGGTTGTTTTGTTGAGGAGGTGGTTGCATTCTAGCAAGTATAATTGAGTTTCTACTATAAACACACAATCTTCTTGTCACTTCGATTTGATCACCACTTCTGGTAATAGAACTAGTCTCAAAGTAAATGAATTCATTAAATTAATTAGGCAAAAATTAATCTTGTGCGACTAAAACTATTCTATTCTACTCATTCCCTGTAAAAGAATCAGCTGGTGGTAATGCCCACCTCTCCACAATGATTTATCACTTTCATCAAGCTGTCTAGGTTGTTGGATGTCCACCTTATTGTACACCATGACATACAAGATTGAATTCATTTATCTTATTAGGTAAAAATGGATGAAGGTTTAATGTCAAATAAGAAATAAGTGAATGGATGAACAACAATGAAAAAATAAGTTCTTCCTTGTAAAATTAGGTCATCAACCCACACATCTTATATTTATCTAAAATTATATCTTAACAAACAGGAAAAATACAATTATAGAGAAACATAAAAAAGTCTATTTATATATGGACTGCTGTAATCAGGGGGCCAAACACTTGATACCACTTTATTTGGAAACTTTATTATTTTTATGATGTTTTTACATTTTGGTTACCGTACTGACTTCCAAGCTAATGGTTCTGTTGCTATTCAATCGTCAATAGATAAATGAATACGACAAAAAAGTTTTAGTAGCTAATCCTCCAAATTGAAAAACAACAGAACTACAGCCAATTGTTGCAATATTAACTAGACAAATGAGAAGTGGTATTGGGTGTTCTAGAATGAATAAGCATAGCCTGTCTCAGGCATGACACTGGTTACTATTTAAAGCTAACTGAAGGAATGAATCGATCTGAACTTCAGAAGCTAAAGGCTATTGGGTAGAAGATATCTTTGGGGTCTGAGACCACCAGCCAAGTTACCAGTCCAGTGATTTAAATACAACATAACTTCAACAATTTGCTGGCCATAAGAACTCCTAAAATGACAGAAATAATCATTGTCTTATCTATTATTGTTACTAAAATGAAATAAATGAAACCTCTCTGCGTAATCCTCCCAAGTGGCAATGTACACAGCATTAACAATGGTTAGCATTTCTTAATAATCTTTATGACGCTCAAAACTTTACAGGGACAGACAATATTGACAATTTTCAGATGTCCTTGCTAAGTGTAAATGTCAATCAGTCTGGAATAACACACAAATAGGTAACTAGAGACCAATATTTCACCTGTTTCAATAAGAACAATTTTAATCATAGCTTCACTAGTTGTTTCCTTTCTCTATTATGACAAGGATGAATTATTAACCTAAATGGGTCTGAGAGCTTTATCGATGCATTGATCTAAGATCAAAATTCTCATCAATTTATGAGCATATTTTTTTAAAAATTAGCTTTACAGTTTACAAAAGTCGACAATTTACCAACTTAGAAAGCAAATGTGTAACTTTTGGAGACTCATTATTGATATGACTGTTCCAGTAACTATAGGTTTATCTGTTATGTAAGGTAAAAAGTATCTGCCACAGAATTGTGAGAGAGAGAGAGAAAAATGGGGTTTAACATCAACTCAACACAAACTAGGTCATTTCGGGACTAACACAAGGTTCAATTTTATTTAAATAATTTGCTTGCGTGGGGGTCTTTAGCAGTTGGAGGAAACCGGAGGACCCCGAGAAAACCCACAAGGTTGGAGCCAAAGAATTGTGACTTATTATAGTAACTTAAATGCCACAGACACACAGTTCCATGATGGTGCAGACTGTGGGATGTCAAAGGGAAGTAACATATTATAAAAATCTGTTTTCCTACTTGCTTTAGAATTCTATGAAATGAAAGACTTGTCATGCTTTCTTAATCCACCCCACAAGGCCGTACAAGGTTTAAGTAAGGAAAGAGGACATAGTCAATCAGAGGTGACAAAAAAAGAACATGTTCCATTGGCATCCACATGAAACAACCCTTGATGGCTGGAATTTTGAAAATGATCAGGCAGAAACAACACTATTCAGAATAGTATAGTACTTGCAACCATAGTGAATAAAAAATAGGTCTCAAAAGGATCTCAGCAACGATGAGATCTTAAACATGTTAACATTCCACTGGTTGGTTGCTTCGTTAACAATTAAAGGAGCTATATCTCTATTTTTTGGAGCCTAAAATAGGTCAGAATGCACATATTAATGTACGGTAATATGAGTGTATATAAACTGATTACATTCTAAGCAGTTTTGTTTGTCAAATATGTGAGCAGTCCAAATTGAATGGCAGTCACTCTGTTAGTCCTGTCTACATCGAAAGTACAGTTTCACATTTTACTTACGCACTGACGTTTAGCCTCATTTATCAAGGCACCTCATTACAAAATGTGCTCCAGAAAATAGAGTACACATCGATGTGTACTGGTTTAAAAATCATCCACAGTATCTTAATTATTGGATATCAGGAGCCCATATTTTCACGGTAAGATAACATCACTATTGATTGGAATGGACAAATAATTTCATGTTTGTAATGCTGAAGACTCTGGAAATATTAAGTTAGAACTTTACGCCCTTTAAAGATATATAGTTTTGTTACAAGAACTTTTCAACGATGCTGTCTGGAAAAAGAACGTACAGTTAATTCCATTCATGATATGTAAGATGTCTTTTAAAATGAACCAATCCATCAATACATACAATTCAAATATCTCTTCTTTATGGATGATATATTCAGATAGATAAAACCATCTGTCACAATGGCATATATTAATGATTTAATGGAACCTTCATGTTAATCAAGGTTCTCACTGACAAATTTTACATGATGAGATCTCACAATGTCAACAACAGCCAACAGCTTGTTTTGGCTAAAGAACAAGAAAATTTGTCAATTTTTGTCCTGGATAAAATGAAAACATTGTTGATTATTTAAAGGTAATCAATCACACTCTAATATCGAATTACACTCAGGTTTGATCAAAATCTCCTCGCTTCTAGTTCAATAATTCTTTGTGAATTGAGTAGAATGGATAATGACATGACGAGAACATGTTTTAGATACATTATACCTTATATCAAATTAATTCTCCCCACATTCTCATGTACAAAGAAAGGTCCAGTGATTGCTTCATTTGTTACTGATCATTAGAGAGGAAAATTAAATTATTTTTTCTTCTTTGGTCTTTGCTGATCCATGAAAGAGCAGATATATATTTGAGGAGAGGATCTAAAGAAATAATGATTCTCTTCCAGATTTTGAATTCATTTTAGATGTTTTATGAAAAAACAACACACGATTATTTTGCTGTAAAGTTTTTAAATCTTTCAACATTTCAGGAAAGGAAGTATAATTTTTAATCTAAGCCTTTTAATGAAACATCATCTTACTTAATGGCAATAAGGCCAAACCAATTTTATTTTTAATTCTTTGGGATCTTAATCGATAGCTGTACGTACAAAATTCAAGCAAGAAATAGTGTTACAAGGGCAAGCAAGTGTTTCCCATTTTCAATTTCGTGTCTCTTTTTCAAGAAAATGGAAATATGTTTTCCCAAAGAACTAAAGTTAAAATTGCGATGGCCTAATTCCATGATTATACTTAATAAAGATATTCTCTATTGACGAAAGAATAATCTCTCATTAAAATTCAGCCAGTAACTAACTCCACTCAACCAACCTTAGTTCATCCAAGTAAAAAATAAATCAGTCTATTCAGTCTAAAACAATAATGATTATCGCATGTCCTGTATAAAAATAGCTTGTGTATATGGAACTTTTCTTTTCATCAACCCACACACCTCTATGTCACATGTGGTGTTTTTTTTGTAATGAAATCTAATTACAAAACACTGGGAAAATAAATGAAGGGAGTAGAAGTGCAAGAAGCATTTGAATGTCTCTTTTGCCTTATAAAAACTTTTGAATCATCTTTTTCAGTTTCCAAATATTTGAACCAATTCAGTAAAATCATTATAAAATGACATAATTGACATTATTGGAAAGATAAATGAACATTAAAGGACCTCATACCAATCGTTTGTGGATATCTATATACATTTAATATTTGATGTGACAAACCAAAATTGCAGGCTTATTGTGTCAACATAGGAACTGATTGTATGTAAGGGCACTATGAAACCAGTTTTAGGGTCCTTTTAGATCACAGAAAATGTCCAAGACAATTAAACATTCATCAAGGAGCTTCTACTTCCGTCATTCTACCTACTTGAATAGATTTTTATTATATCTGAAAATACTCTCCTCAGACCTAATAAGCACTTACATGCTTATGTTCATTTTGATAATCTGTTTTGTATGATTGGAGTAACAATACATCTAAGAATCAAAATTTATTATATTGCCACTATAAACCACCAGATAACCAATGTTATAGATATATGCTATTTTACACATAAAAAAAACTCCTGAAATGGACATGATTGTTTTTTTTTAATGACAGTTCCACTTAACATGAAATTTACTTTATATGTGGGTGGCTATGTAGGTTTACTCTATATATTACACTACGCTTAGTTGACTTAAATATTTATGAATCTCAATGAAAGAAAGACATCAATTCCAGTCCTGCCCCGATGTCTGTCCAATTATTGGCTGATCATCCACAGAGGATCAGTCAATTATGTGGGATGTAGAATGCGGCTGTACTGCACCTTACTCTGTGGACTACCTTAACCTTAAACCTGAATTTGAGGAATTAAGCGGTTAAGTTATTCTCAATCAATCAAGGTTGTTTTTTTTGCTACAATAACTTCTACCTGGTACTTCGTCATAACCTAAACACCAAATGAAATCAGTTAATCTTCTCTTGTCATGAACTACTTAAAACTTTTAATCATTTATACAATTAATCTTCTTTATCCCTATCATTCCATCCATGGCCAAAGAATGTTAGGAGGTTCTATTCCTTTAAGGGATAACTTTAAGAAGTAGAATCCCAAGAGACATAGGGATAGAAATAAGTAATAAAGTATAGGTAATATTCCCCAAGCAACAAACTTGACGAGACTATTAGAAGAACACTTTTAAATCTTATAGGATGTATCCAGTTAATAAAGGAATTGCACCCAAAACACCCCCTGCATTAAAACTGCTCTTCTAATGCAGCCTTGTCAAGTTCAGTTAATGGGGAATATTACCTATACTTTATTATTATTTTGTTTTGGTCCACAATCATATTACTGAAATCTGAAATGACCTGCACTGTAAAAGGATTCTTCCACCCATCGGCTGTACATTCAGTAAGGGGTTAATTCATCACAGTCTAGGATTTGATAGAAATAAGTTGTAAATATTCCAAAAGAATACTATATACTGGCTAGACAGCAGTATTATTCAAATGTTTACTAGTAATATGAATTAATTACAATGGGCCTCCTTTAAAATATTTTCAACTAAATATCTTGGCCAACTAAATATCTTGGCTAACTTGCTGGAAATTGAAGTAAAATAAAAGGAATGTACTAATAGTAATGTAGTTCATGTATAGATTTTGTTGGAGCGATTAGCTTGGAGATGTCGATAAAGAATGTAAATGTTAAAGAAGTCACAGAGAATTCATTTTTAGACCCTCCTTGAAAAAAAGCTTTCAAGTGGTCTCCTTATCACTTTGAAAAGGGATTAATTCAGGTTGCTGCTACTAATTTTGTTTTTCACCATTAAAATACCCATTAGTGTGATTCAATTAGATTCTAACGATGAATGTTCAGAGAACAGGATGTATTCAGGGATCAAGTTTTGTAGTTTTAAGAGGGGTTTTTCTCCATTTTAACTCCCAATATCCTGAATTTTATCAAATCTAAATTTCATACTCAACAATTATAATAATGTACTGATATTATTGATATTAATACAGTTTCAAAAAAATCAAATTTTACATGGAATAAAATAAAAATATTTATTCAGTAAAATTGGCTACAACCTTCCAAAGACCATAATGATTTTGCTCGAACATTCAAAATTTATTTGTCAGAAATAGAATATTATCAGCTTCTAGTCATGGCACATCATTGTAAATTTTTGTTCATTATATCTGTCAGTTGATCAATTTGACAATATGCATGTTTGCTGTATCCTTTTCCGTGGTTCTTGTAACAGCTTGAGCTTCCTGCTCTTTTCTTTCTTTCAAATCGCTATGCTACCATACTAGTGATTGGCCTGTACACATATAAGAGTGTCTGTGTTTTTATCTGATCGTCGTATGATTATCTGTAATGTTACTGAAATATCAGAAACTGACTCCCCCAATCAAATATTTGCCAAGAAAACTTCAACAACAGTGCTTATTTTGACGCAATAAACATTTATATTAAACAAAAATATGGGCAATTCAGAGGAACTAAATAAAACGTTACGGTTAAATATACCATCATGCTCTCGATGTTCGTGAAGAGAAATTACTTTTGTTGTTAACAGATGATTGATTATAAGACAATAATGGGAAAAAATCGATGGAGAGAGAGACAGGGTTTAACGTCCACTCGATACAAACAAGGTCAATGCGGGACTAATATATGGTTCAATTTTATTTCAATAATTTGCTAAGGGGTCTTCAGCAGTGGAAGGGAACCGGAGGACCCTACTCCTTGTCACACACAACCGGGGAATCGAAACTACAACAGATCTTATGATACAACACGCACACACTAACCATTCGGCCATCCAAACCCCTAAAACTCAATGGAAAAAATCATCTTTAACATGTATGCATTTTGTTCAGACAACTTCTATTGTGTATAATCTGAATGTCGAATCATTTTCTTGAAATAACTATCTGTATCCTACAGTTATACAGTTATATCTAAATGCAACGTTAAAAAGGACTATCTTATATTTTTCCACATTTATACAGATTGAGAATATTGAGAAAATTTCGGTTTCCCTGAACTCAAAAGAACTTGTCTGAAAGTAATTGATCACTTGAGACAGGAGCACCAGAACACTGATTCTTGAAATCAAGATTTTGTCAGGAGACTAGTTCGTAATTGTACTACACTAACAGTCAAATCACGCCACATTGCTGTTCTACATGCTAACCACTTTCATAGATTTGAGCATTAGACTTAAAATTACGAGTGTCTGAGCAATTGCAGCATATTTATAGAAAAATGAGATAATGTGTGTAGAATATACAAATAAATTACTAAATGTTTGAAGTGTTGTTTTTTTACAATCCTTTGTAATTTTCTTAGATATCTCTATCCTATATTTGTTTTGTGACAAATTGCATTTACAGTCTCAAGTCTGTTTTAAAGTAGCTAAGTCTCTAACTCAATATCATCCAAAATCTTCGACATTGAAAACACAATTTATTTGTCGGTTTAAATCAACATTGATGTTGTGATCTTACCGGGAAAAGATGGCCTTCTGATATCCAATATTTAAGACAAAATAAACATTTTACCATTGGTACACGAACCGTGTACCATAATGTGTTTCAGCGCCATTTCTAACATTGGACTCGAAAAACTAGGCTCGGCTAGACATTTTCCACAAGTCATGTCAAAGGGTGACGTCAATGTACGTATGTAGTCTTACATATTCCTGAAGATCAAATCAAACGAAATACTGTGGTAGTCATGGTCAGAGGCGGTGTCCATTGTGTCGTTTTAGGGATATTTCAGTCGAGTCCCGAATGACGACTTGGTCCCCATATGCGACCATTTAACCACCAAAGTGGGTTGGGGTTATCGCATTAACTTAACAAATTGGTACACGAATCGTGTACCATAATGCGTTTCAGCGCTATTTGTAATAAGGGGCTCGAAAAACAAGGCTAGGCATATTCCACAAGTCATGTCTAATAGTGACGCTATATTCTTATCTGGAGAGCAAGCCCAATAAATAATATTGGTGTAGACTGGAATAACCAGATGCTAGAGATTGAAATTCGATGGAGAATACTGGCATATTTCGCCAAACCTAACTGATTAAAAATTACAGTAAAAACAGAAATGATTGAATGTAAATCAATTTATATACATTCATATTACATTATAGTATGCGTTGCGACCCATTTGTGTCAATTTCTAGGTCCCAAATATTAGCGACTTAGCTCCTTTAAATATAAAAAATGGGCTATGTATTTTTTTTTCTCTTCATTTTAAAATTACAGTAGGATATATTAAAAAAAAAAAATGCCAATCAGCAGCTTTAGTTGTCTCTTTCTTCATGTGTTGCATGACACTAATTTTTAAGTGGATTCTTGCTTATGACTACACTTTTCAGTCAGTAATTCACTTGTGTGCAGTGGTTTATAGAAAAGGGTGAAAACAGGAGTACCCGAAGAAAACCCATGAGGTTAGGCAAGTGACCTTACTCTGTGTCACACACAAATCCACAAAAAACCTTGCATATAAAACAGGTCGTATGATTTACAGTGCACATGTTAAAGCATACTCTCAACTCCACTAATTATAATATAACAATAAAGTTGTGTTGTGAAGTGTCATGTGGGGTATTACTATGGAGCACTGTTTATATTTTGAATCGATATCTGATCAATTGTTTTCCAAATGAAACATGGTTAATATTTTGCATAGAAATGCAGGAACTAAGTGAAACAAGATGAATTAAATAACAGGGCACTGATGACAGCAATCAAGGATTTAAAAAAGCTGTAATCTGTGATTATTTGAGGAATAGCCAATGTATGAGCTTAACATGATACCATAATAGGAAGCAATCATAGAGTTTGATGAAATGTACATAAATGCACATTTACTGATAGTTTCAAGAGCAACATCAACATTTAAATCCTTCTTTGGAACTCTTCATCTCCAACTACAGCATCTTGAAACCTCTTTAATGTTCTTTTTTCAATATGTAACACCTAAAATATTATTAGGGCACACAAACTAATGAAAGCTGAATTTGGTTGCTTAAAAGATTTCTTTGAGGCTTTTCCATTCACAAAAATAAATGCTCACAACTACTAGTACTAACTCATGCATCAGGTTATCAGTTAGAAATCAATTTACTGTTCTGTCTTAAAGAGAAATTACTCAGAAAAACATAGTGTTAACATGAAACAAATATCCACCCACCAGCAGAATTTTCAAGGTTGGCTTTTCAGTTCTCGACGTCCGCAGTGATAACTATGCATAAAATAGTTTTGTGGGTTTGAATTTTGATAGAGTTCCTCTTTATGATTAGACAAGACTTCAAGTCGTAGGGTTGTATAAAAAGAAAAAAATAGCCAAAGCCTTTATTTAGTCAAAAGCTATAATGAAACATATGACATGGTCACTATCTATTTATTAACAGTTGAAACATGAAAATAAGGTACACAATAACTTTTCAACACCAATCTTATTAAGACTTTGCACACTTGTTCCATGTGTAAAATAACCCAGAGGACACATAACAGTCCAACCATTTGTTTTGTAATAATGGAGATACAAGCAGAAAGAAAAAAATATTTTTAGTAAACAAGAAGGTTTCCTCGACCTAGATCCGTTCTTAGAAAAATTATGACGTTGAATACACCATTCACGTCATCTGCAGTAAACAATCATGGCCGCCCTCCAGCAGCAGTTTCACACTGGATCACTGACGTCTTATCTATATATAACGTCAGATGGGATTCCCACTATGATGCGATTATCCAGGTCTACTTTTATATCACAAATGGAACATGGCTGAATTTATTTCGTTGGTCAAAGATTAATATTTTTTTGAATGCATAAACACAACACGATTTTAAATGCGGCGGAGTAGTTCACTGAAGTAATTATTCATTTTTACCTCTGAATTGTTGTAGACGTATTCAAAGAATTAACCCAAAATCACAAATCACTGCTAAATACGTAGATCACCGTTTTGACTTCATGGCCACAACAGACCAAGAACTCGCCGCAACAGACTGTTTCATTGGCTAATCCCTCATAACACCCAGAACATGGATTATATTACAATTCTTCCAAATCCTAGTGTAGTAAAGACAAGTAAAACAAAATTTTGAACTTAGTCAAGATATTGATGTAATGAAACTATAGGAAATGCGCATTATCGAACTTAGTCATGGTATTGATGTAATGATATATGCCAAGTTTCACCATTCTCACTCAATTAGAATCAAAAGTTGTCAAGCTCCAAAGTCTCGACCAATCAAATTGCTTATCACTCTGCTTAACCTGAGCCAAAAAAGCTCATTATCGGACTTGGTCAAGGTATTGATGTAAAAAAACTATACACTAAGTGTCATCACTCTGACTTAATTAGAAGCAAAGTTATCATGTCCCGAGGCAACAACCCAACAGCTCCTGGCCCGGGGCTCCCAAATTCCCGATCCATCCCTTACATACAAATCAGAATTACGAGAATATGATTTATATTTATTTACAACCAAAGAGAACATTAGGAGACACTGTACAGACTCTTTGAATGTTGATCTTTAAAATGCCATAATAAAAACCCTGACCGGGAGGAATAGGGCAAGGTGGATCTTGTGATCAATGCAAGTCATGGGTCCAATCCCATGTGTCAATATACCAGGTTTGTAGTACTGGTGTTATGTTTTTGGGACGTGTAAACCAGAGTAGCCATTGTTCTTAATATCAGATTTTACGCTAGAAGGTGACTAACGCAAACATGTCGCCCGGACACCCCAAACATCACTTTTTACTATGCCTAACTTGAGCACTAGTCACCATCATTATATTTGCAATCATGAAATATATTATAAGTGAGCTTTGTGTTGAGTGTCAGCCATAGACATTATTTCCCATCAACCAATCACAGTTCTGCATTATATTACAACCACATTCTACATGTGCCATTTTCTGGAAGTCATTCTCCCACCCTGACAGACCAAATGAATAATTTTAATCTTAATGAAATACAGATCAATAGTAAATATTTATTATGAATTATTATATAGACTCTAATCTATAAATCTTATTTTCTATTTATTGTAAATAGAAATGATTCTCATTGTGGATTTTACCCTGTAACTTCGGTATTGTAATATCTCTAAATTTGTACAACAGTTCTTACTAAATATTTTGAAAGGAAAAATGACTTCTTAAAATTTGAATCCAGTAGACGTGGTACAAGGGTTAACCAGCGAACTGGATGTATGAGATGTGTTGTTGACGTTTGGGAAAGTAGGACGAGGGGAAATGTGTAGGGAGTGAAGTGCTGTAAAGGGATAGTTAGATGTATTATGAATGGTTAGAGTGGCTGTGGTGTTACGGTGAAATACTATGCCGCCACCGTAACACCACAGCTTTATGATTTGTTAGACAGGAGTGATGTAATGGGTGTCAACAACTGGGTATGCTGGTACCGTCGCAACGTAGCCGTGAAATATATATTGTGGGGGGAAGGGCGGAAACGGAAAAATATACAATGTTGACAGTATGTGCCAGGCATGAGGCTGCGCAGACCGAGCGGCAGCTCGATAGGGAGTGTGTGGGAGGGTCACCCTCATAAAAAATTTTTTTTTTAAATTTCAGTTTTCTGTAAGCAGTGAAAACACTATTTTGGCATTGTTTGCAGGGTTAAACCTAAAAATCACATTAATACACCTATTGCACGATATTGTGAAACTAGCTGACGAAGACAGCTCGGGCGGCGATTGTTCGACTCGGGGCTGCTCTGTCAGTATCTAACAAACGCATTTAGTTCGCGTACAACTTTTAAAAACCGAATGTCAGTATGGTATTTCTCACATAATTGGTTATCGCAAAAACAGAGTAAACTGAAAGCGAGTAATCTCGACTCAAACCTATAGTCTATAGCCTACTTACTACACTCGTCACTAGGCTTCCTATATTATTGTTTGTGGACGGTTTACTACTCAGTGATAAGCCTGCGCCGCAAAAAGAGGTCTCGCCTTTTATTATTAGTATAATAACTTCCTCATGTGCGGCAGGTTAGTTTGCTTCTAAAAACACTGTTTTCCGTTCCAAAAAATACAAAAGTAATTTTCTACCAGATGACCATGGTTCTTTTCACCGAGACTAGATAATTTCTCTCGGTGTAAGGATATAGCTATGGATAAGTTCATACAAGGTCAATAAATCCGCGGTCACTTCGGGTCACACTGTTGAGAAAATAAACCGATGGGTTTGTTTAGTAGCAAATCGAGCGTGAATCAACTGAGTTTGTACTGAAAAATTTTTGAGTGATATGTATGAACTGTCTTCACACATTCGGTTTATAATTAGCGATACACAGGTACAGTGGCAAGTGTTGTACTTCACAGACTGTTTACCTCCGAACTACCTCCGCACGAAATCCCCGATTTGGGTACTTGTTAAAAGAAAAAGAAATAGTACCTGTGCGCATGCCAGTAAAAAAAAACCTAAGAGTTCGCGCATAAAAATGCCCGAACGTACCAGGCGCCAGGTCATCCAGCTTTAACTCTGACTATTACAATGACCTATTAACACATTTATTAAAGGGAATTTATCTATAGTGTCTACCCTATAAAGACTTGTTAGATAAAAACAATTTGCTTTTAGCTAAATAAATATTTCTTTACTTCAATTTAAAATACCCAATTTTCTAGCAACAACATATCCTATTAGAACCCCTTTGTTTGTAAACAGGCATTTCTGAGAACATTTTTTATTTGTGAAATATTTGACTCCCTTGGGCAAGTCCTTTCAAACTCAACATTTTACTTGTGTGAATATTGCCTATTTGAAACAATTTGTGAAGTAAGTAATGGATTCTGAAATAAATCGAAAGTAACATTCAAATCTATGTAACAATAACAACTAATTGATGCAAATAAGCAAACTGAATTTACAATAAAAAGAAATTACAAGTGGAGTCTCTCATTGTCAAGAGTCTAAAAAATCAATTCCAGAGTTATAAAGTGAATCAAACTACATTTTACAAAAGCAAAGGGTTTCCAAAATTACTGAAGACATCATTCCTGGAAAATGGGGAAACATGTTTAGGGTCTGTTACTGTGATTCCCTGGAACTGAATACTTTTCTAAAAATACAGAATCACTAAAATCACTAGAACCTGTTTGTGTCTATTATTACAGATCTGTGAGATTTAACTTAATGTTTCAGTGGTATCCTACTCAGCATTTAATTTAGTACAAGGGAATAGTATGCTGTTATCAATCACAGAGCAGGGTATTTTAACTCTTTTATGGACAGCCGACGATGCAATTATCGGCCTACTCGCTATTCATTAATAGAAAGAATGGAACGAAACATTAAAAATCCGTCCTTCATACTTCTAAAAATATTTTCTGCAGACTGCTGTCAGTTTTGGCCGATGAAGAGTAAACATCAACAAAAGTAGTGCAAAGTTATTGATAATTGAATGACTGTGATATATTAATATGAATAAAATATTTAGATTTCATGTTGACTGAGTGAAAGATAACTTTTCTTGTTGTGCACAATTAATTTACTTAGTAAGGACAATACCATAAACAGGGAGATATGTTTCAAAGAGACCACAGACTTTCCTCTTCCAGATTTTCCATCCTCCACTGTAATGCATTCTGAAAACCTATCGGGAGATATTTTTTTGACAAATATTGACTAAATATTGTCATGTTTGTTACTTGTTTT